>NW_022631008.1:1797313-2519822 GCF_010015895.1 Lontra canadensis
ATAGAGCTGGAGGGGTAGTTCCCCTAGGAAATGCCCTTTCTGAAATAACTCATCAGTTCCTTGGCAGGTGGGTCACCCACTGTTACTGTCTCAACACCTTTAGCAGAAAGTTGCTTTTTGGCAGTCTCCCCCACCCTCGTTGGTCCCTAACAACCTAGCTCCCACTAGAAGATTTAATTGAAAATCTGTAAAGTCTTCTTCACAAAATCAGAAATGCAACCTAATGCCTACTTTATTTTAGTTTACTTTATTGTACTAGTCAGGGCTCTCCCGAGAAACAGAACCAAGAGGATGTGTGTGTAGTTACATGCATATATACACACCTATGTGTACATATATTTATATAGGAGATTCTAAGGAGTTGGCTCATGTAATTTTGGAGACTGGTAGGTCCAAAACCTGCAGGGTGGACTGGCTGCCTGGGGACACAAAGAAGAACCTATGCTATAGTTCAAATCTGCCATCTGCTACAGGTTCATCCCTTGCTCAGAGACGGTAAGTCTTTTTTTCTGAAGGTCAGGCCTTGAAATGAGTGCATGAGGCCCACTCATTATGGAGGAGAATCTACTTTATTCAAAGTCCACCAATTTAAATAGAAATCTTACCCAGATCACTCTCTTAAAAGCATCTAGACTAATGTTCAACCAAATATCTGGCACCATGGCCCAGCTACATTGACACATAAAATTTGTTATTACATTTGGTTTATTATTTTATTTTAAACACAGATGCCTCGACACTCCCTTGGCTTAATGTGACTCTTTTCTGCCTGAGAGCGGGGACCTGCCTGCAGCTTACTTATCAATGTATCCACAATACCAGTTCCATAGATGGATGAACACCAAAAATTTTCTCTGGCAAAGACTATAACATGACTGCAAACTCCAAGCTGCTTATTATCACAGCTGGGACACAGCAGCAAGAGCGACAAAGCCATCTTAATTTGGTCAAGCCTAACATGAACATCTTTAAATTCATCGTTCCTAATATTGGAAAATATAGCCCAAACTGTAGGTTGCTTATTCTTTCAAATCCACTGGGATATCTTGACCTATGTGGCTTGGAAGATACATGTTTTTCTCCAAAACTGTTTTATTAAAAGTGGTTGCAATCTGGATCCAGCATGGTTCCATTACCTAAAGGGGGAAAAGTTGGAAGTTTTCCCATTGAGTTGTCATGGTAGGTCCTCAGGGAGCATGGAGACTCTAGTGTGCCTGTGTGCAGTAGAGTCAATGTTTTGGGTGTCTCCCTGAGGAATCTGCACAAGGTGAGACAACCGGAAGGCTGTACTTCCTGGGCCACTGGACTGTGTGTGGCAGATTTGGCAGAAAGTATAATGAAGACTCTTAGGTGGGTGCATGCATCCCATTTCCACCATAACTCAGGGTCTCTGTGGGATGAAAGGTGAGGTCTTCCTTAGTGTTCTTTGTGTCTTGGGACAGTTATTGTTCAAGTAGTAATACTGAAATGGCCTAGGGAAAACATCAGTTTCCTAAAGTTACAGACAGGAATGGTTCACAAGCCCTGCAGGTATATCTCAATGCTGGGTGATCCCTCCTGGTGTGGTTCTAGATTGGTCCATGTGAAACAGCTCCACCACCTCTGGGGCACAGCTGCCAGTGTAGCCTCTGCTGCTGCTGCCCTTCAAAGCAGATGTGTGTTTACTGTGTGTTACAGGACTCCTGGTCCCTTCACCCACCATGCCCAGTCCAACTTTTTTCTCCAATCACATGCTGGGATCCCATGTTTAAATTCAATATTGCATCTATTGTGAGATTTTATATATATATATGCATATATATATGCATATATATATACAAATATATATGTATATATATCAAAATATAGAATACATTGTCATTTAATGTAACAAGAAAGGTTTGTATATAAACAATGCAACCAACTATCCATGTGTCACACCAACTGAAATTCTAAATAATCTTTGTACAGTAAAAAAATAAACATTGACGACCACTAATCTTTAATTATCTTTCTTTAAATCCTTCTGGAAAACTTGGTTTATAAATAAATCTTCCCATTTTAAATACTCCCCCCCAACACACACACATTATTGGATGTGAGGTGAGTGTATAGCAAGAGCTCTTGGTTGATGCTAGCTAAGCAATATTTAACTGTTCCTGTGAATGCCATATTGTCATTCAGTGACATGAATTGGGCTTTGAGCTGATTCTGCACATGGTTTCTTTCAGTCATTCCTTGCCTTCCTTCACTTTGCTCCTTTTAGGGAGATAAAGGTGGGATGCTGACCCTTGTAGATTGCATGTCAAAGGCCTCAGTACTATCTGGTTTCTGGATGAGTTTGATCAACAAGGGCACTGGCAGTCAGGGGTAAGAAGAAGGAGGGGCTACTTTTTCTCTTCCTTGTGAGCCTCAAGTTGCTGAAACACATAACTCAGCATCACAAATCTTCCCATTTCCCAGTTTTGCCTCATGGAAATGCTCTCTGGAATACTCACCACTAGCAGGGAAGGTAAGACTATTTTCTTAAAATTAAAGTAATAATAATAAATAAATAAGGCAAAATAAAATAAATCAAATCAAAGGAACGGTAATGCAACTCACATTGAGATATCACCTTACACCAGTTAGAATGGCCAAAATTAGCAAGACAGGAAACAGCATGTGTTGGAGGGGATGTGGAGAAAGGGGAACCCTCTTACACTGTTGGTGGGAATGCAAGTTGGTGCAGCCTCTTTGGAGAACAGTGTGGAGATTCCTCAAGAAGTTAAAAATAGAACTTCCCTATGACCCTGCCATTGCACTACTGGGTATTTACCCCAAAGATATAGATGTAGTGAAAAGAAGGGCCATCTGTACCCCAATGTTTATAGCAGCAATGGCCACGGTCGCCAAACTGTGGAAAGAACCAAGATGCCCTTCAACAGACGAATGGATAAGGAAGATGTGGTCCATATACACTATGGAGTATTATGCCTTCATCAGAAAGGATGAATACCCAACTTTTGTAGCAACATGGACGGGACTGGAAGAGATTATGCTGAGTGAAATAAGTCAAGCAGAGAGAGTCAATTATCATATGGTTTCATTTATTTGTGGAGCATAACAAATAGCATGGAGGACATGGGGAGTTAGGAGAAGGGAGTTGGAGGAAATTGGAAGGGGAGGTGAACAATGAGAGACTATGGACTCTGAAAAACAATCTGAAGGGTTTGAAGAGGTGGGGGGGTGGGAGGTTGGGGTAACCAGGTGGTGGGTATTAGAGAGGGCACGGATTGCATGGAGCACTGGGTGTGGTACAAAAACAATGAATACTGTTATGCTGAAAACAAATTAAAAAAATGTGTAAAGAAAAAAAGGAACGGTAATGCAACTCAAGATAAGAGAACACAGTCTGCAAACAAAATTTCTCACTTAATACATTTTGTCAGCAAACTACAAAGGGTCCTTAAGGACCTTGGAAATGGTAAGGAGGAAGCAATCAAAATTACTTTTTAAGTCTCTTCCAAATTATCACCATTGGGAGCTACTCTAAAGCTAGCGAGTTTCATCTCTATTTTTAAAAGTTCTTACAATAATGAAATTACCTTTTCTGTGAAAGACTAAAGAAGAATGTTCGCAGATATTTGGTTTGTGGTAGTGCCATAAATTCCAAAGAATGCACTGGCCATATTCAATAAACAGATTATTTTCTGAAAGAATGATTTTCCATATCACAGTTGATGTAACCAGTCATAGACCATGCTCGTCTATCAACCACAAACTTAACTCTTTTCCTCCCTAAAGATATGCACACCTCCCAAGTTCTCTGTTTCTCTTACATTCTGTGTTGACTCAACAGGGTCTATATCATTGGAACAGTCCTTCTTTTCTTCCTTTGCTATTTCTGGTTGAATTATTTAAGCTGCTTGAAACTATGGAATTCCCTTAGGAAATAACTATTGATCTGTTAGAACACAAAGATGACTCTTAAGCACCTTTTCCTAGAACTTTTGAGAAACACTACCTAAGAAAGCAAGATAACAAACCCCAGCTCAAATTGAAAACTAAACAAAGTAGCTGACTATATTCTGATAGAAATCATTAGAGACATTGCTCCATAGACTATGGATAAATAGTTCAACTACTATGAGTTCTAATCTTAGTGTTTACATGCCTAAGGCATTAATTTTTTGTCACTGAGACTGAGTCAGTATTAGAGGGTTTGAGGTCTATTCGTAACGAACGTATTTTTCTATGATATCCTACATAATCTTGAAGGATTCATATGCATTGCAGAATGCCCTTGACCCTTCAGACAGACCTGCCTGCCTCAGATAAGCTAAGTTGAGGCGCTATCTTTTGTCAAAAGATGATACCACCACCTCCACAACTTGTTTTCCATTATGCGAAGATGGTGTAATTTTCCCCTGAGGTATAAGGTCGAAGTTTGATGTTTTACAAAATAAGACTTCAAATTGAAAACTCAGAAAAAGATATGTTTCTTGCAATTTTTGATTATGAGAAATAACAAAGGAAAGAATGACTTTCATTATAAGTTTGGGGAAGAAATGCTGATGTGTAGTCACAAGTTGTCCAGAACATTGGAAAAAGCAAAACAAACGTTCGGTCTATCGAGAGAACGCAGAAACATACTGCTGCCTATAAGTAAAAAGTTTGGGCTTTAGACCACCTAAGGTTTTCTACTAGCTCTAAACTACTGTGATTGTTAAGGTGTGGTTTCTTTATGCTCTCTGAACTTGTGATGTGGAACACTTAAGGATCCTACGCTTATTCATCCCTTTCCCAGCATTTCTCTCTGTCATTTCATGTGGAAAAGATACTTATCAACGATATCTTCTCAAGAAATGTCCTTCTCTACCTTTTTTCCTACTTTGTAACAGAAGCCACTGATGCCATAGATACTCCCTGGTGACTTTATGGATATTCTTCTCTGTCCTGTGTCCTTTACTAGGGCATATAAATGTTGAATTAAAGCAGCAGCTTAGACTTCTTCTTCCAGTTAGGATGAAGAAGGATGCAAAAGACCTTTGCTTTGATAGTAACTGCAGGAAAAGAACCAGACAAAATAAAAACAATACTTCTCTATGAGGCTAGTGAAAAAACAGACAGCAAAGAGGCCTTGATAAACTACATTCCAGAAAGAAATGAGCCCATCATAGGTAAGTAGAGAATGGCAGCAGCTTCCATACCTGGATCCAGGGCCCCAGGTGAGCTGTCAGAGATAGGAAGACCTTGTGGGGTGAGGGGGAAATAGCCAGTCCTTTCTTGGATGACTGGGCTGGTGAGCAAAGTGCAATCACATGGTCCTGGGGATTTATACAGTGATTGGACTTCGGGGCCAAAAATGAATCCAATATATCTGAAAGTGCAGTCAACCCCTCCCAGCTCAAGATCTAAAGGCTCCAATGTTCTTTCATTCACAATGTTTGGAAATCTCTCTCCTCACTTCACTCTTTCACTCAGGTTCACACCCTCTATCTTTCTCTCAAAAATCTGAGGAAGCAGAAAACCGTGAGAAGATGAAGTTTGGATGACAGAGAAACAGACTCAGAGATAAACTAGTTACTGAATTAGTAAAACTTTAAAACAGGAACTTTAAAACAACTATTATAAATTTGTCAAATAATTTACAAGAAAATGTGTATTAAGGGTAAACAAATTGAATTTTCTCTTAATTTTCTATGAAAAATGTAAACACCAAAAAATAACAAGTAGAAATTCTAGAACTTAAAAATGCAATATCTGAAATAAAAATTTATTGGAAGGTGCTTAAGAGCAGATTGGATGTGTGAATATCGAACAAGTCAATAAAAATTACCCAAACCAGGGATGCCTTGGTGGCTCATTGATTGAGGGTCTGACTTTTGCTTTCAGCTCAGGTCATGATCTCAGGTTCATGAGATTGAGTCCCATGTTGGGCTCTGCCCTCAGCATGGAGTATGCTCAAAATAGTCTTTCTCTCTCTCTCTTTCTCTCTCCTCTCCCCTTGCCCCTTCCCCAACTCATACACACATACTCTCTCTCAAATAAATAAATCTTTTTTTTTAATTACCCAAACTGAAATAAAAAGGAAAAAATATTTTTAAATCAGAAGATCTATAACTATGAGATAGTATCACACAAATGTAATTGGAGTCCCAGTAGGAGAGAAAGTGGGTCAGGAAATAATTTGAAGTAGTTCTTTTCTCTTAGCAACAATGTGTTCATTTCACAGTGGGGTCCCTCTCCTGCCTTCTAACTGCTTTCTCCCTTCTACCTTTCCCTGGGCTAGAACTGGTGTGGGTATGTGGTCAGAGCCGTCAATTGGAAGCCTGGTTGGTCATGAATTAAAATAATTAAATCAGAGTACGCTTGCTCTAAGACTCAAGGTGTACTAACTTCCAAATCCATGGAAGACAATGAACCAGTAAGTACCAATAACTATTGCATAGTTCTATTTTTAGTTCAAACATGGGAACTCAAACTCTGAATCTCTGGGGGAAGTGGAAGTTGCAGGAGGGGGCATAGAAACAATATTAAACATTAACATTTCATTTAATCAGTTTATAAATAATCCCTCTGTTTTCTCGGCATGAGATTTTCAAAATACAAAACTGAAACCACTGAAGGGAAAGGAACAGTGATATAACAAGTAAATCTGGAAGTGCTCCTTTTAATAACTTAATTCTACCAAATCTTAACATGGCATGAAATGGAAGTGACCAGGTGTGGAGAGATGAGGGAGTCCAAGGAGCAGTAGTTCATCTATGAAGTGGATTGATGGATGTGGTTGCATTGGATGAGGCTTAAACACTATCTCTGGGTCAGCCAAGAGGCTCCTAAATGGTGGTGAGAAATTCCCGTTCTTACCAGAAGATTCATATGGGGTGGGGCGGGGGAGGGGGTTGTTTTGTCCACAATGGCAGGAGTGAAAGAGGGAGCAGTTACTACTGGCAAGCTACCTCAGCCTGCCTGCCTCTCCTGCTGGCACCTTGTCAAACGCCCTGAATAAACAGGACAAGAAAGGAAGAAAGATCAAAGATGTTTTAATCTTATATAATTATAAGAAGACTAAATGGGAAAATTCCTATTTCATTCCATATTTCACATTTCTCAGCTTGTCAGCCAGTATTTAATGAATCTTTGGCACAGTAGCCTCACTTTCCTACGTTTTTGAAATTTTCTGATCATAAATTGTGTCATTATGTAAGTGTTGCCTATTATTTTGGAATGCTCTTGTTTGGTGGAAGAAAGACTGAAGGAAAGCTTGTGATATTAGTTGGTTTGGCCAGTGATTTTAGGTGATCTCTGCATGTAACATATTCTTGGGCAAGTGGGGATAAGAACCAAAAAGAACAGCTGTGAAGGTCGTTGAGGATGATGATAAACCATGTTATTCTCCCACAGCACACTCCAGAATGATAGAGCAAATGTGCAAGCGAGGGTGGAGAAAAAGGTGGAGAAAAAGACCTCCTGGTCGGGGTAGGTATGGAGGACAGAGAATGTATGGATTTAGCTGAATGACTACAATGCTGTACAGAAAACAGGAAGGATAAAATTAATAAGAAAAAGAAAACAGAACCCAATATAAAATTATAGGAGTTACCTGAGCAAATTCCATGTAAGGTTTCTTTCAGCTTATGTTTGAAAAATAGCTGCCTCCTGAAAGGCTTCTCAGACTATCTGCTATCCCTTTTCCTCTTGGACTCTCAGTTTTCCCTGAAGAAACAGTCTTCACTTTTTGAAAAGCTAGAGTGAGGGGTGCCTGAGTGGCTCGGTCAGCAGAGCGTCTGCTTTTGACTCAGGTCAAGCTCTTGGGGTCCTGGGATTGGGGTCCTGCATTGAGACCCTCATGGGGCTCCCTGCTCAATGGGGAACCTGCTTCTCCCTCCCCTTCCGCCCCCCTCAAATAAAATCCTAAAAAAAAAAAAAAAGCTATAGTGACCATGTCTCCTTTTACTTTCAAGCTGAGCCGAGAAAAAATGGAAAAGCCTATGATTACTTCCCCTTTCCCACCACATCCTTTTCCTGAGTATCAGCAATTCCTACCTCTAATTCTGCAGTTAGAAGCATGCAGCCACATGTTATTGTTATCCTATTTCCATTTTTGAAACCTAGAATTGTTTCCTAACAAGAGAACGTGACTGAGAATTTTATACTAGATGTTTGGCCAGAAACAGCTTAGAAAGTAAATTGTCTCTTTTCCGGGAACACTGACAATCCTGAAAGGGTTAATTAATTTCCCACAGGATCACACTTGACTCAGGATTCTGCTTGATTCTCCACAGGGTTAAAATAAGATTGAATTAATCTTGAAGGATTCACAGTAAGAAAGTTTCTAAGTGACTATTAGCTCAGCTGAGGGAGAAACTATTTTGTTAAAAGCATATAAACATGATACCCAATGTTGACATTACCCCCCAAAAGTGCTAGCCAAATGTTAAATTGCAAGCACTAGTAGAAAAATCGGGGGAGAGTAATAAAAGTCTTTAAGGATTTGCTTCCTTTTTAGGCAAATTATTAATGACCATGGGAAAATAAAATGATTTGAGGAGAGAAGCTTGCTGTGTACCAGCTGCTGCTGGAGTCAACTAATTTCAACATTCCACTTGATATCTCACTAGATACACATGCATGAACAAGAAGGGCTTCAACACTTTACAATGAGACTTTTAAATTATCTTCTTAGATGCAATTGTAGGCGAAAGTTAATGAATGCATAAATGAAACTGAGAAACAAATTTCCAGCTAGGTTTCATACAACCAATTTCAACATCCTCTTTGAGGTCTTAAGGTCACTGAATCTAGTTCTCTTCCTCAGTGAAAGAAGTGGGCTATCTTCAGAAAGGAAGAGTAATTGCTACCATCAGTTCAATAACCTGCATCTCCCACTAGACTGTGAGTACCTCCTGGGTGGGGACCAGCTGCTTTACTCTTGTATCCAGAGGACCTAGCATAAAGTCTACCATCTGGTAGGTAAATGCTCGCTACCTATTAGTTGAATAGATAATGAGAAGGAAGCAATCACCATCACATCATGTTTGATAGTGGTGCCTAGTGACTCCTTGGGCCCTGAATCTTTCATTTTTAACCTCTTCCTTGGATTAAAATTTTAACGGCATTCTTCTGATAGACACCAAAGTAGAGCAAAGGCAGAGACCTCCCCTGTTCTTGAATAGAATGATTCAGCATTATAAAGATGTTAGCTCTTCCCGAGTTAACTGATAAGTTTACAAAAATCCCAATAAAATACTAATAAGCTTTTTTAAGAAGTTAGGCAAGTTGATCCTAAAGTTCATGTGAAAACAAACATGTAATCCAGAAAGCACTGAAAACACTGTGAGATAGAACTAGCTCTACCTAAAGCACATGCTATGGTAAGCTTCTATGATTTAAACATTGTGGTACAAGTACATGAAGAGACAATAGACCAGAGAAAAAGAACAGAAAGGGATCCAAAGACATGTGAAAATTTAGTGTATGATAAAGGTGCATCTTGAATTAGTGGGGCAAATATTGAGTTTTTATTTTATTTTATTTTTTCAAAGATTGGCTTTTTAATAAATGGTAGTCATTTAGCAAAAGATAAAATTAGATCCATACCTCACTCCATATATAATAGTAAACTACAAGTAGATCAGGAACCTTAACATAATATATTAAATCATGGAAGTATTAGGGAAAAAAAAATGAGGGAATTCCTCTTTTCACACAATACTTTATTTAACTAGATTTAATGGCATTATTGTCCTATTTGCAGATTAAGACATGTTTACTTATTGGAAATTAATTCTGATGTCTTATGACCAGCACATAAGAGTAAATATAGACGTTCCGCATCCGTCAGGAAAAGGGCAGGACACGATTAATCATTTTTCTTATCTGGATGGAACCTTAGGTTACCTCTCTTTGTGATCTTATTTGGCACCTTACAAATTCCAGAATTCAGTTCATTTAATATATTCTTTAAAGGAAAAGACAGAACATAATGGGAAAAAGTATTTCTTAGATTCTACCAAGAGATTTCAGAAACTGGGAAAGATTATGTCGTTTATTTTTAAAGTTTAACCAGGCTCCAAACTTATAATTGCCTTAACCATAATCTAAAGAGTCCCTTAAAATGCTAGATTCTCAAGAAGTAAAAGTTCTCCCCTCACCCAGGGGCCAAGGATGAATACAAGAAAGGCAGTTTCTTTGCTCATTTCAACCTCTTGGGTGATTCCCTTCAACTCTTCACGCTTCCTCCCTTTTGTCACTTTCAGGGATACTATGAGATCTGCCAAAACAAAGTCAAGTGACTGTAAAAAGGGTCATTTCCTTGATTCCCAGGTTATGAGGAGAAATTCAAAGTTGACAATTGTTAAAGCTTAAGAAAAATACATAAATAAGCAGCAAAGTGTTGGCAACAGGAAAAAAAAAGGGGGGGCTTTGGTTGGAAGAACTCCTGCATACCTTGTTCAGTAAAAGTGCCCTCTCCTCCCAAATTATTCTTTTACAACAAATAAGCGAACTCATTCCTAAAGTGTGGTGTGCCCTCTACCACAGCCTGCACCCACAGTTGTGTAAACAGCCTCTCTACTCAACCACTCCAGTCTCTGTTCTCCAGGGGACCAAGCAGCCTTTTCACAAAAACAGCAGCAGCTCTAGAAACTGGAGAGTCTACCAGAAATGGCAACAGAGAAACTTAAGTGTTACCAAATAGAATTCTTCCATGACCAAGATCTATGCAAAAATACTTAAGATCCACTATATGGTTTCCATATTTTATAGATCCTTCAGACCTAAAATCATAAAAGGGAAAACATGGGATTTTTTTACAAATTCTGTTATAGATGATATTCTGCCAAACATACCTGTTGGTATGACACAAATCTGGACTTGGAAAAATATTTTTTATTCAAGGGCCTGTCATTGCTTTGGGCTTAATTGTGGGGAGCTATGCAGAAACTTTGGGTTGGTCCAATTTACTTTGAATCACAAACATTTTCTGAAATAGAACTTGTCAACTCACTCATTGGAAAGTAACTTATTTTTTCAAAGGTAGGATTTTAAGTTTCAAGATTATATAATCATAAAATTATCTGTGTTATTTATTTAATGCCCTACCTTAGTACAAAATAGATCTCAGGTCACTTACGGACTTATAAGTATCACGATGAGATTCTTTTTTAAAGATAGAGAAATCAGAGCAAAGTGAAAAGAAGAAGAAGAAAAGTCTAGGAGAGTTAGTTCACAAAAATGCATGCCTCAAGTTTCTGCATAGGGATAAGGGAAACCACATAGTAAATTCTGGATTCCCCTGTTACCCAACATAGAAGGGGAATACAGTGAGCTATGGAATTCATGCTGTCTGTAACATGGGGTGATATGGAAAATACTTAACAACCGAAATAGGTTAGGCCCTAATTGACCTGATGCTTAACCTTAAAAATGTAATATGATTATATGTGATGAATGTTAACTGGTCTTATTGTGGCAATCATTTCACAATGTGTACAAATATCCAGTCATTCATTATACATTATGCCTGACACTAGTATAATGTTATATGTCAATTATAACTCAATTAAAAAATAAAATAATAATAAAAATGTAGTACAGCATCTCAGTGTGTAGTATTTGGCAATAAGAAATGCCAACCCATGATTGCCATCTTTAGATTAAAATTATTTGAGTACCTATTCAGCAAAAGATTCCTTTGTAAATCAAGCTCATTGTTTCAAACAAAAGTATAGCTTATTTTTTCTTTGTTTCTCATGCTTTAAAACAGAAACTTGGTCAAGACTTCAAATTAAAATTTAAATTTTTGACTTCTGGTGATGTTTTAAGTTAAAAGTAGGAGAAAACCTTCCAAATATGTCTACTGGTGTTATTTCCTCTTCTAGATCTCATATATAGATACTGAGACTTCCAGAGAGTTTATTTTATGGCAAGGTTTTCCTCAAACTGAATCCCAGAGAGAACATCTTTGGCCTACAAGCAATAAAATGCTATGAAACTGGGAGAGGTGAGTTCCATGAATAAACACTTAATTAAGTATTAAATGACTGTGTTGTCCTTGCTCTGCAGGAGGCTTCTATAAGAGCTCCTCAAAGAGAAACCAACAAAGGAGAAAGGGTTGCACAGAAGTGGAAATTCTGCAAAAACGTAATGAGACAAAATGATTTCTCATGTAATTTCGTTCTTGGGAAAGGGCAGGAAAAAAATTTTAGGGATAAAGGGTGAGTCTTAACCTAATCTCCCCTTGACTTTTCATGTAAACCTTTCTAAGAGAACTTGGTTCCAATTATGTGGAGAAGTTTGAGAAATTTGCTTTCCCTAAGTGCCTCAGACCCCAACCAAAAGAGACTTGCCAGACTTCTCACTTTCTCTCTCTTTTTTAAGATTTTATTTTTAACTAATCTCTATGCCCAAGGTGGGGCTAGAACCCACAACCCCACACAGATAAAGAGTTGCATGCTTCACCCACTGAGCCAGCCAGGCCCCCCCCCTTCCCAGATTGTCCTAAGTGAAGAATTCCAGGAGCATAAAAATCATTTCCAGGGGCGCCTGGGTGGCTCAGTGGGTTAAAGCCTCTACCTTCTGCTCAGGTCATGATCCCAGGGTCCTGGGATGGAGCCCTGCATCAGGCTCTCTGCTCAGCAGGGAGCCTGCTTCCTCCTCTCTCTCTGCCTGCTTCTCTGCCTACTTGTGATCTCTGTCTGCCAAATAAATAAATAAAATCTTAAAAAAAAAATCATTTCCAGATTCTATAGTCCGAGCTTAGGAACCTTTCTTCCTTCACAGGTAACTATAAAGTATGAGTGACATGAAGGACTTTGACCAACTCATGCAACTGGACTTAACTGATCTTTGTTTAACATGTAATTTAAATCAGATTCTGGGCTTTGATAGGCAATCTTTTTGTTACCTTATGTCCTGTCTCCTTAGAACAAAGGAGAAGACCAGGGAAGGATGTGTGACACTCAAAAGAAGAGAAAAGAACAGGAAGGGGAACAAAATAGAAGAAGATGAGAAAGAAAAGAGGTATGCAAGTTAGACATTTCCTGTGTTATGAAGGTAACTCATGATACCAAGAATATTCCAGAAGAAATTTTCCATAAAAATGGGACTGGCCATATCTGAGATGAGAACAAGTGTCTTTGGGGCGCCTGGGTGGCTCAGTGGGTTAAGCCTCTACCTTCGGCTCAGGTCATGATCTCAGGGTCCTGGGATCGAGCCCCACATGGGGCTCTCTGTTCAGCAGGGAGCCCATTTCCCCCCTCTCTCTGCCTGCCTCTCTGCCTACTTATGAGCTCTCTCTGTCAAATAAATAAATAAAATCTTAAAAAAAAAAAAAAAGAATAAATGTTCTCTAGACCCCGCCCACGCCTCAGTTGTGGAGTGGCCTTCTGTGGTCTCTTCTGCAAATGGGCTCCGTGGTCTAGCGTCAGGGTCACCACCACTCATGATTGAGCACCAAAGCCCACAATATGTCACTGCCGAGGGTTCCATCAACCCACAAACAACAGAATGTCAGCCATCCCCTCCCACAGCTCACTTGTGGCCACCTATGGCTGTTACCCACACAGTGTGGGCTCCACTTCCACTAAGAGCCCCTGCCGAAGTCCAGAGTCCCTTGGGGAAGCCATCCCTCACCACCCCAGTCTCCCTAGGCTGACCCAGGTCACTGGTGGGCAAACTTCAGTTGGGGCAAGTCTACTCTTCCATTCATAGCTACAGTGTTGGAGTCCCCAGGACACTCAGAATCTCCCCAGACCTCCAGAGGCATGATCGCTTGCAACATGGCTTTGGAAGCCACAAGAAAGCAACCTGGGAGCCAGCCTGGCAAAGCCCACACTGGGCCCCGGTCCTGAGTGGCTACCACCAGGCGTTAGGAGACATTAGGCTCAGGAGAGCCTGTCCCCCCTCCTCCCCTTCCCACCCTTCAAACTAGGCAGGCAGCTCCAAGCAGAAACAGTTGGGTTCTTTTTTTTTTTTTTTAATCAAAATAGCAAAATACCAAAAAGGAAGCTGACAGAACCCCACTCTTTACTAGCCAAGCCACACACAGCCTTCCTGACACCCTGTAACCCTGTGCCTTACACCAAGTGGAAAATAAACTATAAGCAGCCAGAAAAGGAAAGGAAATGAGAGGAAAGGAGAGGGGAGAGGAGGGGAGGCGAAGGGGAAAGAGGGGAGGGGAAGGGGAAAAAAGGGGAGGAGTGGGGAGTGGGAGGGGGGAGGAGAGGAGAGGAGAGAAAAAAGAAAAGAATAAATTTCTTCTGATAAAGGATATATTAATTTAGATCCCTTGATACTTAAAAGGCTCCTTATACAGGTTGTGGGGAGTACAGGTTGTGGGGAGACCATGAATACCTAGAGATTATATGCAACTTTGACACATGCCCATGTAAGTATGTGTGGTCTATCATTATCTTAAAGAGTCCTTTTGCTAAAAAGAAGTTAGAACCAGTGCATAAAAAAAGTAATTTCTCTGTAATTTAGTTTGAGTCACCACCTGAAGTTCTTAGTTCTTGGTTCACTTCACTGTGGAAAGACTCATTACCCTATTCCTGGGAAAGTTAACCTATGGATTTCAGATCTGGAAAAAAAAGGTAATGTTATGTGTCCCATTTCTCTGCCTTCCGAAAAAGGACTACAGTCTATAAAAAGTGAAAATACATCATCTTTCAAACTTTACAGAGCAGCTTTCAGTCCTTTTTTGTTAGCCATTCATGGTTCACATTTCTCACCATAAGGAAGTTCTTTCTGTCAAGCCTAAGTCTCTTACAGTTGTAAAATAATTTGGTTTCTTATGTTTAACAATCCAGTAGTATCCAATAGTATCCAATTAGTGGATACTATTATTAAATTCATGTTCAGATTTCTCTCCCTCAGTACTTTTGCTCTTTCCATATTTTCATTCTTACATTCATTAATGTCTTCATGGCTTTCCTCTGAACCCTTTCCAATTCTTCATACTTGTCTATAAATTCAGAAGTGAGTGTATTGAAGAGAGATTCATAAAACCCTCAGTTGACTGGCAAACTTCCCTATGGTCACTGTAGTTGGTATGTAATAATAAATTGTCAGAAAATAATAATTATAAGATTGTCCTCTGAGGGTAAAATTATAAAATCAATGCAAAATGGCCCACACAGTTTTACTGGGGGTAAACATCTAGAATCAACGAGGTGATCATTTGATTAAAGACTGCACATTAAAGGAAAGATGGTGTCACTTAAGAGAGGCATTGGTTAGCCATGAAAGCTTGAAAAAGAAGAATCATAGAATCAGATCTTGACAGTGACCACCCATACAGTATCCAGGTAGGAGGGTGTTGGCCAGATCGTTCTGATAACCTGATGGTGCTTGTCTCTTCCTATTGAAGAAACAGCTGCAGTAGGTCTGAGTCCTATGGTCATTACAGATTTGATCACTTACCACAGATGTGACCATGTCACTTCTGTACAAGAAGGAGATCAACATGACCCAGAGAACTCACTCAGCTCTACCTATATTCCTGGAACCCTTAATTTCTATATTAAACCTCTTTATTCTTACCATACTTGCCAAATTCTAATTCAGATACCAGATATAATATGCCTACATTTTCCTAGATTTTTTTTTTTTTTGAAAAAACAATATGCAACAAATTCACTTTTATTACCTTTGCTTTATTCCACAATACAAAATGAAAACTTTTACCTGGACATTTAAATCCTGAAGGAAAGGAAAATATGAAGTCTATTGGTTGCTTTGCCAATGTTTACTTGAGTAAAGGAAATCTTTTTTTCTTTATTTCACTTTAGCATTTTCTTCCAAGTAATGGATAGTGTAGATAATTAACAAGTATATTATTAGCTTCTAACTGGTATCCATCCTAAAATCTTCACTGATGATACCCTTAGCAAATTGTCTTAACTCATTAGCTCTGAGAATGAAAACGAATACACTGCCAAGAAACACCATATCCATTTGAAGAAAGCCTCGCTGAATGAAATGCTATATATCATAGGAAACCAAAAAGGATTCATCAAAATGTCTTAAGTGGATAGGTCATTAAGAATTTCATGAGACATGGAAGAAGGTTCAAAACATAGACCAGCACTACTCTTCTTCCCTATCATGGGAGTAAGTTAATGAGCACAGGACGGACATAATTGATAGCGTCCTCTTCCCAGGGTCTCATGGGCTTCATTTGCAATAACAATTTGGAGATGTCTGCCATGCATTCAAGAGCAATTCATACATTTCCAACCAGTGACATCCCTAGCATATGTGATACACAGAAAACATTTTTTCCACTATACGACATTATTTTCAGTATTAACTATGACATGAAACAAAAATAGTATTAAAAAATGAAGACTGAATTTTTTCTTCTTTATTCACCTTAGTAAACATAATCATACCAGAAATGAACAAATGGATGGATGGATGGATGGATGGATGAACATTTGGTTCCAAAAGGAAAAAAATAAATAATGGATTATGTTCTTGTGATCTCAATTTACTCAAGATATTCTGGCGTGGGGGGGGGGGAGGAAAAACATACCTATGTTGGTTTGTCATGATTAACATTTCAGTTTCTATTTTTGAGCTTTAGTTTCTGCCAATTTAAAAATCTTAGACACAAATTTAAAAATCTTAGACACAAATAAAAACTCCCACATAGTCACATAAGATGACAGAATTGAAATAATTCAAGTTCTGTTTTATTGTATTTACAACTATTATTTAAAACCCACAGTTTAAACACAAGAATATGTGAAGCTAGAAACTATGGCAGATGGAACACCAGTGAATCTAAATCATTACAAACTTACTCTTGAAATAATACATGTAGCGGAGTCTCATGTGTCAGGGGGTAACTTTACATCTGGTAGTACTTTACAAGTGGAATACAATATTCAGTGAGGAATAAATCTTTTAAAAGGAGCTAATTTTAAACATATTATACATTATATATCATATATATTTAAAACACCATAGTAACTGCTACACTTGTTTAGTTCTTAAGCTAACAAAAATTTTTTCAGGGAGGAGTATTTTTCCACTGAGAGTGTTTGGACTTGCAGGCTCATAGTGATAATAAATAGCAGGGCAGATCAACATTTATGGTTTGGTTTTTTTTTTAATGTTTGTTATTGTTTTTACCTTCCCTATACACAATACACCTCTTTGGGCTTGTATCTGGAATAGATTGATCCCACTCACCCAAATCTGATAAGCTGCATCTTCCAATTTAATGATGTTAGATTGCAATTTTGATGGACTCAGGCTCACACAGTAATCTGAAATATTCCTTCCACCTCTATCCACAGAAATAATGTTATCCACTTTTTTCACAGTAGCCTACTGCACAAACTGTCCTTACTTAGGACCTACACCTACCCCTCTGAATTCTTGGCTAGCTCAGTAGGACATCATGTTTAGAGTACCACCTGTATCCCATTCATCTCCCTCCCAACATAGACAGTGTGGGACTCCCCAAAGGCACCTTCCTTCATCTTTTATGATATTGCTGAAGCTAACATACAGAGAACAAAGCCTTGTTGTACCTGTTCACTCTCAATGTTGTACACTTTCTTTCCCAAGGAAATAGAGATGGCTCAAATTTGTTCTTTATTGACTCTTCTATAACCCTAAAGACCTGTCAGATTTCTCTTACATCCTGGTATTATTTTATCTCCTTAATTTGTTTCTACACTTCTTATGGGCTTATAAGAACTTATTAACCATAATATTTAATCATAAAGTAATTTTCTACTTTTCATCCCTGATGTTCTTGGGATGTATTTTTGCCTTTATGAAAATGTACTCTCTTGAGTTTTGATTGTATTGTATTCTAGCTGAGAAAATGAACTTAAAACCTTCTTTGCCTGTTACCTAGATCTCTTTCCAAGAGAAGTATTTAGCAATTAAAAAAAGTTGTCTGGCTATGGAAAGTTAACCACATTCAAGTCCGTGCAGGCTTTGACTTATTAATTCATTGTATATGGCATATACAATTTATTTTATACGTGATTTACTGTTTCTTACATTAACATTTATTGTACAAACATATTAGAGCTTCAGATGTGACAGAAACTATGCCAGATGCCAGGCATAGAGTGATAAACATGGCAGATAATCAATTCTGGCCACATGGAGCTTATAGTCTACAAGTAAATAGATTTTACATTTTTTACATTACTTGTAGAATTATCCAACTTCTGAAGTGACTTCAAGGTGCACATTTGCAAAAATCTGTCATAAAAGACTGTGGTTTAGCCAAAGATCTCATTGTCTACAATATATAAGTACATTCAGTTAGAACACAGACTGGCCAGGGATAATATTCCATAATGATTAAGAATTCAGGCTACAGAGTCAGGTGGTCCTAGGTCAAATCCTGGCTCTCCCTGCTGCTGGTAGTGGGCACTGACAATCCACTTGACCTTTCTGACCTTTATGTTCCTCAGGATCAAAGGGGATAGAAATAGTGTATATTTCACAGAGTCACTGTAAGGATTAAATAAAATCGAAGGGCTAAAAATAGCACCCAGCATATAGTAAATGATAAATAAAAGTTAGCCATCTTTAGTATCATTTACTACTATGATTTTTAATTTTCTACTACAAATGTTTACCTAAAAGCCCCATTAGATAACAATTAGACACAAAATGTAAGGACTGTTTAAGTAATTTGTTCATAAATTTATCAGTTTGAATCCAGTCAGAAAAACAGAAGCCACACTGAGGAATTCCAATAGAGGGAACTGACTACAAAGGAGTTGGCAAGATGAGCAAAGGGGAAAAGGAAGGCATCCAGGCACCTGGAGACCAGGAAGCTGGTGATGTACCCTGGGCTGGCACCTGCTGGCTCACCCTTGCTGTCTTGCAGCTAGAGATGTCACCACCACAGCCAAGACTAAAAGCACCATGACTGGGGCCAGAATCACCCAAGAGGCACCACAGCTGCCAGGACTGGGCACCTGCAGAGATGTGATGCCGGGAAGCCCACAACTGTCTCTCCCATCCCCAGAAACAACCAGCAGCTGCCAGTCCCTGCCATGGAGGTGGCGCCTGAGGCAGAAATCTCTCTACCTTCAGCCTTCTGGTTTTCCACCAGTGCCTTCCATGAGGAGCACCCAACAGAAAGGGAGGCAGGGAGTATAGTGGGCAGACTACCAGCCCCAGCAGTATTGAGCGGGGCAAACAAGGGCAGGCGTGGAGCTGAGGGATAGCAAGTAAATAGCACAGACACTAACACCTGCTCAGACCCACGATCAAATCAGAATTGAAGGATGCTCAAGATAATTTAATTCAACTTCTAGTCAGAAGATAAAAATGTAAAGGTTCTCTTTTCTGTCCACTTTTTGTTGTTTCAGGGTAGTTGATTTTGTTTTAGCTAAGTTTCATGTTTATCTTGGCACATACACCAGCACAGAGTCTATTAGAAGTTTCTATGGAGGATTCTTTTAAAAGGATTTTTTAAATGAGAGGATTCTAATGTTTGCTATGGAATTTTAAAATGCCCCTCTATCCAGGCTACTAATCAATGCCTCTAGTTTGCTGTCTTGGTAATGAGCACTGCAGAGGGGACGATCCCCTCCTATCTGTCCGGGTCATTGAGTAGTGTGTGGAAGCTTGTGAATAGCTTCCCCAGCAAATGAAATACCATGCCAAGGAAATGATAATGGGTGATGATTATTGCCCAAAAGATACATAAAGCAGCCTTTAGAAAGCATGACCAGAGGCAAGGTAGCACAGTCTCATTATGCAGTCAGGAGAGAAAGAAGGCAAGTCACAAACTTTTCCTACCTCCTTCTTAAGTATTTTTTTGCACTCAAAAGGCCTTGAGGACCAATGTGAGGAGAACAGTCATTCAGATGTTTAACAGCTACTAGACACATTACCAAAACTGTGTCCTGATATAAGGTCTGAAGCAGTCAGTTCTAGTTAGAATCGGTGTGAACGAAAGTAAGATAAAGAGTTAATCCTTAACTAGGCTGGTGACTTTCACATGAAAAATACAGCTGTAGGATCAGGTGCGGCTGGATTCAGACAAGGATGTGGGTAGACGCATTGGAAAGAATTAGCACGTAAGTAGAAATAGGCAGTCACTGATGTGGTAGGGACACATACATTTATTTGAGGGTCTTTACGGTGAGAAACTCATTAAATCTCTTCCACCCTCTTGCCAAAGTCCCTCCTCAACAAGAATAAGCTTCATTTCCCTAACGAAATTTTAAAAACCCACCTCTCCCCTCAATTAATACTTCAGAGTGGGCCATATCAAGTAATACATTTGTGAGGTTTACATATTATTTAGCTAAGAAACTGGGGAAAGCCATGGGACGTAGTTACGTCAGGAATGCCACTACTGAGAAAGGGGTGACACAGAGAGATGGAAAGCATTAACTGCAAATTCTGCCTGAAGGGAAGCTCATCAAAAATATGTATTATTTTAAAGGCAACATGATGTTCCAGAAAGAACACAGGCTCTGTCGTCACTCAGACGGGAACTTAAACATGATTTTTTTCATTTCTTGGAACCTTAGGGATAATATATGTAAATCACCCAGCACAGAGTGACCCTCGGTAAAAGGCGGCCTTCATTTTTTATTATATACACATAAATATAAAGTGTGCGTTTGGTCATTATGACATAATAATAGTTGGTTGACCCTGTGAATATAAAAAGTGCAGATGCCTCAGTGGAACACCAAGTTTCTCCTCCGTGCAGCCCTGGGAACAGTATATTTGTACAGCTGGTCCCCCACACTGCCCATCAGCCAGGGAGCAGGCCTGACCCCCAGCGTACAGTCAATAGCCCAGGCGATAATACTGAGAAGTCATGGAAGGAAATCCTGCCCATGTGCTACTGAAATTTTAGAATCCCTTATCAAAGTGATAATTTGAAAGATTTGGACCAGGTTGTTTATGTTTCCAACAAAATAAAACAAAACTTGAAGATAGCACCAGATAATGGGGAGGACATGAGGGCAGGAGGAGAAAACCCCCTCTGGCTTCACCACCAGCTCTCTGTGCCATCCTGGGGAGTTCTTTGCTCTCTTTACCATGGGAAAAGTCCCTTAAACCATGCATCCGGGAGGGATTCTCAAAGGAAGTGAGACTTGAGGGATAAGAAGGAGCCAGGTCAGGGATAACCTGGCCAAAGAGCCTGTGGGATGGAGCAAATGGCAAGTGCAAAGGCTCTGGGACAGGAGAAAGTGCAGAGTGCTCAAGGAACAAGGAGAAGGCCCATGGAGCTAGGGCACTGTGAGCACTGGAAGCGTGATACCAGCTGAGGTATCATAGGGCCTTGATCATGTTGGGCCTTGAGTTTCTTCCAATAATCAGTGGAAACCCCCTGGAGGGCTTGAAGCACATGGAGGACATGAAGTGAATGATAAAGACTGTTGTGGCTGTTGTTCAGGGAATAGTGTAGGGGGCATGAGTGGAAGCAAGGAGGTTATTTAAAGCCTACGTTAGGCACGTCTTGAACCAGGCTGGAGTTTTCCCAGGTGAACATATTAGAGGAGAGATGGACAAGAGTGAGGGGTTATGCAAGACAGTGACTCTTCAAAAGTGGCCTAGAATCTTAGGAGTGATATAAGGATACAGGTAGATGGATGATAGAGCATGAAAAAGCATGGAAATCAGTGGATTGAAGGTCTCTCTTATCAGCCATTGACATGCAGATGCTATAGTAGTTACCAGCATTCTAACTTTTGGTAAATTTTTCAACAATATTTCAAAGCCTCAATTTCTTCATCCAGAAAACAGGTGTAAGAATTCCTACATTATAGATGAATATGGGGTTGGTATTCAATTATTTCATATGTATAAAGCATTCCCTGGATGGCCTAGTACCTAGTAAGTGCTCAGGAAATGAAATAATTTAAAATAATAAACCCCCATCCAAATCCCTTTCAATTTCTCTGGGCCACAGGTCCCATGATTGGTATTTATGCAACACCTATGGAAAGTAGCATGTGATTGCCCTTTCAGTTAACTCTTCCCCATCTAGCGATCGGGTAAAAGTAAAGAATTTCAAACACACAAAACTATCATCACATTTTAGTGTTCATAACATCTCTGTCCCCAGTAAGTTCCATTTAGCAAAGTGTCAATCAGTTAAAAGAGGACATTGGGAGCCATTCAGACATCTTTTACTTTTAGGAATTAAGGCAACCCCTAGACTCAGATCCCAAAGATGCCATTACCAGCAAAGTCCATGTGTCTATCTCCTGGACTTTAATGTTGCTTTCCTCTGACTTGTTCTCCAGAGCAATGTCCCATGTCTAACTTGGAGGACCCTGTCCTCCCAGGACAGGCTTCTGGGAGAAGGTCAGTCATTTTCAGAAGCTGCATTAACCTTTCAGGCACCATTTAGTGGATTAATGTTTTGGTGCACTAAATAGTACCCTAGTGGTCCATTCGGATATGATGCAGCCTTTAAAGAGAAACTGGGCTAAAAACTTTGTTGTTTCCTAGAAAAAAAAAAAAAGAGCCTTAATATTTGCATTTATCTTTACAACAGTTCTCTAAGGACCACATGATGCAGTAAAACCTATTATGATTCTGGAATCAAGGGAAAGGAATAAAACCAGCAGAATGGTATTAAGAGCAATGCAAGTGATGCGATGTACCGTGTGGTTTAACAAGACAATTTATAATGATGCTTTTCTAAACTGGCAAGAATTAGCCCTATTTTACAAATATAAATGTGAAAAGATAGACACATTCAGTGATCTAAAAATGTAATTCCTCCAAGTAATCGATGACATTTTTCAATAGCTAGCTCTCACTTGAGCACTTTCTATGCACTAGATGTATTCCAAGCACTTTGTATTGTTTTACTTATTTCCTCTTTACAGCAACCTTATGATTCTAATACCATCATGCCTGCAGTATGGATAAGCAAATGGATGCACAGAGATGTTGAATGACTTGTTATGTAGCTAGCAGGTGGTAAAATCAAGATTCAAATTCAGACAGCCTAGCTTCACAGCCTGGTCTCTTAATCATGCACTCTAACTATGTTTTTCAAACTTTTTTGGGCCATGACTCACAGTAGAAAGTCCTACTATCCTGTAAACTAGTAGAAAGAATTTTAAAGATAATAGTTATTCTACCAATTGGGAACACCTTTCAGTATTTTTCTTTTTATTCTTTTCCATCTGCTTTTTAGAAATGCTGATTGAGACTCCCTGAATTTATTTTCTGACTCAGTAACGTCTTAGGGTCCGTGGTTTTCCAAACAGTGCGCTAATTATGCTAGCTCCCAAACAATAGAACGTAGGATTCATAAAGAACCCACACTGGAATTGAATGGAGGCTGAAATCGGCTTCTCTCTCATTTCCTGCCTCTAAATCTCACCTGTGCCCAGTTAAACAGCCAGCCAGCAGGGGAAGATCAGGGAGAAGAGGAAAGACTGATTTGCTGAAATGTCCTAATTCCTCTTCGGTTGTTTCCTTTCTCTTGTTATACCATTCAAATCATGCCTGGACCATTTTAATAGAGAATAAAAAATATCACCCAAAAAATCCAATTCCTATAAGCCCTAGAATAATGGCATTTTTCACTAATGAAACATGCAAACTACTGTCGAGTCCATTAATAGCCTCAGTTTTTAATCTTTCAGATGATGGAACATTAAGGTTTCCATAGCAGCAGATGCTAGCTGTTGGGGGATCCCAGGCTTTCAGTTGTGTGACAATTAGGGTGAAGCATCGCTGAGAGTTTCCAGTGTTTCTGTGTCTTCATTATGCAGCACTTAGTGTTGTTTTGTTTTTTTTTTTTTTTAAACACTGATTATCATGATGTATTAGTTTAAGGAGCTTGACATGTTGGTACCTACCCTGGGAGAAGATAGTAATTTCTTGCAGCCTATCATCAGGAGCTGTCTGACATATTCTGAGCGATGATCTGGGGATGATCATTATCTTCAGTGTTTGGCTTATAAATTAATAAAAGTCTTGGTGAATTCAATTATAGACAGTTTGTATTCCAGAACTCTGATGATTTTTATGAGGACAAAAATCGAATGATCTAAGATAAGGTCAGAAAGTTCTTCTTCATCTCTAATACGCATATATCACAAGGCTGCAATATGTAAAGCTTGGTTAGTTTGATAAAAATTAACAAGTTTTTTGGATTAAGTATAGCTAAAGGAGGAGAGACACCAAAGTGGCAAAACCAAATTTGACCATTGAGTTATTACCAACTACTATCTAATGCCATTGATCATAGGATACACAGTATAAGATCATCAAGTGTTAACTTCACTAATTTGAAGGGCACAGTTGTTACTTTTTCTAAAGAAGGGTCGGGGTGGACAAGAAGGCAGGGAGAGGAGATTGGGGGGACAAGGAGGATTATTCCCATTTTTCAAACATGAGAAGATATACCAGGAACTCAAATATTACTCATATAAACTATAGCATTCACATATAACACCTTATGAAGTAGGTTATTAATGGTCTCATTTCATTAATAAGGTGACAGAAGCTCAAGGATAGGGTGGCATAGTCAATGCTTTACGTTAATCAAACCTAGAAACAAAAATATCCTCTTGGACATACAAACCCATAGCTAGACCATATTTCTTACCCTGCCTTGCATTTAACTAAGATTGTGTGAGTTCTGGCCAGTGACCTATAGGAAGCAGTGGGGTCTCTCCTCCTATCTGTTTGCTGGATATTGATGCCCAAGATGATCTTGTGAGCCATGTGTTGAAGATGGGAGATACATCTGTCAATCTGGTTCTCTAAATGACCATATGGAAAAAGATCCTCCTCAAGACCCATACTAGAATGTGATGAGAGAAATTAATAGATGTTGAATGGGTTAAGTCCCTGATATTTCTATATTGGGATTCTTGTTGAGAACCAATAGAGGTGTTAAATATCCTGCCTAACATAGAAATTAATACTTTTGTTGCAAGATCCTGCTGTAACACAAAATATGTGGCATTAAGAAAGAAACTAAACATGCCAGAAGAACGGCAAGTTAATGTTATACTGTGGCAAAACATTTGAGGAAATTGCAGTATCCCTGAAAACAGATAATTTGCCTACTGAAGCGGCCATTCTGGAGTAAATGGTTAGAATGAATGGATTAGTGTGTGTTGATGAACTTGGCTGGGTTTGATATGAAAGTTAAAAAAAAAAAAAGACAATTGTAGGAAAAAACTGATTGGTGTATAAAAATTTGGCCAGGCTGGGGCGCCTGGGTGGCTCAGTGGGTTAAAGCCTCTGCCTTCGGCTCAGGTCATGATCCCAGGGTCCTGGGATCGAGCCCCGTGTCGGGCTCTCTGCTCAGCAGGGAGCCTGCTTCCCCCTCTCTCTCTGCCTGCCTCTCTGCCTACTTGTAATCTGTGTCTGTCAAATAAATAAATAAAATCTTTAAAAAAAAAAAAATTTGGCCAGGACTGGAAAAGTCAACTGCTTTTCTATCCCAATTTAAGATTTGAGGATTAAGATCAAAATAGCCTTTGAGCCAAAGAAATCTTTAAAACCGAGTCCCACAGCAAAATCACCTTAAGAATGAGGCCTTCTATCTCAAAATTAATGACCTCAAAATATTCACCATTTAATTGAGAGAGAAAGGATTGGGGAAGGATAGAGGGGAATCCAAGAAATAAAATAATTTTCAAATCATCTCTAGTAAAGAATTTGTCATGAGGTTACTGGCATGTGAAATGACTGGAAGAAAATAGATCAAAAGTTTTTAAAGGAATTTCATTACAAGAGGAACCATAATATGGACTTAGAATGGCTTTGACTCTTTAGGACTTAAAATAACCCCTGAATCTTCAATCTTCCACATGTAGAGAACTCTATAGCTTCCAACAAAGGCATACCAAATACCCCTTTCAGATGTGGCCAGGAAGAGGAATAAAAAGGAAGAATCCCCTAGACATTGGATCCGGGAGCCATGAAGTACCTACAGGAAAGCAGAATCAAGTTTAATCAGGGGCTAATGAGGACCTGAAAAAATTTCATAATGCCATCCCCATGGGATTACCACACTGCTCTGCACCAGTGACTGCTGTGGCACCCATGGCTTCCATTCTTCCCTTTGCAGAATGGGAGTGTTTATTGTGGCCATCCTTCCCCTCCTTTATCATTGCATGGTGTCTTTAGAGTTCAAAAGACACCACATCATGAAATACCACATCTGTGTGCCCATACCAGCCTGAAGTCCTAGACTTTGAGTGGATGAAGTGGTTGGATAGGATTGTAGATTATGTAGCTTGGGGTCATGCAGCTGTGTATAGAAGGAAGAGAAAAACAAATATTTGGTAACCAAATAGGAGTACTGAGGCGAGGACAATACTGTGCACACTAAACACATTTCCTTTTCTTCCAAGGCACAGTCCAGACTCCTTTACAGTTATTAGGCTCATTCAACAATCCTGACCAAAGAAATATTGGTATAATTGATATAAACACGACATTCAGACTTTGCTCATAAAATCTATGGCACAATCTTCTATTTTCTCTTCTCTTTCCCACCCCTGCCATCTGGACATCAACAGCCAGGGAAAACTCGAGACTACATGTTGAAGATGACAGATTATTTAGCAACTTGGGTTAAAATGTTGTATGGAGAAGAGCTCCCACTCCTTCACTCTAACACACACTGGACTGCACAAGAATACTATAATCTCCCCAAACTGGAAGCAGCCAGGATGTTCCTCAATAAGCAAATGGGTAAATAAAATGTGGTAGACCCTTACAATGGAATTTCATTCAGCAGTAAAAAGGAATGAGTTATCAAACCATGTAAAGACATAGATGAATATTAAATATACATTGCTAAGTAAAAGAAGTCGGTCTGAAAAGGTCAATTTATTTCATCCCATTTATATGACATTCTGGAAAAGGCAAAAGTATAGAGATGATGAACAGATCAGTAGCTTTCAAAATTTAGGAAGGAGAAAGTTGAAGAAGGACTGAATAGGTGAAACAGAGGGGATTTTTTTATGTCTGTGAAACTATTCTGTATGACATCATAACAGTGAATACACAACACTAAGTATTTATGAAAATCCACAAAATTTTACAGTACAAAGAGTGAATCTTATTATATGCAAATTAAAAAGAAATCATTTAAAAAGTCAGAGGATCACAGGATAGAATGCAGAGTGTGACAAAAGAATCTAACTATTAAAAATGTATGAAACTCACTGAAGGGATAAGATTTGCTTATTTATGTAAGTTTGGAAATAAGGGAAACCTGTAAGACTAAAGACAGAAGGAACTGTGCCCAAGCACTATTCTACAGTTGATAAAGTTGTTTCACACAGGGGTATATGTTAAAAACTCTAAAATCAGTATATATAGAACTGAATAATTACATAAATGGATAGCAGATGATGAAAGCAGTGTATCTCACAGTGGGAGTGGGAGGTTACACACAAGCAGGGAAAGAAGTCTAGAATGATCCATGCAGTAATGGACTAGAGTGGGAGACATCAATATGAACTTATGTTTAGCTTAATATAAACACAGTTGATGACATATAGAAATATTTATAGATATATGTATATACATGGGTTGGTATATATATTTATATTCCCTTGCTCTGCCAGTTGATAGTGCCTAGAAGCAACAATACTCCAGTAGTCACAAGAAAAACTTGCATCCATATCTTACCACTCTCCAATAAAAAGAGCCAAGATTACTTGGGAAAATGGCTGATCCTAGGACTAGAGCAGGAAACATGCAAGATGAACTACTGAAACATCTAGGAGTGCCAGAAAGTTAGCAAATGCTTAAAAACAAAACAAAACCCACAGTGGTGGAATTGCATCAGGAGAAATAGGAGTCAACTGAAAGAGTTCCCAATGATCAAAGCTGGAACAACTTAACAAACAAAATAAAGTATTGGATTCTATCTTGAAGTATTAAATAAATATCCACAAGTCTATAATGACATAAAGAAATGACTGAATTAATAAATTAATAAACATCTCTCATGTAGAAAAATTCCAAATAATCTAGGTAGACATTCCAGTCTCAAAGAAGGTTCCCACTTCTTAACCATGGGCTACACATAGTGACTTCCCCACAAAGAGAACAGTAGGGAACAAGGAAACCCAATAACTACAGTGGGGAAATCTGAAAAACTACCTGAGCCAGGTGATCAAGATCCACAGTCACGATGGTAGTATATATTCTTAATATGATGTCATAAAAATGGCAATTTACCTCTGTGTCTTCACCAAAATTCATAACTCCAGCCTAATTATAGAAAAATCTGATAAATTCCAACTGAGGGGCATTCTACAGAATGAATACCTGGCCAGTTTCCCTCAAAACTGTTAAAAACAAGGTAAGTCTGAGAAACTGGCACAGCCAGAAGGAGCCTAAAAAGACCTGACAACTAAAAGTAATGCAGCATTCTGGATCAGATCCTGGAACAGAAAAAGGATATTCATTATATAAAAATTAAGGAAATCTGAATAAAGAATTGACTTCAGTAAATAATAGTAATATTAGTTCATTAATTGTTTCACATGTACCATAACAATGTAAGATGATAATAATAGGAAAAATTATGTTTGGAAATTCTATGTATTATCTTTGCAACTCCCTGCATATTGACATTCTAAAATTCCAATTTTAGGGTGCCTGGGTGGCTGAGTGGGTTAAAGCCTCTGCCTTCAGCTCAGGTCATGATTCCAGGGTCCTGGGATGGAGCCCCAAGTCCAGCTCTCTGCTCAGCAGGAAGCCTGCTTCCCTTCCTTTCTCTCTGCCTGCCTCTCTGCCTACTTGTGATCTCTGTCTGTCAAATAAATAAATAAAATCTTTAAAAAATATATATATATATAAATAAAATTCCAAGTTCATTTCAGTAAAAAAATGGTGAAGTATGATATAAAGATCACTTATTCTTCTATTCTCTTACTTTTTCTCAAGCTGAGTTGATGGGGTTGGATAGAGGATTTATAAGTTTACTTCTATTTCTAAAATTCTGTGATTTCATGACATAAATCTGCCAAGAAATTTATCGCAAGTAAAAAATCCTAAGAATATTGGCATTAATAGCCCACTAATGTTACTATTAGCTTTTTTTGTTCCATTCTATGCCTAATCTAATAACTAGGGAAAAAAATCTAACTTAATGTCCATATTTTTGTCTTGACAATAATAAACGTGCAGTGTTTGCCCGATCTTTCCACCAACAATCATCACAAAAGCAAAAAGTCTCTTCTAACATAGAGTGTTTACTGAGAATGAGCTAGCACAGCATGGGGAAAGAGTGGTTATTTTTAAGCAGACCCATGATATTTCTCTGGAGAGCAGTGGTGTACATATTCAAGTAAATTCATTAGGACATGGGGATGGATGATGAAAGAAGATGACTGAAAAGTACTGCTGTGGTTTCACATTAGTAAGCTGGATGACCAGTGGCAGACTAGCCCTGTGGGAACACCAAGAATGGAGAATGGAAGGGAAAAAAGAACTTCCTGTTTCTTCTCTAAATGAGAGTTACCATTTCCTAAAGCTGTATGCTAAGTAAGAGGAGAGACAGGGTGTGGTAATTGTTATGAAGGTTCTCAGATGGGGATTAGGAGAAGGATGGCTGATCTGCATCAAGAACACACAGTGGATGAAAAACTGTTGAATAATTGTAGACAACACAAAATACACCCCATATTTAGTCAATTGAACAGCAACTAGAGTTCAGCCTGCAATTACCTTACAAAAAAAGGATCTCCTGAGTGATGGGGTAAGAAGATTCAGTGAGCTACTATTTGTAACATGTCTGCTTCTGCCAGAAAAGGGA
Source organism: Lontra canadensis (assembly GCF_010015895.1). NCBI lineage: Eukaryota > Metazoa > Chordata > Mammalia > Carnivora > Mustelidae > Lontra > Lontra canadensis. The sequence continues at coordinate 1,827,051 of NW_022631008.1, forward strand.
GGTCTTTTTATTTTTTTTAAAGAAACTGGTAAATTTAATATTCACATCTTTAAAAAAAAAAAAAACTCTCAAGAGGAGATTTAAGAAAAGCTGAGAAAAGACTGAGTTGAAATCAGAAGAACCTTGTTTGATTTATGCAATCAGTATTTTAAAATTCCAAACAAGCAATACATTTTTATTAAGCACTTGTTTGCTCTTGTATTATATTCTACTCTTTAGAGATTATAAGAGGAATGTAAAACAAGATCCCCCTACTGTGAGGGAACTTGACTCCACTCTAACAGCAGAACCAGAGCAGGTAACAAGACATGGAAAATTAGAGAACCCAGTTGTTTGGAAATATCAGCAAGAGGATGTCAGAGATGGACTTACTGGAACAAAGGTCAGTAAAAAATAATTAGAAGTTTGATTCCTAAAATATGTTTAAAGAAATATATTTTTATTGTTTATGGGTGCTTAAAGAAAATTATGCAGCCTTTAACAAAGAGGTAAATGCAATCCTGCCTAAATGACCAGTTACTTGGAAAGGCATGCCAGTAAATCCCCAGTCAGAAAGAGCACAATCTTGGAAATAGCTGATTTCAATCATGCCCACATCCAAAAGATAGTCCCTTCATCCCTTTATTCTCTAGGTCCTTGTCAGGTTGTTCACCGTTATCCACAGATGGGCACCCAAAGATCTATTTTCCCAAAGTCTTCTCATAGAATCTCAGCTTCTTCCAGCTAGATGCTCATTGCTGTCAAAGCCATGGAAAACCATTCCTGGATCCATTCTGGGAGAGCAAGGGTGGATTCTTTATTCTTCAGAGTAGGGTATGTAAAGGACAAAAAAGACCCTGCTTTTGCCAATCAATACCCATTGCTTCTTAAGGCAAGATCTAATGCATTATTTTTCTGGAAAAACTCACCACCATTTATAGTGAAGAGGTGAAAGAATAAAAGAGGTAGAAGGAATAGTTTATGTCATGTATACATAGGTTTGTGGTGCTAAGGTACTTGAAAATGGCATGTTCATCAAATAGGTTTTCATGTATTCTTTCTGAACTAACATATCTATGCTAACTCTTTAATAAAGAAAAATCTTAGTTTCCTATAGAAGCACATAAGATATTTTCAGTTTCAATTCTATCAGAATTATCAGAATGTGTTATTATGGGAGACCCCATAAGTGAGATATTATATTATTAAGACACTCCTTTTTATAATTCTGTTGAGTCATCTGCTTGCTCTCTGAAATATTTTTATCTCTCCAGCAAATGCTCACATTTCAGTCTTAAACTAGAAATGTTTTTTAAAAGGCATTGTTTTAAAAAGATATAAAATGGCTTTCAAAATAAAACTTTTTAGATTCTACTTCATGCAAATGAAAAGCCCAAACATAGCTTCAATGCTGTCATAATGAATAAAATGAGAAACTCCCACAAAGAAATTTTAAAAATCCTAGTCCCAAATGAAGACCTGCTTATTTGTGTCATTTTATTTCTGTTGAGACCATGGTAACAAGGTAAATGACTAAGGTATATTGTGTTTTCCAGAATGGGATCATTCCTTTGCTTTTAACTTACTGGTTTACTATTAAGATTTTATATTAAAATAAAAATATAATATAGCATATTATATTAAATATTGGAATAAAATGTTTTCTGTTAGATATATTTCACCTCCATATTCAGAAATTTAAAATAATGAAATGTGTAATTCAGTGAGATTAGCAAAGGGACAAGGAGGTACCACTTGAGACAAATCTTGAATATAAAAATAGTTCTCAAATGAATTCATCATTTATTCATTTGAAAAACATTTATGCCAGACACTATTCTAGAGAAATAAAACTCAGAAAGGTCTAGCGTTGGCCCCTGGTCTCAAGAAATTTACTAGCTGGCAAAAAAGAAAAATATGTAAACAATTAATGAGGTCCTTGGAGTGAGTGCTAATCCAACCTGACTGATGTCCTCCTCAGAGGAGAGATTAGGTAGGACACATAGAAGGACACCAGGTACATAAGTATAGAGGAACGTCTGGTAAAGAGGCAGCAAGAAGGCAATCGCCTGCAACCCAAGGAGAGACACCTCAAGAAGAACCAACCCTGGCAGCACCTCATTCCTGGACTTCCAGCTGCCAGTACTGTAGAAATATACATTTCTGTGGTTTAAACCACCCAATGCAGGATTTTGCAGCCCGAACAAATTACTACAATGCCAGGTCACCCACCCACCCCACGACCACCACCAACAGAAAATTCTGATTCAGCTGAGGTTAGGGAGGCACAAATCTGAATGAATCCCATGCTGCACTCTCAGGGTTAGATCTTGAAAAAGGCAGCTACCAAAGAGAACTGTGTGTTTTACCAGAGACATCTCCTTCTGGCTGCATACCTTCACCTGTCTTCCGTATATGATCTCAACCACCACTGTGGTACTGCTGCTGTCTTGGTCGGGAGGTTTGGGACCAACGATGATTGCTCTGACCTGACCCCAATCATCACATAGATGGAGCAGAGCAAAGGAATAGGAAGCCTGTTAGGCCCATCGATTAGGATGGGCATCCTACATATGTTCCCGATATGACCCTGCAATTCAAATCTCATGGATGCACTGTTGTGTCAAACTTATTTCCACTTGGCTGTGCCTCTCTCTTGAGGCTCCTTTTCAGTTCTCTAACTCTGGGTTGTAGTTAAGTTTATTGAGCACTTCTGAAAAAAAAAAAAAAATCACTTCCATATCTGGGAAGTTCCTGCAGAAGGAGTTCTTTTACAGATCAGGGTCTTCAAAATCTGACACTAATGATGTAAAATTGTCCCAAGGCACCTGGGCACTTGGTAACAGAGTGAGCCCTCAAGCAAAATTGTGACGTTAGAGAAATCGGTCTTCAACATTTTAGCCTCTTCTGTTTGCCATGATCTCAGTGAGGCCACTCACTAATCTTGGCTCCAGAAGTAGGTGGTTCTTCTGAATTCTACTGACATTTGATTTGGAGAAAGTTCTCCTAAAATTCATTTATTCAGTCATTCATTCACCCAGTACTTACTGAGTTTCCTCTCTATTGCTGCTGGCCATTGAACTAAGCAGTAGGGATATACAGTAATATTTTCTGCTCGTAAAGAGATTATAGTTGGGGACAGGGAGAGGGGATTCAGCAAATACTGTTACCAAAGAAGATATAATTACACAGAGATTTTAAAAAGGAGCAAGAGTAGAAACAAGGGCAACCCAGAAACCCACCTGAGGAATGATCTCAGGGGAAGGGAAAAAGCCCCCTTCCAGGCTCAAGCCAAGGTGGATGCGGCTAGCTCAAGGAGTGTCAGCTGGTGCAGGGCAACAGAGAGTGTAGCAGACACCTCTTTGGAACATGAACCCTAAGAGTGAGGTGGGAACCAGACTACATAGGGCCTCCATCACGGAACTGGAATGGGGGCAGCATCCTGTGCATGAAATTATCTGGTTAATGAGAAAAAAGACCAGCACATCGTTTCGATGCCAGTGTGATCTTAATAACACAGATTCACTGGCTACGTATGTTCCAAATTCTTATTGTATGTGGTGATAGAAGGTGGTTTGCTGATATGACTGCTGTTGAGCAGTATTTGAAGCAGTATTTGAAATAGCCCGAGGCACAACAGGTTTCTTTCTTAAGCAATCCACATGAGAATTTTTTTTTTTATTGTATCAGATGTCACAAGGATGACATCCTTTTATCCACCATCCAAATGGAATATGATTTTTTAGCCAAATTTAGCAACTGGAAAATGTTTATACATTTAGGAATGTAACTTCTCTGAAATAGCAATACTGAAAGTAGATATGCTCTATAGAGGGCTTTTCCGAGCGGGCCTTTTGTAGAAGACTTGTCTGTACTTGCCTGGCTTATCTCCCCCTTGAAGATGAAAATAATATCTAATCCTGGCATAGGGACTGTTTCAGGGCTGGCTATACCCGGTCCCCACCTCTTTTCTCTTCGAAAGCAAAACTATACATTTCCACACAAACAACAGCCAGTGAGGAGGCACAAATGCTAAATGGGAAATTAACTTAGAGTGGGTGAGACAGACTACTAAAATTTTGACTATCCTACTAAATTTAGCCAGGGAAGATCCATCTATGCCAATTTAAAATGGTTCCCAGGAGCTGCCTGATCACACATTTCAGCAAAAGACAGAGGACCAAAATAGAGAAAGGAAATGTAGTTATTCCCTGCATCAAAATGTGCTTCTAATTAAGGTGTCTATGCACACCCTGCTTTACAGAAGAAATAATAGCTCCTTTCTGCTGGACAAGGATTACTATGTTTTCTGATAAATTCACTCTGGCTTGCTGACTCTTTCCTTCACTTAGCGATGCAGACCCAGATGAGTTGGAGCTGCAGGAGGGGAAGGAAATTCAGAACTGCCATTATGTCAGGGGGAAATCCCACCAGTATTTTTTCTTTTTTCAGTGAATTTCAGTTCAATATGAAAATGCACCAGGTACACTTTATTTAAATGTATGAAGTCAATTCCTTCTTCTATAGTACTTCTCTCTCTAGCTCCAGTTCTGTGTTGCAAAGACTGCTTTATCAACATAATTAGTGGTCTCTTATTGCAAATATGTTTTCTTTCATGCTTCAACTACCACCGGCATATATAATATTGTTAGAAATAGATGATCACACAGGTGTGACTTTGATCTGGAGGAATTTTGAAGATGATATTTGCATTATTTTAGAAACAACCACTGCATAGGGTGTGTTTTTGGTTGTTTTGCACATTGCCATAATTATACGACCTATGGTTTTAGAATCAGGACTCCGAAATAAATATGTAGTTCTACCCCTGACTTTCTACATAACCTTGACAAAGACATTTACCATGTCTTGGCTCAGTTCCTCTATCTGTAAAACAGGGATAAAAATATTGACTTTACTAATAAGGCTATGATTCAGATTAGTTATCCCAGCTTTGCAAAGTGCTTTCAAAAATCATCAGGCTGCAAAAATCGCACTCAAGCAAAGGATATACTTATTCTGCACATCCTTCTAAATACCATCCTTTCCCACTCAAAGAATTCATTCTCTTCTCCCACACAATAGATTCTCTCAGGTGAGGAAAAATAGCCTAATGGTGGGTGTGATCAGGCACCCCTTCTGAAATAATCTCATGAAATGTGAGGCAATACATAAATGAGTAACTAAAACAGAGTTAGAATTAGGTTCTGATACCAATTACCTCTTTTTATTAAGACTATACTGAGTTTTTTTAGACTCCTGGTTCTTGTATTATGTCAATATTGTCATCATAATCATCATCATTAATGTTTATTGAATGTTAACCAGATGCCAGAACTAGTTATTTACTTTATTTAATCCTCATTTAATCTGGAATAACTCATTTAATCCTCAAAACAATGCAGGGAGTGAATTGTCGTTATTATCCCCATTTTACTGGAAAGGTAGTTGAGGCTTACAAGGATCAAATAACTTGAAGTCACAGGACTTGTAAGAGGTAGAATTGGAGCTCAAATTTGGTTCTAACTAATCCCAGAGACTAAGCTTTTTTTTTTTTAATTAAATGTTTATCTTATTTTTATTTCATTTTTCATTTTTCTAGGTAGGTTCCACTTCAGGGCAGAGCCCAACATGGGGCTTGAACTCACAACGGTGAGGGCAAGACTTGAGCTGAGGGGCGCCTGGGTGGCTCAGTGGGTTAAAGCCTCTGCCTTTGGCTCCGGTCATGATCCCAGGGTCATGATCCCAGGTTCCTGGGATCGAGCCCCGCATTGGGCTCTCTGCTCAGCAGGGAGCCTGCTTCCCCCTCTCTCTCTGCCTACCTCTCTGCCTACTTGTGACCTCTGTCTGTCAAATAAATAAATAAAATCTTAAAAAAAAAATGAGCTGAGATCAAGAGTCAGATACTCAACTGACTGAGGCACCCATATTTTTAAAGATGCATTTACTTATTTTAGAGAGAGAGAGAGCACAAGCACAGGGGGAAGAGGGAGAGGGCGAGAGAAGCTCAAGCAGACTCCACACTGAGCATGGAGCCCAACATGGGGCTTGATCTCATCACCACAAGTTCACCATGTGAATCAAAACTAAGAGCCAGCAGCTCAACTCACTGTGCCACCCAGGGGCCCCAAAGACCCAGCTTTTAATAGCTGCTATATTCCCATCATGTAGCTTTTGTGACTAAATTATACAGCAACCAAAAGTAGGAAATATCTATGGAAATAAAGACATCAAGAAACGGATGTTACTGCCGGTGTAAAAAATGCCCCAAACTAAAGCAGCTCTTAAATTAAAGAGTCAAACAAACCTATATTCAGCTGAAAGGAGGAAAGTTAACCCTCAGAGAGAATATAGTTAATTCTTCCAATCAAACAGTAGCAGCATGAATAGAATATACTTTTATATTGAATATATCTGACATATTATTTTTCACATGTCCCCTAAATTATTTAAAAATATAATTAATGCTTTTAAAATAAAAATTAAATCTGTAAGGAGTGATTAAAAAGACACTGCATTAAGTTGAGCATTAAGATAAATGAATTCTAAATTTCCTTCTATCTCAAAAGTTCAATGATTCTCTGAATGATTGGTGAAAATATAAATGAATTGAACAGCACTGTTCTGTGCATATACTGTTTGAGATCACTTTTACATTTCTCATGGAAGCTTTTAAAAACTTCTCTACTCCCCATTAGTCTCCTTTAATTACTCAGAATTCCCTGAGACCACGACCTGAGCCAAAGGCAGAGGCTTAACCCACTGAACCACCCAGGCACCCCTCACAAAGTAACTTTCATTCATTCTGAGATGAATAGACAATTTGTGATCCACACCAGATTTTTGATAGTAAAAGGGGACCAAAAATTTGAAATTATATATTGTTCTGAAAAACATTTATTTACTGAGGAAGATAGTTTTTTAAATGTCATTGGAAGATTTATAAATAGTACCTAGAAGCTATTTCTAAAATTAAAATTCTTTATGAAAATTAAAAAGACATGCATATTTATGTTTTTTTAATAAAGATTTTATTTATGTACTTGAGAGAGAGAGCATGAGAGGGGAGAGAGTCAAAGGGAGAAGCAGACTCCCTGCTGAGCAGGGAACCTGATGCGGGGCTTGATACTGGGACTCCAGGATCATGACCTGAGCCGAAGGCAGGTGCTTAACCAACTAACTCACCCAGGCACCCAAGACATGAATATTTAAAGCCAATTTTTCAAAACTTCTTTATATTGATAATCTCAATATTCAAAAATAATATAAACAGAATAACCAGTGTTTGAGCTGTATCTATTCTAAATACTTACTGTAATACTAGTATCTTTCTAAAAAAATTCAATATTCTATGATTTCTTTTTCATGAAATTGTTTGCAATCTTTAAGATGCATTCAGTTTATATATTTGAAATTGTTGACATTTTCAATTGACTCTTTTCTGTCAATCACAGTAGTTTTCATACAATAAGTTCTCTAAATTTATGATCCTTTTCAAAGTTCCAACTGATTTAGATGATACAAAATTTTAGTCTTCCTCAATTTCATTCCATTCTAGCAAAGAATATAAATTCATTGTTAAGAGGCAATTCTCCATGGGTATTCCACATTATTGCATGTCTTCAGAGTGACAAGTGAGTATCTTTTGTTCTAGACTACCTTTTCAAGGATGTTTATATAAAGAACAGCCTTGGAAGATAGAGATAATGTTTCTCTACAGAGGACAGTATTAGAAGATAAAGATAGTATCTCTCTCTGAAGCAAAATGAGGGCATATTTACTGCCCATTATAAAAGATTCAGGCCCTGTAACATCAAGATTTCTCTCCTGTAATACAATTCATTCTGTGCACAGGATCCATCTGGGGCTCTTTGCATCAGATATGAGAATTGAGGCTTAGGGAATTAATGCCAAAAATGTCACTACTCTGGCTATTACTATTGTTATAAATACTAAACTCTCCTTCATCTCTGACCCAGGAGGCTTATGTCTTCTAGCACCATCCATAAAACTGGCAGACCAACATATGAGCTTGAATATAAGGTCAAACTTCAGACTTTGTCACAGTTCTTGCTAGCTGGTGTAATGAAAATAGCATGCTGATGGAGGCATGAATTTGTAGAAGAAAAAGAGGGAGGAATTTTTGGGCCAATTAAAGGAATTTGAGGGAAGTCTGTAACTTACTTGGACAACTGGGCAATAAATGGTCCTTTAATTCATGACCCGTTAATGAGGAAGAATTGAGAAGGTGGTTTTATATTGAGAACTGGGAAGTCAGTTCAAAGATAGCTGCCCAGAAGAGAAGACGGCCGCAGAGTAGAAGGACCCTAGACTTGCCTTATCTCATGAATACAACTAGATAACACCTAAATACATAAAACAGCTAATAATAAACATACAGAACTAATTCATAAGGAAAGATTAAAAAAATACAGCAACAGTAGGGGACTTTAGCATCTCACTTACATCAAGAGACAAATTGTCTAAATAGCAAATCAACAAGGAAAAATGGCTTTGAATGACACACTGGAACCAGATGGATTGAACAGATATATTCACAATATTCCATCATCCTAAAACAACAAAAAACACATTCTTTTCAAATGCACATGAAATACTCTCCAAAATAGATCACATATTAGGCCACAAAGCAAGCCTGAATAAATTAAAAAAGATTGAATTCATACCACGCATCTTTTCTGACAACAATCCTATGAAAATAGAAACCAACCACAGGAAAAAATCTGGAAAGAACACAAATACATGGAGGTTAAATAACATGCTACTAAACAATGAATAGGTCAACCAGAAAATAAAAGAGTAAAAAGACACATGGAAACACATGAAAATGAAACACAGTGTTTCAAAACCTTTGAGACACAGTAAAAGCAGTTCTAAGATGAAAATTTATAGCAATACAGGCCTACTTCAAGAAACAAGAAAAATCTCAAGCAACCCAACCTTAGTCCTAAAAGAGCTGGAAAAAGAATAACAAACAAAACCTCAAACCGGCAGAAGAAAGGAAATAATAAGGATTAGAGCAGAAATAAATGGTGTAGAAACTAAAAAAATCATAGAACAGACCAATGAAACCAGGAGCTGGTTTTTTGGGAAAAAAAAAATCAGTAAAATTGATAAACTGCTAGCCAGGTTTATCAAGCAAAAAAGAAAAAGCACCCAAATAAATAAAATCACAAAGAAGAGAGGAGAAATAACAACCAACTCCAGAGAAATATGAATAATTATAAGAAAATATTATGAAAAACTATATGCCAACAAATTGAACAATATAAAAGAAATGGATAAACTCCTAGAAATATATAACTTACCAACACAGAATCAGGGAGATATAGAATTTTGAACAGATGGATTACTAGCAAAGGAACTGAATCAGTAATCAAAAAACTCTAACAAACTAAAGTCCACGGCTACGTCTTCCCAGGAAAATTCTACCAAACATTTAAAGAAGAGTTCTTCTGAACCTATTCCAAAAAATAGAAAATGAAGTGAAAATTCCAAATTTATTCAACAAGGCCAGCATTACCCTGATACCAAAGCCAGATGAAGACCCCCCGAAAAGAGAGAAATATAGGCCAGCATCTCTGATGAACTTAGATGCAAAAATCCTCAACAAAATACTAGCAGACCAAATCCAACAGTTTATTTTTTAAAAATAATTTATCATGATCAAGTGGGATTTATTCCTGGGTTGCAAGGGTGGATCAATATCTGAAAATTAATCAACATGGTACATCACATCAATAAGAGAAAGGATAAAAATCACATGATCATTTCAATAGAGACAGAATAAGAATCTGACAAAGTACAACATACATTCATGATAAAAACCCTCAAAAAAAGTAGGTTTACGGGGAATATACCTCAACCTAATAAAAGCTATATATGAAAAACCTACAGCTAACATCCTCAATGGGGAAACACTGAGATCTTTTCCCCCAAGGTCAGGAACAAAGCAGGGATGCCCATTCTCACCACTTTTATTCAACGCGGTACTGGAAGTCTCAGCCACAGCAATAAGACAACATAAAGAAATAAAAGGCAACCAAATTAGTAAGGAAGAAGTAGAACTTTCACTATTAGCAGATGACATAAAATTATATATAGAAAACTCAAAGACTCCATCAAAAAAATGCTAGAACTGGTAAACAAATTCAGTAAAGTCACAGGATATAAAATCAATGTACAGAAATCTGTTGCATTTCTATACACCAATAATGAAGTAGCAGAAAAAAATTAGCAAAAAAATCCCATTTATAATTGTACCAAAAACAAAAAGATACCTAGGAATAGACCTAACCAAAGAGGTAAAAGACCTATATGTACTCTATAAACTGTAGAATGCTGAAGAAAGAAATAGAAGATAACACAAAGAAAAAGAAAGATATTCCAAGCTCATGGATTAGAAGAACAAATATTGTTAAAACATCTATACTACCCAAAACAATCTACACATTTATTTCGATCCCTTTCAAAATACTAAAAGCATTTTCCTCAGAACTAGAACAAACAATCCTAAAATGTATATGGAACCACAAAAGACCCTGAATAGCCAAAGCAATCCTGAAAAAGAAAAGAAAAGCTGGAGGCATTATGATTCTGGACTTCAAGTTATATTACAAAGCTGTAGCAATCAAGACAGGATGGTATTGGCACAAAGACTGACACAGAGATCAATGGAACATAACAGAAATAAGCCCACAATTATATGGTCAGTTAATCTTCAACAAAGCAGGAAAGAATATCCAGTGGTAAAAAGACAGTCTCTTCAACCCAAATGGTGTTGGGAAAGCTAGTCAGCTACATGCAAAAGAATGAAACTGAACCATTTTCTTATACCATACACAAAAATAAATTCAAAATGGATTAAAGGCCTAAATGTGAGACCTGAAACCAACAAAATCTTAAAAGAGAACACGGGTAGTAATCTCTCTTACATCAGCATAGTAACTTTTTTTTTTTCTTCCATATAGGTCTCTTGAGGTAAAGGAAACAAAAGCAAAGTAAACTATTGGAGCTACAACAAAATAAAAAGCTTCTGTACAGCAAAGGAAACAATCAACAAAACTAGAAGGTAACCTACCGAATGGGAGGGGATATATGCAAATAACATATCCAATAAAGGGTTAGTATCCAAAATATATAAAGAACTTGTAAAACTCAACACTCAAAAAACAACACAATTAAAAGAAATGAGAATACATGCACAGACATTTTTTCCAAAGAAGACATACAGATGGCTAACAGACACATGAAAAAAATGTTCATCATCACTTACATATCAAAACTACTATGAGATATTACCCTACACCTGTCAGAATAGCTAAAATTAGCAATACAGGAAACAACAGGTGTTGGCAAGAATGTGGAGAAAAGGGAACCCTCTTGACCTGTTGGTGGGAATGCAAACTGGTATAGCCACTGTGGAAAAGAGTACTGAGGATCCTCAGAAAGTTAAAAATAGAACTGCCTTATGACCCAGCAATCACACTAGTGGGTATTTACCCAAAGAATACAAAAACGCTAATTCAAAGGGATACACGCATCCCAATATTTATAGAAGCATCTTTTACAATAGCTAAGATATGAAAGTATCCCCAGTGTCATCAGTTGATGAATAAAGATGTGGTATATATATAATAGAATATTATTCAGCCATAAAAAGAGTGAAACTTTGCCATTTATACCAACACGGATAGAGCTAGAAAGTACAATGTTATGTGAAATAAGACAGAGAAAGACAAATACTGTACGATCTCACTCATATGTGGAATTTGGAAAGCAAAACAAAGAAGCAAAGGAGGGAAAAGAGAGAAAGAGACAAACCAAGAAAGACTTAACTAGAGAGAATACACTGAGAGTTATCAGAGGAGACATGGGTGGGGGATGAGTTAAGTAGGTGATGAGGATTCGGGAGTGTACTAGTCATGAGGAGCACCAGGTGGTTGATGAAATTGTTGAATCACTACAGTGTACACCTGAAACTAATAGAACAGTGTATGTTAATTAACTGGAATTAAAAACTTTAAAATAACAGAGATAGTTGCCCCAAAGGTGCCTAGGTTGTTGTGAACCTTCATCCAGATGGGTATGCTTTCTTAACAATTAGGCTATCAACCTTAAGTCCTCCACATTGTAACAACTAGTATTAAGACTCATCCTGGAATTGCAGGAAGTTCCATCCCAACAGTTGCAGATAGGAGCATCTACATGGAGTGTGAGAGAAGGCAAATTTGCAGAAACTGTGGCAGAAACCAACTAATTGTTAGTGTTCTGCCTGGATCATTTGGGAGACAAGAGGGTGGGGTACTTAAGGATTGTTTAAAAAAAAGAATGGCAATAGGTGGGACACCTTATTTCTTCCTTCCTTCTGTAGGACCCCAAAAGTTTGCAACCCAAACTTGGAGCCATTCAGAGATGATAGAAAAAGGTCTGAGTTTTTGCAGTGGGTCCTGGCTGGATTTGGGTGATCTTTAACCTTTGTGGAGAGATTTCTCTGAAAGAGATAAAATCTTAGGGGGAACTGCAGCTGAGTCACTGACTAGTATTCAAGCTCTAATTGCCCAGTTGGATTTATAATGCTGATGAAAGGGAAATCAATGGAGAATGAAAAACTAACCCAAAGGACTCTAGATATATTTTTACTGTCAGCCTCATTGCCCTGGAAAACTCCCTTAGCTTTTATGTTAAAATTGAAAAAAAAAAAAAAAACCCTCAAGAAATGATACCATAATAATGGGGCAGCAAGTGACCCAGACTAAGGCAGATTTTTTTTTTTAATTATTTTGTGTGAGTCAAGAACAAGTCACCAAAGTATGCAAATCCCATAGCCCTAGCCTGAAAACAATATGGCTGTAGCTACTAAATCAAGGAGTCCTCAAGGCAGGAATAGACAAATGTTGCAAATAATAACCTTGTCACTCAATGTGGGGGTGTAGAGGAGATGGTGGTAGAAGGCAAAACATTGGAAATTTGTCTGGTTGAGTTGCTAGCAGTGGATACACCGCTTGAAACCAAACATAAATATGCCTTAAAGTCATAGAGCTCTCTTCCTAGGTGCTCCCAGATCCCTCCTCTATTCCACCTCAGTTGTTTAAGAAAAATGATTAGGGGTGGGGCTGAGGACTCTTGGTCCCCAAAGGCAAATCAAAAGCCAAATACAACCATTTGAATACCCCAAGGAATTTTGGAATGGGAGAGATTCAAATCTCTATGGCTGTCTTGGCTGTAGAAAATCAAATCATCATCCTACTTAGACACGTGGAAGGAAAAGGCACTTGGATTTAGCTAATGGGATTTGAGCTGGGTTCGCAATGTGGAAGAACAGATTTTGTGACACACTAGGAAACTTTGGGCTAATTTGTTGCTATTTATTCCATATCTGAATATATAATAAGAGTTGAGGTGTTATATCATAAAGGCCAGAAGGAAGTCTCCCAATTGCAAAGAGCCACATGGAGAGAAGTAATAACAAGACCTATAAATTTATCTTCGTATCACTTCCCTGTCCCCTCCCACATGGTCCAACAGAAATAGTATAGCATCCCAGGAGGAAAAAGGGAAATGACAGCCTCCAAGGCTTGACTTAGAGATAGAGGAGTAGTAAGAGACACAATATCTCACAATACTAACTCTATACGGCTAGTGGAAAAGGCTAATGAGAGCATCAGACATACTAATTTCAAATGCTGTTCCCAGTACACTGGCTGTACAGACATTGTGACTATAACTGAAACCACTGCTCAAACTGGTATGATGTCTCAGACATTGACAACACCCTCTTTTCTAGCTCACTGGTACCTGTGAACAAAAATCAGTTCACATTCATGTAGCATGGCCTTCAACATGCATTTACAGTATTCTCCTTGGGAATATCTTTATGATGACCTAAGTCTCCTACCATTTGCCAGCAGTGGGTGAGTCAGGATTAGGACAAATGCCTCTATCCTTTGATATCCAAAACTTTCACTGTGTAGATAACATCCTTTGGTTGATAAATGAGAAGACTCAGTTTCAGCTACTCTAACTGCAATGTTATCACATTTCTGCCAGCAGGGGTGGCTGATAAACACTGACGAAATTCAGGGGTCTGTGGAGTAAAGTTTCCTGGGACTCTGTGGGTGGAATCACAATGTATATTTCCTTTGGCAGTCAAGGAAAAACTGCTGTTTCGGGCCTCCAACCACCAAAGAGGAGATCAACATGTTATTTGACTCTTTAGTACAGGAGACAGTACGTGCCTCACTTGGGCATCCTCAACTTGGGAGTTGATATCCGCTAACTCGCAAATTAGTATCCATAGGGTGGGGGTCCAGATGAACAGGTTGCATTGGAAGTTGTCTGGCAAGATGTGGGAGGCTCTCAACCTTTGACCCCACATCCCAAAGAACCCTTCTGAGCTACAAGTTTCTGTAACTGATGATTTTTCTCAATTGAGCCTCTGGTAAAGAGAGCCAGTCACCATCCAAACGTGCCTCTTGTAGTTTTAAATTTGTCACCTCCCTGACATGCTTATTAGGAACATGCTAGCTTACTACTGAGGACATGTTGAAACTGAACACTTGCCTCATGGAGGCCTTGTGACTCTCCACAGCCTGATACTGTCATTTTGGGGTGAGAATGACTCAATTAACAACACAGGAAGCGCCTAACAAGTCTTGGTTGTCACATGGAAATGGTATATTCAAGAACACAGCTGTCACGGCCTGAGTAACATCTCAGCTTTACATGGGAAAAAAAAAAAAAATGACAGCTGGTCCTTTGGGGGAGAGTGTATCCTCTACTTTACCATCTGAAGGAAACTGCTGGCTCATTGGCTCCTTCAGTTCACTGCCGTTCACCCAAGTGCCTGAACCTAGCTGACTAATGCTTTGGCTAAGTTGAAACCTAATAGTGTCTGCCGGCTGCACGGCTTTTCAACCTCAATACCAGCTATGCAAACTAAAAATGGCCACGGTTGCTCCACTGAGTAAGTAGAACACCAAATACTCATGGCTTGAGCAAATATCCTTTTTAATGAACTTTGTTATATTTTTATTAACTCTTGGACTGTTGCCAATGGCCTGGCTTTCTGCTCTGCCACTTGAAAAGCTATAGACTGAACAACTAAGGACAACCCCTTATTTTCCACTCCAGTTGAATAGGCAATTGTGTCAACACCGTTTTTTAAATAATCCATCTTTTTTCCACTAAATTGAACCTCCACTCATAAAATACAAACTTCTCATAGACCTTGATATTTCAAACTATTTGTCTCTCCCTGCGCCCATACTGATTATGGTATATGAGACACCCGGTAATGAAATGTCCCTATCACTGTTCATCCATTTCATGCTTGCTTTCTATTTTGAAGCATTTATTTTTTGGTCTGCACTTTAGGATGATTTTATCTAATGCCCCCCAAATTTTGTTCCTGGAATTTCACTTAAATTACATATTGTTTTTGGAGAATTTAGATTTTAAATAATAAGAAGTCTTTCCATTTCACATGTTTTTCCATTTGTCGAAATACTTTTTGTATGTCTTCTCATAAGGCTATAGTTTTCTTTCTATAAGTCTTGTGCTTTTCTTATCAAATTTTGTCAATTTTTAAAACTGTTTTCTTCATGAGTATACGTGTACTTGTTCATAGATGTGACTGTTACAGATGAAATATTCCCCCCTATTACTATTTCTAGGTCTGTATTGCAAGAGTAGAGGAAAACAATTTGTTTATCTTTTGTCCAGTTACCTTATCAAATTTCCTTATTAATTTTTGTGGTGTTTCACTAGATGGTGATTGGTTTTCAAGGAATAAATCTGGAAAATAAATCTGCTTATCTCTTCTTTTCCAACACTGTTTCTTTCATTTTATTATTGCACTATAGTTGCTACTCAAAAAAATGCTGAATAGCAACAATCATAATAAGGATCTCTGATTAGTTACAGAGACTATCCAACATAGGGCTAAGAGCATGATTTCTTAAGCATTAATGCATATCTTTGAACCACAAGCTTGACACTTGCTGTTTGTGTGTTCTTGGGAAAGTTATTTAACCTTTCTATCTATTATATTTGGTCTTGATTTAAGTGAAAGTTTTAGTGTTTTGCTTATTAGAATGGCATTTATTCTAAGTATATGGTAAAACAACATAATTAAGTAGTTTCTTATCCAGTTTTACTGAGTTTTTATTAGGAAAAACTGCTTTATTAAATGCCTTTTTAACATCTATTTATATGAGCACCTGGTCTTTGCTGAAGCTATAATGGATTATGCTGATATTGAATCACCTTTGGATAGTTGACCTACCTCTTAGTAATAATGTATTATTATTTTGATATATTTTATTTTCCAACATTTTATTTAGAGTGTTAGCATATATTGATAAATGAGTTTTGTCTTGTTTTGGGTACTATATTGGTAATTGATCAAGTTTTGTTATTAAGCTTGTGAGGTTTATAAAATAAAGTAGGAAAATTGTTAGCTTCTTTCATGGTTTGAAATAGTTTAAATAACCTGGACTAAACTTTATTCTGTAAAGGTTAGATAAAACTTGGCTGAGAACCCATCTGGCCTTGGTGTCTCTCTGAATGGTACAACTTTATTCACCTTTAGAAGCTTATCTTTTGTAACTGGTCTTTTCAAGGATCCTATATTTTCTTAGATCAAATTTCTTATTTTATCATTTGCTAGAAAATTATCCATCTCCTCCAGATCTCCAAATTTGTTGTGAAAATATATGTGTAGTCTTTCATAATTCTTTTACATTTCTTCTGTGTCTGTACTTCTGTCTACTTTCTCATTCCTAATCTTGTATATATTTTGCTCTCTCTCTCTCCTATCATCAGGTTTATCTGCTTCATTGGTATTTTTTAAAAACTGTATTTTAGACTTACTTTTTCCTTTACTATAGAGTTTTATTTTTTACCTAATTAAATCCAGTTCATCTTTTAAATTTTCCTCTTTCTATTTTCTTTTGGTTTCTTTTAGTATTGTTTTTCTAATTTATAAAGATGAATTTTTAGCTCCTTTATTTTCTATTTCTCTTCAATATTGAGGACATTTAAAACTATTGATTTTCTCCTGAGTGCAATTTTTGCTGTGTTTGGTAGATTTGGGGGTGAAGTATTCTCATTTTCTTCGCTTCCCAAATGACATCTCATTTCTTCTTTCATTTCCTCATTGGCCCAACATAATATTTCTAGAAGTATGATTATAAATAGTTGGAATTTCTGGTTATCTATTTACTATTCATTTCAAATATGATAGATTTATGACCAGAGTTTGTGATCTATAAAAAGCTGAAAATACCATAAATAAATTTAACATTCTGTGGTCAAATTCATGATCAGTTTTTGTGAAATTTCCAGAAATGCATAAAAATTATTATTCTCTTCTTAAGGAATATAAAGGCCCACTTATACCTATAAGATTTAATGTATTAATTATATGATTCAATTCTTCTATATCTTTGCTATTTAATTTTGTCTACCAGAATTTTTAAACTCTGAGAGTGGTATACTGAATTTGCATACATTCAAATGAATGAATGATAATCACTGTATTCAGGTACACACATGTGAATTGGTAAGTATTATTTGTAGAGTGTTGATTAGGATTGCATTCAATAGTGAGTATGAGAAAGCCCAACAAATGTGACTAAATAGCAACTGATTTATGTAACAGAAGGTTGTGTGTAGGCAGGAGGTAGGTCTATGGGTTGTACAAGAATTCAAGAGTACCATGAAGAAAGCAGGACCCTTGCTTTTCTCTTCTGTCCTTACTAAAGACTGATAAAGTTCTGGGATGGCTTCTATGTTGCAGGCAGCAGAAAGGAGGGAAGAGAGAGGTGGCACCAACAGATTTCAATGGTTATGTCTCATTGGCCAGAACCTAGTCACAGGGTCATCTATAGTGAAAATGGAGTCTGAAAAACATAAGCTTCTTAGCTTTAGATTTTCCAAAATGGAGGAAGACAAATGGAAAAAAAAAAAAAATGGAATGGGTGTTCTGGTAGTCAACCAATAGTATCTGCCACACATAAGAACAGTTAAGACATATATTCAGAATTCAAAGTTTTAATATTTGCGCTAACTTTCCTCAGTGCTGCTCCACATCCCCTCATCTTTCCTCTTCATTTTAAAAAGTTGTAAGAGTTAAAGACATTAATGCCTAACTTAGGGTATTCTCTAGTAATCAGAAGAATTGAAAAGAGGAGACCTTCAAGAGTTACACAAAGAATCCTTTTGGGATTTTGACTTAAGTTACATTAAATCTATAAATTGGTATAGGAAGAATTCAAGTGTTATAACATCTTCCATGATGAGCATGGACTACTATTATATTTTTAAAATTAAAAAAAAATTAAAAATGTTTTATAGTTTTCTATATATAGGTTTTACACATTTATCATTAGACTAATTCTTAAATATTGTATTTTTAATTATTATAAATGGTATCTTTTATAGTTATCACTACCCTAATTGTTTCTGGTTTATAGAATTGTAATAAACTGTTTTTGTGTATTGATCTTATGTTCAGCTACCTTGCTCAACTCCCTTATTATCATTATTACTATTATTTTATTATTATTATTATTATTATTAATATTACATGGAGGATTTCAAGTAGACAATCATATCATCTGAAAATGACCTTTTTTCTCTTTTCCTATTTTTATGATCTTTAATTAATTCCTTTTTCTATAGAATTGGTTAGAAACTCCTATATAACTGTTGAACAGAAGTGCTGATATGTTGTTGAAATAAAGTTTAAAATTTTAAGAGAAAAATATAGATGAATATCTTTCTGACCTTACTGTAGAAAATGATTTCTTAAACTACCACAAAAATATTTAATAAGAAAGAAAAGGTTAAAACTGTGATAATATTTATAAGAATAAATATAAATTTTAATAATTTTTTAAAAGAATATAAATTTTATATAAATATAAACTTTTATAAGTCAATAATAAAATTACAAAAATAAATGAAACATAGGCAAAAGACCTAGATAGGTATTTTACAGAAAAGAAAACATGTATTACTAAAATATGTATGAAGTCAGGCTCAATCTAACTAGTATTCAGGGAAATGTGGGGGAAAAAACAGGAGGAAAGTTATTTTACACTCATTAAATCTGCAAAAACTAAAATGTTGACAATATCAAGTATTGCATAGATTGTAGATCAGTGGACTCACATATTGTTGAAGGGATGTAACTTGAAATAATTGCTTTAGAAAACAATTTAGCTTTAATTTTTACATTTGAATATTTGCACACCCAACAAATTAGCAAGTTCACCCTACGTATTTACCCAAGTGAGGTTTAGCAAATGTAAACCATGAAAAACCTAGCCACAGCACTATTAATGACAGCACAAATCTGGAAACAATCCAGATATTCACTGATAGGAGTTTGACTAATCTATAACAAAATCAGAGAAATATTAAATATCAATGAAAATTAATGAGCAAAACTACAGGTAACACATGGATGAGTCTTATTATGATAATGATGGGTGGAAGAAGGAAGTCCCAGAAGATACATACATTATGATACCCACCTTCTAAAATTCAAAAAGAAGCAAAACTAAATAAAATATTTTAAAAATTTAGGCATATAATATTTTTTTCTTTAAGAGAGGACAAAGATAAACAAAAAATTCAAAGTAATGGTTATTCCAGGGCAGGCAGAAAAACAGAACTGTAAACAGCAGAGAGGTATATTAAATTCCAGTTCTTGAGTTGGGCAATAGATTCATGTAATTTGATCACATTGTTAATGAATATATTAAGTAAATAAAATAAATGAAGGCCATGAAAAGCAATGACAGCAATATGTCATAAAACAAAGGTAATAATTAGTCCTATGTGGTATCTTCAGGTAATAAATAAATAATAATCATAATTACAAATAACAAAAACAACAAACAAATAAATAAAATGAATTCCATTTACAACTTCCATCCTGCTAAACTAGTGGAAAATTTAAACTCAAGTATTTGGAGGATTTCCCTACCCATGCCCCATAAAGGTCTTAGGCTCTCATCAGAATACAAGCATTGGGAAGACCCCTCCAGTCTCCCAGCCACTACAGTTATTACTGAGATTCTCACTGTCCAAATTAGTTCCATGTTGTTCTTTTAACTCTATGTCATGCTTTGTAGTCTATAAACAATTTTTCCTTCCACTCTGTGACACAATCCTTCCTAGAAGAAAAGGAACACAAATTCTTTGATACTTCTAGGAACTGAGCAAGAAAAGACAAAATACAGAGAAAAGGTAACAAATTTATACCTAAAAAGATTACTCTAGACACCACTAAGAAAATGTAGCCTCTATTATATTTACTCACCTGTAAGACGTACTTTAGTAAGGCTGCACATCTTTCTCCAATTTCAGATTTTCTTGGTCAGATTTGTTACATTCTTCTGAATAAGTTAAGAAAAATCTTACTTGCTATAACACTAAAACATTTGCTTTGCCTCTAAATCCAACTCTTTGGTGACTGAACTTGAGGAAAAATTTAATTACAATTTTACATGTAAGCTTGTTCACTTCCAAAATCAGAAACTATTGCAATAAATGAGAAAATGAGTAAAGGCATAGAAAACAAATTAAGGAACTGTCATATCAAGAGGGAAATGGGCCTTTTGGCAAATTGTTTTTATTGCTTTTTTCCTATTTATCTGAACATAGAGTTTATTAGTATTGTATTGTCAAATGAAGCAGCTGAGTCTAATTCAAGTTTATTATTAATATTATCATTCATTCATAATAAATTTATAAGTCAAATAAGTATTTCATAATATTTGCATGATCCAAACTGTGACCTACATTACAGCTATTTAATGAAGGATGATCTTGGGTCAACTTGCTAAAACTCAACAATGCTTGCCCTTATAACATAACTTCATTCTCTCAGCCTGACATGTTTTTCTTACATCGATTAATGAGCTCTTCTATTTTTGTCTTTTCCATGTTTAACTTGCAAAGAGAAAAAAACATCTAAGTTGATACATCTGAGTGTCAGGTAGAGAGGAGCTGTGGAGCAGAGAGGATTTTGAGCAGAGAATTAAATTTGCTGGGCAGCTGTGGGATGGTAAGGGTCTAAGCTATAAGAATAGAAGAACTCATGGCACCTGGGTGGCTCAGTGGGTTAAGGCCTCTGCCTTCGGCTCAGGTCATGATCCCAGGGTCCTGGGATCCAGCCCCGCATCGGGCTCTCTGCTCACAGCGGGGAGCCCGCTTCCCCCTCTCTCTCTGCCTGCCTCTCTGCCTACTTGTGATCTCTCTCTCTCTGTCAAATAAATAAATAAAATCTTTAAAAAAAAAAAAAGAATAGAAGAACTCTCCCATTAAAGGAGGAAGCAGGTGAGAAGAAAATGGGCATGTAAGTGCTTTCCAGGATGTGATCATATATAAAAACTTACTTTCATTTACCAAGTGTAAGATACATCAATTTTCCATCCCAGAATAGAACAATAATAATAAATACAGATTTTCATCTGTCTTTAACATAGACATTTTCCCCTTTTATTTTTGTATCTCTCAAGATGACAAAGGAAAACTCAAGAGTAAATGTGGATCCAAAAGGTGTTTCTTGGATTAAAGCTACCCTTAAACATTTGAAGAAACAGATTCTAAATTTTTGAATGAACATAAGCATATAGCATATGTTTTTAAAAATCTTTGTGGGGGTGCCTGGGTGGCTCAGTGGGTTAAGCCTCTGCCTTCAGCTCAGGTCATGATTCCAGGGTCCTGGGATCGAGCCCTACATCAGGTTCTCTGCTCAGCAGGGAGTCTGCTTCCTCCTCTCTTTCTGCCTGCCTGTCTGCCTATTTGTGATCTCTGACTGTCAAATAAATAAATAAATAAATAAATAAATCTTTAAACATCTTTATGGGCAACTATCATTTTTCATGGATATAAAAAATTACACTTCAAACAATAGGCTTGGCTGTTGTGAAGACATGTAATCTAGTGATATATATGCTATATTAACTATACATATGAATATGTTCACATATATAATAATATAAATACCACATTAAGTGTTAGTCTTCATTTTTATAAGATTACTGCCCTGACCTTTTATGTCATTTTTCAATGGTGTTTGATTAATTAATTGGAATAAATAAAAAAGAAGACAAACACATCCTAACAACTGGCCAATAATATGTCTCAAGTTCAAGTCCATACATGCCCAAGCCTCTCCTTTTTTCAGAAGTAACAGATCACTTTTAAAACCATCAGTGCAAACTTACAATTTTATTTCATTTTTATAACCACCACCAAGTATATGAGGTCCATGAGATTTTGCCTCATTCATCATGTATCTCATAAATATGAGCTCTAAGTTTTCCTGGCCAAACAGTGTCTCTCCCAACTTTAACACTACCTGACTCACTAGCACAAATGGCACAGAACACTAGTCCTGAAAAGGAAGCTGTGATCAGAACTGAACACACATTTGCCCTTAGAGTATTTGAAGGAAACTTGTCATGCCTCTCAGGCACTGCCAGAAGTCCAAAATTCTCAGACTGTC
The DNA here is from genome assembly GCF_010015895.1 of Lontra canadensis. Classification (NCBI taxonomy): domain Eukaryota; kingdom Metazoa; phylum Chordata; class Mammalia; order Carnivora; family Mustelidae; genus Lontra; species Lontra canadensis. Next base: position 1,849,576 of record NW_022631008.1, read on the forward strand.
CTGATAACCACAGAGTACTTGATACAGCTCTGTCCATTCCCTAATCCAAAATCTTTACCCTTCCAAACTTTTGCACTGTACTATCCTAAACTCACTCTTCCAACTCTCTTCTAGAGCTTCTTACTCTCCTAGATATTAATTCCAGCTTTTTCATCTAACAAAAATTTAGCTACTCCCTGAAAATGCTGCCTCCTCACAAATGGCTGCTTTTTTCTCTCATATCCCATCAGACACCACAGGACTGGATATCAAGTTAGTGTCTCTAATCTTCATTGTTGCTTGTCAAAAATGTCCTTTCTTCCTACCTCCCATAAAAAAATCTCCAATCTTTGAAGCATAGTCCATTAGACTGTACCCTATCATTCTACAGTGGTATAGATGGTGATGCTATAGGCACCCTCAAACTTTGGATCCCTCTCTCTCATTTCTTGTCCACTCCACCATTATTTTCCACCATTACTTCTGTCATCATTCTTAGTGAGCTCTGTATTCCTGTTGATATCCATTTAACACCCAGGCTTCTCATTCACTGTCTTCCTTATTTCCAACATTTTTTTTTTTTTGGTCTTTTCTACTTAAGCAATCCAATCTCAAGGTTGTGTCTCAGAAATTTTCATTAACAATTACTCATTGAATCACTTCCCAAATCTTACTCTATTAATTTCTATCTTTCCAGATCATGAACAGGCATACCTTTAAGATACTGCAGGTTTAGTTCCAGATACCAAAATAAAGTGAATATCATAATAAATCAAATCAAATGAATTTTTTGGTTTCCCAGTCCATATTGAAATTGTGTTTAAATTATATGTAGTCTATTAAGTGTTCAATAGCATTATGTCTGAAAAGCAAAGTACATACCTTAATTTAAAAATACTTTATTGTTAAAAAGAAAATGCTGGCCATCATTTGAGCTTTTAGCAAGTCATAATCTTTTTGCTGATGGAGAGTTTTGCCTCAGTGTTGATGGCTGCTGACTGATCTGTGTGGTGACTGCTAAAGGTGGGGGGTAACTATGGCAATTTCTTAGACCAATTCAACAATGAAGTTTGCTGCATCAGCTGACTCTTTCTTACATGAATGATTTCTCTGAAGCATGCGATGTTGTTCAATAGCATTTTACCTACTATAGAAGTCTTTCAAAATTAAAGTCAATTCGGGGCGCCTGGGTGGCTCAGTGGGTTAAAGCCTCTGCCTTCGGCTCAGGTCATGATCCCATGGTCCTGGGATCGAGCCCCGCATCGGGCTCTCTGCTCAGCAGAGAGCCTGCTTCGCTCTCTCTCTCTCTCTCTCTCTCTGACTGCCTCTCTGCCTACTTGTGATCTCTGTCAAATAAATAAATAAAAAATCTTTAAAAAAAAATTAAAGTCAATTCTCTCAAACCCTGCTGCTGCTTTATCAACTAAGTTTATGCAATATTCTAAATCCTTTGTTGTCATCTCAACAGTCTTCACAGCATCTTCACCAGGAGTAGATTCCATCTCACAACAATATCCTCTTTCCTCAGTCATAAGAAGTACCTCCTCATCCCTTTAAGTTTGATCATGAGATGGTAGCAATTCTGTCCCATCTTTAGGCTCCACTTCTAATTCTAGTTGTCTTGCTGTTTCCACCACATCTGCACTTACTTCCTCCACTTAAGTACTGTACCCCTCAAACTCATCCATGAGGGTTAGAATAAATTGTTTCCAAACTTTTGTTAATGTTGATATTTGACTTCTTCCAATGAATCATGAATGTCCTTAATGGCATCTAGAACGATGAATCCTTTTCAGAAGCTTTCAATTTATTTTGCCCAGATCCATCAGAGGAATCACTATCTATGGCAGCTATAGCCTTATAAAATACAGTTCTTAAATGTAAGACTTAAAAGTCAAAATAACTCCTTGATTCATGGACTTCAAAATGGATGTTGTAATAGCAGGAATGAAAACATTAATATCATTGCACATCTCCATCAGAGCTCTTGGGTAGTCAGGCATTATAAATGAGCAATAACCTTTTGAAAAGAATCTTTCTTTCTGAGCAGCAGTGCTCAACAGTGGGCTTAAAATATTGAGTAAATCATGTTGTAAACAGATTGTTGTAATTTGGGCTTTGTTGTTCTATTCGTAGAGCATAGGCAGGATATATTTAGTATCATTCATAAAGGTCCTAGAATTTTTGGAATGGTAAATGAGTATTGGCTTCAACTCAAAGCCACCAATTTCATTATCTCCTAACAAGAGAGTAAGCCTGTTTTTAGAAGCTTTAAAGCCATGCATTGACTTACATTGACTTGCAACAGGCATTGACTTCTTTTTTGGCTCAGAAAGTCTTTGATGGCATCTTCTATGACTATAAAGCTATTTCATCTACATTAAAAATCTGTTGTTTAGTGTAAGCACTTTCATTAACTATCTTAGATATATCTTCCAGGTAATTTGCTGTAGCCTCTACATCAGTAATTGCTTTACCTTCCATTTTTATGTTATAGAGGCAGCTTCTTTCCTTAAATTTCATGAACCAACCTCTGCTATCTTCAAACTTTTCTTCTATGGCTTCCTCACCTCTCAGCCTTCATAGAACTGAAGAAAGTTAGGGCCTTGCTCTGGATATAGGCTTTGGGTTAAGGGAATCTTAAGACTGGTTTGATTTTCTATTGACCATTAAAACTTTCTCCTTATTGGCAATAAGGCTGTTTCACTTTCCTACCCTTCGTGTGTTCATTAGAGTAGCACTTTTATTTTTCTTCAAGAACTCTTCCTTTGCTTTCACAATTTGAGTAGCTGTTTGGCACAAGAGGTCTAGATATTGGCCTGTCTGAGCTTTTGACATGTCTTTCTCACTAAGCTTAATCATCTAGCTTTTGATTAAAAGTGAGAGACATGTGACTCTTCCTTTCACTTGAACACTTACAGACCATTAAAGGGTCATTAATTGGTCAAATTTAAATACCAATGTATCTCAGGAAATGGGGAGACCCATGGAGGTAGAAAGACTGTGGAATGGCTGATTGGTGGAACAGTTAGAACATAACAACATTTATCAATTAACTTTGCTGTCTTACATGGTAAGGTTCATTGTACCCCCCAAATAATTACAAGAGTAACATCAAAGATCACTGAGCACAGATTATAACAAATATAATAATAAGGAAAAAGTCTGAAATATCGTCAGAATTGCCAAATGTGACACACAGACACAAGGTGAGGAAAAGCTACTGGAAAAATAACACCAAGAGACTTGCTCAATGTAGGGTTGCCTCAAACTTTCAATTTGTTAAAAAAAAAATCAGTATCTGTGAAATATAATAAAGTGTTATAAAACCAGGGACTCATGTATTTTAATATCCCAACTCCAAAAATGTTTGCCTCTCAAGTCCATTGGCACATTTTAAAATTCTGTTATTCCCTTTATATTCTCACTTTTCTCAGTTAGGATTCCATAAAGCATCACTGTAATCACTTCATTGCGTGAACTATCCACTCTCTTCCCCTTGTCTCCTTCTCTGGCATTCTTGCCAGTAAAAAGGGGGGAAAAAAAACAAAACAAAACCAAAACAAAACAAATATCAACTCAGTGCTAGTAAAATGCAACTCCATGCCAGCTCTACATCTACTCTATAACAGATGAATTCGGCTGTAGCAAAATTCATAATCATTATTATTTTACTTCATAACCCAGATTTCAAAGTGCCCAAGAAATACTGCTATATTTCTCTTGTATAATTGCTCTCTCACGTCTTAAAAGAATTATTGTAGAATTTCTCCTCTCTTCAACAGCTATTCCATGCTTTCTCAAATGATTATCTCAATTTTTATTCCTTGAGAAGACAGAAGCAGGGCACCTGGGTGGCTCAGTCATTAAGCATCTGCCTTCAGCTCAGGTTATGATCCTAGGGTCCTGGGATTGAGCCCTGTGTTAGGCTCTCTGCTCAGCAGAGAGCCTGCTTCTCCCTCTCCCCTCTGCCTGTCACTCTGCCTCCTTGTGCTCTCTCTCTCTATATCTTTCTGTCAAATAAATAAATAAATAAATAAATCTTTAAAAAAAAGAAAAGAAAATAGAAGCAATCAGATGAGAATATCTCAAAATCACATAGCAAAATTACCAGCAAATCTTCTTGCTTTTGTTGAAATATATCAAGTGTATTTCTGCATGTGAACCTTTTGCCTATAAGACTCTTTCTTCAAATGTTCACTAGGACTTGCTCCTTAACATCATTTTGCCTCTGTTAAATTTTCACTTTCTCAGAGAGATGCTTCCCAACTACTCCATCAAAAATGCACCCATTTAAGGGCACCTGCATGGCTCAGTCGGTTAGGTGTCAGACTCTCAATTTCAGCTCAGGTCATGATCTCAGGGTTGTGGAATGGAGTCCCACGTGAGGCTCCATGGAACCTACTTAAGATGCTCTCTCTCCCTCTGCTCCTCCCTACCCTCTCTCTCCCTTTCTAAGAAAAAAAAAAAAAAAAAGACAGAGAGAAGGCACCCATTCATTACTCTGTTCTTACAGGGGATTATTTCCATTATAATCTTTATTAAATGTAAAGCTATATTGTTTATTTGTTTTCGTTCTATGTCTTACATTCTAGAATGAAAACGAGGAATTTACTGATCCTGTGTCTGAAACATCTAAAATGGTGCATGAAACATAGATGCTCAATACCTACTTTTGAATAATTAATTAAAATCATATCATTAAAAATGTAATGAAAGATTTTCAAAACCTCTGAACTAAAAACAATGTTAACAAGAGAAAATAAATATCTAAAAAAATAGAGAGATATACCATGTTCATGGATTAGAAGAACATATTGTTAAGATGTTTATTTATGGATTTAACACAAGCCCATTAAAAATGCATGAAGGCTTCCTTTTTTTTAACCTAGATATTGACAAGGTGATTTTAAAATATGTATACAAATATGAAAATACATATAATAGCAAAAACAACCTTGAAACAAAGAGTAAAGTTGGAGGACTTATGTTATTGACTTTAAGACTTACTATAAAGCTACATTAATCAAGACAGTGTGGTATAGATATAGGGTAGGGAAATTAGATCAACAAAATATGCTGAGAGTCTAAAAAGAGGCAAAAACATATACACAAGTAATTAATTTTCCACAGAGGCATTAAAAAAATCCAATGAATAACAGAAATTCTCTTCAATTAATGGTGCTGAAGCAACTGTACACCTAGTTGGAAGAAAAGGCACACCACTCTCTCACAGTGCACACAAAATTTAAGTTGGATCATTGGCCTGAAATACAAACTGTGAAGCTTCTAAAAGAAAATACAGAATATCTTCATATCCTTAGGATAGGATAAATTTCTTAGACAAGACATAGAAAGCTCTAATCATAAAAAAAAATGATAAATTGGACTGCACTGAAATAAAACTTTTCTGCTCAAAGACATATTAATAAGGGGTACTGGGATGGATCAGTAAGTTAAGTGTCTGCCTTTGCTCAGGTCATGTTCCCAAGGTCCTGGGATCAAGCCCTGCATCAGGTTCCCTGCTCAATGGAGAGCCTGCTTCTCCTTCTCCCTCTGCCACCCCCCTTGCTTGTGCTCTCTGGCTCTAGATCTCTGTCAAATAAATAAATAAAAATCCTTTAAAAAGACATATTAATAAAATGAGTAGGTAAGACACAAACCAGGGGAATATATTCACAAAACCCATATATGAAAAACAACTGATAACAGGATATACAAATAACTCCTACAAATCAATAATAAAAAGATAGACAACCCAGTTAAAAATAGGAAAAATATTTACACCAATACTTCTTAACTGAAGAATATAAAAGACCAATAAGTACATCGAAAAGTGCTTGGCACCCTTACTCATTAAGAAAATGCAGATTAAAAGTTAAAAATAGAACTACCTATGATCCAGCAATCACACTAGTGGGTATTTACACAAAGAATACAAAGCACTAATTCAAATGGATACATGCCCCCCTATATTTAAAACAGCATTATTTACAATAACTGAGATAACTGAAGTAGCCCACGTCCATTGAGTAATGAATGGATAAAGAAGATGTGGTGTGTGTGTGTATGTGTATATATATACATATATATATGTATATATATATACTCACACAATGGAATATATTCAGCCATAAAAAAGAAAAAGAATGAAATCTTGCCATTTGCAATGACATAAATGGAGCTAAAGAGTGTAATACTAAGTGAAATAAATCAGTCAAAGAAAGACAAATACCATATGATTTCACTCATATGTGGAATTTAAGAAACAAAAGAGCAAAGGGGAAAGAGAGAGAGAGAGACAAACCAAGAAACAGATTCTTAATTCTTAATTGTAGAGAACAATGGTTACCAGAGGGGAGGGTGTGGAGGGATGGGTTAAATAGGTGGTAGAGATTAAGGAGTGCACTTATCATGATGAGTACCAGGTAATATATGGAAGTATTGAGTTTTTATATTATATATCTGAAACTAATATAACACTGTATGTTAACTAACTGGAATTTAAATAAAAACTTTTTTAAAAAGCAGGAAAAAAGGAAAGAAAATGCAGATTAAAAGAACAATAATAGGGGCACCTGGGTGGTTCAGTTGTTTAAGGGACTGCCTTTGGCTCAAGTCATGGTCCTAGAGTCCCAGGATCGAGTCCCGCATGGGACTCCTTGCTCAGAAGGAAGTCTGCTTCTCCCTCTGACCCTAATACCCTCATGCTCTCTCTCTCAACCTCTCTCATTCTATCTCTCAAATAAATAAATAAAGTCTTTTTAAAAAAATAAATAAATAAAAGAACAGTAATATATCACTACATACCCACCAGAATGGTTAAAGTTTAAAAGACTGACAGTGTAGCAAAGGATATAGAGAAACAAGAATTCTTACATTGCTGGTAGAACTATAAAATTATGTAATAGTTTTGGAAAAATATTTGGCAGTTTCTTGTAAAGTTAAACATATACTTTCCATTTGACCCTATAATCCTACTCCTGGGTATTTGCCAAGACATATGAAGACATATGTCCACACATAACTTGTACATGAGTGTTCACAGCAACATTATTCATAAGAGGCAAGAACTGGAAACAACCCAAATATCCTTCAACATCAGAAAGGATAAACAATTTGTGGTATAGTCATTTATTGGAATATTACTGAGCAACAAAAAGGAATTAACTACTATGCATAAATGGAAACTCAAAATGAAATGGGTACATCTTTAAAAATTTTAAACTTTAAAAATTTTGAAGTTTAAAAAGCTGAAGTAGTCAGATTTTTAAAAGTATATATGGTAGAATTCAATTTATAAAAATTTTCTAGTTACCTACCGTGTTACAGACTATTCCAAAACTTAATGGTTTAAAAAAATTAAAATTAGGTATTTTGCTCTCAAATCTGCAATTTGGGCAGATCTGTGAATATCCCATCTCTACTCCATACAATGTCATCTGGGCAGCTCCACTGGGACGGTCAGACATACTTTCAAGATAGCTCACTCACATGGCTGGGAAATTGGTGTTGGATGTTGAAACTCAGCCAGGGCTGTTGGTTAAGGTCCTCAGTATCTTTCCACATGGATTTTTCTATGGGCTATTTGGACTTCTTCACAATATGCTAGCTGGGTTCTCAGAGTATCCCAAAATTCACAAAGCAGAAGCTGCCCATCTCATAAAGCATGGGCCTAAAAATTGGCAGAGCATGACTACTGCTATTTATTAGTTAAGTTTTTATACAGTCGTCCTATATTCAAGATGTGAGGATACAGATCTCACCTCCTGATGGGAAGAGTATCAAAGAATATGTGGTCATCTTTATCTACCAGACATGCAGTACTAGAATACAGAAGGCTAATCTATGTTGCTAGGAATCAGAATAGTGTTTGCCTTGGGGTAGAGAAAGTAGTAGGTATTGACTAGCAAAGCACATACAGGAAATTCCTCAAGTAGGAGAAATGTTCTATATCTTCATTAAAATGGTAGTTACAGAGTTGTATAAATCTGTCAAAATTCATCAAACTGTAACACTAAATATCTATGTATTTCACTGTATGCAAATTTACCTCTACTTAAAAAATAACCTATTTATGTGGAAGCAAGTTCCTTCTAAGCAAACATATTGACACTAACTGAAAGTTTAGAAGTCAGTTTACTATATACTCTGAGTTCTGTTGAGAAATCTCTTCTTTCTTATTTTTGAATTACTTTAGTAAAAGAAATCAGAAAATACTGTATCTTAAATCATGTTCAAGCCAATAAGCTCAAAACTGAAATTTCTGGGAAAAAACATTTTTATTCAGCATATATGTTAAAGTGGTAGATATGCATATATACAAATTAATATTTACACATACATAATTTGATTTTGATATTTCATTCAGTTCTTATATTTGAGGTTTGAGAAAATTTTAAAAAATCCTAGCTAAAACCATTTAAAAATCAACTGATTTCTGAAGTATATTCTTATGGTGACATCAGATTAAGAACCGTTTTTGACATCCTAAACTTGATATCCTTGATGAACTTTAGAAAGGATGAATTCTCCTAGAGTTTCTTAAATCACAAATGAACTACTGAACTATTAAGTATATTGCATTATATTTAATTCTTAATAATTGTTGATCTATATATAACGCTAAAGGCAATTCTTTTTAAAAAAACTCATTAACCAGAAAATTCTGTTTTTTAGGAATTCTGTGTAAAGAAAGAAGGTACCAGAATAGGAGTTTAAAACTATAAACATTATTCATGACCATTTACTTCAGTTGCAAAACTAAAGTAGTATCTATGTTCACTAAAGACGTTTGCTGGAAATTGGGTGCCTTGAGCTATATATAGTTCTCGCAGTTCTCTTTTGCTGAGCAAGTTTTCTTCATGTGAGCCTGCCCTCCAAGCAGGCCAAGTCAATGGTTCAAGAATTAGTGTTGATGAGTTAGCTATTCACTATCTTCCAAGAGATTCCCCATTGAAACTATGCTTAGAGCTCTATGTGACTTTATCTTCTTTCTCTCCTTGGCTCTTCAAGTGACTTCCCTTCAAGTGACTGTCCTCTGAATACAAGTCTGTGGCTACTGAATGTCATAGGTGACTGCATGCTTGCATTTGCAATTAGAGGAAAATAACACTTGGCTACCTTTTAACTCCATTCCTTCTTCTTTGTCTGCAGACAGCGCTGCCCAGCACAAGAACTATCATGTGCATTTGACCAGCCCCCTTCTAATGCTGGAGCTCATGTTAGTATTCAATGCTACACATGTCTACAGCACAGTGTGTATACAGAGGGTCAGCCCCAGGGAGAAGGGTTGATATCACCCTCTTACTTCTTGGGAATCCTTTTTCATAATTCCCAGGCAGCCTGTAACGTCAGGAGTGCTTCATGAATATCCAAATGCCTGAATGTAGGATGTCACCATGTCTACCCACTTCTAAAGTAAATCATCCCTCAAAATAATCTCTTTTCTCTCTTCACATCCTGATTCCTAGGAGAGTCCCCAGGTCCTCAGCATAACGAATTAAATAAATTCTTCTAAAATAGAATGAGTGATAGGTTTAGACTTCACTGGACTACTTATAGAAATCAATTCCTAATTAATGGAAGAGTATCAAATGTGTCAAAAGAAGGGTATGTATATGCATATATTTTTCACAGAAGCCATGTGTTCCGTGCCTATTTTGGGATCCCATCTTTAAAAATTTCCCTGTTTGCCCCCATTCTGTTGGCTTACCAAAAGAATAAGTTTCAGTGATGAAAACCCATTCAGAAATTTGCTAATGGGTTGATAGTTGGTGTTTGGAAAAAAAAAGTTGTGGTGTTAAGATATTTTTATTTGTTTACCTGAGATTATTGTGGAGTTCTGGATGAGCAGAGATACTCAGTCTGTATGCATGGGTTCAGCCCTCCACTTTTTAAAATATCAAAATACTTTCATACCACTTAATAAAGATGCACTGCCCCAATCCCCATGAAGGACTTCCTTTATCCCCCAAACTCTGTCCTAGACCCTTAAAACTCCCTACGATCCAGCCATTCAAGAATTAATGTCTGGCATGTCCTAGTAGGGTGCCTCTGAACCCCTGTTTCAGTCTATTGTAATTAGTCAGTGATCACACGGGACCAGTTGGTTATAATGAAAGTCGATAAGGTCATATAATTGTATACTTTTTTCCGTGAATCATCTGTGCATATGGAGTCAACTCTGAGTTAGCTATTCAATGACTGATTGATAATATAAAATGTAACAAACCATATTAAATGCTCTTCATTTTACTTTGGAATACATTATGTGATTTTCAGCAAGTTCAAACCTTTAACTATGGTTTGACGCTAGTAATAGGTCAGTAATACAAACTAAGTTGTTACGATGTCCCAAATATCCAAGATAACTAACACCCCAAGGGAAAGTAAGGGAATGAACAGGTATTGATCATTTTCCTATACTGGCTGTTATCTCATTAAATTCTTCCAAAATCCTCTAAGTATCATTATTTCCACTTTTTAGTTGCATTTCATATGACACAGCTCTCTAAGCACCAGCACAAAGATGATCTATTTTATGCTTTTTGAAAAAAACTTAAGAAATATGACCCTGCCAATTTCATTTTAGGAAAAGACTCAGGTTAAGTAGCTTGCTCAGGACTACACACCAATAAGGAACAGACCTTAAGTGAGGACTGTAATTTTTAGACTTCTACTCCAGATTCCCACTTCCTGGGGATATGAACTTGGCAGTGTCATAATTGCACTATTTGAGAATTATATTCCATTCAGGCTATCTTCCCTATGTCAAGATGCCTCTTGGCAACAACAGAACTCCTGTGTACTTTCTCCCACCCTCCATCACATTGGCATCAGTCCTCATCATAGCCTTATTATTGTCTGGCTCCTCTGCAGAGAATGCCCAGAACTGTGGGTTAGTACACATACACACACACACACACACACACACACACACACACACTCCCCTCTCCTTGCGTCAACAGGATTTTGATTAGTTAGAATTTTAAAAGATCTCAGAAGCTTTCCTTTTGTTTTCAGATGAGATGTCATTTTTTTGTTGCTGACAGCCTCCACCAGGCAGAAAGGAGAGTTCAATGTTTTCAGCTGCCACTGTGCACTGGGAAGGTTCTTACCAGTATGCAAACTCTCATTCTTCCCCTTGTCCACATAAACAAATTAATCTCATCATGAAAGGAGGTGTTAAAAAGAAAGGAAGAGAGAGAATGAAGGCGGGAGCAGAGAAAGACAAAATTAAGGAGGGGGAAGGCAAGAATAAAGAGTCCAAACAGAGATTGCCATGGAAGAAGAAAGAATGTTTCCCAGTGTAAAAGACTCTTCTTTCAGAAGAAAACTACTTCTGGCTGCAAAATAAGCCTCCTACTGTTAGACTATTTAACTCTAGCCAATCTCCAGGGGTCCCATCCAAATTAATTTCATTCCTTTGTCAGAATCCTCCTGTCTTTAGTTACCCCTCTCCATCTGTCCCCTTTGAAAGATTGCTGGGCACTCCAGCTTCAATATCCTTCTTCCCCGCTGCCTTGGGCTTTAAAGACCGATCTCTCACACAGAAGCAGCTCATCCTGGGACTTGGGGAGTGGGAACTAATTGGCAAGGGCCATCCTCTATACTACCAAGAAAACCCCAAAAAAATGGAAAATGCCAAGCTTGTTTTAAATAAAAAGCTATCCTTATAACTGTTGATTCCACAATTGCCATGTTACGTAGCTCTGACAATGAATCTCTCCAGTTAAATTATTCTCTAGAAAATCTGCATGTAAGGAAGCAATTACATATGTCAAAGCACTCAGTAAATAAAATTTGTATGAAATGCAAACCAGTTATTTAGCTAGCATACCCCAAACAACAGAACCATCTATAATGTTTTAGTTCCAGAGGGCATAATTGAGATCATCTAGCCAATCTCTTCATTTCGAGGTGAGAAAACAGACACATGGGGCCTGAAAGTTTCCCTGCTGCACTACACAGTTAGCTAGTGGTGATGCTAAAATAGAAACCAGATCTGAGTTCTGGTCCAATGATCTGATCTTTTTGTTATAAAATGTGAAGATAGATAAAGCCAGAAAGGGCTTACATTTAGAACAATGGGAAGCACTTTTATATTTATAAGCCCATGAATATAAACACATGACCACTTTGCAAACACCAGTTCTCTTTCCCTTTCATAGCTCAGGTTTTGTGTCAAGAAATAAGAACTACTATAAAAAAAAAAAGAAAGAAAGAAAGAAAGAAAGAAAGAAAGAAAGAAAGAAAGAGCGAGCTATTCTTCATATAAATCTAGCAGACACTGAAAGGGAAATGTGCTGCTTCAGAAATCATATCCAATGCGCTTTAAATTCAATCTATATGTTTGGAGTTTATCCACTCCTCTGCCTTACCTTAACATTTTTCCCTTCCATTATGTAGATAGCTGTGTATTGGCTAAATTAGAATAAAACAAACAAAAACCCTCAAAAACTTTATAAAACTTGTATTTTTCACATTTTCCCCCAAATACCCACTGGCATTTAAAAATGCTCCCATACATACCCTCATTTAATTATCTTTATCCCAGTTCTGAAAATCGGCTTGCTATTACTCTACACTATCTAGCTTCCTTTGCCCTATTTACACTTAAATCCCTTTCTCCTTTTCTGAATTGTCTTCTACCTATACTCCTTAAATGTGATTCTTTCACCAAGTCTTTGCTCTGAACCCACTCTGGACAACAGCAATTTCAGCTTCTTTCTTAGCTTTGCCTGTTTGAGAATAAATCATCACCATTATTCAGTACTTCCTTAAATTCAGTACTTCATAATTATCCATGATTACTTCTCCTGTGTTGACATATATTTAATTACACAATCTGAACACTCTGCCTTCCATTTATTTTCAGTTTAAGTCAATTTAACAAACATTTACAGTCCCCTTATTTTATGCAAAGCACTGTGCTAGGCTCTAAGTGGTATAAAAAATGAGCTACTTACATCCCTTCATCCCAGGGTGGTTATCTGTCAGTCGGGAATAGCTTCTCCAATAATGTATCAATGATAATGTGTCTACTTTATAGAGGTATTTTGAGAAGTAAATGAACAAATGCATGTAGATCTCAGCACATAGTAAGTTCTTAGTGTGTATTACCTGATACGATGTTGCTTTTAGTGTTACTGACAAATCATTTCTTTGATCCTCTCCAGGCTTAATTGCTATGACAAAAATATATAGAATACAAAGCTAAATGTGTCAAGAGCAATAGGAGACCTACAGACAGCATTCTAAACTAGTGATTAAACAACACCGGTAACGTGACATACTGATGTCATTTGCCTCATGATAATGAGGCACTGAGAAGGGCCCTTTACCTTTGTGATATTCTTGCTATCTATAAGTATATAGCCTGAATCAAATCATGAGAAAACCTCAGGCAACCCCAGAACAAGAGGTAGTCTACAAAATAACTATTCAGACTCTTCAAAAGTCTCAAGGTCATGAAAACAGACTGGAGAACTCTCTCTGATTAGAGAAAACTAAAGAAACATGCCAGATAAAGGACCAGATAAATGCCATTAGTGGGATAATTGCTAGAATCTCAAAAAAGGGTATGGATTAGTTAATGGTAGTGTATCAATCTAATTTTCTGGCTCCAATCATTATGCTATGGCTATTTAAGTTATTGAGATTTGGGGAAGCTGGGTGAATGGTGTACAGAATTCTAGCTTTACTAGAATTACTATTTTAGTAAGGTTGAAATTATTTCAAAATGAAAAGCTTTCTTTAAAAATTAGAGCAATATTAAATGCAAATGTAAGATAAGGAAAGTGAGAATTGTTCCTCGATGCACAGGTGAAAGGGAGAGAATGAAGTAGATAGCAAAAGGATTTTGGAAGATGCAAGCACCTAAGCCAGGATTTGAGGCCACTGATATCAAGGAAAGATATTCTAGGCAAAGAAAAGAGCAGAATTATAAGCAGCAAAAAGCAAAAAGGAAGGTGTGTTTGGATAGAAGTAATCATGTTCTTTTGGGATTCAGTGTCTTTGAGGGGGAGTAGTGTGAGACAGAAGCCAGACTTGAATATTTTTATATCTCTGTAGTACGGTATATAATGTGCATCCTCACCAAAATGTCCATATCCCAATCCCCAGAACCTGTTACTATGACTTTACATGGTAGAAAAGACTTTGTAATGTGATTAAATTAAGGATCTTGAGAAGGGGAAAGGATCCCAGGTTATAGAGATGGGCCCAACAGAATCACAAGGGTCCTCGTGAAAGGGAAGGAAGAAGACCCAACACAGGAGGATATGGAACAAGGGAAGCAGAGGTTGGAGTAACAGGCTTTGAAGAGGGAAGAAGAGGTTGTGAGCCAAGGAAAAAGAGGGCCCTTGCAGCTGGAAAAGACTAGGAATTAGATTCCTCCCTTAAGTTTGCAGAAGAAATAGAGTCTTGTGAGCACTTTTATTTTAGACTTCTGACCTCCAGTATGGTAAGAGAATAAATTTGTGTTGGTTTAAGCCACCGAATTTGTGCTACTTTGTTACAGTAGCAATAGGAAGCTAATACAGACTCTATGACCCTTCTTGGGGCCCACTGTGGTTTTACCTCCATCTGGACTATTGTGGTAACCTCCTCAGTGTTCTCTCTGCTCTATTCCCTATCTCTGCCTTCTATGAAATGATATTAAATTAATTTTTTTTGTCAAGTCCTGGATTGATCATGTCATTCCTCCAAACCAAAGCTCTCAAGGGTACCCAGTACCTGCTAAAAAACATCTGTGCTTACTATCCTGACATTTACAAATCTGGCCCCAACACACACTTCCAACTTCCTCTGGGTGTCTCTGCAGCATTGATTCTTCACCAGGCAAATGAATTTGGTTGCAGTCTCTGGGACTCTCCTCCTGCATCTCAGAATGCCAGGTTTAAGGTCCAGATCATGTCCCCACGCTTTCATATCCTAGCCCATAATAATGTCTCTCTCTATTGAATGCCTATAGGCTACTGATTGTTCTCTCAAATCCTCATTCCATCTGTTTCTAGTGACCAGGCCCAAAATAAAGAGGCCCCAAAATTCACAAACAGCTTTATATCTGAGAATTGATACATGGAAAAATCCCAGTGAGCGGGATTGACATTTGAAGACATGATTCAGGATTTTGTAAATATGTACAAATCTGGGATGCAGATTTAGAAAATACTCAAGGTTGGGGCACCTGGGTGGCTCAGTGGGTTAAAGCCTCTGCCTTCGGCTCAGGTCATGATCCCAGGGTCCTGTGATCGAGCCCCGCATCAGGCTCTCTTCTCAGTGGGGAGCCTGCTTCCTCCTCTCTCTCTGCCTGCTTCTCTGCCTACTTGTGATTTCTCTGTCAAATAAATAAATAAAATCTTTAAAAAAATTTTTAAAAAAGAAAATACTCAAGTATGAAGTGTGTAAAACATGGAGGGGAGGTGGATGGGGGAGATGGGTGATGGACATTTAGGAGGGCACGTGATATAATGAGCACTTGGTGTTATACACAACTGATGAATCACTGACCTTCTACCTCTGATGCTAATAATACACTTATGTTAATTAGTTTAATTTAAATTTTAAAAATAAAGTGTGTAAAATAGAATTCAGGAAGACTAAAATTGATAAGGAAAAAATGACCCAAACAACATGCTATAATGGTGGTTTTGTAGTCATGTTTTCTGGGTTCAAAACCTGGATCTATCACTAAGCAGTTTTATTTCCATAACTGGGATCACTGTCAATTAAGATAACAGATTGTCCTTCCTCGTGATAGAATTAGAAGCACATTTTCTGATTATAGTACTTAGTTTCATACATAGATCTTTCTACCAAGGGAGAATCTACCAGCATGAACTGTGGTTCTCAATGTAAATTTCTAAAATGGCATTCGGGTTCTCACATCACCCTCTTGTGAATTTGGTTAAGTCGATCACTTAGGCTAAGTCCGTAATCAACATAAATCAAGGGAAGCAATCTCAAGCAATCTGCTGCATTGCTCTGGCCAGTGAAAATAACTTCGTATTATTTGCATCTCAATTATTTAGACTGGTTGTCTGTAATGATCAAATCCACCAGATTTTCGCTCAACTTTCCACTGTAATTTGCATAGATAACCTTCTTGTGCACCTGGCATTGTCCCGGAAAGTGTCAGGCAGCTGCTCCATTGAAAACAATAACAGCTGTGAAGCTTAAATCATTTCATGTTTTAGTAAGATGACAACAATATAATATGGAAGCAGCAGACGGGAAATTCCTTTTGGACATTGCTTGTTGAAAATGCAGAACAGCAAAGAACCATGCAATATAGTTGTGTGTGTTAAACTCTGCAGATAGAAGCCAGTGACACTCTCAGGAAAACCTGGTGACTCACAGTTTCAGAGAGTTGCCAGGAGCATGTTATCTTAGTACATACCTTAAATCCCTGAAATCTCATGCCTAAATGAAACTGAAGAAAACTAAGAAGCACTTCTTAGCCTGATTCCTAATTCCCTTCATATGATGATATTGAGTCATATTAATTAGTATGTCTATGAACACTTTTTGATGAAGTCCCTGTATATTCTTTTTATTTAAATTCTCTTTGGCAAATGGTTTTAGAACCACATAAAGTCCCAAACTCCAATATATGTATATAGCGAAAGACAGAAAGAAAGACAAAGAAAAGAAATATCCCATGCTTATTTGCATAATTTCTAATTCCCATATAGTAGCATTCCACTGCAAATGAGTATAACCAATTTCATGAAATCAAACTCCTAAAAACTCTGTCTTTAGAAAGGTGACTCAACACAAAAACCTACAGATTACCAGACACTCAGAGGCAATGGAGACTGACAAATTCAACAAGCACTCTAGCTGACCTTTAGATGATTTTGATGAAGAAAAGGGCAGCTCACTTGAGTCGGAGAAAGAAGTGCTCACCTAAGTGAAAATATTTGGCAGGCACTGAGCTGGGTCCTTGGTTGGTCCCCAGTGAATCTCAAGTCACCTGTTTGAAGATTTGCCCTTCTGCTATTTTTGAATTTGAAAGCAAAAGACCTATTTCAATCCAAATATTCCAGTCAGGAAACTATCTACCTATGTATCACAAGGATGCTTTGAAAATCTGATCTTTAATGCTCTCTAACCCAGTATAAGTTATTTTCTTGCTTAAAAAATCACCAGTGGATTCCCATTGTCTCTAGTATGGAATCCTAACATTTCATGACATAGTCTTTGACACTTTGACCTTGACATCTTTTCTTCTTTCTCATTTTTAAGCTTTGTTTAATGAAGGTTTTCCAATTACAAAAATATGTGGTTAAAATAAGCAAATTAAAAATACAAAGAAGTATAAATATTAAAATAAAAATTAAAACCCAAAATTAACCACTGTTATTCATACTTAATTTTATTTCCTAACAGTTGCTTTTTACTGTGTGGATATACATTCTCCCTCCTTCTGTTTTTGTTCTTTTTTATATCCGGCCTTTACTCTAAGCACTTTCACAAATATTTTTAGCCCTACTACCTAGGAATTCATTACAAAAAGATCATAATGAAACAATTTTAGTCTGTAGGTTATTAAAGAGGATAATACTTTTTATGTTAGCCAACATTCCCCACTATGTTTTCTTCTTTTTTCTTCCTTAGGATATGGGTGTTAGAGAAAAATGCAGGGAAAAAGTCCAATTCTTGACTTTTGAGCTTAAGAACCCTAGACTTTGAGGACACCATGATGTAAACTTATACCATAATGTGTGGAACTATAGGTTTAGTAGGGCAACCAACATGTCTTGGTTTGCCCAGGACTATCCTGGTTTGAAAAAAGGAACCTCTCATGTTCTGAGAACACCTTCAGTCCTAGGAAAATCAGGACAGCTGGTCATCCTACCAAGATCCAGCTTTTCTTGCTCCTTGTTTAGCCAAATATTCCATGGTCTTGGAAAGCAAGAGTTCCCGGGGAAGGGCCATGTGCCTTGCCAGCAGTCAAACCTTGGAAAGACTGATTCAATGGCAGGTAGGTGAGGGAATTTGAGAGTAGAGAACCTTCTCCTCTTTCCTTAGTAGTACTCGGAAAGGTGCCAGTGGGACATGAGATAGAGAGGAAAAATTCTGATTATCTGCATTTTTCTGTCTGAGAAACAGGAAATGAGAATGTTAGGAAGTCTGAGGAGAACAGAGGAAATGGTGGCTAAGGGAAATGTGAAAGATCCTGACCAGGGACAGCAACTATAGCACATCTGGTGGCCCTGCTGAAGGTAGAGGCCAAGGCAAGTCAACACAGCAATATCCCTACCCTCAACTGTATCCAACAGCCTCACTCAGGAGCTAATGAAAGGATTCTTGAAATGATTGGCCATAGTTTCTCCAGAGGGTATTTTCAAAACACTGATCTGGTTCCCCTCATTTTACAGATGAAGAAAGGGAGTCTCATTTTATAGATGAAGAAATAGATGAGGAACAAAACTTCCTCAAGATCATTCACTTAGTAGTAGAAGCAGAACTAAAACCAAGATTCTATACTGATCATGGTCAGTTTGAAATGTTTGAAATAATATAACTTAAAGGACTTACTTTATGGGTAGGAATAGAAATATCTCCAAAGTACCAGGAACTGTATAGGGTTTTGAACTTTTACCATACTTATTAATAAATGAACATGTTGCTATTTCTTGGATACTGACAAAAGGCATGAGACCAGTGGGTTGGAAACAAAGAACTCTACTACTCACAGCAAAAGCAGTGGTGAGTTTCACGGTTGTTTACTTCAGGTCCCCATGCTCCCAAGTTTCATGAGGGCAACGCAAAGGGCTCATGATGGATGCCTGGAAACAAAACAGGTTGCATTTAGAGGACAGAAATGCTAAGCTTGGGTAATTCACCACTTTTGTAGTAAGCAGAAGTAAACCAGCCTTGCTTTTGGTGAGATGGTACCTCATCTCTCAAAATTCCTTGCTGCAAATATAACTCTGATAAATGGTCCATTAAAGAGTGAGAAGATTCCAGCAAGAATGCACAAGGAAGCTCAGGGCCTGCGGCAGATTGTTTCTCCCAATAACTATCATTAAAACTAAATGGTGAAATGAACTTACATGGTTATATGGCATAATACAGCCCATTCATTTACCCATTCTTCCAAAAACTGAGATTTGACTCACCGCATTGAAATAAAATGTTTTCCAAACATTGTGGAATGTTTCTAAACATTCTAAAGTAGTATTATAAATACTACTTTAGAATACTAATAAATACTAATACTAATTCTAATTCTAATAAATACTAATAAAGAAAGTATTCTAAATACTTTCTATATTACTATAATCACGTATTCCACATATCAGTGTTAAAGTATGGCTGTTTAACAAGGGTGATAGTCCAAAAATCTAATATGAGCACCAGTCAATCAGAACAGAAACTAGCCATAAATAGCAGTATACTTCATGATTGTACTAGCTATTAAGTTCTATTAAGACTGAGCTCATGTTTAACTTAGAATATAGAAAGTTGAACACCAAGAATTTGTAGGAGTACATCAAAAATGCCTAGGGACATGTGAATGCATGTTAGTGATCACAGTCCCAGTCTGTTTGACCTAATTCAATTGGAAGTCAATCCAGAAAATAACTCTGTGACTCAAAAAAAAACCCTGTTAACTTCCCAACTTTCAAATGAGTATGAGGAAACCTGTTTGCATAGAAATTAGGTTGTTTGGAAGGCCAGGGTAAAGTATGGCTTCAGTTAAAAGGAATTTTCTAGGGAGCAGCTGTTTGAGAAAGGTCAAAGCATTCTTTTAATTAACAAAAAGGTGAAATAATTTTGGGTGATGTTTTTATAGTCTTGAGGAAGGATTATGAGTGACTAAAGCTCTGGGGACAACACAGTGGCACTTAAATGCTTCTTCTACATATTGTCAATGGAATCTATCTGGTTAGTCTCTCCAGGAGGTAAGATATAATTGGCAGTGTGAAAAATTTTCCCCCAAAATTCTGTTATTTTCTCTCCCATTTGGAAGAAATGCTAAGGCCCACGCATGGCTCATAGCCACTCAATCAACCACTTACAAACCCAGAAGCATCTCAAGGAGAAAGTTCTCGCTTACTTTCTTTTAAGCCTCTCAAGGAAAATTATTTTACCATTTGTTTCTTTTTTTTTTTTTAAGTTTTTATTTTAATTTCAGTTCATTAACATATTACCATCTGTTTCTTGGGAGTGACACTAACTTCATCTTGCCTCATGGCCCCAGAATCCCAATGAGAAAGTCACCAATGACCTTGTATGGTAAGCAGAAAAACCAAAATACAAAAATGAAGTGCTTTCAGATGCACTAAGTGTCTGTTGTATTATAGAATAATGTAGGGCTCTGTTAATTCAAATGATCTGAACAACTGTCTCGTGTTTCTACTGCACAGATCTGGAATCTCTGAGTCAGCAGAGATTTAAGCTTCATTTCTGTTTTGGAACATATGTGTGGGTTGTTTTTTTTTTTTTTTCCTATTAATAAACATGAAAATATGTGAAAATATCAGAGAATTCAACATTCAAATTCAAATTAATAAGAATCATTTATTAAGTAATTCTCCTGCTTCCCAAAATGGTTTGATGATTTATGAATGGCATAGAGACAGTAAAGTTCTCAAATGAAAGGTGATACATTGATTGACAATATTTATAGTGTCTTTATTGAAATGAAACATAGCAATGAGGTGCTTTCTAATCCATACATGTGTACTGTAATTTAGGAGGTAAAATCTGTTTTTGCAAGTTCATTTTTCTAATGTCAGTTGTAGAGATGGATAAAAATGGCAGCTCCTGAGCAACTCAAAATTCATTCTACAAATTTCTTAATCACTAAAATATAAAATCATTATAGAACCAAAAATAAGAATATTAACCACCACTTCCAGACTCCAAAGAGAAATCCCACTGAATGAAGTGTAACTGACCCAGAAGAGCAAAGCCCAATAAGAAGGAAGAAAATATTGTTTGGAAACATGGGTTTCAGAGTCAGATTGTCTTCCGTTTTAATCCCAGCTCTGCTGCTTATTAGCAGTGTGTCCTCAGCTATTCCCTAAGTTTTATATTCCCTTATCTGTAAATTGAAGACAGTTATTTCTATCTTAGAGGGTTGCATTAAGAATTAAATATCATAATACATTTACAGTGTTGTTCAGCAAAGTGCCAGGCACATTTTAAGAGCTTAATAATGAGAGCTGTTATGGTTAGTGAGAATTTCTCTCTCTTCCAGTGTATCACTGTCCTTGGAGATGCAGGGTATTTGCAGAAGCTAACAGTCACACTCTTACTGGGATACCTGTTTTCTAAAGTAATCAATGAAATATCCTTCATCCCATGCAACAATAGGTTTCTTCCTTCATCTGTTTTATAGCTTATAAGTGTAAGTAATTCAGTGTATCTGGGAGTAAAAATTAGGCCAGGTGCATTAATTGCACCTAGGGTGTGCTGGCCATAAGAAGGAGTAGAAAGGATAGGTAGAGTCATGGGAATGACAGATTCTGGGGTCTGAAAAAAGAAAAATACAGATGGGTTCAAATTATCAAGAGTAATTTCTGTCCACGTATCACAGAATCAGGCAAAAGAAACAAGTCCTTTTCCAGCCAAGCAGATACACAGTAGGTAAACATTAGTTGCTGTGTAAATCTCATGCCTTCTAGGAGCCAAAGTGATTCCTTCAAGTCCCAGGTGAATGGTGAGGGGGACCCAGGGAATCCTACACTAGTGGGAATAAAAATATCAGGCCTGGTTGGCATCTCCTTACTTAGAGATAAGAAACCAGAAAAAGAGCAAGCTGAGGCCTAGGAAAGAATTTCCAAGATAAAAAAAAGAAATATTTCCCAATTAAAAAATGAGCAAAAGATCTGAACAGACATCTCACCAAAGAAGACACACAGATGGCAAATAAGTATATGAAAAGATGCTCAAAATCATACGTCATCAGGGAAATGAAAACTAAAACAATGAAATACCACTGCATGACTCTGAGAACGGCTAAAATTCCAAAGATTAACAATACCAATTACTGGTGAGGATTGGAGCAACTCATTCATTTCTGGTGGCAATTCAAAATGCCACTTAGGAAGACAGTTTGGCAGTTTCTGACAAAAGTCAGAATACTCTTGTCACACAAAACAACTATTACAGTCCTAGGTATCCTAGGTAATCACATTCCCATCTGATTCAAAAACTTAACTCTGCAGAAAACCCGTATGTAAATGATTATAGCAGCTTTGCTCAAATTGCCAAAAACTGGGTGCAACCAAGATATCCTTCAACAAATAAGTGGATAAACAAACTGTGGTATAGTTATTCAGTGATAAAATATGGAATATTATTTAATGATAAAGTAAATGAGACATTGAGCCCTGTGAAGACATGGGTGTATATCTTAAGTGCATATTGCTAAGTGAAAGAAAACATTCTGATAAAGCTACACACTGTATGATCCCATTATATGACATTAAACTACAGAAACAGTAAACAAATCAGTTGTTGTCAAGAGATCAGGGACTTAACAGAGATGGTTAAATAGGTAAAGCACAGGGGATTTTTTTAATGGTAATAGAACTGTTTTGTATGATACTCTTATGGTAAACACATAGTATTATGCATTTGTCAAAACCCATAAAATTTTACAGTACAAAGAGTGAACCTTAATATATACAATTAAAGGGGTGCCTGAGTTGCTCAGTCACTTGGGCTTTGGACTCTTGGTTTTCACTCAGGTCATGATCTGACGGTTGTGGGATTCAGCCCCATGTCCAGCTTTGCACTCAGTGCAGAGTCTCCTTGAGATTATCTGCCCCTACCCCTGCTCATGCTTGTTCACTCTCTCTCTCACATAAATAAATAAGATTATATATATATATATATATATATATATATATATATATATACATATATATATATCTCTCTCCACAATGATGAGGTATGTCAAAAAGACGCATGAGCCATTTGGAAGAGCTCCAATGATGAAACAATTTTTACAACAAAATTTGGCATTAAATCATAACCTAAAGTATAAAAGAAATAGTCATGAATCCATACTGATATAAAGTGATGGACTGAATAAATGAATAGATGGACAGAAAACAGACAAGTCTCCATGCAGAAAAATTCCAAATAATATGTGAAGATATTCTTCCTTCAAGGAAAGGCAACCACTTCCTTCTGAAGAATATGATATGGAAAGGGAAGAAAAAGAGTGATTTTGTGGTGGAAAAATCTGACAAATATTACCTCAGCCAGGTGATCAAGGTTAATATCAACAGTAATAAGCCATGTTGAAGCATGCTTGATACATTATGATCAGAATGGCACTTCTTCCTTAAAACCTGTAACTCTAGTGTAATCATAAGAAAAAATTTTAGACAACTCTCAACTGAGAAACATTGTACAAAATATCTAACTGGAACTCTTCATACATGTCAAGGTCATCAAAGACAAGAAAAATCCAAGAAAGTGACACAGCCAATAGGAGTCTAAGGAGATCCTGGATAGGATCCTACCTTGAGTTAGGCATTTAGCCCCACCTACGTCTCTAATCTTGGAAGTTAAATAGAGTTCAGGGAATCTTCCATGGCTCACAAAACGCTGAACCATGTACCTCAGGCTACGTAGGCTGCCAACTATGAGTATCTTGCATCTGCACTCTTTGCTTGAAATCTGAAGAGACAAAGTTCATCTCTTGGCATCCCCTGTGCCCACCACACACAGACATACCCTTCTCCTCGTCCAGTATTTGCTGCACTTAGCAGTTTTGTGTTTATTTTTCAGTCCAGTGTTTGAAGTATTTTTTAATCTCATCAAAGTAAGGTTTGCTATTTCTCATCCTCCTCTTTCTTTGAAGTTGGCTTTTACATAGAGATAGGGACAGAAAGATCTTTATTCCAATGTCTTTAACCAGAAAGTCCAATATTATTTTATTTCAAAGGAAAGTAAACATTAAAAAGAAAAATTACCTGCAACGCTCAGCATTCTTTCCCCTCACTTCCACTATCTTGTATTAGCTTTACATTTTAAGGCCAAGTAGATTGTAATGGTATTTTGTGGTACCTTTCGAACTTTAAGGCAGTCAGAACAGTAATGTCCTATATGGATTTTAGCATGATAGCAACTGCCAAAAGAAAAGATAAAATCAGTCTATATTTCCTGTAAAATTTTGTCAAACTTTTGGTTAGCAACAAGGAATTCTAACAGATTGACATGGAATTTCTTCCAGATTCTGCCTAGACTTTGAAATAAAAGTTCCCATATTTAAGTGTTTGCATTACCCAAACAATACTTTTCCATAAGTTTTTTGTACCTATTATGTGTGAGGGATTGAGTCTCAGGACCCAGTTGAATTTGACTTTTGAAATTTTGTTGAAAATAACACTTAAGATTTGATATTATCAACAGGCACCGAGGGGGATATAGTAGCAAACAAACAAATAAACAAAAAGATTTCATACGGTCATCAAATCTCCCCCAGAAGTTCTTTTTGATTATGCCACTTCTTTGCTTTTCCATGTACCTACTTAGTATATACTAAATAAAAAGTCTCAAAAAATAATGTACTATAAACTCAGTGTAGCAAGTTAGTGAGTTACATTTAATAGCATTTATCTGCTAAAGATGCTTTGGAACATAAAAACAGTAATCAAGAAAAGTACGCAGTCATGAGGCTCAAATATCTCAACATTCTGTAAGAAAGATTTAACTAAAAAGATATGGGATTTTCTTATAACTTTCTACTTATTCCCAAACCTTCTATCCCCTTAAATAAGTAAAGATAGCTCTATGTTAGACTTCCTCACAATATTTGAGCAGCTAACATCGCTGTTGGACCAGTGTTGGATGCATGAACCTCCTGGGGCTAGGGGAGCATGAATTCTGTGTAGATTGTGCAAGTCTGCATACTCTCCTTGGGGAGAGTACAGAACGTTACCCAGATCCTGCCCTATGCCCTCATGCATCTGTCCCCATCCCCAAGAGGTGTCAGTCCAGCACAGTAGACTTTGCTACTTCTATCATCTTGGTCTTTGTGTTCCTCTTCCTTCATTGGAATTTTATTTATTTTAAATATTTTTCAACTTCAGAGGACATATTGTTTTAGCATCATTTATCTCTAAAATCACCATTTCATCTAAACTAAATCATAGTATGCATGTTCAAGTGGTCAAGAAGACTCCTAGATCTGGGCAGGTTAAGAATTCAAGTCCAGGACCAACCCCCTTCCCATTCAGTGCCTGCAGGGGAGCCTCTCACCTGTGTGCTTTGCTTTCTTCTTGCTTCAAGGGAGGAGGAAGACAATAACACTGATCTCACAGAGTGAGTGAAAGGATTACATGAATTAAAGTAGAGTCCCTGGTACCTAGTAAGCTTCTACTGTAAACTGGCTATTACAGTTCTAATGATGACGTGTTTCTTCAGAATTGTCTTATACCTTCTTTTAGTTTTTAAGCTTCTTGATTTTACCATTTTATCTTCTTTTAAATCATTTAAATTTTTTATTTACTATTTTATGCCTCTGTAATCTTTTATTCTACCCTTTCAAAGTTTTACAGTTTCTTTTTAAGTTTCCTTTGCTCACTTTTTAAATTGCATCATTGAAATTAACTTTAATTCTTTTATGGTTACATGTGTTTTATTCCTGAGTTTTTATCCATTTTTTTTTCCTTTCATGTTTTGCCTCTCTCTTTATTGAAACTTTACACTGCTAAGCTCCTAAGGTTTTTTTTCCTCACTTGTTCTTGCTTTGATTATATTTTGTTTAACATCTCTATCTCAATGTTTTAAATATCCTTTATTTGTCCTTTTTTTCTCTCTCTTCTTTACACTTTAGTCTCAACTTCTATTCTCAACCTTTTGCTTCTGTGAGTTCATCTATTCCTAATATCCTCTGTGTCTTGATGTCACTTCTTTGACTTCCTTCTGTCTCATTTCTTACAGGTCCAGGAACATGGGAACAGGGAGAATTATGAAGTAAGGCACCCAGTAGTGGAAGTGATTAGTACTTATTTTCTTCCAGCCATCCTCCAGCTCTCCCTCAAGCTTCCATTAATGGGGTCCATATTCCCTTCAATGTTGTTTTAAAAAAAGATACACATACATACACACACACACATACACACACAATGAGTAATTTGAGAGATCCAACAGACAAAAAAATCTTCCCTAGCTCCATAAAAAATGTTATTGGAATAGTACACTCAGATTGCTAAAATAATGTTATTTTGTTTTTTTAATCACCTCTTATTATAAAGGTAATAGATACTCAAAAGAAAATTTAAAAATTCAAGAATGCATTTTAAAAATCCCTAAAAAAACTAAAAAATTATTTACAATCCCATTGGCCAGAGATTACCACCTTCATACTTCAATGCATTTCCCTCCTTTCAGACTTTTTTTCTGAGGTATATAAATATATATTTTTTCCTGTAAAATTAGAGTTATACCATATGTAGTGATATAGTCTGCATTTTCCTACTTAACATATAATGATTATTTTCCTTTGCCTTAAAGATCTTCCAAAAATCATCTTTAATGGTTTCCTATATGCCACCAGATAGGTCCACCACGTATAAGCATACTTAAAGCATGCTATTACTTCTCTTCATGCATAATCCAGGCTTCTTATGGGAAGTTAAATATTCTTAGTCCCTAGTCTGTCACATGTACAATAAGAAGGGAAGTAGACTAGATATTGTCTTTAGAACAACATCATTCACAGTCTATTTGTAGTAAGTTAGAAACTAGATGATTTTGGATCTCTGTACCAGGAATCTTAAACTCAAGTGGCCATAAGAAACCAAGAGGTGACATAAATACTGGCCAGGTGTGGGCATGGGCAGGAAGTGATAAGGACATGGTAAACCAGAAAATATGACTCCTTTCAAGAGAGTAGCCCGACCCAGCTCAAGCCAATTGTTACCGTGTCTGATACCAGACCCCACTCTTCTCATTTTTTCAAGAGAAGCCATTTATAACATATTTATAATGTATTATCTAATTCTGAGGAACTAACAACTAATGGACAGTTTTTAGGAATATTATTCAGGCCAACACTATGCAAACAAAACCAAACTGTCAGAGTTAGGCCCAGTCAATAGGCCACAAATCCAGGACCTACACTAGCTGGATTATCATGGAAGGAGCCAAGTTAAAATTTGGAAAACTGGATACTCTCTGAATCATAAAATCTGATTGAGGTTCACTACATCCTTATCATTTTAGTCTTGTCCACCTATCTGTTTTAACCAAACATGTACAAAGGGTGTGGAACAGACCCAGGAACACATCCATGCACAGATATTCATTCAGGAGAACCAGAAGCACTTCTCAGTCTGTGATCCCCTCCTGCCTTAAGAAAAAAAAAGTTTATATTGGGGCAGGGGAGGCAGGGGAAGAGTCTTCTTCCCTTGGTTTTACTAATAGTGCAAACTACTACTTCTGGCATAGCTGAGGAGCAAGGGAAATGGCTTCTAGAAAGGTCTGAATCAGCATAAAGATACAACTACACAACCCCTTAGAGAAGAGTTGAAGGGAAAGAGTTTCAGAGGAATCATAGGACAGAGGAGAGAACTATGAATCAAGGTTGACATTTCCACACACTTCCTCCAGCCCTGAGCAGCAAGGTCTTAGGACTGTCAAAATTCCAGTATTTCAGACAGGTAAAAGGATGATTTGGACCTAGATAAGACAAGGTCAAGGAGAAGTAAAAGGAGATTTACAGAGCTGTTTTTTTCAATGGTAGCTGGATATTCAGTTGTAGGATCATGATAAACTCACACTTGGTTGGAACAAGCATCTTTCACTCAACAGGTTTTCATCAAGTACTTAATATATGCCAGCCTGAATATATGCTAAGCATGGGAATTCAAATGTGGGGGATCCTGTAAAATCTGGGGACTGAGGTAACAGATAAGTAAATAGGTAACCCAAACTGGAATGTCTTGGAAGACCTTTAGAATCATTTAGGGTTATAAATGTTTGGAGAGTGGAAGTAGGAAACCGCTCCCTACGAAAGGATATGCACATGAAAATACTCAGACACCAAAGAGAGCTTAAAGCCTTAGAAGAACTAAAGGAAGCTTAGTATAGTTGGAGTACTGAGTTCCAGAGGCAGCAATGACAGATGAAATACCTAAGAAGATGCAACATGGTTGGTACACTTAAAAGGAAACTTGATAGTAGCTACAGATTTAAGTGATTTCTCAATCACAACTATTCTTTGATTAGTGGATTGAGATGGTGCAGGGAGCAAGACTCTATTGCAGAAAAGGGGAAGGGCTAGAGCCTGTCAGGGTATCAAGAGCCTATCAAGTGTGCTTGGGCTGAGGATGATAAAGAATTAGGTGCTATTCAAGGATAGAAGCCAAAGTTCTGTCACACAGATTAGTCAGAATAGCTCTCTAGGGCACACTACAGGTATAGAACTATAGCCATAGGACAAACTCACAACCCCACTAGGTGTGGACATGACTGTATGGTTAAGATTGGTTCATGGCTGGAAATATCTGAGGAAGACAAAGCTTGGGTTGGAAGACATGAATTAGTGATTTCCCCTGTGGGGAAAAGACATGAATTAACAAGTAAGAAGTGTCCTCTTCACTGAGGCCTCAGTTGAATTTGTTTTTAATCTATTTTTAAAAGAAATTAAGCAGAGTTTCAGGTTCTGGGTGGGAACCTCCTTGAAATCAGTTATACTTTAAGAAAGCCTATATAAGTTACATTTCAGAAATTCTATTACGGAAAATATTAGTTCAGCTGAAGCATTATGGGAATAAAATCTCCATTTGGCAATAAATCTTAAATAAATGAACAAAAAAGGCACACATGAAACCAACAAATAATTTCAGGCCTCACATCTTCATGATAAAAGAAAAGATTTTTCAAGGCTTCCATTATACATTCACTAATTAGAAACATATTTGTGGCTGAGAATTGAAGTGAGCTTATACTAGACAGATGGTATAAGCCCAATAGCATGAACTCATGCTACAAAAATAAAAATGTGTCTTTGTAAACATTCATTAAGCATTAATCTCAAATTCTACAAACTAGTAACACAATGTGGAACTTTTTTATATAAGCCAAATAAAACAGTGATATCAGGATTCACCTCTTCTCTAAACAGAAATGAAAAAGTGAACAAATTTATGACACACAGTTCATATGCTATTCTGTTTTGTATGACATGCTCAAACAGTATTTTTCAAACAGTTATCTGTGCACAAATATTTGATGTCATTGTACTCTCACCCTTAATAAAGATTTCATGGAAATATTTAATAGCATTTGTAAAGCATTATGTCTCATTGCAATCTCACAACGATTCCATGAGGTATTATTTAAAGCTTAGAGAAGTACATTGTCCAAGATGATGGAGCCAGAAGTCATGTCTATATTTCATAACTCTAAATACAGTACTATTGTCAGACTACACATTGATATATTCTTTCTTCTTTAATGAGTAGTTGTGATTCCAAAGAACTGTTTTCTTCCCTTTTCTTTTTAAAAAATCTTCATCCTTGGTATCTATTTTTTCAAACTAAAAACATCAGACTACAGTCTCTTCCTCAAGCTATAACAAATGTCCTCAATCAACTCTCAAACATACAGTAAGTGTCAACCATATTCTTGACACTGTGCAGAGACCAATGAACAGAACACCCCCCCACACTCATTTTTTTTTTCAATGTTAGAAAAACATGTTGAGATTGATATATAGCACCACACAATATTCTTACAAAAGTTTGGCCTGCAGTAATGAAGAATTAATTCAAGTAGCATAGGTACTTGTCCCCACAGGTAAGATCTGAGGAAAGTGGATTGAGTCAGGGTGTCAGGTTTGAGCTTGCCTTGGCCACAGTACATGAAAACATGGCTAGCAGAATCTAAGGTGGAATGGTAAAACAAAGATGAGCAGAATATTTGGTCAGGTCATGCTGTCAAACTAAAGGGGCATAGAGAAGCAAACTAGACATGTTGAACAAAAAAGATAAGGAGATATGAGGCAAAAACTGAAAGAACCACAAAACAAAAACAAAAACAACCTACAGGTGAATCCACTATTGTAGCTGGAGACTTCTACACCCCTCTATGAGTAATGGACAGATCCAGCAGGAAGAAAATCAGTAAAGACATAGCTGAACTCAACAGCCTCATCAATCAACCAGATTTAATTGACATCTAGAGAATCATCATCTAACAAAAGGAGAATACACATTCTTTTCAAGTTCACATGGAACAGTCTCAAAGACAGACCGCATTCAAAGTTATAAAATACACCTTACCAAATTTTTAAAAAGAAAAACCATACAGTGTATTTTCTCACACCAGAGTGGAATTAAATTAGAAAGTGCTTAAAAAAAAAAAAAAGCTAGAAAATCCCCAAATGCCTAAAGATTAAACAACACATTTCCACATAACACATAGTCAAGGAAGAAATCTCAAGAGAAACTTTAAAAATATTATGAAATAAATGAAAATGAAAATATAACTTATAGAATCTTGTGGAATACAGTGAAAGCAGTACTTAGAGGGTGATTTATAGCATTGAATACATATTTAAAAAGAGAAGAGAGCTCTAAAAATCATTATTCCAAGCTGCCAAATTAGGATATAAGTAAAAGATGACAGATTAAATCCAAAGTAAGCAGAAGAAGAGAAATAATAAAAAAAAAAAGAGAGAGAGAAGAAATCAATAAACTGAAAATAGAAAACCAACAGAGAAAATCAATAAAACCAAAGCTGGATCTTTGAAAAAACTAATAAAAGTGATAGGCTTCTGGTCAGGCTAACAAAAGGGAAAAAAGAGAGAAGACACTAATTACCAATATCAGAAATATAAGAGAGAACATGACAACAGAGTCAATGAACATTAAAAGGATGAAAAAGGGATACAATGAACAACACTATGCTCACAAATTTGACAACTTAGATGAAATGGAGCAATTCTTTGAAAGATACATCTGTCAAAACTACACACAAGACATAGACAATCTGAATCGGCCTATGACTATTAAAGAAATTAAATCAATTATTGATAACCTTCTAAAACAGGAAACACCAGGCTCAGATATGTTCATTAGTGAATTAGTGAATTCTACTAAATATTAAAGCAAAAAAAAAAACAAAAACAAAAACTATACTAACAGAATCCAGTGTTCTCAAAAATCTCTTCCAAAACAGAGAAGTACAGGTAATTCTTCATAATTTTTTCTGTAAGGCCAGCATTACTCTAAATCCAAAACAAGACAAAGACATTGTGAGAAAACTATAAGTCAATATCCCTCATAAACATAGATGAAAATTCCTCAACAAAACATTAGCAAATGAAATTCAAAAATATATTTAAAAATAAATACACCATAACTAAATAAGATTTATTCCAAGTGTACAAGTCTGATTTAAAATTTGAAAATAAATTAATATAATTGATTATATTAATGAGCTAATGAAGAAAAAACACACAACTATATCAATAGGTACAGAAAAGTATTTGACAAAATCCAACACCTGTTCAGGATAAAATAAAAATTCTCATCAAACTAGGATAGAAGAGAATTTTCTCAACTTCATAAAAAGAAAAACCTACAAAAACCCCAAAACAAACATCAGATTTAATAGTAGAAGCTTTCCAGCTAATATCAGTTAAGAAAAGATGTCTCCTCTCACCACTGCTTTTAAACATCAAACTGGAAGTCTTAGCCAATGTGACAAGACAGGAAAACAAAGGGTATACAGATTACGAAGGAAGAAATAAAACTGTTTATTCATAGATTAAGTTTGTCTTTGTAGAAAATCTGAAAGAATCAACAACAACAATAAACCCTCCTGTAACTCATAAGTGATTATAGCAAGGTTGCATGATGCAAGATGAACAATCAAACGCCAACAGCTTTCCTAATACTAACAAATGAACAACTGGAATTTGAAATTAAAAATAAAATACCATTTACCTCAAAAAATGAAATACTTCAGTATAAATCTAGCAAAATGTGTATAAGTTCAATATGAGAAAACCACAAAAATCTGATGAAAGGAACCAGAGAACTAAACAAATGGTGAGCTAGTCCATGTTTATGGACAGGAAGATTCAGTATTGTTCAGATGTCAGTTCTTTTTGATCTACAGATTCAATACACTCTCTAACAAAATCCTAGCAGATTATTTTGTGGGTATCAACAAACTATTCTCAAGTTTATATGGAGAAGCAAAAGATTCAGAATAGCCAACACAACATTGAAGAAGAAAAAAATCAGAGGACTGCCATTACCTGATTTCAAGACTAACCATAAAGCTACAGTAATCAAGACAATGTGGTACTGGTGAAAGAAAGGACAAAATAGATCAATAAACCAGAGTACGGAGTTCAGAAATGGGCTCACAAAATATAGGCAATCGATTTTTGACAGACAAGCAAAAGCAATTCAATGGAGAAAGGATAGTCTTTCCAACAAATGGTGCTGGAACAACTGGGTTTCCACATGCAAAAACAAAAACAAACCAAAAATTAATCTAGACACAGACCTTACACCCTTCACAAAAATTAATTCAAAACCTAAATGTGAAATGCAAAACTATAAAACTCCTGGATAACATAGGAGAAAATGTTGATTACAGCAATGACTTTTTAGATATAATACCAAAGGCATGATTTATGAAAGAAAGAATTAATAAGCTGGACTTCTGTAAAAGTTCTGTTGTGCAAGAGACACTGTCAAGAGAATGAAAAGATAAGCCACAAACTGGGAGAAAAATCAGAGCAAAATACATAAAAGTCTGTTATCCAAAGTATACAAACAATTCTTAAAATTCAACAATAAGAAAATGAACAACTTCATTTTTTAAATGGGCTAAAGATATCAATAGACACTGCACCAAAGAAAATATACTGATGACAAATGAGCACTTTCAAAGATTCTCAGCATCATACATCATTAGAGAATTGCAAATTAAAGCAGTAGTGAGTACTATATACCTATTAGAACGGATAAAATTCAAAATATTGACAATATCAAATGTTGACAAGGATGTGAAGCAACACGTACTCTCATGCATTGCTGGTGGAGATGCAAACTGGTAGAGCCACTTTGAAGAATAATGTGGCAGTTTCTTACAAAACTAAACACACTCTTGGCATATGATCCTGCAATTGCTCTCCTTGATAGATACCCTAATGAGTTGAAAACTTACATCCACACAAAACCCTGCACATGAGTATTCATAGCAGCTTTATTCATAACTGCTAAAACCTGGAAGCCACCAAGACGTCCTTTAGTTGTTGAATGGATAAACTGGTATACCCATACAATGGAATAGAATTCAATAGTAAAAAGAAATGAGCTATTAAGCCATGTCTTGTCGTGGAGGAAACTTAAATGCATATTACTAAGTGAAAGAAGTCAATCCGAGAAGTCTACACACTATGATTTCAACCATATGACAATTTGAAAAAGACAGAACTATGGAGACAGTAAAAAGATCAGTTGTTGCCAGGGATTAGTGAGGAGACAGGGATCAATAGGTAGAGCACGGAGGATCTTTAGGTCAGTAGGTTATTCTCTATGATACTACAATGGCCCATACATGTCATTATACATTTGTCAATACCCATAGAAGTACAACACCAAGGTAAACTATGGACTTTGTGTGATTTTATAATGTGTCAATGTTGGTTCATGGATTATAACAAATGTACCAATTTGACGCTGGATGTCAGTGGATGGGTAGGCTATATGTGTGAGGTAGAAAGAGGTAGATGGAAACTCCATTTTGCTATAAATCTAAAGCTGCTCTAAGAAGGTCTACTAAAAAAAAAGAGAGAGAGAGAAAGAGATGACTAAAGTAGTGGGTCCTGGAGAATCCTCCGAAACTCAAGAGATAGTCACAACTTAAATGTATGGTCCATTATTAGTGCCTGGAGAGAGGCAGGGCTGGAGAGACATTAAGGGCACTGACCAGACTCCAAACTTACATGACATGGATAGAGACCCTTGGATCAAAAAGAGCTAGATACTTGGAGTCATGTGACTTAGTCTACCACTGCATAGCTGTGACCTTGATGTGACCTTCAGTTTCCTTGTTCTCATAACCATGATTATGAGAATCACATGAACTGGCAGGTGTGAAAGTCTCAGTAATACAAATCACATTCTTGTGGATGATCGAAACCACAAACAGGTACAGCGTTGAGATGGGTGAAATAATCCACATCTGCCAAGAAAAGGGCCAAAAATGCCCTTGTAGGAAAGGATGTTGTGAGAAAGAGTTAGCTAGTTCTAATGAGTGATTACTTACAGAGAAGTTGAGGAGAGGAAAAAGCCAGTAGTGATGTTAGGATTTCTTTTTGGTGATACAGGGAAAATAAAAGGGGAGGATGTCCTACAGAAACAGGACAGGTTAGGAAAGGCAAGCAGTTTTTCATGGTAAGTGGTGAGTTAGGCTTATAAGGGCCAAATTTTAGTCTCCAAGTGGAAACATCCAGTGAAAAATTTAATCATGTGACAGAGACTCAGAAAGAGAATGAGGACAGAGATATAGAGGTAAAAGCCATCTGCTTCAAAGGTTGATAGGTGAAGACAGGGCACTAGTGAGACCTGGAGGCACTGAACAGAGAGACAAGCGGGGGCTGGGAACCAACATCCCGATGGTGGACTCTGCCTGAAGTGCTCAGTTTCCTAGATGACTGGTGGGCTGTTAAAACCAAGTCACTGTGGGCAGAGCTGAAGTATCTGCCTTCAGCTCGGGTCATGATCCCAAGGTCTTGGGATCAAGCCCTGCATCAGGCTCCCTGCTCAGTGGGAAGGCTGCTTCTCCTTCTCCCTCTACCTGCTGCTCTCCCTACTTGTGCTCTCTCTCTCTCTCTCTGTCAAATAAATAAAGAAAATATTTTTAAAATGTTAAATAAATAAATAAATAAAACCAAGTCACCAGACATCCATCATTCCAAGTGCTGCCCTTTAAATCTTCCTCCTCCAATTTAAACCTGAGGTAATTAATCAAACGAGACAACATTTTCAGAGATTTGTTCTTTTTTTTTTTTTAAGATTTTATTTATTTATTTGACAGACAGAGATCACAAGTAGGCAGAGAGGAAGGCAGAGAGAGAAGGAAGCAGGCTCCATGCCAAGCAGAGAGCCTGATGCGGGGCTTGATCCCAGGACCCTGAGATCATGATCCGAGCCGAAGGCGGAGGGTTTAACCCACTGAGCCACCCAGA
Organism: Lontra canadensis; assembly: GCF_010015895.1. Lineage (NCBI taxonomy): Eukaryota > Metazoa > Chordata > Mammalia > Carnivora > Mustelidae > Lontra > Lontra canadensis. Next base: position 1,884,755 of record NW_022631008.1, read on the forward strand.
TGCCCCAGAGATTTGTTCTTTTCTATACTAACCATCTCTTGTCTCTAGGCCCTTTTCCAAAGTCTTCACTGGATAGTTTCCCAAGCCTTTCGGACTTTTTACTAGCTGTCTCCTTCAGTAAACACCTGCCAAGGAAAGTCTTCAAGAGTGAGGTATCTAATAAACTGGACACTTAAAGCAGTTATTGAAATAGGGCCTGAGAACATGACAGCTTGTGATAACGACTCCAGAACTATTATTGGCAAACATTTCAAGGCTTTTCAAAAAAATTTTTTTTTTTCTTTTTAATTCCTGGACCACTGACCTCATTAGCTCTGAAGCTCTCACTACTGTGTGAGCTCAATGCTGCACCCCATTGTCAGAGTCAATAATAGCCTGTCCTCTCTGGTCCAATTGCCTCTCAGGTTTTCTGTCATGAATACATTCACAATCCTTTATATTTCAAGGACAATGGATGTCCAAAATTTGGCCAGACAAATCCAGAGAAGTTTGGATTTTCTTTTATTACTGATTCTTGTTCTTTAAAACTTTGAGAATTTAAAGTCATTCTTTGAGCTAACAAGGCTTTGGAGTTTTTATTTGGTTTGATTTGGTTGGCCCCATCCTGACCAAATGAACAGAGAAAGCCATTTCATCCACATGTTTCATTTCCAGCTGCCCTGCGTCTCCTGAGAGAAGATGCTCATGCCCTAGATGGCATGCGATGGGGATGCTCAGAAGGACTGGAATCAAGCTCTCCTGGCACCTAACAAGGCAACCACATGGGGACCTCAGTTCTCATCCATAGAGATAAATACCATTTTACCACGTGTCCCCAGTGATATCCCCATACTTCCTCTAAAGAGTCCCCAAAAGAGGGTAAGAAGCATCATGTGAAATAAAAACGATCTTTATTTTAAGTGACTCAGAGCCCTTTTTCACTTTTCAAACCTTGGCTCATTATCCAAGCACATTTAATAATTTCCTGTGTGGAGACTTGTGCTAGGCATTTTACAAAGCTAATTAAACAGACACGGTGCCTAACCTCTAGGCATTTATGATTTAAGGAAGATGAAGCAAGTGGAGCCAGAAAAACTAATTCAGGACATAAAGGAAATTAAACGAGTACCACACAATTGCGTAAATGAATTACACAGTAAATATGGCACTGGTCTCTACCGGCATCAACAGGACCAGCCAGCCTGCCTGGGGACTCCTAAAGGTTCTAAAATAAGTTTACTGAAGTTCCTTGTGACTATTATTTATCTGTTCCATCCTGTATGCTCAGGAGCTTGCTAAGCCTAATGAAATCAGATAACTGACAATACATTCTTGTCCTTCCATTCTGTAGACAGAGCTCCACAGAAGAAGATAGACACCTTCTAACACAGACCCTGCACCCTCCTTAACTTATATAAGCTTCAATTCTATATGTCTCTGCTTGCTTTGTTGTAGTCTGTTCTAATGAGTCTGACTTAGGGTCTATTCTGGTCTCTCTAGACTTCCTTCCTAGAATTATCTGCCTGCCACAAAGTCAGGTTTCTCCACTTCATTCCCGTAACAACCATTTCAGAGCGGCACTAGCTGGGCACAGTAACTACAGTCAATGAAAGGGCCAGAGTCACCAGGGTTACTGCTAGATATCAGGAGTCCCAAGGTCCCCAGAGAACAATAATTGTATTTTGACAGTGTGGGTTTGGATAACTTTGCAAACTAGGTTAGGAAATTGAATGCATTAGACCAGGGGCCTGACAAAGAGCTTAAAAGGAGGGTAAAGTTCTTGTTACTGCTCAGTAGCAAAGCAAAATTACATTTTTATTAAAGTGGTCAGTTCTGTTGTGAAAATGTTGGTTACTTTATACTCGTAAACAGAGGATAGTATCCAAAACTGCTTCTGGGAGTAACCCAGGAGGGCCAGGAAAGACCTGGGATCTTCCATGGGGCCAAAGTGCCAGGCGACCCCTGCAGTTATTGGTCTGCAGCCTACCCTGGTGCTACCATAGTAGCAATACATTGTAGTTCCGTGGTCCCTTCAGACCCAGCGCTCTACTGCTTCTGCACCTAAACAGGCATCTTTGACAAGGCTGGGAACTTCCTAGCAGGCCCAGCCCTGCCTTCTGAACCATGCCACCTTCTCAGGGTCTGCTGCAGAGCAGAGTGCAAGTTCCTGCTTTTTCTGGAACCCATGCTCAGATTCCACTAATTCTCCCATCCTCATTCTGGAACTTCTCAACAGTCCTATCCTCTCTATGGTGTTATTGACCTCCAACATACCTTGCATACGTACTTAATAGGTTTAGACTTTTCAAAAATCCAGAAGGTGTGCATCTTGCAGGAAACTGGTTTTTGGCTCAGAAACATAAACCATCCCTGAGTCAAGAAGGCCATAAAACTTTATTTGCTTTGAAATGGGGAAAGGGAAAAATGTAGGAAGAAGAATTATTCTTAAGAGGTAGACTATGGCTAAAACGCAGACACAAAAGTCAGGGGTCTAACTCTGCCCAAGGCAAAGATGAGACCCAGAGATGGTTAAACAGAGAAATGATTTTAAGATGAATCTCCACATACATAAAATTTACATTTAACATTCAAGAATATACATTTAGTAAATTGGGGATACCCTCCATAAATCATTTTTTTTTCCAATTCACAAACTAAACTCCAGGTGGTCCAAGAATGTAGCATAAATCATAGTTTTTTAGCATGTGGTAGATTTCCTAGTGATGACAATAACAGCAGTGACAATTATAATGAAAACACAGAATGGCATGAACTAATAAAACTTTTCTGACATCCATATATATTTTAGGTTTGCCTGGAGGGACTGTGGAGATCAGGTTAGTCCCTACTTTCTCTAGCCTTGTTCTCCATGCCTAATTGTAACATGCACAGAGACTGACATGAGTTTGAGTGATTGAGTGAAATCAGACATATTGAACTTCCCAGGTCCAGTAATTAATACCTTGTCAGGTAGGAAGACAGTGGTGCACTCAAGGGGAAAAGCCCAGGAGTAATTATACAGTGGCCAGGTTAGGACTCAGTAAGTGACACTGACTTATTGGCCCTGAGCTTCTGACATTGCCTGTCAAGATCGATTTATAACAGGAATGACTCATCTACCCTTCTCATTCTAAGATCAAGTGTATGTCCTCTGCTCAGGGGAGTCTAACTTTCTTTGGCAGACTGATGGAGTCAAAGTCTAATTAACATGAAGATAAATCACATGGAAACCATTGCCTATTACCTGATTCTCAGATAACCCATTCCATGTTCGACATTGCCACTGGTCTCTGTGCCTTTTGAGAGGATCAATGCAAGGACCGCCCTGAATTAAATTACAGTGTTTCTTGGTGGAAAAAACAAAAACAAAACAAAAATAAAAACCTATGTCTATTGTAAAACAGAAAATAGGAAAGAAGAATAAAAGCAGAAAGGAGACATATACTGAGCATCTTTAAGATACAACTAGGCTCTTTCTGCATGTTTGTCATATAAACACGTACTGTTGTTTGTGTTTTTCACAAGTCTGCTGGATCCCACCAAAAAGCCAGGTCACATAGTAGAATTGCCTTGGACATAATGACTCAGGCTGGGAGTGCCTCAGGCTTGGCCAGATAGGGATTATTTCATATGTCTGAGGAATCTGTGGAGGGCCTATGTCAGTGGTATATAAGCAAATGAATTCCAGTAAATGCTGCAAAAATTAAGAAAAGCAAAATTTTGTGTGGCCAATCTATATATCCTTGTTCTATCATTTTCTAGCTGACAGACCTGAGATCAGGTCCTTGACTTAAGCCTCAGTTTCTTCATCTGTAAAATAGGGAATTAAATGGTATAATGTATGTAAAGTCCTTACCACAATGCTTGGAAGATATCAGGTGTTTTGTCGTAACTTTTACAGAAATAAAGACAGGAAGAAGAACTGGTTGGGAACAGAGAATGAGTTTGATTTTAGACTCTGTGAACTCAAAGGTCCAGAAGCACTACTAGGTAAAAAGTTGGAAGCATATTAAAATCAATATTGAAGTAAGGCCAATTAAGAACTCTTCAATGGCCTCTAAGTGTTCAAAAGAAGAGGTGCATTCTCTTACTTTAAATCAAAACCTAAAAATGATTAAGCTTAGTGAGGAAGACAGAATAGGCCAAAAGCTTAGCCTGTTCAACACAAGAGTTACCCCAGTTGTGAATTCAAAAGAAAAGCTCTTAAGGAAATTAAAAGTGCTACTCCAGTGAACACACAAACGCTATCTTCACCACCATCACCAGGATGAAGGGACTCGACAGAGGCAGGATGAGGGAATAAGACCCCACAGCTGGAAGCCAAGAGCTATTGTCTGACACTTGCTCAATTAAGAAGTTCAATGGTTTAAAATCTAAAACACATTTTTCATTATAATTTCTAAGGTCAATGAGATTTATATCTTATATAAAGTTACAACTAATTTCATTTTTCAGAAATTTAGTTACACATCCAAAACTTCCATAAATTCCATAATAGGGTGTTTATAATACTAACTGGATGAAGTCATACTTCATATCCTGCTATTATAAATGTTATTTGTGACTTGATTTTATTGTGTTCTACATAGCACTATATGTTGTTATTTTTTTTTTACTTTTTTTTTAATTTTATTTTTTATAAACATATAATATATTTTTATCCCCAGGGATACAGGTCTGTGAATCGCCAGGTTTACACACTTCACAGCACTCACCATAGCACATACCCTCTCCAATGTCCATGACCCCACCCCGCCCCCCAACCTCCCTCCCCGCATCAACCCTCAGTTTGTTTTGTGAGATTAAGAGTCACTTATGGTTTGTCTCCCTCCCAATCCCATCTTGTTTCATTTACTCTTCTCCTACCCCTTTAGCCCCCCATGTTGCATCTCCTCTCCCTCATATCAGGGAGATCATATGATAGTTGTCTTTCTCCGATTGACTTATTTCGCTAAGCATGATACCCTCTGGTTCCATCCACGTCGTCGCAAATGGCAAGATTTCATTTCTTTTGATGGCTGCATAGTATTCCATTGTGTATATATACCACTTCTTCTTTATCCATTCGTCTGTTGATGGACATCTAGGTTCTTTTTATAGTTTGGCTATTGTAGACATTGCTGCTATAAACATTTGGGTGCACGTGCCCCTTCGGATCACTACGTTTGTATCTTTAGGGTAAATACCCAGCAGTGCAATTGCTGGGTCATAGGGTAGTTCTATTTTCAACATTTTGAGGAACCTCCATGCTGTTTTCCAGAGTGGTTGCACCAGCTTGCATTCCCACCAACAGTGTAGGAGGGTTCCCCTTTCTCCGCATCCTCGCCAGCATCTGTCATTTCCTGACTTGTTGATTTTAGCCATTCTGACTGGTGTGAGGTGATATCTCATTGTGGTTTTGATTTGTATTTCCCTGATGCCAAGTGATATGGAGCACTTTTATGTGTCTGTTGGCCATCTGGATGTCTTCTTTGCAGAAATGTCTGTTCATGTCTTCTGCCCATTTCTTGATTGGATTATTTGTTCTTTGGGTGTTGAGTTTGCTAAGTTCTTTATAGATTTTGGACACTAGCCCTTTATCTGATATGTTGTTTGCAAATATCTTCTCCCATTCTGTCAGTTGTCTTTTGGTTTTGTGAACTGTTTCCTTTGCTGTGCAAAAGCTTTTGATCTTGATAAAATCCCAATAGTTCATTTTTGCCCTTGCTTCCCTTGCCTTTGGCGATGTTCCTAGGAAGATGTTGCTGCAGCTGAGGTCGAAGAGGTTGCTGCCTGTGTTCTCCTCAAGGATGTTGATGGATTCCTTTCTCACATTGAAGTCCTTCATCCATTTTGAGTCTATTTTCGTGTGTGGTGTAAGGAAATGATCCAATTTCATTTTTCTGCATGTGGCTGTCCAATTTTCCCAACACCATTTATTGAAGAGGCTATCTTTATTCCATTGGACATTCTTTCCTGCTTTGTCGAAGATTAGTTGACCATTGTTGTTTTTTTTTTTTTAAAGAGGAAACAGTTCAGCACTTTATAGAACAAAGCTGACTTTATATAAAACAGCTAAGTCTTCAAATACAGGATGAGATTAAATTTAATTTTGGCCAGGTAGCATGTTAGTAAATCACTTCCCAGAACAAAATGGAGAAATAATGGAATAAAGCCTTATCATGAACATGAAATTTTGAAATAGTGTCTAGAGTCAGTCAAGATCTCAGTAGTATTTCTCAATTAAAGTAGTAGTTTACATGTCTATCTTTTTTTTTAACAAGTGTTCTGCATTTTTATTTCTGTTTCATTTGTTTCTAGTTTTATTGAGAAATAATTGATATACACATTATATAAATTAAACACATAACAGCATGATTGTCTGATTTACATATATTTAAAATGGTTACTACAATATGTTCAGCTAATATCCATCTTCTCATGTGCATGTAATAAGAATAAAAGAAGAAAAGAATAAAGGGAAAAAACTTAGATGAAAACACTTAGAATTTATTCTCTTACCACCTTTTCTATATATCCTCCAATAGTGTTAGTTATCATTAACATGTTGAACATGACATCCGCAGTGGGGTTATGGACATTGGAGAGGGTATGTGCTATGGTGAGTGCTGTGAAGTGTGTAAACCTGGCGATTCACAGACCTGTACCCCTGGGAATAAAAATGTATTATATGTTTATAAAAAATTAAAAAATTTTTTAAAAAATGAGGAAATCCCATCACTTTTAACTTATGGATGGACCTTGGGGGCATTTGCTAAGTGTTATAAGTCAAATGGGGGAAGACAAAAACTGTATGCTCTCACTTATATAAGGAATCTACAACAAAAACCTTAAACTCATAGAAAAAGAGACCAGAGAATGAGTACTATGTCTATCTTTTTTAAACTGGGATAAAATAAACATAATATGAAGTTTATCGCCTTAACCATTTTTAACTAAACAGTTCAATAGTATTAGGTACATATACATTTTTTGCAACCTATCTCCAAAACTCTTTTTATCTTGCAAAGTTGAAGCTTTAAATCCTTTAATCAACTCTCCATTCACCCTCCTGCTAGCCCCTGGCAATTACCATTCTACTTTCTGTCTCTATGATTTTGACTGTTCTTAAGGTGTCTCTCATAAGTGGAATCAAACAGTATTTGTCTTTTTATGTGACTGGCCTACTTAGTATAATCTCAAGTTTTTTCCATACTAAAGCATGTGTCAAAATGTCTTTTTAAGGCTGAAAAATATTCCAAAAATATTGTATGTATATATCACATTTTGTTCATCCATCCATCCATCAATGGACACTTCAATTGTTTCCACGTTTGGTGTATCATGAATAGCGCTGCTATGAACAGGGATGTACAAGTATCTCTCTAAGGGGCACCTGGATGGCTCTGTTGGTTAAGCCTTTGACTCTTGATTTTGGCTCAGGTCATGATCTCAGGGCTGTGAGATGCAGGCATGTGTCAGGCTCCTGCTCAGTGCAGAGTTTGCTTGAGATTTGTTCCCCCTCCTTGCCCCTCTCCCTATGATCCTCATCCCCAACATACTCTCTCTCTCTCTCTCTCAATCAAATTAATTAATTAATTACAATTACCTGTTAGTAGAAGCACTAACTCTTTGACTGGATTTTCAGGGACAGTCAAAATAGAACTTCAATCCATGCTCCTATCAGACCCTGCTCTGTTGTGTTCTTCCTTGCTTGCTTTGCGCATGCTGTCCGCCCTCCTGTCTATGTTTCCTCCACCTGCTGAAATATTCTCACCACTTAGAAATGATTCACTTGGTATTTGTGCTGAGTATTCAAAATGCCCCTTCCAAATCTGAGTGTCTATCAGTCTGTGATTCATTGATGTAGTTTCCATGCATCTGTGTACCTGCCTTTGGAAATAGCCTCCATATTCATAATTTCATATTCAATGTCTTATTCTCCACTACACTAAAAACCTTAAGGACAGGGAAGTGATCTATTTCATTTGTTGCTACAACCCCAGTGCTCTACATTGCTAGTCATATAAAAAACAGGGAAGAACTGATTGTTGTTCAATATTGAAGGCTTCATATTTTCCTAAATACGAATTCTGCTCTCCCTTTTGAAATTCTAAACTCTTAGAATTGAATCAAATTCACAAATGGGCCCTCTGGAGATATTCCGAAGTCTCTTTATTCAGGGCTTAAATTACCCAGTTTGACTGTATTGATCATACCAAAGAGATAATGGCTAAATATCTGCTTCCCTGGGGGCAGTATAGTCAGACATCACTAGATTTCATGTTGGACTTTCTGCAATTAGCTCCCTTTCCCTTAATTATAATCATTGTCTTCCACATGCTCTATGTTAATAAATAAATGATGATTATCTAATATTAAAAGGATCTCATGGAAATGGATTTGAGGAATATTATTCAATAGGCAGAGCATTACTATCTCTGTGAGAAGTTGAAAACCTAACTCCTTTTTAATTGGCTTGTTTTATTATTCTTTTCCTGCTCTGTTGGACAGAATACAATAAAAAGAATCACTACTTTTGCCAGGGAGAGACAACATAAAAATAAGTTAAAACATGAGACAACTCTACATGCATAGTGCAATTTTAAAGTAAAATTAGAATACGTAATAAAACTCAAAATGAGTTGCAGCTGTGGTTTGAAAATCTTAAATATATTATTGAAGAGAAAATTGACTAATAAACAATCTCCCACACATGAACAAATCAGTGTACATATGCAAATAAAATTAATCCATGCTATAAATGCTAAAAAGAAATCCATAAACCATGTAGTAAGCTTCCATCTTTCCAGAAGAGTTGGAGGAAAAAGCCGGAGGAGCTCCCATCCTACTGAGCCTGGGAAGGGAACAGGAGAGAGGAAGAGATCAGTAAGCCAGGGAGAGGGAGGTGGAAGAAAAGCCAGGATGTGGTATTAAGGTGAGCAACTAAGAGAAACCTGAAGGCCTGCCAGAGAGGAAACAGGAGGGGAGAACACAGGTGGTCAAGAGAACACAGTGAGGAGAGAGGCCCAGGCTCCTACACCCGAGGGGTTAGCACTTTGGGCTGGGAATTCTGCATTTCTCTGACTGTGTGCCTGCTCACATTTTACCAGCCCAGAAGCAGCATCTTAAAGGAGGTAAACCAGGTTGTACCGGCCCATCTTTTGCTTCCTGTTTGATTTTAAGCTCCTGGAGGCCAGAATCTGTCATTGACTCATAACTATACATATTCCAATGTAAGAACTTGCGCACCATAAAGTGCCTAGTGTGGGTTTAAAAAATTAAGGGATGTATGAGATACTGCAGTATCCTAGAGCCCACACTGAAGTATTAATTCAGATTATTCGGTGCTCTATAACCAAGGTCTTCATGGATGCCAACTTGCTGGGATAGTTCTGATTAACCCCTGTCCCAATAGAGTCCCCCGCTTCACTCTCAAAAGTACCCAGGTTTCAACCTGTACCCCTGGGGATAAAAATACATATGTTTATTTAAATTAACTAATTAATTTTTTTAAAAAAGTACCCAGGTTTCAGAGATAAATTTTATGGTGTCTCTAGTCATAAGAGTCTGAAAGGTGATTTCTAGAATTCCCTGTCCAGTTGTTCACTGGTCCTTGTTTCTTTCTGATCAAAACAGAGAACAGACTATGCAAATTCATACAGCAAATACCCGGACTCTGGATTACAAATATACATATTTATTTATCATTATTCTGACATTAGCAAATTTTTTTCTACAAAAAGTATTTTCTAAACTCAGTGAGTATGTAAAGCTTACATAATGATTTCTATCATCAATTTTTCCCAGTACGAATGTACAGCAGAAATGCTACCACTTTCAAGCTTCTGGAATATCAGTATAATAGTTCATTAAATATCAGGCCACACCTATATTGAAAATTGGTTTTTTATATATGTATTCATACACACACACACACACACATACACATGCACATGCATGCACATATCTGTGGGAATGGAAACACACTTTGATGCTCCCGGAAACATAGAAAAGACTTTGCAGCACGGGGGCCTTACTTGGCCATTATTTCACTGTTGGATTTGTTTAAAAAGATAAATAAGAGTTAAATTTTACCTTTTCTAAAAACATTTTAAAATTGCTTTTAAACGCATCTTACTCAGTGCAGCACTAGCTTATACCATGTCATTTATAAGAGTTAAAAAAAAAAAGTCACCTCGCTGGATGTACCAAATAGAAAAAGGGCCCTTTTCCCTTAGCCGAGTTTGGGGCTGGATCACAAGCTGGATTTCATCTGTTTGCTCCTGCAAATGTGAGTCGTGAGCCTGACTGTAAAACTAATTTTTCCCACTTTACAAAATACAGTCACATAAAGGTTGCCTGTGAAGTAAATCACCATATTTTACATCCTATTTTTTTTTTATTAGAGCTTTTCAACAGTGTCAATCTGAGAGGAAAAAAAAAAAAGCAAGCCTTATAATGTGTGTGTGTGTGTGTGTGTGTAGGTGGCAGGGAGATTCCACTTCATAGTACAGAGAAGCTTGAAGTTTAAAGAAATGTAACAAGCATTTGATAAGATCATAAATCTATAATTCATATATAAAAACCTATGAATTAGAAATAGCTGGAATGCTTTAATTTCAGGATTGTATGCCAAAGACAAGATTATGAGAACAGATCAAACTGAGCTTAAAAGTCTTTAGTTTTTAATTAAACCTCTAAAAAGCGATAGGAAAACATGATCTTCTCTTACAAGGATCTCAGATCCAGCTTCTCAGCAGTGGTTGCAGAGAGGTGGTTAAAATAATGATAATGACGATGATGATGAATACTAATAACTGGTTGCAGGACTAATGAAGAACAAAACCACCAATGTGAGAGAGTGGGATTCAGAATGTGGCAGAAGCGGGCGTTGGTGGTATAGTGGTGAGCATAGCTGCCTTCCAGAATGTGGCAGAAAGCAGCAGATGAAAGAGTGAGAGCCCCAAATCCATACAAGAATCACAGCAATAGTGGAGCTCAACAGTCACCAAAAATCTATGACTGAGAGGACCCCCAAATTCTGAAGGCATGCACTGGTAAAGGATAGCAAGCACTTTCCTGATTTACGACACATGTAGGAGTGCATTTGTGTGCCTCCAACACCTGGGTGAGGAGACATACTGGTAGATTTCTATTTTACCTCATGCTATAATTGCAACTTAAAAATAAAACCGTCGGACTGGCTTTAGCATAGATGTTATCACTGGAGTGGTACTGTATAAACAGTATTTTTATGTACTCGGAACTGATCTGTCCATTGTTTATTTCTGCTATTACAATGGCCCCCAAATCCAAATGAAATAAATGTTTAAAATGGTATTGTTTTATCAAAATACTTGTGGTTTCCTAGAATAAGAAAAAACCATTCCACATCTTGATGTGACATTTTTACTGACTGGTGAACCAAATAATTCCAACTGCACTTATCTGTGAGGAACACAATCTAGAGAATGCAGTCCTGAAGGAAACATTGCTGGTTGAGCAGGAAAGAAATCACATCATTAACTGTCCTTATCACGGAATTTCCTTTTGATGCCATACTCTTCTGTGAGCATTCAACCTGAGATTTATTTATTCAACAAAATTTTGAATGGATTTGTTAAAAAAAAAAAAAAGGCAATGTTCATACTAGTAAGTCCCCATAGTTTTCCATTAAAGATTCTTTTTACAGTTTAGTATATCTTTCAGTTGACATTTACACTTTGTGAATAGATTCAATTTCCTTTGTTGTCTCTTTTCTTCATCCTAGTACTTTGAGACATACAACATGGCTAAATGTAGCTTGCCTTCCTCACCTCTACATCTGCCATTACTGGACTGCCACTATGCCTAAGCCTATTGATTTATATGTTCCCCCAAAATACTTTATTTCCAATCATAAAGCTTCAACTTAAAACTAAGCTCCCCCTTCACCCCCACATAATACCTCAGCACCCAGTTTAGGTGCTGGTTCTCTTCCTTGCAATGGTTTGGAGCCATTCCCTGTGAACCAATTTGCATAGTGACTGAAAAGAGCACATCCTGAGAAACACTGGTACCAATAAATAGGAGATAAATAAATAAAGGAGATCAGAAGTACCTTTTAAGAGGTCAAGAAAGTGAAGTTATAGCACAAAAATAAAATTAAGTACTAAAATAAATTTTTCCTGGGGGGCACCTGGCTGGCTTCGTTGGTAGGTCATGTGACTCCTGATCTTGGGGTCATGAGCTTGAGCCCGACATTGGGCAGAGAGATTACTTAAAAATATATATATATTTAAAATAAAATTTCCTGGGAAACCTGTAGTCTCTATGAGGAATCTTGGACAGAGAGTGTGGGCAAACAAGTTAAAATCAAAGGAAAGGGATCAGAAGTATACACAAACACTGCTCAGTACTTAGAATCTGCATGTTGTAGCTTGTCACTACTCCTTCCTTACAGGGAACAAAGGCACCCACATTCTGGGTCTAGACCAGGACAGCTACCCATCAGCCAGCAGTCCCACTAACGTGAAGTGCCTTCTTAACAAGAGAGATTGTTTAAACAAACAAGCAAAAAAATAGCATTATTTATAAGACATAATCTTGGCTTTTACCTTTTGGCTCAGGATGCTCTTTATATATCAATATAAACATGCAGAACCCAAAATGCCACTCACTGAGAGCAAAGTCAATCTTTTAAATCTAATTTTCATTGACAATCAAGTATATGTATTCAGTTGGTCACTAAACCCAAAGCTCTTTAAGAAGAGTGACTAAGTGTTAATGATTGCTACCGTGTGTGCCAGATGAATGAAGGCAGGCATGGGTGACCTTTTCCAAAAGCTAGAATGATTGCTACATGATGGCGATTACCGATAATAATAAAATAGCACCATTCACAGAGTGCATACTCTGTAATAACGCTATACAAAGGTTCAACACAGTGTCCCTGCAACCACACTGTGAGTACCAAGATTAACCTTGTTTTTCAGGTAAGATCATTAAAGCCCATAAAGGTTAGGTTACCTCCCCATATCATATAGTCCATTAGGGCAGTACCACAATTATGACCAAGGCCTTTCTGATGTCAGATCCTGAGCCATATGTCCTACAAATTTTGAAAAGGTAAAAATAAGCCTTCTCCTTAGAAAAGTAATCATACAAAGGATGCTTGGAAAACTGGATGTTTTCATGTCAGTCCTCATCAATCAATTATTATTATTTTTTAAAGATTTTATTTATTTCTTTGACAGAGATGTGATCTCACAAGTAGGCAGAGAGGAAAGCAGAGAGAGGAGGAAGCAGGCTCCCTGCTGAGCAGAGAGCCCGACGCGGGACTCGATCCCAGGACCCTGAGATCATGACCTGAGCTGAAGGCAGAGGCTTTAACCCACTGAGCCACCCAGGCGCCCTCAATTATTTGTTATTTATACTGAATCTACTTTCAAAAGGGATTTGAGGCAAATTCCTGAGTAGAGGATAAGATAGGTATATATACATATGCATGTGGATAAATGTGTGATCGTATCAGCTTCTACAATGAATGGCTGGGAAGCAAGGCTGATGAGAACAGAGGCTCTAACAGAGGGTGGTCATGGACAGCAAGTCGTGACAAACACACAGACCTGCTTCCTGTTGATTTAATACTCCTCTGCCCCACAATACTACGGAGTGTGAAGTAATTAAAAGCTGAAGCTGGGCACCGATCTGTTTGCATCCAGATTCTGTGCAGTTTCATGTCAGTTTGTTCATTTCTCCTACTCTCAATTTCTTTGTCTTTAAAAAGGAAAAGACATTAGTTATAGTACTTTGCTCAAAGAGTTGTAAGTAAAAGAATCCTACAAATAAAGTTCCTTGCATAGCCCCAGCTGGTAGGCACTCAAAAGAAAAGAAGAGTTTTGGCAGCAGGAAATGCTATGAATAAAATCACTGAGTAACAGCAAGAAGTCCTGTTTCGACCACTCCTATAATTTTCCCCTACCTCCTTTCTCAAAAGTAAATGTGAAAATTACAAAAGCGCAATCCAAGGAATGCTTCCTGATGTGAAATCTTACATTAGTGCTCTCCAAGAATCTCATAAAACCACCAGAAGCAGAACAGCAAGGAAAGAAAAAAAAAAAATGTTCTTTCAATAGCAATGTCCATGATGTCCCTGGAGAGCTGAGGCATTTATTAGGTGTTGCTTTGGAAGATGTTAGGAAAGATGATTAAAAATAACAACAAAGAATGACCAGATTCATTGGTGCCTGTGAGTAAAGGCCCTGGGCAGTTCCTGAGCCAATTAGAAAGGTTGGAACAGCCAGGTCAACCGAGGGTCAATCTATATCCAGAAGCCAATAAGTAGATAATAAATACATTGTTCTGGAGTTTCTTAGCGAATGTGGTTTATTAGTACAAGGATGAACAATCTTTAATGAAACCCTGGTTTATTGACAAACAAAAGGAGCCCTGGGAGAAAAGGTCCATTTCCTCTCCTGAACGTCCATGCATTTGTGTGACGGTTCTGTTTATTTTTCCTACTAGGAATGTTCTTCTAATGAATAACGTGCATTTATTATCTCTCCAAGGCATGTGTTCTACAAGTGATTTGTTATCCCCCCTTTATTAGTCTCTTAATCATATTCTCTTGCTGCGGAGACTTTGGCATTGAACCATATTGGAAACCATTAAGTTTGTCTAAACATCACAAGCAGTGAGGTTAATTCCACTTCTAAAGATCGCTTTGGACATGAAGACATGAATAGAACTAGAAGCATATTTGATGTCACTAACCTTAGAGACAGGAGCACCTAATACAATTCATTAAGTATAATTGAAATAGAAATCCTACAATGAGAACGTAACAAGGAACATTGTGTAAATTGACTTTTTGAAGTATATCCTTCCCTCGGTGCACATATTCAGCCCCCATTAATTTTAATGGACATAACTTGCTCATATATCAACTGAAAGATTTCACCTGCTTCTGTGTAAAACTAGCTGCATAAAGAAAAAGGTGCCCATGAAGAAAAAGTGAGAATGCTCATAAAGATTGCTTGGATAATTGAGTCCAAGAGTACCACAGATAATTAAATATAAGTTATTGCATTGAATAATAAAGGAGGAATTATTATGAAATGAAGCCAATTGTTGTTGCTGTTTTTAAAATAAAGCCCCTAGGAAAATAATGTTGAGATCAAGTCCTGTGTATCCTGGACTTCTTTCCCACTCAAAACCCGGTGCTCCTGTATGAACAGTGAGCTGAAGGTAGAGACTCTGTCTTACCCCCCAGCACTGTATACATGGCATGAACCTGCCATACAAAAGACACTCTGCAAATACTTGGCAAAATGAAATGGGCTTTCTATTGTTTCTTAAATTCTCTTCTAACTTCCACACCTCTGGGCTTCTACTCACATTATCCTCTGCCTAGAATGTCTTCATACACTGGCCCCAATCTTCAATTGCTAAATTCCCAGCCACTGATGAAGAACCCATCCAATGTTAGGAAATTTTTCTTGATTTTCCCAAGCGAATGCTGATAGATCAGCGCAGTCCCAGAATCCCATTATACTCTTAAAACTTCATAAAGACTTCAAAGACATTTTGTTTAAATTAACTATACATATTAATATCTATCATATTAGAAATTGAAACAAGAAGTTTAAATATTAATTCATTAAAGCTAACAATAATAAACTCATTACATTTTGGCATAAGTAACACAATTTTTGCGAAAAATAACTATATCCCCCAAAATATTAATAGATTGACCTTGCTTTACATCTTACAAATCTCTTTCATGTTTGGTTTAATAGAAGACAGATGGGTTCTCATATCTGCTTTCACAGTTAATACATTGCAACATACTGTGTGATTGAAACCTGTAAAGAAAAACTAGTTTCACATGATACATAGTTGGAAAAGGAAGGAGTATTTTGGTAGCCTTTTCAGATAATTGTGGGTATTTCTTTTTTGATGCTCTACCAAATCTTTCAAAGGGTAAAAGTTTCTTAAATGTTAGTTTCAATGTGGAATCTGAAACAATATTAATGAATTTTTCATACTGTTAAATGCTTGTTCTATTTTGCACTTAGAATAAATCTGTTTACCCATGCATGATTTTTTAACATTATGTATTCATCATTTGAAAAATACTCATTCATTGAATTATGCAGAATTTCTGAACATTCAACTCTATAGACTTCTAAAAACTACATTACTATCACTACCAATCTCATCATAAAAGCCTTCAACTATTGAAAAACTGTAAAACTCATGAAAAGTTTCCCAAAATTCCAATTTTCACTAGAAATTTTAAGTCTTATCACTGACAACAAATACTGCCAAATTGTTTTCTTTGAAGTGATAAGCTCACTTAATTCATTTTGAGAAAATGTCTACCAAATACCCAGGTCTGAATAATCGATTTGTCAATCATAGTGCCATGAAAAAAAAAAAGAAAAAGAAAAATTGCTAACTTAGCTCACAACAAAAATAATTGTGCAAATGTTTGTCCTAAGATGACCATTGTACTTCAATATTCCATAGAAATTCCCATTTCATCACATGGGATATTAAAAACACACATATGCAAGGATCAAGATTTGATAAAATCAGTGATTTTGACTGCTTCACCAAGGACATTCCTAGGTGAAACTAGCATTTTGTTTTATCATGAGCGTGTGGCAATTAAGGAATATGATGACTTCCCATGCAATTGGAGCCACTGTCTTGATTTCTGCAACAGTGTTTTTATCCACTGTTGCTTTTGTTCCATTATTACAAGTGATACAGTGAAAGGATCAATATCATTTTAGGATTATTTTGAAATAATTTTAACCACATGGACCCCCTGAAAAGATCTTGGGGAGCTCCAGGGGCTTGTGGCCCCACTTTGAGAACCACTGTGATACAGACTTCAATGCTGACCTTGAACCAATCACTTAACCATATCTGCAAAACAGGGATAATAAATCCTGACATATTGGGTTATTGTGAGAATGACATAACATATGGAAAGCACCGTATGCTACCTGTCACATATTCAGTACTGAACTAATCTTATTCTCTTGTCAGCTCCCCACACTTACTTTATATCTATGACTACACTTAGAACATGGCTTATAAAAATGCTCTTTTGTTTTATTTCCCTCTTAGATAATAACTCCTTTCTGTACCTTACTCAAATTTTCTATCCTAGGTAGGGAGTCATTGTCTGATGTACCAGTAAGGCCTTCCACCTTCACACACACACACACACACACACACACACACACACACACACAATTTTGTTTACAACTGCAAACCGGAAGACCCCTTGAGATGGATCTGTGATTCCCCCAAAGAATTTTTTTAAAAAGTTGATCCTTGAAACATCTGCTTCAAAATCAACCCAAACATTAAAATAATGATTCCTAGGGTGCCTGGGTGGTTCAGCCAGCATCCAACTCTTGGTTTTGGCTCACGTCATGATCTTATGGGTCCTGGGATCCAGCCCTGCCGGTCAGGTTCTCCACTTATCGGGCAGTCTGCTTGAAGACTCTCTCCCTCTGCCCCTCCCCCCACTCACATGAACATGCATGCTTTCTCTCTCATAAATAAATAAATCTTTAAAAAAGAAGAGTAATAAAATAAAATAATGATTCCTGGCCCCTCCCAGAACTACAAAATCTGTATCTTTGGTGGTCAAGCCAAGAACTTCATTTTAATAGTTCCCTAAGTGTTTCCTATACCCTTTCAAGTTGGATCTCCAAGGGAATTCATTAGCCTGGATTAAGAAATCCTACCTCACAAAAGCTATTATATGGCTGATATTCCATCAATATACATTAATCTGAATATACACATACTTCAGAAATCAATGAAATGGCTAGAAGCTCATTGAAGTTTAAAGTGTAAACAATCCCCGTATTTCCCAAACCCTCACTGATCAGCACAATTATTTGAGGGTTGTGGCTTGGTTTGGTTTGGTTTTAAAGCAAGCATTTACTCAGGCTTTTCTTCTAGAGGTTATGATTAGGAAGGCATGGAGTGAGAACTGAATATTTAAAAGTTTTTTTAAAGTTTCCCTCTAGTGCTTACCATCATGAGGACTTTTTTAAGAACCACTTTGTGTTCCTCTGCACAAAGCTTGCTTTGTTAAAAAAACACAAGATATACCTCCTGTCTCTACAGGTTTATTTGATCTCAGACTTAGATAATTAATAAATCCAGATTTATCTTTGACAAACGTTTTTCCTTGCCAACTTGTTTTCTTTGCATTTGTAAATCACAAGATCACTCTAGGGTAGTGGCTTTCAAAATCTGCTGCACTATGGAATAACTTGAAGAAATTTTAAATATCCCGACAGGACCCCAATCCAATTAAATTACAATCTCTAGGCAATAGTATCTATTTAAAACTCTTCGAAGGATTCCAACTTGCCACCAAGCTTGAAAACTATTGCTCCATAATTTATGGTCAGAATTGTAAGAAATTAAAATGTGTTTCTTTTACTTCCTCACATCAACCCTGGCCATAAAAACCCTCCTGCTATTTTGGATATAAAACAGAAAGAAGTTGAAGATTAGGAAAAAGAGGTGGGGTGTGAAGTAGGAAAAAGTAGAGGGATCACTAGTAATAGCTACTACTTTGTAAGTGTCTAGTATGTGCTCACAATTTTTTCTGAGCTGTGTAAGATTATATTGCAATGCCTCTCCGCTTGCAAATACTTTAGTGTATTCAGCTCCATACCTGTAAGGATGTCCAAAATCCAAAACACAGACAAAACCAAATGCTAATGAGGATACAGAGCAACAGAAACTTCTCCCATTGCTGTTGGGAGTGCAAAATGGTACTGTCACTTTGGAAGACAGTTTTTTATAATACCAAATACCCTCTTACCATACAATCCAGCAACTGTACTGCTTTGTATGTATTTAAAGGAGGTGAAAACATGCATCTATCTAAAGCCCTGCTCACAGATGTTTATAGCAGTTTTATTCATAATTGCCAAATCTTGAAGCAACCAAGATGTGCTTCAGAATGTGAAGGGATAAACTGTGGTATGTCCAGAAAATAGAGTATTAGTCCTCACTAAAAAGAAATGAGCTATCAAGCCATGAAAAGACAGAGAGGAACCTTAAATACAAATTAGTAAATGAAAGAAGTCAATCTGAAAAGGCTACCTACTGTGCAATTCCAACCATATGAAATTCTGGGAAAGGCAAAACTATGGAGCGAGTGAAAATATCAGGGGTTGCTAGGGGTTAGTGGGGAGGAAGGACTAGATAAACAGAGCACAGGGAATATTTAGGGCAGTGAAACTACATTGCATGAGACTATATGGGGTGTGAATACATGTCATACATTTTTCCAAATCCATAGAAGGCCCAACTCTAAGAGTGAACCCTAATGTAAACTCTGGACCTTGGCTGATAGTGATGCCAGTGTAGGTTCATCTGTTGTAACAAAAGCACCGCTCTGGTGGGGACTATGTTAATAATGGGGAAGGCTATGCATGTGTGGGGACCTGGGGATAAAGGAAATCACTGTTAACTTCAGCTCAATTTTGCCATGAACTTAAAGCTTCTCTGAAAAATAGTCTACTAAAAACCATAAGTGACTCTTAATCTCACAAAACAAACTGAGGGTTCCAGGGGGAGGGGGCAGGGAGGGATAGGGTGGCTGGGTTATGGACATTGGGGAGGGTATGTGCTATGGTGAGTGCTGTGAAGTGTGTAAACCTGGCGATTCACAGACCTGTACCCCTGGGGATAAATTACATTATACGTTTATTAAGAAAAAAAAAATTTAAAAAAAAATTTAAGTACCAAAAACTTATTAAGTAGGTTCCTTCCATTTTCTGCGATACCATCCACCTCTTCAGCATATTGACTGTTTTCTTAGGCTGACCTCCATCCCTCCTCAGCTCAGGATGTCTGGCTCAGTTTCAAGTGTTCTGTGAGGTGTTAAACATATCTTTTGTGGTCTCTTTTTAAGACTGAGGGAAAAAATTCTTCTTAGAAGTGCTCCATAGATTTCCCCTCATGTCTCACTGGCTGGGCTTTGCTGCACGCATGCATTTAAACCCAATTACTTATGAAAGAAAATGAGACCTCTACAATTGGCTTAGATGAATCATAAGTTACCTCCTTGATTGGAAAAAGCCCACCATCCTTGAAGGAGGTACACATAGGAAGGTGAGCAAAAATCAGAATTCTGTTTTTGAAAGGGAATGGTTATTGATGAAATCAAAAGTGCCTGTCACCTTCAACTTTCTGCCCTGTTGAGTGTTCCTCTGGAATCAGCCTCCTTTACTTGAAGAAAAGGGCACTTCAGAAACAAACTACAGCCAATAAATCAATAGATAAACTTATAGAAAGATAGAGAACATGGTAGGTTATTAATGGTACTGCTCACATAAGAAATCCTTTTCTACCCCACATTTTAAGACTTTCTCAATTTTACTTTCAAGGGTGTCATTATCATAAAACCCCTAAACTATGCCAAATTAATGTTTAAAAATCAGACCCTTTTTTAGTGGTTTGCATTTGCTTTTCTGATCCAGAGAATAACATTTAAGATTTATTGAATGACATCTGGTTAATTAAATGTCTATTTCCTCCCACCTCTTAAAGGGATCATAACACAGAAAGACAACACTGGGAGAATAATTAAAATGCAGCCAAAGAGCAGGACTAACCTTGTAATTCACTGTAATTAAAAATAAAACAGCCGTATGCTGAGAGAATTGCCTGTCTTTATCAGGACACCTGTCTGTACATTTGAAACCTTATCCTGGAAGTCTCCATTTTGCTTTTCCCCATTTTTGTGTGCAAATGAAAATTTCATTTTCCATGGAATCGTTTTAGCAAAAATCTTTCTCTCTTCACCCTTCAAGAAAACTTACCCCCTATAAGACCAAAAGATAGTGTTCACCTACCTCTATACAGGAGAAGTGACCTCAAGTGTCATTAGTAAAGGAGCCATAACAGGGGTCAGCCAAGAAAGAGCAACTTGCCTGACAGCTGTCATTGGTGGGAGAGGGCAATGACCCAGGCCTTGAAACCCTTCAGATGGCTGAGAGCAAGACTGGGGGTAACAGTGTATAAAAGAATAATAAACCAATAAGAGTTTTAATGTGACACTTCCCCATACATTAATAAACTCATACTTGGTGTTTCATCTTTTTTTTTTTAGTTTTTATTTAAATTCCAGTTAACATATGGTCTCATGTTAGTTTTAGTGTTTCATCTTTTTCTAAGGGAAGAAATTAGCCACTCTTATCTTTCCAAAAAGCCTATGGACCAAATATCAGAGGAAATATAACCTAAATGTGTGTCCCTAAAATTTTGTTTACCTTAGAGAAAAAGGAAAAGTACTTTTAAAGGGATTAGAAGGATCTCACGCCCTCATTCCCCATCAGAGGCTGTTACACCTCCTTCCAAAGTGGCAGTGAAGATCCACAGCTCAACACACTATGTCTGAGTCTTGATTCCAGCATTTTCTACATATGGGTTACTAGCCACATCATTTACCCTCTCTTAGAATCATTTTCTTCATCATGAAAACGATCATGGTAATTGGGCCTGTTTATCATGAGGATTAAATGAGATAACACATGCTTAGTGCCTGCTTGGTTGAAATGTCATCTGTTATTTCCTCCCATTTGGCCAAGACTGTGACATAGTGTTATGGGCTGAATTGTGTCTCTCCATATTCACATGTTGAACTTCCAACCTCCCATACTACCTCAGAATGTAACTGTATTTGGAGATAGGACCTTTACAGAAGTAATTATCAGAGTACCCGTGTGGCTCACTTAAGTGTCCAACTCTTGATACTGGCTCAGGTCATGATCTCAGGGTTGTGAGATTGAGCCCGGAGTCAGACTCTGCACTAGGCATGGAGGCTGCTTAAGATTCTCTCTCTCCCCCTTCCTTTGTCCCTCTCTGCCCCTTTCTCTTTCTCTCCCTCTCTAAACAAAATTTAAAAATAAAGAAGAAATTATGGTCAAGTGAGATCATATGAGTAGATCTGAATGCATGTCTGCTGTTCTCCTATGATAAAAGAGAAACACCGGGGAGGCACACGCACAGATTCAAGGCCATGAGGGGACAGGGAAAAGGCAGCCATCTATAAGGCAAGGAGAGAGGCCTCAGGAGAAACCAGCCCTGCCAACACCTTGATCTTAGACTTCAAGGCTCTAGAATTGTAAGAAAATAAATTTCTTTTGTTTAAGCCACTTAGTCTGTGGTATTTTATTTAAGGCAGCCCTAGCAAACCAACATACAGAATATAGAAAAAAGTCTCAGAGGCCATCTCCCATTACCGAAAAACAGTCACTTGAGTTTTTTCTTTATATTAACATTTCAAGTAAGGAAAAGAAACCTCCACAAGTCATTGACATTTGTGTCATTGTTTTCTTTTGTTTTGTTTTGTCAGTGAACTGCATTTAGCATTGGCCTGAAAATAGAGAGATGGCTTTAATCTGATCCTATTTACAAGTATCCATGGTTTCTGAACTGGCACTTAACTTCTCCGGACTAGAATTTTCTGAGAAAATTAGAGATAACCCAGATCATAAGGCTTTTAACATCTATGTTATTCACTGATAAAATGACGATTTACAGATATTTTTGGCAGAAAAGAAATTTCAACTCACTGAGACATCCTGAACTCATATCCTTTTCGTTTCTGATCACAACTATGTTTAAGCTTCTTCACTTCTTTAAATTCTATATATTCTTCAAAGCTTATGTCTTAGTACCTCTGGGAAACTTTCCCCAATCTTCCCAAGTCAGGGTTCTGTGTCCGTCCTTTGAATTCCCAAAGTGCACTGCTTTTATCTCTCTACCATCATCACATCCTGCTTAGCATCATAGTTTCTTTTGTCCTTGTCTTGACTCTCCCACACCCCCCATAGCAGGGAGTTAAGCTCCTCATGAACTGCTTCTACTCTATGTGTGATTATTAGATCTTGGAAGCAGGAAGTGGTTTTACTCATCATACCTCTTACAGCCCACAGCATTAGCACCCTCCACATGGCAGACACATGTTCAGAAATGGTCAAATCAAACTGGATGAAACTAAAATGAAAGAGAGTTTTAATGCAAATATTTCCTATGATGAGGATTCATCATATTGTTAGTAAGTTTCTATGTCATTAAAACTTTAACTTAAAGCTGAAACTATAATGGTACAACATATGTTGGGATTAGGGCATATTAATAGAATATTTAAAAGAATCATTGTCTTTCAGCATTTCTGAGAAATTTTTTTTTAAGTCTGTCATTTGTCATGTTTGGTAATTCCAGTTGAAATAACGGTTGTGCAAATATTTTATAAAAGGTAAATTATTACATAAACATCGTATTTTGAAAGTATTTAGTATGGATATAATATAGAACACCATTTTCTTGACTTGAAACCATAAAACAAAGAGATTTCACTACTGCGGATAAAGAGAAAAATCTACTTTTGTACTTACCCAATTTGGCAGATTCATGGCAATCAATAAGTTATATTTTATAAACTTTTTTTTTTTTTTTACAAAAATGAACCATACCTTGTAAAAGATTTAGCTTTTAATATCTGGAAAAGGCACATGGGTACTTTTATTTTTGTGCTTCCCAAGGTGACGAGTGTATGATCAGTAATAGACACAATCATTCATCGTGAGAATTGCACTGACTCAAATAATTGCACCAGATTCATCTGGTCAGTCAGTTCTTGGTTATCCATACTAACATAACCAGGCAAGGCTATTTATTCCATTAGTTTGAATAGTGTATCAAGTGTTTCAAGAATGTACTGCAAATAAAACCTTTCTAAATCTCCCTGCCTGATCTCCTAACTTCTCCCTTTAATCCACTTCATATACTCATATCTGGTTAATTAATAACCCCAAGAAGAGTTTCCTTCTCTAGGCCTCTCTGCAGTGCTGTTAGGGTTTCTAAGTACTACTTCCCCCTTAAATAATGTGAGATGACAAGAACTAGATAGTAGATGTGTCCCCAGATACGAGTGTTGCTGACCTAAGGGGGATGGGATAAAGAGAGAACCAGCAATACCTATAAGACCTCTTTTGAAAGTTAACATTGTCACTTAAACTTTCCAATATGGAGCACCAAGCTAGGAATAGCTGAATATTGATTTGGATGAAAGGTTCAGTAATTATAGTAATAGGCCATGAGCTACCTTTTTAATGGAAGTTTTGTAGAATTGTCTCCTATTGTCATAGTCCCACCACATACTCCATGTTGCATCAAAACTTTATATTGATTGTGAGCTTCAGAGATCTTTGGTCTTTTTCACTTCAGAGATCTTCTTTGGTCTTTTTCTAAGGTTTCCTTGTGTTTGTTTGTATTAGTCCTCATTTCTCTGCAATAAAATTAGCTTCACATTCCATCTCTGGTACAATTATAGCACACAGAACAAGACTCTCACTGGAGAACATGATCAATTCTTTCAAAAGCACTGCAGGCCTTCCCAAAAGTACAGTCATTATTTTACTTGCCTCCATCTAATGATATGGGAAATTTTTATAATATGTTTGCATTAGCATTTTTTTTTCAAGAAAACCAGAAATTTATTTTTCTCCAGAAATACATTAAGCTGTTTCTGCATTCAAACAACTCCTAATGCAATAGTTCAGTATACCCCAAACTTATATTATCTCATTTTATAATTTAATTCCCTAAATATCACTCACTTTGGTTTTTGTTACTCCCAAAGGATAAAACTTCATTTGTACAACTTTACAAAATATGCTTTTATAAGAAATCTTTTTTTGCAACCAAGTAATGAGTATAGCTAAAGCATCCCAAGGGGTTTCTGTTGTATACAAAAAACAAAGTTTCTACCTCTGATATGTTGAATGACTAAACTCTGTATTTACCTGTTCAATCACTTGCCTGCATAAATCCTCTAGACCCGATACCCCTAATTAGCATTCATAGTACCCCATGTATGCACAGCTATATTATCTGCTAATGCATACTTATCTATTTCAATGGATTAAGTAAACATGCTGAGAAATTTATTTCGTAGTTTGGCCAAATATGCTTTACTTCCTACATAGTTATTTAGAAAGAACTAAAAGTAACACTGTTTTCCTACCTGAGTTTGGGCCCCGAGGTCTCTCATGAACTCATGATATGTAGAGACTATGGATATAAGAAAATCTTATTCTAAGACTGCACAAATGAAAAAATGGATGACAGGTGATAAGATCTAGATTTCTCACTACTGAGACATTACAAATCAAGGTAGAAGCAGAATGAAACATGTGGCCTTGGGTTAGAGTCAGAAACATCAGCATGAACTTATGTTTAGTTTAAAACAGATACAGATAGATACAGAAAAGATTTTACACATGTCCTAGCTCTGCCCACTGAAAGGGTCTAGAAACAACAATATCCTAGGAACAATGAACACATCCAATGCCCAGATCTGGGTTTCTAATAAAAGAAACCAGGGTTCCATGGAGAAATGTTTGATTCTAGGACTTGGGCAGGGAATGTAAAAGATGAACCCAGAGAATCTGGCAATGTCAGAAAGTAAGGAAGTGCTCAATAAACAAAATGACCGGGGCACATCAGTGACGGGGGCACATCAAAATGACGGGGAAACATGAGCCAAACTGAAAGTGTTCTCAAAGACCAAAGCTGAAATAATTGGAGCAACAAAATAAAAAAGGTAGTAGTGAATTATAACCCACAGTATAAAATGCGTATTTGTGAGCGTTTACTTATACAAATAAATTACTGACTAAATAAATGGAGAGAAGTGACAAATCTTCAATGCAGAAGAATTCTCAATAATTTATTTAGATACTACCCCCTCAAGGAAATAAGGTTCTAACTCCTCACAGCTTGAGTGTGGACTGTACTTACTGACATGCTTTCAAATAAGGAAGCAGAGCGTGGGAGGGCAGTAAATTTCCAGTAGTGAAAGCTGGCAAACACTAGGTAAACCTGGTGATCAAGCTTAACATCATCATTAACAAGAAATGTTGATAGCCTGTACCCTTGATATAACGAGAAGGGCACTTGACCTCTGTGGTATAATTTCAAAAATCTCATAATTCCAGGTTGATTAGGGGAAAACATCAGAAAACCTTAAATTGAGGGGCTTCTATAAAATATTCAACCAGTACTCCTCAAAATTGTCCAAGACCTGGGGGGAGGAGTCAAGATGGCAGAGAAGTAGCAGGCTGAGACTACTTTGGGTAGCAGGAGATCAGCTGTATAGCTTATCTAGATTGCAAACACCTACAAATCCAACGGGAGAGTGAAGAGAAGAAGAACAGCAGTTCTAGAAACAGAAAATCAACCACTTTCTGAAAGGTAGGACTGGCAGAGAAGTGAATCCAAAGCGATGGGAAGATAGACCCCGGGGGGAGGGCCCAGCTCCCGGTAAGCGGCGGAGCAACGGAGCACAAAATCAGGACTTTTAAAAGTCTGTTCCGCTGAGGGGCATCGCTCCAGAGGCTTAACCGAGGTGAAGCCCATGCAGGGTCAGTGTGGCCTCAGGTCCCGCAGGGTCACAGAAGGATCGGGGGTGGCTGAGTGTCGCAGAGCTTACAGGTATTAGAATGGGGAAGCTGGCTACAAAGACAGAGCAGAGGAGTGAGCTCTAAACTTGGGGTTACCTTGAACTGGTCACAGGCTCAGTCAGCTCGGAGCGCGGCCAGAGGCCAGGGTGACAGGAGTAATTGGGCGCTGTTCTCTGAGGGTGCACTGAGGAGTGGGGCCCCGGGCTCTCGGCTCCTCTGGGCCGGAGACTGGGAGGCCGCCATCTTCACTCCCATCCTCCGGAACTCTACAGAAAGCGCTCAGGGAACAAAAGCTCCCGAAAGCAAACCCGAGCGGATTACTCAGCCCGGCCCCTGGTAAGGGCGGTGCAACTCCACCGGGGCCAAAGACACTTGAGAATCACTACAACAGGCCCTCCCCCAGAAGATCAACAAGAAATCTAGCCAAGAACAAGTTCACCTACCAAGGAGTGCAGTTTCAATACCAAGGAGAGCAGCAGAATTCCAGAGGAGGAGAAAGCAAAGCACAGAGCTCATGGCTTTCTCCCCATGATTCTTTAGCCTTGCAGTTAATTTTTTTTTTCTTTTTCAATTTTTTTTCTCTTTTTCTGCTAAATTTTTTTTAACTTTTACCCTTTTCTTTTTTAACGTTTTTTAACTAGTTTATCTAATATATATATTTTTTTCCTTTTTATATTTTTTCTTTATTCATTTTCTTCTTTTAATTGTTTCATTTTTTTTTCTTTCTGAACCTCTTTTAATCCCCTTTCTCCCCCCTCACGATTTGGGATCTCTTCTGATTTGGTTAAAGCATATTTTCCTGGGGTGGTTGCCACCCTTTTAGTATTTTACTTGCTCCTTCATATACTCTTATCTGGACAAAATGACAAGACGGAAAAATTCACCACAAAAAAAAGAACAAGAGGCAGTACCAAAGGCTAGGGACCTAATCAATACAGACATTGGTAATATGTCAGATCTAGAGTTCAGAATGACAATTCTCAAGGTTCTAGCCGGGCTCGAAAAAGGCATGGAAGATATTAGAGAAACCCTCTCTGGAGAGATAAAAGCCCTTTCTGGAGAAATAAAAGAACTAAAATCTAACAAAGTTGAAAACAAAAAAGCTATTAATGAGGTGCAATCAAAAATGGAGGCTTACACTGCTAGGATAAATGAGGCAGAAGAAAGAATTAGCGATATAGAAGACCAAATGACAGAGAATAAAGAAGCTGAGCAAAAGAGGGACAAACAGCTACTGGACCACGAGGGGAGAATTCGAGAGATAAGTGACACCATAAGACGAAACAACATTAGAATAATTGGGATTCCAGAAGAAGAAGAAAGAGAGAGGGGAGCAGAAGGTATATTGGAGAGAATTATTGGAGAGAATTTCCCCAATATGGCAAAGGGAACAAACATCAAAATCCAGGAGGTTCAGAGAACCCCCTCAAAATCAGTAAGAATAGGTCCACACCCCGTCACCTAATAGTCAAATTTACAAGTCTTAGTGACAAACAGAAAATCCTGAAAGCAGCCCGGGAAAAGAAGTCTGTAACATACAATGGTAAAAATATTAGACTGGCAGCAGACGTATCCACAGAGACCTGGCAGGCCAGAAAGAGCTGGCATGATATATTCAGAGCACTAAACGAGAAAAACATGCAGCCAAGAATACTATATCCAGCTAGGCTATCATTGAAAATAGAAGGAGAGATTAAAAGCTTCCAGGACAAACAAAAACTGAAAGAATTTGCAAACACCAAACCAGCTCTACAGGAAATATTGAAAGGGATCCTCTAAGCAAAGAGAGACCCTAAAAGTAGTAGATCAGAAAGGAACAGAGACAATACACAGTAACAGTCACCTTACAGGCAATACAATGGCACTAAATTCATATCTCTCAATAGTTACCCTGAATGTTAATGGGCTAAATGCCCCAATCAAAAGACACAGGGTATCAGAATGGATAAAAAAACAAAACCCATCTATATGTTGCCTACAAGAAACTCATTTTAAACCCAAAGACACCTCCAGATTTAAAGTGAGGGGGTGGAAAACAATTTACCATGCTAATGGACATCAGAAGAAAGCAGGAGTGGCAATCCTTATATCAGATCAATTAGATTTTAAGCCAAAGACTATAATAAGAGATGAGGAAGGACACTATATCATACTCAAAGGATCTGTCCAACAAGAAGATCTAACAATTGTAAATATCTATGCCCCTAACGTGGGAGCAGCCAACTATATAAACCAATTAATAACAAAATCAAAGAAACACATCAACAATAATACAATAATAGTAGGGGACTTTAACATTCCCCTCACTGAAATGAACAGATCATCCAAGCAAAAGACTAACAAGGAAATAAAGGCCTTAAATGACACACTGGACCAGATGGACATCACAGATATATTCAGAACATTTCATCCCAAAGCAATAGAATACACATTCTTCTCTAGTGCACATGGAACATTCTCCAGAAGAGATCACATCCTCAGTCCTAAATCAGGTATCAACCGGTATCAAAAGATTGGGATCATTCCCTGCATATTTTCAGACCACAATGCTCTGAAGCTAGAACTCAATCACAAGAGGAAAGTTGGAAAGAACCCAAATACATGGAGACTAAACAGCATCCTTCTAAAGAATGAATGGGTCAACCAGGAAATTAAAGAAGAACTGAAAAAATTCATGGAAACAAATGATAATGAAAACACAATGGTTCAAAATCTGTGGGACACAACAAAGGCAGTCCTGAGAGGAAAATATATAGCGGTACAAGCCTTTCTCAAGAAACAAGAAAAGTCTCAGGTACACAACCTAACCCTACACCTAAAGGAGCTGGAGAAAGAACAAGAAAGAAACCCTAAACACAGCAGGAGAAGAGAAATCATAAAGATCAGAGCAGAAATCAATGAAATAGAAACCAAAAAAACAATAGAACAAATCAACGAAACTAGGAGCTGGTTCTTTGAAAGAATTAATAAGATTGATAACCCCCTGACCAGACTTATCAAAAAGAAAAGAGAAAGGACCCAAATAAATAAAATCATGAATGAAAGAGGAGAGATCACAACTAACACCAAAGAAATACAGACAATTATAAGAACATACTATGAGCAACTCTACGCCAACAAATTTGACAATCTGGAAGAAATGGATGCATTCCTCGAGACATATAAACTACCACAACTGAACCAGAAAGAAATAGAAAGCCTGAACAGACCCATAACCAGTAAGGAGATTGAAACAGTCATCAAAAATCTCCAAACAAACAAAAGCCCAGGGCCAGATGGCTTCCCAGGGGAATTCTACCAAACATTTAAAGAAAAACTAATTCCTATTCTCCTGAAACTGTTCCAAAAAATAGAAATGGAAGGAAAACTTCCAAACTCATTTTATGAGGCCAGCATCACCTTGATCCCAAAACCAGACAAGGATTCCATCAAAAAAGAGAACTACAGACCAATATCCTTGATGAACACAGATGCAAAAATTCTCACCAAAATACTAGCCAATAGGATTCAACAGTATATTAAAAGGATTATTCACCACGACCAAGTGGGATTTCTTCCAGGGCTGCAAGGTTGGTTCAACATCCGCAAATCAACCAATGTGATACAACACATTAATAAAAGAAAGAACAAGAACCAAATGATACTCTCCATAGATGCTGAAAAAGCATTTGACAAAGTACAGCATCTCTTCCTGATCAAAACTCTTCAAAGTGTAGGGATAGAGGGCACATACCTCAATATTATCAAAGCCATCTATGAAAAACCCACCGCAAATATCATTCTCAATGGAGAAAAACTGAAAGCTTTTCCGCTAAGGTCAGGAACATGGCAGGGATGTCCGTTATCACCACTGCTATTCAACATAGTACTAGAAGTCCTAGCCTCAGCAATCAGACAACAAAAGGAAATTAAAGGCATCCAAATCGGCAAAGAAGAAGTCAAACTATCACTCTTCGCAGATGATATGATACTATATGTGGAAAACCCAAAAGAATCCACTCCAAAACTGCTAGAACTGGTACAGGAATTCAGTAAAGTGTCAGGATATAAAATCAATGCACAGAAATCAGTTGCATTTCTCTACACCAGCAACAAGACAGAAGAAAGAGAAATTAAGGAGTCAATCCCATTTACAATTGTACCCAAAACTATAAGATACCTAGGAATAAACCTAACCAAAGAGACTAAGAATCTATACACAGAAAACTATAAAGTACTCATGAAAGAAATTGAGGAAGACACAAAGAAATGGAAAAATGTTCCATGCTCCTGGATTGGAAGAATAAATATTGTGAAAATGTCTATGCTACCTAAAGCAATCTATACATTTAATGCAATTCCTATCAAAGTACCATCCATTTTTTTTCAAAGAAATGGAACAAATAATCCTAAAATTTATATGGAACCAGAAAAGACCTCGAATAGCCAAAGGAATATTGAAAAAGAAAGCCAAAGTTGGTGGCATCACAATTCCGGACTTCAAGCTCTATTACAAAGCTGTCATCATCAAGACAGCATGGTACTGGCACAAAAACAGACACATAGATCAATGGAACAGAATAGAGAGCCCAGAAATAGACCCTCAACTCTATGGTCAACTCATCTTCGACAAAGCAGGAAAGAATGTCCAATGGAATAAAGACAGCCTCTTCAATAAATGGTGTTGGGAAAATTGGACAGCCTCATGCAGAAAAATGAAATTGGATCATTTCCTTACACCACACACGAAAATAGACTCAAAATGGATGAAGGACCTCAATGTGAGAAAGGAATCCATCAAAATCCTTGAGGAGAACACAGGCAGCAACCTCTTCGACCTCAGCCGCAGCAACATCTTCCTAGGAACATCACCAAAGGCAAGGGAAGCAAGGGCAAAAATGAACTATTGGGATTTTATCAAGATCAAAAGCTTTTGCACAGCAAAGGAAACAGTTCACAAAACCAAAAGACAACTGACAGAATGGGAGAAGATATTTGCAAACAACATATCAGATAAAGGGCTAGTGTCCAAAATCTATAAAGAACTTAGCAAACTCAACACCCAAAGAACAAATAATCCAATCAAGAAATGGGCAGAAGACATGAACAGACATTTCTGCAAAGAAGACATCCAGATGGCCAACAGACACATAAAAGTGCTCCATATCACTCGGCATCAGGGAAATACAAATCAAAACCACAATGAGATATCACCTCACACCAGTCAGAATGGCTAAAATCAACAAGTCAGGAAATGACAGATGCTGGCGAGGATGCGGAGAAAGGGGAACACTCCTACACTGTTGGTGGGAATGCAAGCTGGTGCAACCACTCTGGAAAACAGCATGGAGGTTCCTTAAAATGTTGAAAATAGAACTACCCTATGACCCAGCAATTGCACTGCTGGGTATTTACCCTAAAGATACAAACGTAGTGATCCGAAGGGGCACGTGCACCCAAATGTTTATAGCAGCAATGTCTACAATAGCCAAACTATGGAAAGAACCTAGATGTCCATCAACAGATGAATGGATAAAGAAGATGTGGTATATATACACAGGGAATACTATGCAGCCATCAAAAGAAATGAAATCTTGCCATTTGCGATGACGTGGATGGAACTAGAGGGTATCATGCTTAGCGAAATAAGTCAATCGGAGAAAGACAACTATCATATGATCTCCCTGATATGAGGGAGTGGAGATGCAACATGGGGGGTTAAGGGGGTAGGAGAAGAGTAAATAAAACAAGATGGGATTGGGAGGGAGACAAACAATAAGTGACTCTTAATCTCACAAAGCAAACTGAGGGTTGCTGGGGGGAGGGGTGTGGGAGAGGAGGGGTGGGGTTATGGACATTAGGGAGGGTATGTGCTATGGTGAGTGCTGTGAAGAGTGTAAACCTGGCGATTCACAGACCTGTAACCCTGGGGATAAAAATATATGTTTAAAAAAATAAAATTAATTAAAAAAAAAATTGTCCAAGTCTTGAAAAACAAAGAAAATCTGAGAAAATGTCACAGCCAATAATAGCCTAAGAAACATGATAGCTAAATGTAATGTGTCTTTTGTGGTAATAGGATCCTGGAACAGAAAAAAAAAAGAACATTAAGGGAAAACTAGTTAAATCCAAATAAAATGTAGACTTCAGTTCATTGTAATGTGCCAATATTGGTTCCTTAGTTATGACAAAAGTTCCATAGTAATGTAAAATGTTAATAATAGGGGAAACTTGGTGAGGAGTACTCTAGGTACTATATCTTTGTAACTTTCCTGTAAATCAAAAACTATTCTTTTTTTTTTAAGATTTTACTTATTTATCTGACAGACAGAGATCACAAGTAGGCTGAGAGGCAGGCAGAGAGAGAGAGGTGGAAGCAGGCTCCCTGCCGAGCAGAGAGCCCGATGTGGGGCTCGATCCCAGGACCCTGGGACCACGACCTGAGCTGAAGGCAGAGGCTTTAACCCACTGAGAAACCCAGGTGCCCCCAAAAACTATTCTAAAAGAAACCCTTACTCAATTTTTTTTTTTAATGTGAAAGCAAATTTCAGTTGGTTTCCTAAAATAAGGAGCTCTGAGTTAAAGTTGTTCTGTTCTAGGACAACCAATGCAATAGACCCTCAAATCCTGAAAACAAAACAGGTGCACATCTTTTATTCTTAAAGAAGACCCATCTGCAGTGAACTGGCCCACAGAGCAGGTATTTTAGAGGGAAAAACTGAGCAGTCTGTTTGGTTAGGTAAACTGGGTGTATAGTAAGTTTGGCAGATTTATGAGTAAGCAGACTTTGTTTTTCACTTTAGAAAGAACACTCCTGAGTGGCTTAAATCATTAGGTGTTCTTGAGTGGTGATGAGAAGTGGAGCTGGAAAAGACCTCGGGATGGACATGCAAGCAAATATTCACAGATCCCCTGCCAGATATGATGCCTTGATAGACTGGACTAATGCACAGTGTGGTCACTGTTTAGGAAATCTGCACCTACTTTTACAATACTTAATTTATTCCTGTCTGCATCATTGGGAGGAAGCACCCCTCCTGCATTTTCATTCTCCAAAGCTAAACAAAATTGTCCCCATCTTTGTGTATGGGTGCTGAAAACTGGGAAAAAAAACAAAATTTGATCAAAGCTAAATTTATTAGGTGGACTTCTGGGGAATAGACAGTCAACAGTCTGATTATTTATTCTGAAGGAAACAGTTTTGTTTATATGGCTTTTGATAATAATGTAGCCCCTGAATTCTGTGTCATGAGTTACAAATCCAAACGTCTACTAGGCTCAAATAGGTCTCACAGGGTGGCTGGGTGGCTCAGTGGGTTAAGCCTCTGCCTTCGGCTCAGGTCATGATCTCAGAGTCCTGGGATCGAACCCCACATTGGGCTCTCTGCTCAGCAGAGAGACTGCATCCCCCTCTCTCTCTGCCTGCCTCTCTGCCTAATTGTGATCTCTCTCTCTTTCTCTCCTTGTCAAATAAATAAATAAATAAATAAATCTTCAAATAGGTATCACAAAAGCAGAAATCAAGTTTAGAGAGACCCTGAAAGTGGTGGCCCCTACTTAGCACCAAGTGACTATTACCTTACAGAAATACAGACGCAGTGTTAATGAAAACTTTTAAGACAAAGCACAAAAGTCTTATTTTTGTGCATAGGATCTGAAATTTGGAATACTAGTAACCAATTAAAAAGTTTAATTGGGCCAAATTAAATGCAGATGAAGGATGCATTTGGCCTGTAGGCCATCTATTTGTTGCTTCTGGCAACTACATTATTATAACTCCAGGTTTTTTCGTTCTTTTTTTTTTTTTAAAGATTTTATTTTTTTATTTGACAGAGAGATCACAAAAAAGCAGAAAGGCAGGCAGAGAGAGAGAGGGAAGCAGGCTCCCCACTGAGCAGAGAGTCTGACATGGGCCTCAATCCCAGGACCACGAGACCACGACCCAAGCCGAACACAGAGGCCCAACCCATAAGCCACCCAGGCGCCCCAGGTTTTGTTGTTCTTGAACTTTTTCCAAGACTTTCAGTTATACATTAAGTACATATGTCTCCAGCCAAATGAAAGAAACAAACTTATAAAAGAGTCATATAAGATGATGACATTGAAGGGAAATAGGGATACTCATTTCAGCAAAACAGGGCAGGGGTGGGAGAAAATTCCTGACTTTAAAAGTTAGTAAATTCTAAAAGATGTTACCAATAAAGAAATTATAGTATCTATTTCACCAACAATTTTATTTCATTCAACAATTCTAATAACAGGCTAGATTGTTTAGACCATCAAGCCCAACTAAGGGCATGGCTAAGCCGCAGTGAAGGTCATACATAGATACAGGGAGGGCTGGAAGCCTAGTGACAAGTTGAATGACAACTGGCAAGTTCATAGGTAATGTCAAGGAAAGCCCCAAAGTAATCAGCAATGCCAACTACGGAGGGATGGATCTGATAGAGAGAGATGAACTGTCGCAGCAACTTTGAGAGGAAGTGGTCATCGCAGGTAGGAATTAAATTTGATCATCATTACACAAACAAAGTTAATTTCCAATGTGCCTGCTCTAGCTCAAGTCCTCTCCATCATGTTCTCCGCAAAATGGCTTTCAGTTCTGTCTCTCTACCTTCTACTCTGCTGCCCCTGCACTGCTTCTCCAGTAGTGCTTCCAGTGCCAGACCAAAGGCAAGGAGGTAAGAATGGTCCCCTTGAGTGCAGGCCGTAAGGTGGACAAGTCTCTTTAGAGTTTAAAACAATAATAAAACTGTCAAGAACTCAGTCTGTTTCAAAATACGAGTCAGCGCATCTAAACAATGTCAGTGACATCTATTACTCCCACGGAAAAAATTATTTTCTCACTCTAAGTTCTAAATAATTGCTGTGATGACTACTTTTTAGTATTATATACATGAGATTCAAATTAGCACATTTTTAGTTGCATATCCTTTAATAAAACATCTTTTACATGGAAATCAATTCAAAGAACTTCCAGTTACAAGTTAGCACCCTGTGTCTTGATTCAATACTGTTGAAGTTCACTTCAGGAACAGTTCATATCTCCAACCCCTATGCTACCACACATTCTCAATACAGGCAGTCCTTGCTTTGCAAGGTATTGTGGGACCAAAAATGACTACACATGTAGAAATCTTCATAATCACTGCAAAACAATCTTCATAATCAATGGAAAATGTCGGCTTCCCTTGTGACTTTTAAACTTTTTTGTTGAAACATTAAAAAAACTCATTACTATAATTAATTGGGAAATGAGAAAGTAGTAAAGTTTGTATTTAGTACACTGTAATTTAAAACATTGGAAACATTGTGAATTAAATGTTTTCTTTCTTTGTAAAAAAAAAAATTATCAAGAGTAGTTTGAATGATGCTTGCCTTCATCTTGTTCTAGAGCTTATCATATGGAAGGAGCATTTGTTCTATGCCTTGACAAACTATCATACTCCTTTCTAAGTTCGGATAAGCTTCCAATATTCTATCCTTTGCTTTTCTAATGTCATGAAATATCTCCAAGAGTTCTTATAATGTGAAGTTTTTGCTGGCATCACTTCCTCAGGGACATCTTTATGTTTTTTATTACAGCCACTTGCCTCATTAATGTCAGTAAATTCACCTTCACAGAGTTTCTCTGGCTCCATATCTAGAGTCCTAAATGAGACAGTGTTAACACTCACATGGTCAGCTACTTCTTCCATAACTGTTCAACTTAGATTTGAGTTTCACTTTTAGTATTATCACTCTTGTTTCTTTGTTGCACTTCATTTTTGATGGTCAATTTCCTCCCTTGGTTATCCATTTTTGTAAAATGACATGTGGATTATCACCAGACAACAAGGATGTAACACAACTATACACTTCACTGTCTGTGCATAAACTGACCAACAGATACACAGTGACCAATCACCAAGGATTTTTAAGGAAGTGTCATAATTAGTTATTGACCATACAGCACAACTGTTATTTACATAGGGAGTTGTGGACCAAAGATCTACAAGGGTAAGTTTGTGCCCTGTGCAATTACTCACAGTTAATGAACTAAACTAGTAACTGAAATTTGAACCTTAATGTTGAGGAACTGGTATTATTTAACTAAGTTGTGGTAACCGAAATTCATGTTCATCAGAATCCCACAAAGCAAGGACTGTCTATAGTAGATTCACAGTGATAGTACAGTGATTATAAAGATGAATAAACAGAACTTGTGTTACTTCAGTTTTGTCAGTCTGTGATCAATTGACATTTTGATTTGTGCCTAAAATTTCAAACAATGAAAAGAGTGCAAAGAAACAGGTGTTGCTTAGTACATGTAAATTTTAGTTCATACTCAAAATTAGATTTCAATCTTCAAAACTGGGATTTACTTTTTAGATACTTAATTTTTAAAAAACAAAGTACCAAAACTACTGAAAACAGCTTTGTCATATAGAGAAGGAATGTGTTTTTTTTAAAAATGATGGACTCTGTGTTCAAATGTGCCAGGTATGCAATAGGATCTTTCTAAAAGGCAGATCTGATCTGGTAAAGACCCTGATCAAAATTTTTCACTTTTTATCACCTACATCAGTAATTCTTAACCACTATCATCTGTGAAAGTTTCAAAAACACAGATTCCCAGGATGTATACACACAGATTGCAATGCAGGTCTAGTTTAGGGCCTGGGAAACTGTACTCTTAAAACCTGTTGATGATTCACCCAGGCGCTGATCCACCAACACACATGTTAGGTTAAGTTCTTTTGCATGGAAAGTAAGGGTCCTTAAAATCTGGAGTGTACTTCTACAAACTCATCTCCCACTACTGATTTTCCCCACATTTTACAACTTATAACTGCTTTTAGCTCCTGAATTAACTATGCATCTTTACACATTGTGTTCCAACTCCCATGAACTGTTCTAGTCTCCCAATCCCATGTCTGGGCCCACTTGGAAAATGTCATTCCTGTTTAAGAGTTAACTCAAAGCTCATGTATTTTAGGTACCACCCCTTCCGTAGACCTCCACTGTAGCAATTACCTCACACACTGCAGTAACTGAATAGTTCTGTGACAAAACTCTTGAAATAGGACCTCTCTTTTCACCTCTATATATCTCCAGCATTCAGCACATTACCCAGTTCTTTAAAATCTGCTGTATCTAGCAGGAATACTTCCCACTTTAAGTAACAGAAAGATGGCAGAGACTTAAAAAGAATAGAGATCTGTAATTCTTACATGATAAATCTTGAAGGAATTGAAGATTGGTGGGGATTCATCAGCTCAACAACTAAAGTTTGGCTTCTCTGTGATTCTCCAAGCCTTTCCCTCATACTTGCAGCCTCATGGTTGCAAGGAGGTGCTCACAGCTCAAGGCATCACAGCCACAGAAAGGAGGAGCAAGAAAATTGTGCCTGTTGTCTATGTACTCTTTAATCAGAAAAGAAACATTTTCCAGAAATCCCTCAGCAAACTCCTTGTGAGGACTCATTTGCCAGAACTAGGTCACATGACCGCCACGAGCTACAAAGGAGGCTAAGGAAGCAGATAGGATTGGTGTGCGACAGGATTAGTGTGATTAATTTATAACATTAGATTAATTATGACCCATGGCTTCAGACAGTACATCATTGGTCTGAATAAAATTACATTTCTGTTAACAGAGAAGAGAAGGGAATGGATATTGGGCATACACTGTCAGTATCTGCCACAGTAGGTATTCTATGACTGTTATAAGTATAAATGAGAGAATAAATGTATGAAAGACTAAATGATAAACTTTCGAGATAAAGATAGGCAGATAATTCTGATAATTGAATAGAGTGGAGAAGCCAAGGGTATATATACTAATGCAGAATGATACAAGTAACAGAAAACTCAACTCCTATAATTCTAGGCAAAGACAAAACAAAGGACTTAATTTGTGTGTCTCTATGTAGCTTTCCTCATTGACAGAGCATTAGACAGGTCTAGGCTTAGCAGCTTCAAGTTCATAGGAAGTGCAGGGGGCAGGGCACAGAAAGCACCACAGAAGCCAGAGAAGGAAGGAATAAGTTCATGGTCAGGCTAGCATTGTATGGCCACCCTGGCCCAGCAGTTCCATCCATCACTCATGGACTGAGTCAGGGGAGGGTGAAGAAAATCAGGAGCTATTACCACAGAAGGAAAGACAGATGAGAAGCAAGCAAAAATTATAGATGCCATCTCAAATGGAACTCCAAAATAAGGACTGGGCTTTCTCATAAGTGAGAATAAGAGATTAGCAAGGCAGATGTATGGGACCAGACAGGTATCTGACAACCAACATGATTTCACTGTCACCACCCTCCAAGTATCACCTCCACATCATTAGTTAAAGGAACTTGGCAACTCAGTTTAACTTTACCTAGGTAATTAGATTTACAATCTAGCAGTAAGAGGACAATGTACTTAAACTTTCCTATCCAAATAGCCCCAACAAACCATGGAGAGTGAGCACTCTGGAATTTGGAGTGAGTAGTGGAATAGGAGGCTAACAATATATTTTGGGGAAGTCTGCTGCAAAACTAAAATGTATTTCAAGTCTTGTGCTTTTTCTTAAAACTGTTTATTAACTGTGAATTTTATTCCATAGAATATCCATGTAATTTTTAAAATGTTTTTAATTACTAGCCACATAAAATTTCCTCAAGTTTTTTTTTTCCAAATGAAATCTACACTTCTAAATGATATACCATTTTATTCACTTTTGTACACAGCCACTTACCCCTGGACTATATTTACTCCACTTCAAAAGCAAGGGATTAAGCCCCCATATTAATTTCAACTCTGTTATTCTCAGGTATTGCTTCTGGCAATGATATCATCTATTAAAACTCTCATTAGAAATAAATTTAAATGATAACTCCCCTCTATTTAGTAACTACTACATTAAAGCTGTTTTATACATTTGCTGATTTAATTCTCTAAATAATTCTGTAAAGCAAATATTATCCCCAAACACATGAGGGAAGTAAAAGTCACAGAAGGTCACTAATTCCCCTCAAAGTTACACAGCCACATACCAGGTCTGAAATGCAGAACCCTCTGGCTCTAAAACCCATGTCTCTTCCAACATGTCTCATTTCTTCTGCTTTCATATAGTTTCTTTAAGCTCCAGGAATGTCAACCTCAACTATGAAACAATCCACAAATTCAAGCACAAAACAAAATAACTAATGTCATTATCCTCCACATGCTGAGGTCTCCAATACCAGGGATGTATGAAGAAAGAAGAGCAGGAGACCTGGGATCAGGAGGCTAAGTTCTTTTGTCAACTCTACCTGGAGCAAAGTGTGGAGTTTGAAAAAGTCTCCTCACCTATCAACCTGAGCGTCTTCATCTATGAAATGAGAGCAGAACTTAGTCACTTTTGTCATCTTTTCCAACTCTGAGAAGCTATCATTTTAACATCAGTTCCTCAGGACTCAGTTGCTTAAGTGTAGAATATGTCTCATATGGCTATTGAATGTAACATGCCCTCTAAAAGAGACCAGAAAGATCCAGTTGTAGACATGCACTCAAAAACAGTATCAGGTGAATGTTAACTCCAACCTCAACTTCTGAGAAGTAATGATGATGATGGTAATTACTACTTATTTGTTACCAATCTGTCCCAGTGACTATTCTTCTGTAAGTACCATCTCATTTAACTTCCACAACAACCCCATGAAGTAAGCCTCACTATTATTCCTATTTTACAGATGAAGAAATTAATGCACAGAAAGCTTAAGTAATTGCCCAAGATCAAATATATAATCTATGGCAAGTCCTCAAGCAAATAGCTAGTCAGACTCCATAGTCTGACTCCAGATTATCATGAAAGACTACCGGCCTCCTTACCAGGCTGTTCTCACTGAGAAATCTATACTTGAAAAGTTTCTTGGAGAAGAAAGTAAAATCTCATCACTAATGTTGTGTCATGGATTAAACTTAAAATTCAGAGTGTTTTACCCTGTCCGCAGAGGCATACCAGAGTTACAACAGTGTCCATTTTGTCCATTTGGCTTTGTTAACTTTGGAGCCTGTGGGGCTTAAAATGGTCAGTGGGGAGGGAAAGACTGCTCTAGTGGGAAGGAGTCTGGTTGGGACAAGGAGGCAAATACCTTATACAGAAGGATTCACTGCATTGCAACCATTTAAAAGCTGATGGTAACACAGAATTACCATTACGATTTATCAACACAAGTTAGACATACATAATCATCAGGTGTCAAGCTGAAGGAGAAAATACTAAACATACTTAACGTTCTTCCTCTGGTGCTTCCGAAACTGAGTTGAACACATAATCATTTTCTTCATGGAGCCTCCTTTGGGACCATTGTTTTGCAGAACACTTTTGGAAAATTCTGCTCAATGGAATATAGCAAGTTTTGGCCAGTGGACCACAAAAAAGGGAACGAGTGCTCTAAAGAGTCCTCAGCTCCTCATACTATCTATCCAGAGGGTCCTGCTGCCCCAGACAGCTGGAGCACGTGAGAGAAGGCAGTTCCTCACTCTTCATCACTCCCAACAGGTACAGAACAGAAATGCCTCCCCATCAAGACAGAAAACTATTCACTATTTTTATTGAGCATTTGTTACAGATAAGAC
Organism: Lontra canadensis; assembly: GCF_010015895.1. NCBI lineage: Eukaryota > Metazoa > Chordata > Mammalia > Carnivora > Mustelidae > Lontra > Lontra canadensis. The sequence goes on from NW_022631008.1 coordinate 1,925,784, forward strand.
ACTATGAGAAGCACATCACATACCTTAAATATTTAAAAGTTTGAACATCTGTATCATTTATAGATGTATGAAAGATAACTTTTGGAAATAGAACCCTTGCTGGTAACCGATATAGCTCCAAGAAGACTTCTCTTAAGTAGAATTCGTTGATTAAAATTTGCAGGGAGGCAGTGAGGGATTGATATGAGGTAATGTCCTTAACATGTTCTGCTTAATAGAACTGTTGCAAACATCCTTTCCAGGAAAAGAACGTCCTATCATCAATTTTCATCTCTCTCTCTTTTTTTTTAAGTAATTTCAGACTTCATACGTACAACCCATTTTTTTGCCACTGAATTCTCTAAGAACCTTTATCCAGAAGGAAATTTTGATTAGATAAGTGAACTTCAGATATTTATAGTCCTTGAAAGAAACAGTTACCAAAAATGAGGGAAAATGAAAGATGGTTGCTTTAAGAAATGAACAAAGAAGGAAGATAGGTTCCCAGCCACAAGACGCACACTGAAAGAAATGGCTGGCTTCAGAATGTTAATGCCGTCACTGCAAATTAGTTTTAATATAAGTAATTAATCAATTTTTGTCACTTTTTGCAATACATTGTGAACATTCTGTGTGAGGTCCGTCCTTCACTGTACCACTTCAAGTTTAAAAGCCCGAGGCTTTTAGAACTTGCCTTTGACATTGGCAAGGCCCTTTTTATAGACTAATTAACATGCCAAGAATTTCAAGCCAACAAAAGATACAATGTATCCTTTTCCAGTTTTCAAGAACTTTTCTGTGCCCACTTCAAGCACCTTTTACCCTTTGCCCCTCTCTGCTCGGATACCATCCAGCTCAGTGGAGGGACTGCCTTTTAATTTCACCTTGCATGCCATCCCTCCCGGGACCGTGAGGAGGGGAAATAATGACATCATATTAGGCAAGTTTCCTTTGGTAACCTCTCCTTCTAGAGCCTTTGGTGGAATTCACAGAAAAATAGAAACCCACACTCACTGAGATTAAATTTAAGTCTCTAAGCAAAAGGACCACATTGGATCAGAGGAAATATAAGAGATTTCAGCATGGACTTCAGGCACTCTAGTCCCCAAGAAATGCACATGCTGCCAGTCACATTGTCCACATAAGGACCTGAGGGATCTGGAATGACAGGTGCTGGCTTTAAATTATTATTGCTACTGAATTGCTGCCTTTTCCATTAAAGTTTAAATTATCAATAATACTAATACAAAATAACCCATATTCACAAGCCATAACTTTTTTGGGAAGGAATGTTTATGAACAACGGTATTTCTTGTTTCTTGACCCTAACTTAGCTGCTAGAGCAGATTCTCACCCAGGTGGAGAAATTTTAAATTTAATTTATTAGTATTTCCATTATATATGTAAATGTACCAATTATGGAATATAAAGAAAAATAGAAGTGAGAATATCATCACATGTAATATACGAGTATTAACATTTTCCAGTAATACTGATGTGAGTCCAAGTAGTTTTTTTTATCTGTTTTCTCCCATAACTTGGATTTTATTATCATGCTCCCATTGAGAAGAAGCACAATTGAAACTATGAGTGAATTTTAAGCAACTATATCTACTAACTATGCCAGACTGAAGACGATCTCTTGGCCATCCTCTGAGAGCTAACGCAGATGAGAGCCACCATATCTCCCCACCAACAAGGAAACAGGACTTAGTGCCTCACAGACTGCACACTTTTGATCTTCCTCACAGTGAAGCAGGGAAGACAGAAGAAGTGAGGATTATTAATCAGGGAAAAGTGAAGCTAAACCACCAGCTCACTCTCTGTTTCTCTGACATTACCCACCCTTCCTTCTTTGTCCAGACACAGTTTCCCTTTCTCACTAGGGTGGTCCAACTTCTCAGATGAGCTCTCCTCTGCTCCCCTGAAGGGCACTCCCATGGCTTCAAAGCCAGCTACTAAATTAGCCAACCCTCAGTCCTTGTGGGCTGCCCAGGCGAATCTCCCAGGGCCACTGCATCCGATGAGAAGCTCTGGGATTTCTCTGTACAAATGAATTCTAAAATCCTTCCTTCCTTCACGGCAATCTCACAGAGATTCATCTTGTCACAAAGAGGGAAATGCAAACATTTCTGCTGTCACTGAGGTACTCCAAGTGTGACTGCCTTTACTGCACTTCTCAAAAACTAGACTCTGCACCAAAAATAAAATTTCCGTTACAATATGGGTTTTAACACGAAATGGGTGAAAATCCTTCAAAAGAGTCACTTAAAAATGAACTGTGTGAACATGAACAAGCAAGCTTTCAGTATGTGAAAGGAAAAACCTAAATGAATAAACATGGGAAAATAGGTTCAACCTCATGAATAATCAAATGTATGTCAAACAAAGCATAAATGCTTCCGCTTCTCTAACTAGAAAAGATTTTTTTAATTGTATATGCAGTGTCAGTGTTGGCTAGCAAGTAGAAAAACCTGCTGGTCATATATACACTATTGGTGAGAGGAGACTGATAAAAAACAATTTCCCAAACACAATTTGGAACTTTGTATTGAGAGCAAAAACCACATAATCTCTGACCCACCAATTCTACTTGGGACCCAAAGGATGTAATTAGTAGTATTCATAAAGATTTATATTCTCACAGCTGGTAACAAAAATTGAAAAAGCATTCAACAATAAAATAGTGATAAAATATGGCTTAGTTACTCAGCAGAATGTTTTGCAGCCATGAATAAGAAGCTGGAGGAAGAAGTTTGCAAACATGGAAAAAAGATAATTATAAAACAACACACAAGACAGAATCCTATTTTTTGTGGAAAAATGCAGTTGTGGAAACACAGACATCTAGAAAATGGTCTGGAGAGGAGCAGATAGTTATCTTGAAGTTCAGTGGGATGGAGTCAAGACTAGCAGAGGAACATATAGCTAAGGGTGAGGGTCTGAGACAGACTCAGTACATATTCTAACTCTGCTGCTGTGGGAGCTGTGGCAACTTACTTTAGATTTCTTATCTGTAAAATGGGGATAATGCTACTTCTTAGGGTTTGGGAAAGGACTAAATGCAATGATGCTAGTAAAGTACAGAGCACAAGCCCTGATACAAATAAATACTAATCAATAAAATTGTAAATTTTTTATCTGCAATATCAAATTTTCAACAACGGACACATGTTACTTTTATAATTTAAGTCATTGCAAAAAAACTATAAGCAAATATAGAATTCCAAATAATGATATACATGCTTAAGTACTTAGGAGGGCAGTATACTGATATCCACAATCATTCTGATATGCATCAGAAAATAAGATGGATTGATACAAACATTTATGATAAAATTCTTTCAGCCTGGATATATGTTTGAAAATGTTTATAATAAAATGTTGGGGAAAGGGTATTTCAATTGAAATTACGTTTTTGTTTATATATGTGAAGCATACTCATTTTTTAAAAGAATTTATTTGAGCGAGAGCACAGGAAGGCACACAAGCAGAGGGGTGTGGCAGAGGGATAGGGAGAAGCAGGCTCTCTGTCGAGCAGGAAGCCCAATGTGGGGCTCAATCCCAGGGCCCTGGGATCATGATCTGAGCTAAAGAAAGACACTTAACCAACTGAACCACCCAGGCACCCAAAAGCATACTCATTTTAACACAGCATATAAGAAAGACATATTCAAAGAAAAAATAGTCTGCCTAACACTCCTCACCAATTCCACTGTTCTCAAAAGGTATTTTTTTGTATCCTTCTACATCTCTATGCTCATAAATTTAAAGGAAGCTTTCTCACAAAATCAAAATGTTCGCAATACAGGGCAACCAGTATTTTTTTACACTTAGAAAAGTAACTTATATTTAAAAAATGAGGTCTACCTCTTACTAATGAACCTGTAAGTCACAAATCAATTTTCTTTATAGATAAGATAGCAGTGAGAACATAGCTACTTCAGATATTCGATTTGTAATATTATTAAAATTTTACTTTAAAGTAAGAAATAAGATATTTTGGTTTTTCAAATGAACAAACAAAAAGCAGAATCAGATGTATAAATACAGAGAACAAATTGATGGTTCCAGAGGGCAGAGGAGAAGGGGAATGGGTAAAATGAGTGAAGGGGAGTAGGAGATACAGTCTTCCACTTACCAGATGAATAAACCACAGGAAAAAAAAGGTACAACACAGAAATAAAAGGCATGACTATATAATCCATATCATACAGTTAATGATATTATGATAGCATTACAGTGACAGATGGTAGCCATATTTGTGGTGAGCACAGCATAATGTATGGAAAAGTTGAATCACTATGTTATACATCTGAAACTAATGTAACATTATCTGTCAAATATCCTCAAATAACCTTTTTTAAAAATTTTATTTTTTTGTGAGAGAGAGATAGAGAGAGACCACACAAGCAGGGAGAGCAGCAGGCTCCCATTTTGAGCCCCTTGGGACTCGACCCCAGGACCCTAGGATTGTGACCTGAGCTGAAGGCAGACGCTTAACCAACTGAGCTACCCAGGCATCCAAACTTTTTTTTAAAATATACTTTGGGTCTTGAAATTCTTTACTTTGATATGAAAATACAATGTAACTAGGAGTCTGTGAGTCCCACTAATCAGCTAGGGCTTTATTCTCACTTCCTCCTGCTGGTCCTGAGCCCACTCACCTAAGCCCTTGTCTGCAGTGACAGTATTGTGACTGTTACAATTAAGGTCATTTTTCTGAAGCCACCACTCCAGCCCAAGGTAAACAGAAAAACTTACCTGAGATTTACATGCCTCCGAATATGCCTGGCCACAATTTTTACTCACATTTGTATACAGAATATGAAGGAAAAAAAAAAACAAAATAACAGCAGCTTTGCATAATGCATTGCATAATGCGTTGTTATAGCCACCCCACAGAAGCAGGATGGACCCTACCCTAAATGTTGTTGGCATGTGGAAACTGATGATGCCACACACAGACGAAGAGGATTTCCAAGAAGCCTGGAAGAGGGACTACAGATGCCCACATCTTAATTTGCATTGTCCTGGGTCGGTAATTTGTGGATAGACAAAATAGGATAGAATTAAAGGATCCTTGGGGCACCTGGGTGGCTCAGTCACTTGAGCATCGGACTCCTGATTTTGACACAGGTCGTGATCTCAGGATCGTGGGATGGAGCAATGGGCTCCAACTCAGCAAGGAGTCTGCTTGAGATTTTCTCCCTCCACCCCTCCTGCCACCCGTACAAGTTCTCTCTCAAAATAATTAAATCTTTAGAATTAAAGGACCCTTTGTCCAAACATAAGGGTCCCAAGGCTATTATTATTTAACTAGATGCTCAAATTTAGATACGAGATGAACACGTATTATAAACATGTCCATCAGAAACATTTAAAGAGGAAAAAGAAAGCAGAGGTTAGTTTTGCTCATTAAGAATATTTCACCAAAATCACATTTGCCTGAAAATGCGTTAAAGAGAACAGCTTACCAGGATCCATGAAAAGAACCTATCCAGATTTTGATTGGATGTGCTTTGAATCTATAGATCCACTGATATCTCTACAATTTTTTTTTTTTTTTGGTACAAGATGGTGGTTTATTAAAGCAGGGGGATAGGACCTCCTTGGGCAGAAGAACTGCTGCATGGGGCCTGTGAGGGGTGGCTGATTATATACTGGGGGTCTGGGGGAGGTTAGGAAAACTGGAGGTTTTGAAAGAACTTTCATATGCTAAAGAGGACCTACAAGATATTGGAGGCCTTGCCATTGTCAAGTCAAGGTTGTTTACCCCTCTAGGAAGGCATTAACATTATCTTACCCATAGTTTCTCCCTCCATTCATTCAGGTTTTTAGGTAATGTCTCCTTTATAGTTATTCTGTGTATATTAAATGTATATATCATTTTATAATTTTCCATAGAGATTTTCATGTCTTTTATGAGATTTATTCCTGTATACTTATTTGCTATTTTCTGATACTTCCCAGATATTTTCTAGGTATTTGTTGCTGGTGTAAAAAAATGGAGTTGACTTTCATTTAAAACAAAAACCACAAAACAAAACAAAAAAAACTTATATATATATATATCCAACATGTTTAATTCTATTATTTCTAATGAATTATCTGTAGAAAATTTTTTATTTTCTACAGAAAGGATTCCAACATCTGCTAATAAAGATACTGTTTAAAAAATACAGTTACATAGGTGAGTTGCTTTTCTCTAGAAAAGCATACAAGCAACTATTAACATTGCTTGCTAACCTAGGACCTTAATCTTTTCTAGGGGCGCCTGAGTGGCCCAATCGGTTAAACATCTGCCTTTGGCTCAGGTCAAGATCCCAGGGTCCTGGGATTGAGGTTGGGCTCCCTGCTCAGCAGGGAGTCTTCTTCTCCCTCTGCCCTTCCCTCCACTGGTACTTCGGCTCTTTTTCTCCGCTCTCTCAAATAAATTACACCTTTAAAAAATAATATTCTTTTATACCTCATGTTTCTTTTGAATTTTGAGCCACTTTACATATTCCCTATTGCAAATAACTACAGGAATTTTTTTCAGAAACAATACAACTTTTAAGCGAGCTAAAATATGACTGAACAACTGGGTAAGTCACAGGCTCTCTGAGCCTCCATTTCCATGTACTAAGTGCCTTTGACTGGACTAGATTTGAGGTTATAAATCAGATGTCCTTGAGTTAAACCCAACCTGCCCACTTGGGATGTCCAGCTGTCACAGTAGGGTTTTTGTTTTATCCAGCTGCCAACATGAAAAAACAGGTTTCGGTTACACGTTTATACATCCAACTGTCTTAAAACATCTGTAAACCCCAGAGCAGAGCACTGGCCTCCTCCCCATAGGCAGGCATGGGCTCCTCAGGGTGCCAGAGTCCCAGCCAGTAGGATTTCATCATTTCCATTCTCACCTGTCTGGATCCCTGTGAGCACTTAACTTTGCAACTTCTTCAGAAGAAGTCCCTGCTCCCTTCCTACTCCATATTATTCCATATACTCTGAGAAACTATACACTTTAAGCGTGTGTGTGCATGTGAGAGTGAGTGCCGTCTTAAGCTAGCTGGTAAGGTAAATACTGTTTTATTTAAGGAAATAGTAGTCAACTGGTAAATGACTGTTTTTTTTTTCAAAAGAGAAAAATTATTAATGACTGTCTTAATAAACTGTTCGGTGAGATGGAAAATTGCCTTACAATTCAGATTTGTAAAAAAGAAAAAAATAGGCCTATTATTTTATCTATAATTGATCTGGTCTTGTTCATCAGCACCATTCACTGAGTTGCAGACACGGAACAAACGGTTTGGTCCCACTCAATAATCTCAACCCAACAATTTAAAATGTGTCCCTAAGGAACTCAGACTTGGCTTATATAAATCAGGAAAATGAAGAACATTTCAGAACTCTTTTCTCCTCTGCTCCCAAATAATGTCTGGGTGTGGGGAAAGGATTGTGGCTCAGATAACCTCATGGCCTTAGTCAGGGAGGGAGACCTGGCCCCCTGTCTGAATACTTGACTATGAGCTAGCTACAGAGGCTACTAAGGGAGTTTGGACTAGTCTAGCCTCCCTTGACATTCTGTTTTCTGTTGCTAATGTCAGGGACTGGCACTCACAGTCTGTTTGCTTTCAGCTAAGCCAGAGCTCTATGATTTTCCCATGCTGATCAACCCCATGTGGGTTCTCACTAGTATGTCCCCTCTAAGTCTCACCATGATTTCCATTAGTCCTTGTCTGTTGATTCCACTGCCGTTAATGGTTAAGTTCACCTTGATATGGAAGCTCCATCTGGATGATTCTGCAGCGAGGCTCAGCCACTTTGAGATCCTGTCCACACACAGGGGAACTAGGAGACTCAATAAACCTAAACACCAAAGTCTCACTCTGTTGAGAGAGCAGGGTGTGCTTTGATGTATTTAGAATGCTACTGGGTAGGTGATTGCTTCTAGACTTTCTCAGGAACAGAGATAGGCAAAATACATTCTTCAAAATAGAATATATCCTGATTTCATACTATTCTCCCCAATTCAATTCTGATCTATATATTTGTATTTAATCTCACAAGTATGATAAATGTTAGCTCTTTCCTCCTATGCCAAAAATCTCATTTCTCAACAACACCATACTATATACACTATATATGCATATCAGATTCAGAATAAAAATACCAAAATTACCACCAATAATACATTTACTGAAAATAGTTTAAAAATTTTTAAGTTCTTTTTGTCCTCAGGATGATACATTCTACTAGGATGAATGATCAAATTACTCAGTGTTATAGTTACTTGAATTCATTTCCATTATGCTACCACCCCATAAACAGGTTCATTTCCTTTCAATTATGAGAATGTTTTTCTACTATTTTATTTTAGAATTACATGAAATATTTGCATGGTTCCAAATCCCAAATCTACAAACAAAAGTTTAATCAGAGAAGTCTAGTTTCTCTTTCCTTTACCTCTATTCTGTCTCTTCCTTCTTTACCCCCTTTGTTTTTTCACTTTTTGTCTTCCCATTTTAAATATAATCATATCCCAAAAATATTCTTAAATAAAAGAAAGTGTACTATTTTGTATGTACTTTAAGTTGAACATTTTAAACACATTGAGACGTAGAGTTTTAGATCAGGAAGTCACTTCACAGATTATACAGTCAAACACTTAATCCTAAAAAAGAAGAATCAGAACACATTTGGAAAGGTTAAATTACTTGCCAAACACATACAGCTAATTGCTAGAGCTGGGACTCAGGTTCACGTCTCTTGACTCTCCATCTTGCCTTCTTTACTCACAAAGAACAATTATAGGCAATCATAATGGTTTCGTCATAAATTAGTAAGTGAATTGAAGCAAAATTCAAAGAAACATGAACACCTAGATACAACCAGACAATTCATGTTATTCCCTTGGTTGTCTATTTGGCTTGACTCAAATCCCTTTAATAAGTATGAGAAGACCAATTCACTCTATCTTTCTCTTACAGTGACCAGCATCTCCCAAAAATACGACTACTGACTGCTTTGCACTTAGGAGCTGTAACAGCAAAGTCCTTGCACCCCTTTTTCTGTTTTTTTGTTTTTGTTTTTGTTTTTATAAAAATTGTTAACTATCATGATTTCCCCTACTTAGCCCTAGCATTTTCCACCTAATGCCCTAGTCACTCTAAGCCTGGGGAGGAATATACATTTCCATTTTGGATTACTTGGTACCGTCTGTGGAGGGGATCAGGCAAATGTTGAACCCTTGTCATTGGTTTTATACTGCTAGAAAATACAATCCCTTGGTCTTTGCTAGTTTAGAACACACACTGGCAAACACTGCCACCTGTTTTTATGCTGCCTGTGAACCATGAATGACTCTTATATGTAAAAATAGGAGTATTTGTTAGAACATAGCCATGCTTATTCATTTATGTATTGTCTATAATTCTTTTGCCCTATAACAGCAGAATTGAGTAGTTGTGACAAAGGGACAAAGGCCATATGGCCTGAAAAGCCTAAAATATTTGCAAACACTTTGCCAACCCCTTCTTTCCAGGTTTCTCCTTTCTGTTCCTCCTTTTACTTCATAATCTATACACAGTTCTCTTTACCAATTCACTACCAGGATCACTCTCTTCTAGATATTGATTTCCTTCTAAGGGATCTGAGATTGCCAAATTTTTGTCAAACCCAGAGTGATAGTTTCAAAAGCTTTATTGAGCTCAGCTAAGTTTCATAATGGCCATAACCTGGGTTTTACACCTTACAACATCATCCATCTTCATATCAGTGTTCTTTTATTAGCAAATATAAGTTGAACATTTACTATGTGCTCACTTATACATAAGGACCCCAGGTTTCCTTATTCTGCCTAGCAACTGTCTTCCCCATAACTCTCCTGTTACCACCTACCAGGAGGTCACAATTTTAGAACCAGCTCTGGCTCCTCCAAACAGACAAGGCCCGAGTGAAAGACCCACAGCTAAACTGCCCACTATATATGTTTATAACTTTCACGCTGATAGCTACAAATCTTGCATGGATAATAAATTTATTTTTTGAGAGCAAGAGAGAGAAAGCACGTGCATGTGCATGTATGGGCATGCCAGGGTGGGTGGGTTGGGGGGAGCAGAGGGAGAGGAAAAGGGGGGAAAAAATCTCAAGCAGAATCTGTGCTGAGCGCAGAGCCCCACACTGGCTGATCTCACAGGCCTGAGATCTTGACCTGAGCCAAAACCAAGAGTTGGATGCTTAACTAACTGAGCCACCCAGGTAGTCCTGGATAGTAAATTTTTTTGTGTGGCTTTGTATTTCTGAAATAACTTTATTCTATCCTCACACTTGGATGACAGTTTAACTGGGTTAAGAATTGACAGAACTGGGGGGAAAAAACAACAACATGAATCTACAAGTAAGGAGGGAATAATTTTCCCTCCGAATTTTGAAGATTTTCTTCTAGTCTGCAGTGTTGTTGAGAGAGCTGATATGACTCTAATTCATAATCCTTTGTATGTGTCTGCTTTTTCTCTCTGGAGGTTTTTTGAGTTATATCGCTATCCCTGTTGTTCCAAAATTTCACAATGACATGCTCAATAAGGGTATAGTTTTCATTCATTGTGCTTGATACATGGTAGGTTCTTTTAATCTGGAGACCCATATCCAAGGAAATTTTCTTTTGTTATTACTTTGAAAATGTCCTCTCTATCACTATCTTTTTTTTTTCTCTTTCTGAAGTTCTTATTTGTGAGGATACTGGACCTCATAGATGAAGCCTCTACTTGTCTTAGCTCTTCTCCCTTCATGTTCGTTATTGCTTTTTCTTCCTGGGAGCTTTCCTTGATTTTATCTTCCAAATCACGACGAGCATTTTTAATTTCAAGTATCATTTTGAATTTTCAAGTGCTCTTTACTCTGACTATATTCGTTTTATAGCTTTGCATTTTTATTTCATTAACGATATTAACTAGAGTTAATTTATAGGGTTGTGTTTTGTTTTGTTTTAATTCCCTGCATTGACTCTGTTACTTCTGAGTTTCTTAATTTGGGCAGGGGAGGGCACGTTCATGTTGGAGGCTTTCTTTAAATGTCTGGTCATTTGTTTATAGTTAAAAATTAGGCATTAAAATGCTGATCAGGAACCTTGCTATACAGGCAGAGCTTGACAACTAGTGAACTTCATTGTAGGGAAATCAAGTAGGGATCTAGCTCTTCATTGAGACCCCACCAAAATATCTTTATTTATAGGTCTAGTCAGTTTCTGAGTTTCCTTTAATCCCTTCCCTGGATAGGACTCTGGCTGCTGGTATTCTCAAGTGAGGTGATGAAAGAACACTGTAGAGGCCTCTTTATTATAAATACAGAGTTTCTTGTAGTTCCTCTGTTTGCCATCTGGAGCCAAATCACTGCTCTCTTCTATGTGTGCTATTTGTAATTCCAAAAACTATTTCTGAAATTTCTCCAAGACATGGATCTCTCAACTTTTATTGGAATACAGGAAGGGTAGTCATCTAACTTCTCAGAATGAAGGTGGGAACTGAGGTCCAATTGCTCCTTAAACAAATGGATCTCTTGTTTTCAGTTTCCTGACTCTTCCATCCTATGTGGTACCCGGTGTTTTCTATTTCTAAGAGTTCCTGAAATTCGACAGGGCAAATCATCCATCTTCTCATTGATAACCTCCCCCAAATGCCACACACACCTCTTTAGATTCAACCTACCTTTGATCTGCTAAATGGCTGAACAGTCACACATCCACTTTCCACCTTCCTATACTAAACTTTGGAGTTTCAGATATTTCCTGGCTGGATCAAAGATAAAGTTGAACACCTGTAATTTTGTTGCTGTTACCTTTCTTATTTTGCAGTGACTTCTGAGAAAAGAAATGGTCAGAGACACAGTTCCTTTTACATCCCATCCTCTGAGAGCGCATCAATAGTCTTCTTAGTATGGGAAAGATTCTTGTTTATTTTTTAGTGAGGATAGAAAGTTATTCTCTTCCAATTAGAAAAAGCCTGTTATATTCTTTATATTTCTTATATTTCTCAACATGAATTCTCACCTAAATGATTTATTTATTTCCTTTGTTTTATGCCTAAGACATAGAAAGTCAGAAGAGTTATGGCAAGAAATCAAAAAGGAAGCAGTTCTTTTGCTCTCTGGCAGTTCCTTCAACAATCTGGGCTTTATATATTATCTCCATTAGGTGAGAGAAAGAGAGAGAGAGAGAGGGAGAGAGAGAGAGACTGAGATAGCATAAAAGCCAAAATGTTGAAGGAGTTATGCTAAGAGAAACTATCATCTACATGTAAGACTGGAGTCTATCAACCCAAAGTTTTCTTCTTTTTTTCCAAAATTTTCTTTTTAGGACACTGAAGGAATAAAGGGGGGGAAGGGGGAATAACAAAGAAATAAAAATACTTAGTATACAGTGAGATATATACCAAACTTTACCAAGCAGTTTATTCCTCCACAATATTTTTGATGTTATATTCCAAACACAGAAGCATAGAGCTCTTCCCCTAGATGAGCAAGAGCCTAATTGTTGCAAATGTCCCTCCATCTGTGCCCCTCCCCAAGATTCTTCTAACTGCAATCAAGTCAACATCTCTCCTTATTTGGCTGCCATTCCTCTGAATCTCCTCCCACTCCTCAGTTGCCTGAAAATGTTCTCTCTTTGCAGTCCTGTTGGACTCTCCCCTTTCCTCTCTCCCACCACCCAGGCTTAGCCTGTCAGAGTCTCACTTTCTCAAGCCAAACTTGCAACCAGGGTGCCAGCCCCTGACCAAATCAGACACACCACCTCCTGCCAGCAACATAAAGCCGAGAGGATCACAGGAGGGAGAGGAAAGCTCGCTTCTGTCCTGGTAGCTATGGTGGCAAGATTAGCTGCCCTGGAGGCAGCAGCATCAGCAGCATCTGATCTCTGTGCCCGCCTGGTCCAGGTTGGCGACCTAAGTACAGCACCTAACACTCTGCAGCTGTGGTGATGAGGGCCTCAGGGAAATGGAGCCTGAGCCAGGTGCTCCAGGCTGCTAGTAATTCTCTCCATGACCCACTCTCCTGGTCAAGTCAGGTTTAATTAAGACTCAGACTCATATATGCAAGTTTCATATTTTGATTATTGAAATAACTCTGAGAGGGATGCCTGGGTGTCTCAATCAGCTGAGCGGCTGTCTTCAGCTCCAGTCATGATCCCAGGGTCCTGGGACTGAGTCCCACATAGGGTCCTTGCTCAGCAGGGAGTCTGCTTCTCCCTCTGCTTGCTGCACCCCCTCCATGTGCGCTCTCTGATAAATAAATAGATAAAATATTAAAAAATAATTGTGAGAACTAAAGATATAAATCTTGATCTATGAAATGACAACAAATACTATAGATAGGTAAGTATTATCCATCTATATCAACACTATGGATAGGAAGATATTCCTTTTGTGCCCACAATTCTTTATTAATTTGAATAATACAAGCTCTGTTTTTAGAGCACCAAACCAAAAAACCCTGCTAATATTCTACTCTTGCAGATTTCAGGGACCAGACTCAAGGTTCTTGTTGGTTTCGTTACAAGTTGAGACATATGAGAACCAAAATGAGCAAGCCAGTTGGCCTTCCCCATCATTATAACAGCCTAGACCCATTCTTCAGACACCAGTGTTTAAGGACCTTCTTGGGTCTATACACCTGCCTTCAAAATGCACATTCAGGTGAGAGAGCAAGCTGGCAGAGGAGGGAGGAAGGGGGACAAAAGGAAAGGGAAAGATAGGTGGAGGAGATGGGGACGGAGGGAGAGGGAGAGAAAGAACTCACACAGGTGGTTAATAGATATAAGAATCAGATTTGATATAGAAATAGAATTTAGAGAATCGATTCCATTTACTATAGCACCAAGAACCATAAGATACCTGGGAATAAACTTAACCAAAGAGGTAAAGGATCTGTACTCGAGGAACTACAGAACACTCATGAAAGAAACTGAAGAAGACGCAAAAAGATGGGAGAACATTCCATGCTCATGGAACAGAAGAATAAACACTGTTAAAATGTCTATACTGCCTAGAGTAATCTATACTTTCAATGCCTTCCCAATCAAAATTTCACTGGCATTTTTCAAAAAGCTGGAGCAAACAATCCTACAATATGTATGGAACCAGAAGAGACCCCAAATTGCTAAGGAAATGTTGAAAAAGAAAAACAAAACTGGGGGCATCACATTGCCTGATTTCAAGTTTTACTAAAAAGCTGTGATCACCAAGACAGAATGGTACTGGCACAAAAACAGACATATAGACCAGTGGAACAGAGTAGACAGCTCAGATATGGACCCTCAACTCCATGGTCAAATAATCTTCGGCAAAGCAGGAAAAAACATACAGTGGAAAAAAGACAGTCTCTTCAATAAATGGGGCTGGGATAATTGTACAGCTATGTGTAGAAGAATGAAATTCAACGTTCTCTTACACCACACACAAAGATAAACTCAAAATGGGTAAAAGACCTCAACACTGGGCAGGAATCTATCAAAATCCTAGACGAGAACATAGGCAGTAAACTTTTCAACAACTGCCACAGCAACTTCTTTCAAGATATGTCTCCAAAAGCAAAGGAAACAAAAGCGAAAATGAGCTTTTGGGACTTCATCAAGATCAAAGCTTCTGCACAACAAAGGAAACAGTCAACAAAACAAAGAGGCAACCCACAGAATGGGAGAAAATATTCACAAATGACACTACAGACAAAGAGCTGATATCCAAGATTTGTAAAAAACTCCTCAAACTGAACACACACAAAACAGATAATCACGTCAAAAAACGGGCAGAAAACATGAACAGACACTTCTCCAAAGAAGACATACAAATGGCTAATAGACACATGATAAAGTGTTCATCATCATTAGCCATCAGGGAGATTCAAATCAAAACCACATTGAGATACTGCCTTGCACCAGTTAGAATGCCCAAAATTAATAAGACAGTAAACAACAAGTGTTGGAGAGGATGTGGAGAAAAGGGAACCCTCTTACACTGTTGGTGGAAATGCAAGTTGGTGCAGCCACTTTGGAAAACAGTGTGGAGATTCCTCAAAAAATTAAAAATAGAGCTACCCTATGACCCTGCAATTGCACTACTGGGTATTTACCCTAAAGATACAGATGTAGTGAAAAGAAGGGCCACCTGTACCCCAATGTTCATAGCAGCAATGGCCACAGTCACCAAACTGTGGAAAGAACCAAGATGCCCTTCAACAGACAAATGGATAAAGAAGATATGGTCCATATATACAATGGAGAATTATGCCTCCATCAGAAAGGGTGAATACCTAACATTTGTATCAGCATGGATGGACTGGAGGAGATTATGCTGAGTGAAATAAGTCAAGCAGAGAGAATCAAGTATAATATGGTTTCACTTACCTATGGAGCATAAGGAATAACACAGAGGACATGGGGACATGGAGAGGAGAAGTGAGCTGGGGGAAATCAGAGGGGGAAACAAACCATGAGAGACTGTGGACTCTGAGAAACAAAGTGAGGATTTTGGAGGGGAGGGGGTTGGGGGTTGGGTGAGCCTGCTGGTGGGTATTATAGAGGGTAGGTATTGCACAGAGCACTGGGTGTGGTATATAAACAATGAATTCTGAAACACTGAAAAAATTAAATTAAATTAAAATAAAATGAAACAGATTTGAGCACTCTTTTAATTAGGCAAAACTAATGAGTGCTGGTGCCTCCCCCTTTTTTTAAAGCAGTATTAGGTGGTGGTTTTTAGTATCATCACTATAAATAAAGGCAGTGTAAGCTTTAGGAAATCACGGGTAAACTCCTGAGAGAATTTTATTTTCTACTCAGGATTTAAATAAGCAACTCAAAAAGATGACACAGGCAAAGGAAATATTTTTTCCAGTAATAAACAAATAGCTATAAAATAGCTATTTATTTAATGTTATTAAAATATTGATTAAAATTTATTTAATGTTAGTAAAATAATAAGAATTAATACATTTAAAGAAATACTTCTGAAGACAGTACCCCACTAGGTGCTGAGGAGCATCTAGACATGAATAAGGTTTTGGCTCCACTCAAGTTGACAGTCTGAGCGAGTGTTAGTAGAAAAGTGGAAGAGGTATGTGAAACCAAGAAGAAGATATATAATATGACAAAAGGCAGAATGTGACAAACCAAAAAAGGTGTAGAAAAAAATCATATTTTTCATTTGTTTTTCAATATCTCTATTTTTCATTCCAAATGAAACGTTCCCTGGGACTCCCCACACACTGAGAACAATGTGCTCACCATTTTCAGGGAGAGGGTGCATCTGCCTAGAATAAAGAACTCAGAGACACATTATGACTTTCCTTTTTTTTTTTTTTTTTAATTTAGAGGGTTCACAATAGACATGGAAACCCCTAGCTTTCAAATACAAGAGCTAGGGGCGCCTGGGTGGCTCAGGGAGTTAAAGCCTCTACCTTCAGCTCAGGTCATGATCCCAGAGTCATGGGATCAAGCCCCGCATCGGGCTCTCTGCTCAGAAGTGAGCCTGCTTCCCCTCATCTCTCTCTCTCTGCCTACCTCTCTGCCTACTTGTGATTTCTGCCTATCAAATAAATAAATAAAATCTTTAAAAAAAAAAAATACAAGAGCTAGACGCATGAAAGGCAAAGGATTTTCTCAGGAATTTCAAAGATGTGCTTCAAAACACTAACTAGCCAATCATAGAAGACTGGATTGTGGAGTTTTAACTGTAAACAATAGTAGGGAGATGGTAGGGAAAAGAAGAGGGATTTGAGGAAAGTCCATCCTGAGGCTGGAGGAGGAAACTGAGGAAAGGGTGGGAAGAGACAGAGAGTTGAGATGTGTCTGTCTTGGGTACCTCTGGGACTGAAAGCTTTGGGTAGGGAGGGAGGATGCAGAAACAGGTAGGCTGATAATCCCAGGGTGCAAGATGCTTGAGCATCATTTCCTACAGGGACCCTTAGAGGAGAGTAACCCAGTTCACTCCTCACTGAGTGAACGGAGCCACCCTGAGCCCATAGAGTAGAATTAGTAGCAAGTTGTGTTTAGGCTGAGAGAGTCTGAGATAAACCCCACCCTCTACTCTAGAAAGTAACCCAGAAAAATCTCTGGAGTCCTTTCAGAGGGACATGGAAGGTATCTGAAAATGAAGAACCTCAGTGTGTGAAAAAGAGTCCTTGAGCCTACCTGAGAATGCTGCATCAGGGAGATGGGGGACCCTTAGCAGATGCTGAAAGGCCAGGGGAGTATGGGGACAGCCTCACCAGTGGAAGTATTATTGACAGAGAAGATAGTAGGGAGACACTGAGCATACCTAGAACACAGATGAACAATACCAGCCAGAGCTATACCAACCAGAGATACCTCCCGAACAGAAACAGTGAGATGTCACAGAAGACCAACCAGGCACACCTGCATCCCCCATGTCATGAGTCCCTTGAGCTTCCTTTCTAGAGTCTGGAAAGGCGAAGGGAGATACCTATAAGGGAACACCAGCCCTGGTAGGAGGCGTGAACCTAAACTGACTGAATTTGAGTCCCAACTTGACTAGTAAATGAGTAAACTTGAAGTGGAAAAATCAAGTCTTTTCTATAGCTGATGGGGATGAATAGTAAGTTAGATTCATTGATAGGAAACCACCTATATTTCTACATAAGACAGTGTGAACATGGGGCCCACAACACAAAGGTACACATCAAGTACTGTGAGGAAACTGAAGGAAAGAGACATTGGATTACACTGAGGGGCAGAGGGATATCAGGCCATATTTTTTAAAAGGATTTTTTAAGTGTGCCTTAGTGAATTTATGGGATTTTGAGAAGTAGAAGTGAAGTGGAGGCATTCCAGATGGCAGAAAGAGGTTGATCAAAGCCTAGGAAATGGGAGGAGGTGGGAAATGTTCAGGAAAAAATGATGGTCCAATTTGGCTGGAACCTAAGTTCCTCTTTTAAAATTCCACACATGCTCTGCCAGAGCCCTGTGCTTTGTACCTCAATGACAGGAAGAGTTTTATAAATATCTACTATATAAAATATATTCTGAGCTGAGTGATGCCTGGAAACACACCCATTCCTTAGAAGTCCTATTTTCTCTGTATGTTTCCTGTCACTTCTATAAACATAGTAAACAGACTTGCCACCAAACGATGAAGATACTCCTCTTATGGAAATACTCCTCTTGCTCTGTACGCAGCCTTTGCCTACAGAGAAGGGATCTTCCATCAATATTGTCTTTTTTTTTTTTTTAAGTTTTTTTTTTTTTTTATTTGACAGACAGAGATCACAGTAGGCAGAGAGGCAGGCAGAGAGAGAGAGGGAGAAGCAGGCTCCCTGCTGAGCAGAGAGCCCGATGTGGGGCTCGATCCCAGGACCCTTGAGATCATGACCTGAGCCGAAGGCAGAGGCTTTAACCCACTGAGCCACCCAGGTGCCCCAATATTTTGTCCTTTCACCAGATGTTAGGAAAGCTTTCACCATTCTGGCTTCCCCTATTCCTTGGGCAGAGGCATGACTATCACAAGAAGGTGGTGGTTCACTGGGGTATGAGGTAAATTCCAGGCATTTTTATTTTGACAAATCTCCAAAGGTGATCTGGATATGCAACCTTGATCTCCCTTTTTTCCCTGTCACTTTCCTTGCCTCCCATTCCTTCATAGCAATTTAGAATACTATATGGTACATATTTGGTGGCAACAGCTATTATGAATGAATCAATGAATAGATGAAGGGACACACTGATCTATTTTTCAAACTTTAGCATGCAGTGGAATCACCAGGAGGACCTGTTAAAATTAAGATTGCTGGATTCCTGAAGAGAACCTGAAGAGCTTCTGATTCAGCGGATTTGGGGGAGGGGCAGAGAATTTGCATTTCCGACAACCTTTACTCTCCCCACTCCCGGGTGATGCCAATACTGTTGGAGGCAAGGGGTACACTAAGTTCTGGTTTAGATCAATATGGAAATCCCCTGAATACTTCAATCATGGCACAAATCTGATTGATATCTTTGAATGTTTAGACTACCATTTTTCTGGAAGCTTTTAGAAAAAGATATTTCCCTATGTTTACTTATATAAATTATAAAAGCAACTTAATAGCATAAATTATAGACATTGAAACTTATTTCTGGAAGCTATGGAATTTTTATTAAGAATTCCAGGAATCAGAAACTTCTGAATAAAATGTGAATTATCATTTTCCATTCAAGGACTGATGTTTTAATGATGCATTAAAAAAAAAAAGCCATGACTTCTATTATTTTACCCTAAACTGGTCTCCTTTAATATCACAATAAAACAAAAATCAACCCACCCCTTCTGGAGTGATTAAGAATTGAATAAAGAGAAGTGTGTTTCTGTCCCTTATCTAGATAAGAATCTATTTTGAGAATCTAGGCCTGTCCTAGGTTCTTTTTACTCCTATAAGGAAAACAAAATAACACTTTTCACATTATGTCATGCACCCATAAGAAACCAGGTTTTTGCCTTGTTTTTCAGACAGTATAAAGAGTCCTGAATTGCTTCATTAAGAAAATCTTCTTCAAAAATTTAAGGTGTTTTTTTTTTTTTTTTTACCTTTAAACACTAATGTTTAATATTCATATTGGGCATAGCTTTCTTTGGAAAGATTATTCTTGAACTTTCCTCACCTGGTTTTTCAATTCTGTTAGTAATCTATATAGTCAAAGACACTCAGGTTTTGCTGAATCACTGTAAATAAAAAGGGTTTACTTTGTAATGGTGCATATTCTGATTACCATGTGGATTCCCACTACACAGAAATTTAAATGGTCAAATGCCCTTGTTCCATGAGAACCATTAATTCCAATTAAATCTAATTGAATATATATTATAGAATATGGGGAAATAACATTTGAGTTATAAAAAAAATGTCTTTTCCTTTCTCAAAACCAGAATGCACATGAAATTCCCAATAAAATGTTGGACATAGTCTGAACTACAAAGATCCTCAAATTAGCCACAAACCTGATTTTGATATAGTCTCACAGTGGACAGAAATGATGCTCTTACGGTCAGAAAATATCATTTAGTCTGCAGAAGTGTCCACTGATCCAGTCGTTCTATTAATTGCACTCACCAAAGACTGATGCTTATTTAACTTGACATAACTTCTTCCAGACACAAGACTTTGGCTTCAGATTTCTTTTCCTTGCTGTATTTTATAAGATATGAAAAATTAAATACTCCTATATGTAATTATTATTATTTGTAATTGCAGGTTGTATTTTGCAAGCTAATTGCTCCCTGCTGTCCCAGTTTTCTATAGGTAATTTTATAATATACTCTAATTATACATTAGAGAGTTTTCCATTTATCTTACAATGGGTTATTTTACCAAAATGCAGGCCTTCATAGCAGTAACAAAAATGGAACTTGGTTAAAATCTCTTTTAGGAAAGGAAAATTAACTTTTTCTTTTTTTACATAATTTGGCAGAAATTCATGACTCAGTCTCCTGAGTGGATGAAGGCTTGCAGAGGTGGGTAGAGGTCAAGAGGGAGAATAGATACAGAGCTCAGGTTCAAAAAAAGTGGAGAGCATCAGAACAGATGAGTGTCAAGACAGATAAGGAAAATATTGGCAAAAGAGTAACAATAGCAAGAATGGCATAATAGGGATGCAGATTTGGGAAGCAAGCATGTAGGATGAGTAGGAGGACCAGGGAGTAAGGACATCAGGTGGGCATGCCAAGAAGAAATGGGAAACTTATGCAGAGGTGAAACTGGCAGATCCATGTAGAGGGTAAGTAAACAAAAGTTAGAGTCATGACCATGGCTATGACTGTTTAAGACTAATGGAGATGCTGGAGACTGAAGATGGAAGCAAAACAGACAATCTATTTTGACTACCCTAATAAGTCTTAATTAATACCTTTGGCTGGAAACGTCCCATGACAGACCATACTAGCCTCCAGAGCAGCTTGAAGAAACTGCCAGGATGCAGATTAGCTGTTAATTGAATACGTAGCTTGAGTTTTCTTTAGCCAATTGTTTTCCATTGTATAGGTGAATGGTCAAAGATATGAATCTGAATTCCCCGATAAGTGAACGGGATGGGAGGAAAACAAAAAAAAACAAAAAAAACCTATGAACTCTATTTCTGTTACTAATAGCAACCTTCCTTATGGGCTGTGAAAATTGATATTTCAAGAGATCCCATTAATAAATGTTTAGAACCATTTCAGGCTTAAAATTTTAAATTCCTCAGGCAAGCGACCAGGCTAGCTGTAGAAAAACCCACAAGGCGGCCCTGTAAGCCATGTTCATCTGCTCTCTCCAGAAATGAACGAATGTTGAATTCAACACTTAAGCCACAGGCCCTTAATTAGGCAGCATATTGGATTGATAGAGGCGAATTCTGATTTGTCCAGGAGCATGAGCATCAGTATTTCTTAGAAGCTCCCCACATGGAAGAAGGGCTAAGAACCACTGCTACTCAAAAGAAAGCGCCATGATGAAAACACAACTCTAAGGGCCACAACGTTAAAATGTGTTCTAGGATGTAGCCAGGATTTCCCAGGACCTTGAGTAACTTTTGCTTTTATTTCTTTGTATAATAGAAGGCATAGGTGACTTTGGCTATTAGTAAATACCAGGGTTTACCTCCTGAGGTCACAACAGTTCTTTTGCTTTCAAGAAAAAGACACATGAGAACTGGTTGCTCAGTCCTACTTCAGGAATATATCTGATAAGTTTAAATTGTTTTGCGGACTACTATTGATGGGTGCTGTTCCTCCTCTGTTTGTTATGAGTTGTATAACCTGATTTAGCCCTTCAGTTTATGTATCCAATTCTTCGTTGTGACAAAAAGAGGGGAAATATCTGTATTTCTAATAGAGATCTAAAGCAATGGGATGTTTTAACGAAGGCAATTGTTAAAAAGCAAAGAGATGGTATCACACCCAAGAGAAAAAGACATTACATCATAAGAATGCTTTCTAAAAAGTCATATTGTAAAGTGGAGATAAACACAAATAGTGCAGATTCAAGAAAGCCATTTTGATGCAGCAACAATGTCTAATAAAAATTTAGAAATCATTAATAATAAAACAAGTTTATAAATCAATGTGGCTATAGACTTAACTGAGTTTGAGGTCCTATGCACATATTAATTGATTGATGAACATTAGCCACGACCCACAAATCTAATAGAAATAAGAATCCTGCCAAATGTCAGATTAAAAAAAAAAACTTAAGTCCTGGAAAATCTTATACGCATATGAGGAAAGCAGTAGCATAATTTTAGTATGAATACCACTCATTTTGACTTCTGAGTTAAATTTTCTCTATATCCCAACATTCTATATCAAAAGGAAGTAGTATTCAAACCTTCTAAGGCATAAAACCCCCTTCTAATTAGAACAACAACAAAAAAAAAAAAAAAAAAGAAAGAAAAAGAAAAACTTCTAAGGAAACATGTTAAGTAAGAGCCTTGTCTGATTGAAATCGAGTTCTGGCCCCAAAACTCCACACACAGCTTGCTGTTGGCCCCTCGGAGCCCTAGGCCACTGCCCTGAAACCAGACTTTTACCACCATTTCTCCCTCTTAGAGACTGAATTCTTTCCTATGAGGTTCTTTGGTTTGATAAAGTAAAGATCCCCCAACTCCCCCATGAATCCTAGGGAGGAAATAATTTAGATTTAATCTGGGACCCCTACTACCTTAGATATTAAAGAATATATTAATTATCATTTGGCAACAAGTTTGGGCTACTATAAAAGGAAAAGTGCTGAACAGCAGGCAGTTGAAATCTAATTTCAAGTATCTCAGTAAGTAACTCCACACTGAAATTTGAGCAAACTCATTGTAAAAGGACTTACGCAGCAAACAAAGAAGGTAGTAAAGAAAGAAATATAACTCGGAGCCAGAGAGTGTGCTAGCCTGTTAACAAACACAAACTGACTTAA
Organism: Lontra canadensis; assembly: GCF_010015895.1. Classification (NCBI taxonomy): domain Eukaryota; kingdom Metazoa; phylum Chordata; class Mammalia; order Carnivora; family Mustelidae; genus Lontra; species Lontra canadensis. The sequence goes on from NW_022631008.1 coordinate 1,948,665, forward strand.
TCCTCATTGCAAAAGCAGTTATTAACTCCTAAGTAAGGAAGAGAAAACTGATACTTACAGAAATTGAGCCACTTGTCCAAATTCACACAACTACTAAGTGGTAGAGCTGGAATTTGAATTGAGGAATATCTGACTCCCAAAGCCTATGCCCTTCTCTCTCACCACAATGGCAAAGAGGTGCCTACTAAGCATCATATGTGAAATCAATTTTGAACTTAAAACCTTATAAAATTCACTATGGTCTCTACCATGAACACAAATTATCAAATTATTAAACAAACATTTCTCACCAGTCACCCTGCTTCCTGTGATTTATATGTTGAAAATATTTCATTCAACATTAAAGTACATAAATGAAGGAAAAAATCCAATGGGATCCAAACCTTGATATTTCATGAAATTATCAAATATTATCGACCCCAATAGTAACAATGTAGAGATTTAAATTTCACCAACAAAATGAACACAGTGAAGGTATTACTAGAGCATGTCATAAAACATTTTACCTCTGCCTTGATGTATATATTGTTTTTCTATTGCTGCTGTAACAAATTACTCCAAATTTAGTTGCTTAAAACAACAAATTTATTATCTTACAGTTGTGTAAGTCAGGAGTCTCATACACTTCTCATCAACTGAAATCAAGGTGTCGGCAGAGCTACATTCTTTTCTGGAGGTTCTCAGGGAAAATCTGTTTTGTCAATTCTTCTACCTTTTAGAGGTTGTCAGCATTCCTTAGCTCACAGCCTATTCTTCCATTTCCAAAGCCAACAACACCCCATCTTCCTGACCCTTTTTTACTGATCACATCTTTGGGAAACGTTCTCTGATTTAAAGGACTAATAATAATTAGACCAGGTTCATCTCCCCAACCTTAATCACAGCTGCAGAAGTCCCTTTTGCCATGCAGGGTAACAGAGTGACAGATTCCAGGGATTAGGTACAGACATATTTGGAGGGCACTATCCACCCACTACAGTAAAGAAAACTGGATCTTCTTCAGAATGAGCTAAGCTCACATTTTCGAGTCTTCCAGATGTCATCCAATGCTCATGTCTTCTTCTCCCCAAGTCAGTGGGGCATCTCTCTTTCCCTATGGGGGTTCATAAATTCTGATGCCCTTCAACCTGTGCTCTTTAATTTACTACATGAGATGATGTCTTCTTCCATCCACTGAATAGAAATTCATGTAGTATATCACTTGAGATATTTGGTATTCCTTGTACTCAATTAAAATATCATAATTTCACTTGTTTTTTTGTCCTTCATGTATACACACAACTGATATACCAGACACTCTCCCAGGGGCAAGTACTATATATTTAACTCTCTTCAGATGATTTCCACACAGCACCATGGAGATTGAGGATTTTATTGATGCTTTTACCATTTAACAAGCATATAGCAAAACAAGTTTATATTTTATAGAGAGACAACAAGAGATAAGTGGTTATTTTAAGTCCAGCTATCAAAACACATCAAATTAGGTGAAGTTGGAGAAAAGAACTTTCCAAAGCAGGTCACTAAAAATTTCCTTCAAAAAACATTTTTTTTGGTGTGTTTAAAATTCAATTTTCTACATGTATTTTTTTTTCAGAAACTCTTTTGCTACTTAAGATGAGGTTCCCTACTGATTAGCTTCTTTCGTCCTCTTCTCAAGCCTGTTAGATCATAGATACCGCAGGAGACCAGAGCTGGAAAGAAACTCTAAAATCTATATTCTCTACTTAATAGACAAGGAAACTGAGGCTCAGCAAGGTAAAAAGAACAAAGCAAGAGAATCACATTGGTTTTATGGGTGAAAAGACAGGCTTGAACTGCTAGTGAACATTATTCAGAATTGGGACCAAAAGGGAAAGATTCTCACACTCTCAGCCTTCCAACTAATAACACTCTTGATCATAGCTTAACCTTGAGAACGGTAATGGCCATGAGCCAGTGGAGCAGAAGGCCAGAGGAGAGAAGGATGTCACTCACACTGATGGAGTGAGTGCCCTGCCAATAATAGGAACCTGCACACAATCCCTTAAGCAACGGTAGTTCAGCATGGTTTCCCCCAAAGAGTCTATTTTCATTAAACATTTTCAGTCACAGCTTCCTTGATTTTTAATAAATAGGCAAGTTGATAATCTTTCTTCTGAGAATTTTATATCTGGTGTTAAAACGAATTTAAATCAGCATGCCATGTAATTGTACATTTTCACCAGAGTATAAAAACATGCAGTAGCAAAGAGCTCACCTCCCACAGTCCTTATCCAACACTTAACCTCTTCCTCACCCCCTCTTCGCACATAACATGTGACACCTGGGAAGACACCAGGCAGTGTTTTGTCATGATTCATTTAGGCCACATACCTTTGGTCTCTGAGAGAAATCTCCATTCTCCCATAGTCTCCTGCCTCAGATATCCTACAGCTGAAAACAATGGGAAAGTGAGAGAAAATATAAGGGCTCATTAGACAAACATAATATCCCAACACATGTAGCAATGAAAGTTTAATCTGGTTTTAATTTCAGGGACCTCCAAGGAAAGCTTCACACAGAATACGCTCCCGTGTTCTCTCTATCCCTCTGTCACCATCACAGGAAAAGGCTCCAGAAAGCGTTTGTTGGTTCCCCCTCCCCAGACTTATTGAGGTATAATTGAGAAATAAAATTGTGTACAAATTGTATAAAAAAGTATACAATGTGATGATTTGATATACACATGCACTGTGAAAAGATTCCTTCCATCCAGTTAATTAACACATCCATCACCTCCCACATTCACCCTCTTTGTGTGTGAGAACATTTAAGTATTACTCTTTTGGCAAAGTTTAATTATTCAATACAGTGGTATCAATTATAGTCACCATGTTATGCATTAGAACCTCAGACCTCATTCATCTTATACCTCAAAGTCCGTACCCTTTAACCAACCTCTACCTAGCTCACACAGCCCTGGCCCATGACCCCACGTTTCAATTCTATGTTTCCATGAGTTTGATTTTTTTTAGCTTTACATATAAGTGATACCATGCAGCATTTGTCTTTCTCTGAGTTATTTCACTCAGCACAATGTGCTCCAGGTTCATCCATATTTTCATAAATTACAGACTTCTTTTTAAAGGTTGAATAGTATTCCTACGTGTGTGTGTGTAAGAGTGTGAGAGAGAGAGAGAGATCTATTCATCCACTAATGGAAAATTAGGTTGTCCTCACATCTTGGCTGTTGTGAATAATGCGACAATAAACATGGGGGTATAAATATCATTTCAAGATAATATTTTGTTTCCTTTGGATATATGCAGAGAAGGGATTGCTGAATCATATGGTAGGTCTGTTTTTAACTTCTTGGGGAACCCCCATACTGTCTTCTGTAATGGGAAAAAAATACCACCAACAGTGTGCAAGGATTCCTTTCCTCCTTATCTTTGCCAGGACTTATCATCTCTTTTTCCTTCATCCAACATTTTTATTTTTCCTAATTTTACATCTTTTATTCAAGTATAATTAACAATGCTACATTAGCTTCAGGTGTACAGTATAATGGTTTAAAAATTCTATACATTTCTAGGGGCGTCTGGGTGGCTCAGTGGGTTAAAGCCTCTGCCTCAGCTCAGGTCATGATCTCGGGGTCCTGAGATCGAGCCCTGTGTCGGGCTCTCTGCTCAGTGGGGAGCCTGTTTCCCTTCCTCTCTCTGCCTGCCTCTCTGCCTACTTGTAATCTCTCTCTGTCAAATAAATAAATAAATAAATAATCTTTTTAAATAAATAAATAAATAAAAATAAAAATTCTATACATTTCTCAATGCTCATCAAGGTAAGTTCACTCTTTAATCCCCATCCCCTGTTTCACCCATCCTGCCCACACACCTCTCCTCTGGCAACCATCTGTTTCTTCTCTGTATCTAAGAGAACATTTTATGTCTCTTTTTGTCTTTCTTCTGTTTCCTAAATTCCACATTTGAGTGAAATAAGTCAAACAGAGAGAGACAAATACCATATAATTTCACTCATATGAGGAATCTCTTGTCTTTTGAGAATAACTAGTCTAACAGGTACAAGACAATATCTCACTGTAGCTTTGATTTGCAATTCCCTGGGGATTAGTGATGTTGAACATCTTTCCATGTCATTTGTATGTGTTCCTTGGGAAGATGTCTATTCATGTCCTTTGCCTGTTTTTTAAAAATATTTCATTTATTTGAGAGAGAGAGTGTGTGAGTGAGAGAGCCTGAGCAGGGGGAGGGACAGAGGAAGATGGAGAAGCAGGGAGCTAACATGGGGCTTGACCCCAGAACTGGGGGCTCATGACCGGAGCTGAAGGCAGGCAAAACCAACTGAGCCACCCAGGTGCCCCTGCCTATTTTTTAATTTCATTTTTATTTTCTGTTTTTAAATTAAGTTGCATGAATTCTTATGTATTTTAGATATTATTAACCCCCTGTCAGATATGTGGTTTGCAAATATTTTCTCCCATGCCATGGGTTTCATTTTGTTGATGGTTTCCTTTGCTGAACTTTTAGTTTGATATAGGCTCACTTGTTTGTTTTTGCTTTTGTTGCCTTTGGTGTCAAATGCAAAAAATCATGGCCAAAACCAGTGTTGAAGTACTTACTTGTTAAGTTTTCTTCTAGGAGTTTTATGACTTTGGGTCCTACATTCAATTTTTAAATCCACTTGGCATGATTTTTGTGTATGGAAAATTCAATAAATTTTTGATGCATGAAAAAAACTAAGAAATAGTTTGTTCTAGGATTTTATTTTTTCCCTACTGTATCTAGGAAGGTCCAGGAGCCCATCAAAGGCAAAAAAAAAAAAAAAAAAGGCAAAAATTGTCACAGGAACAATGCTGGGAAGGGCATATAAAAGTTCTCATCACCAGAAATAGAACTTGAAATAGAGCAGATCAAGTGATGGACAGACCCAAGTGAGAAACAGAAGGGCTATGGCCCCATGCTCTGCTCTGTCTGCTGTCTGACTGCTTACCAAGGCCACTGTATATAACTTTCTATCTACTAAGATTCTGGATCCCTCTCTTCTAGGTCCTTAGAATATTTTGATCCCCTGGAATTAATTTATTAGTCACTGATTTCATCTAGTCCAATATCCCTCTTTCAGTTGTACCCGGTTCTTCCGTCAGACCCTGTCAGACCACTCCTTGCTGGGATGAACCTGTCTCCACATGGAAAGGACACTGAAATCATGAAAAGGAATAGGGGAGTAAAGGGAGCCAAGAAAAAAAAGACAACAAAGGAATACTCCTAAGGATAAGAAAAGTAACACAACATAGAAACTGCAAGGGATGTGTGTAAAAGGGTGAAGGACACACTTCGAAGAGATGTAAGTGGTTAAAAGCAAATAGTTTGGAGACAGAGTGCTAGATTTGAATTTAGCTCTGCTGTTTACCAACTGGGTTAATTTGGACAAATTACCTTCTCTCTCTGGGTCCTAGCTTCAACAGATAAATAATACTACTTACCCTCATAGCAGTTTGTGGAAACTAAATAAATTAATACACTTTAATACTTAGCACATGGTTTGTGCTCAAAGTTGGTTAATATCATGAAAGTAAAATCACTTGAATTCTTGACCCTTTTATAAATGTCTTAAATATATGTGAAGAGTCTTAACATGTGTATCTGTAAGTGCCAAATTAGTGCCATATTCTTTCCAAGAAACAAAAGAAAGTATTGTCTCTGGAAGAGAATATAAGAAAAGGGCCTGTGTTGGCCCCTTCATTCACAGTAACACATATTCCTCCCTGGAGGGAGTTTGACAGATTATGACATATTGTTGCTGTCAGGAGTGAAAAACAACCTTGTAGTAAATCAGTTTTTAATTTGTGTTTTTGAAAAATCGGGACTATGCTTTAAAATTTTTGAAATAACCACTGGTGAGTATATGATTACAAGAACACAGCGCTTTCCCTTTCCTCAGTGGCAGCAACTCCTCAAAACAGAGCAAAGAGATCAGTTCTTCCTGCTGCAAAATGGAGCCTCATCCTCCAATCCCCAAGCTGGAAAGTCTTCCCCTCAATTCCCACTAAAGGAATCATAGCTGTGGCTCCTCCCAGCACCAGTCTGTGCTTTTTCTCCTCTACCATTCCATGCCCCTGGATGATGACAACGAGAATAATTTGGTATTGAAAACAATCTGATGTAATGGATGGAGATTAATCAAACACAGTTGGGTTTTAGATTTTCCAAAGTTGATTTCAAAGTGTGTAACAAGAAAAGACCAGATGATGAGCTCCTGGGAAAGATGGTTCTCACTGAGTGGAGCACATGAATCTCAAATGAGACATGAAAGCCTCAGATGGGATGAGAATGCCAAGGAGAATATTAATTCATGAAAGAAAATATAAAATCCCGTCATAAAAGCCAGCCCACCAAAAGCACAAACAATGAATGTGTGATAAAGGAAGAGGGCAGAATCTCCAAGACTCTAGTACAGGCTGTGTGCCCAGAAAGTCTACTTCAGGGCCATGCCATTGGTAGATGTAAGCAACCTCTGGGGCCAGGTGTCTGAACAATCTTAACCTGGAACCAGAGAGAAGGGAGCTTACTTGTTACATAAGCAGAAGAGCTGAGAGAGCAATGCCTGAGCTCCAGGTAGACTGGATTGTTCTTATCTACCCTTCATCCCTTCTTGCCTCTTCCTCCCTAACAGTCTTCCTTTCCTTCCATGGATTTTCTCTTCTGCTATACAGCCTCAGAGAAACCTGACCCCATCTCCAGCTGTTAGGGTCAGTCTTAGCTATCTAAAAGAAATCTCATCTTCCTTTCCAGACATTGATAAATTATCATGTGACCCATTGATACCAGGAAGAGGCTTCCTGGAACTTCTGCAGGTTCTTCCTCATCTTCTGGAAGACATTTTGGGCATTCCTCAAAAATTGTTCCTTGTGATGCAAGGCCCTGAACTGCTGCCAACCTGGGAATGAACTCAGTACACTAAGAAGAGAAGAGCTAAAAAATACAAAAACCAGAAGCAGGGGCCCTGAGATTAAGTTACTTGGAAGCTGTCCTGCCTAGGAATTCCAGTTTCACACTAGTAGGTAAAATCCTTATTATGGTTGAAGTCAGTATGATTTTGATGCTTTTGTTATATGTAACTAGAATACACTGGTAAAGAAGTAGGAGCTGGAAGAGGAGGAGGAGGAGGATGACAAGGATGAGATGGAGAAACTAAAATCTTCAATTATAGGTAAGACTCAGAAAAAATATCACAAATTGCAATAGCTCATGTCTATATTTTCCCACTATTATCTCTTGTTGCTTTTCTACAGTGAATAGCAGAAAAGAACACACTCTTAATTTCCTGCCTGAGTAGGATGTGCACTGGACTTCCACACCAGCTGGTAAAATAGCTTTGCTTGAGAAACACAGGTCTGTCTACAAGAGGGAGTGAAAGAGTACTACTCCTGGAACTCAAGTCTTGGAAGGAGAAACCTAGATCCTATGGAGGTGATGAGAGAAAAAACTATTGGCCTTCATTCTGTTCTGTGGCTTCCCCAGGTTAGGTTTCATCACAGTGCAAATTCTGCAAGTATCAGAAGGAAACTGCTAGCAACTCCCATTCTCAAGGGCTTAGCAGAAATAAGTTGATGGAGAAAATAAAATGCTAACAGTGGAGTCAAAACATAGAGAAATTTAGAACACTTCTCTAAAATGAGCATGGAAAGTTATACCCTTTCTCATTTGTTTTGATTTTCCTACCCTTTAAGGCATGAAATAAGGCATATATTTTCCCTTTTAAGTCAACAGAAATTCAGCATGAACACGACTTTTTATACACAAAGTGCTTCTTCTCAGAAAATGTTTTATTAAAAGCATAGGTACTTTGATTATCAAAGAACACTTTGACAATCCAACAGAACACTCTTTTGTCAGGAATGTAGTTGCCTAAGATGGAATTAGCACAAGTAATATAGTTACCTAAGATAGCAATAGTTAAAAAGAAGCACAAGTATCTATTCTAGAGTACAGATTCCCTCCCTGCCCCATCTCAGAAAGGCATCTCCTTCTTATAAGGTAACAGCAGATGAAGATTCTGAGCCCTCTGGCACCTGATAAGGAAGAGAACAATGGGGAAGTAGGAGGAAGAGAGGGTATTCCTGCCTCTGCCATGATGGATATCCTACCACTTCCCAGTAACAGAGGGTCTGCATGTCACTACATGGCTCATGATTTCTCCAAAGGCTATAACAAGGGGTAGGTGAAGTCACATGAGAATTATTATCATATACCACAGTTCCCTTGCCTCCCCTTCCATGATATTCATCTGGAAATGCCTAAACCTGATTACACACAACTATTTTTCTACTCTGCATTTGTGTCTAAGTAGTTGCCTAGTCTCTTTGAATTTGTGATCACAAATCTCCAGTGGGCCCCAGCACTGCCTGGCAATACTTCTCAATTTCCCCTATGCAATTCATTTTCTCATTCTCCCAATTATTTACTTTCCTCACCTTAGGTCTCCAACACTCCCTACCTTCCTTACTCTCAACACATAGCTTTTCTTCTTATTTCAATGAGAAAATAGATGCAAACAGAAGAGAATTCCCTATCTTCTTGTTATCACACTTATAAATTTTTCATATATATAAACATTCTTGTTCTTATCCAGCCAATTCCTCCCCATGTACACTGGATATCACCCCCTCTCATCTGTTCTTAATTATGAAAGAGCCTCAAGGGTTTGGTGAGACTTTGAAAATACATGCAAAGTGTCCTCTGCATAAGTATTTTTTTCTGAAGAAACATCCATAGTTTTCACAAAAATCTCAGAGGGAGTCAAAACATTTAACACCACTATGAGCTAATAATAATAATAATAGCCAACATGTACTGAACCTTTAATATATGCCTAGTACTAGCATGAAAGACTTAATTTAATTCTCAGTGAAATCTTACAATAAAACTATTATTGAGATACCTGTACCACAGGTGGGCAAACTGATGCTAAGATGCTTAGAGAGTTTATATAACAAGCTCAGGTTTTTACAGCTAAAATTGCAGGGTTTCAATTTGAGCCCAGACAGATGCTCAAGACAATCACAATAATATTACCTCTATGTTGTCTGGGAGGACTGGCTACCAGGGGATTTAGAATTTATAATTATTTTTTTTCCTTTTCTGCATCTTATATCTGGAAAACTAATACCAAAAAAGCACACAAATTTTCTTAAAGAAAATGCTATTTTACAATCAAAATTATTCCAATAAACCACAAGGCAGGGGCAGGTGAATGCTTTTTTTTGTAAGTAATTTAAGTGATATATTGCTTTCTACATCATGCATCATTTTTTAATAAACTACTATGAAATATTATGCAAATTTAAAGTTATCAGCCTTCTGTAAATAACAAAAAGAACTTTAAATATTTAATCAGTGATTTATAACTGCTCAAGTGATCAAAGAAGGTAATTTAGCCTGTTCCTTGCACTCTATATATTTGGATAATTAAAAAATTGCTTGGCTCGTGTTTAAAATGCCAAAATATGGGTCGCTGTGATATATCCCCACTTGTTACACCTTCACTACTGTTTCAGCCTGACTTCTTTATGCACACAGACCAAGGAACAGGAGCTCAAAATGCTCAAATGCCCCTCCTTAAAGCTCAAAAGAAAACAAAATATTCTTCTGAAAACAAAACTGCCAAGATGTAGTCACCTATCCATTGCTTCATATTACCTAGTCTTCATTTCTTTATTTGCAAAAGTCATAAGCACCATGTCCAACTATTTGGAATAGACAGAAGCACTCTCTTGAGTTTCTACAATCTGCCAGAATACATACACCAAAACTATAAGAAGTCCCATCTTGTCATGTAGGAGGTATGTTCCTGGCTATAAAATGATGAGAGAGGGATTTACCCAGGAAAACCAATACAAGAAAGAATGTCATCTCTCATCCTCGGTTTCTTCTGCAGAAGGTTTATATATCCAGGAAACATATTACCAGGAACCCTTAGGGTACATGTTCTTCAGACTCTAGCCACCACTTACATTAACACCTGGAAAGCGCCAAGTCTACTCCCAAATTTCTCAAACCTTCCAATAAATTCCCATACCCCTTACAGCATTTGCCCCACCTATATTGAGCTCTGCCATTCTGTAAAACCATTCTTTGTTGACACTAGCCTTGTTGCCTCTGCACGGAACACCCTTTCCTTCCTCCCTCTCCCACTTTATTTGCTCAATTCTTCATTCTCCAACTCTCACCTCAGGGATGTTTTCCTTGAACACCCCCACCCCAACTCTGGAGTAGGTGGCATTCTATGGAGCCGTTAGTGCCCTATTTACTCTTAGCTTAGCCACAAAGTCTGTTATTATGGTCTACTCCCTGTCCCCTTGCTAGACTCTACCATCCTTGGAATGAACAACTGTATCTATCCTTAAAATTTGTATCTTTTATCATAGCCCAGTGCCTTAATTAAAATAGATGATAAATAAAACTTACTTATTGACGGAATGAACAACTGTCCTCATTTATCATATCCTCTATTTATAACTACATGATTGTAGATGCATGTAGAAAAGATGCATGTATAGGAGTAGTACAGAGACACAGGGAAAAAAGAGAGAGAGAGAGAGAGACAGAGAAAACAGCCTTACCCCAACATATGAAAATACATATTACATAAAAACTGCCCTCCAAGGATCATTTCCCTCTTCATCTTTATTTCCATTCTTCCTCCTACACTACTACCTCACTGATTTTTACAATATGCCCTCCTCCTTTCTCATCATTTTATTTTTGCCATATCCTCTACTGCCAACTCCTGATCATTCTCACAACTTGCCTTTTCCCCCCACTACCTTCTAATGGCAAATTTAATCTGATTTGAATAGTTGTCTAATTCTATTTGGATGTCAAAACAATATGGAAGTAAATGTATAAATAAAGTGGTATGCAATAGATGGCATTCATTGATTTATGCCTTACCATACATACTTGTTAACAAAATATGTTTTTTAGGCAGGAGCAGTGTATCTGAACAAACCACAGCATGTCAAAAGATCAGTGAAAGACTTCTGGCTATGATGGAGGAAACAGACTTACGACTGAACCTGAAACAACACACACACACACACACACACACACTAGCGGCAGAAAATACATGAAACAACAGTTTTAAAGACAGTGGGCATCAGGCAATGAAGGCCAGTAATCCCCGAAATCAGATAGGAAACAAATGAGGTAATCCCTATGACTGCCCAGTTTACAGCCTTGAGAGAATTTCCAGGCTATGGTAGGGAAAAGGAACCTGGGTGGAGCCTAAGTAGACTCCTTGAGTCTAAGAGACAGAGCTTGGAGTCCAAGCAGATAAAGGAGGCTAGAGTTTGCAGAATAAGAGAACCAGAGAGGAGAGAGTTTCACACAGAAGTCTAAAATCTCAAAACCCTGAGAATGGATCAGCTCATGCATTTGTGAAAACTACCAAAAAAAAAAAAAAAAGCCACTTGAAAGAATGAGAAGAAATAGTATCTCAGTACTTACAGAGGACCAGGAATAGTGTCTATTCCCACCAATTAAATTGGAAAAACCTTGTAACTCATAAGAAGTGATAGAATACTTAATTAATACTTGCCTTTGAGTGGAAAAACAATAGTACTAAACTAAATACAACTCTGCTGGTGCCTCACAAATGTTAAAGGCAAGACCTGAAAAGATCCAACTGTTACCAAGTAAGCTAACTGCACCCCCCAGACCAAAACTCAAGAATAGTTATATGAAAACAAAAATATCTAGCACTCAACAAAGTAAAATTATTCATGTATTGCATCTAATCAATAATTACAAGACATGAAAAACAACAGAAAAATGTAATCCACAATGAATACTACATAAATCAAGCAAATGAAACTGATACAGAACTGACAGATATTAAAACTATCTGAATATTAAATAATTTTTATAATAAAAAAGAACATTAAAGAACATTCCTTATGCTTAAAAAGTTAAATAGAGACATGGAAGATATAAAAGAAGACACCCGCATTTAAACTTCTAGAGATAAAAGTCACAAGGTGTAATATACTGGTCTTCCATTGCTAGGGAACAAATTATCCCAATTTTAGTAGTTTAGAACAACAAACTTAAAACAACTTAATACACAGATTTATGGGTCAGAAGTCCAGGAAGGACTAACTAGAGTAGAACTGAAATTATGCTATTGGCTGGATTAGTTCTTATCTCAAGGCTCTGAAGAAGAACTTAATTTCAAGATCACTCAGGTTGTCAGCAAACTCAACTTTCTTGTGGCAATAAGGCTGAGATCCCCATTTTCTTGCTGTGAACCAGAGGCCACTGGGAGCCTAGACGTCACTCTCAGGTCTTTTTTATTTGGATCCCTCTATCTTTAAGTCAACAACAGTGCACTCAATCCTTCATTGTTTCCCATCTCTCTGGCTTCTTCTGAAATCATCCTGAAGAACTCACTTACTTAAAAGACATATAATTATATAGGCCCACCCAGAGAGTCTCCCTTTTGACTAACACAAAGTCAACTGATTAGTAATTTTGACTACATCTAAAAAATTCCTTTTGTTATGTAGCATTACATAATTGGGAGCCTGATATCTCATCATATTTACAGTTCTAGGGATTAGGCAAAAACTCTCAGGGGTCATTTCGGAATTCTGCCAACCACAGATGAGAAGAAAAATACACTGAGACTAAAGGAGTATCAGACATTTTGGAAGAAAATATTAGTGAAATTGAAGACACAGTAATAGAAAATTTCCAAAATGAAACAGAGAGGAAAAGATATAATAATAAAGCACCAAAATGAAGCATCAGTAAACTCTCAGGACAACTTCAAAGAAGGTAGAAAATATTTGAAGAGACAATTGTTCAAAAATTTCCAAAACTAATGAAAACTGTAAATCCACAGTAGCAAGATCAATGAACTCCCAAGCACAAGAAATTTAAAGAAACTACACCAAGGCACATGATAATCAAATTGCTCACAACCAGTGATAAGGAGAAAATCTTAAAAGCAGGCAGAGGAAAAATATATGTTATTTACAGAGACAGATTAAAAAGAGAGCAAAATTCTCATTAGAAATAATGCAAATAAAAAGACAGTATAGCAATATATTTAAAAATTTAAAAACCTAGAAATGTATACACAACAAAAAATACTTTAAAAACTATGGCAATGGCACCCTGATGAAGAAGTGAAGAATTTAAAGCACAGATTACAGTAAGTACAGTGATGTTGGGATTCAAAATTGGCTGTAGGAAAAGCATGCTGACTTCATAGCCTTGTAATATCTGCTCGGTCCACACCAGTAGCTCCAAGAAAGGAACCTGTGCATATATCTGGTGCCCCATCTTTTATGGCTGCTGCCCAGAGATCACATCCCTTGAGAGCCTGGCTCTGATGGCCAGTGGGGTTGGTGGTCATGTGTTCAATGGGACAGTAGCAAACAGATCTATCACTCTAGGCCTCCACATAGAGGGAACAGACAGAAATTCTTATCTCCCAGGCTTCATCTTGAAGGAGTGTTCTCATATAGCAGATGAATCTTACTGTTCAACCTTGTCCTAGCTCTTGGCTGTCTCTCAAATCTTTGTGATTTTCCAAGCAGCCTAGCTTATTTTTAATAGCTCCCAGTAGTTGAGAGTGTGCCAAAACCTGTCTAGGATCCAAAGACGATGACCTCCATCGGCATCTAGTCTCAGGCTGATTGGAAAGTGAAACCCAAGCAGCAGCTTTTAAAGTATGCAAATATACCTCTTTCAGAGGAAGACATCTAAGGAGACACACAAAAGATAAAAAGAATCTAAGCATGCTACTACATAAAATTACAAAATCACAAATGATGAGATCCAGAGAAGAAAGTAATGGAGGGGAGCTACAAAACAACTAGAAAAGAATTAATAAAATGGTAATAATACCTATCCACAATTACCTTCAATGTAAATGGGCTAAATTCTCCAATCAAAAGACAGAGTGGCTGAATAGATAAAAATACAGATCTACCTATATGCTGCCTATAAGAGACTCATTTCAGATATAAGGATACACACAGACTAAAGAGGCTGTGAAGAGATGGAAAAAGATATTCCATGCAAATGGAAATGGAAAGAAAGCTTGGTGGCTATATTTACATTGGACAAATAGATCTTAGGACAAAGACTATAATAAGAGATAAAGAAAGTCACTAAATAACGATAAAGGTGTCAATCAAATGAGAGGATTTAACATCTGTAAATACTTATGCATCCAACATAGGAGCAGCTAAACATAAAGCAAATGGTAACAGAGGTAAAGAAAGAAAGAAATATACAGCAATACAATTATAGTAGGGAACTTTAATACCCCACTTTCAGAATGGACAAGTTATCCAGACAGAAGAGCAATAAGAAAACATTGGCCTTAAACAACATGTTAGACCAGATGGACTTAATGGACATTTACAGAACATTCCATCCAAAAGCAACCAAATAAATGCCATTCTCAAGGTATATAGAACATTACAGATCATATGTTAGACCACAGAACAAGTCTTAATAAATTTAAGAAGATTGAAATAATATCAAACACCTTTTCTGACACTTGTATGAAAAGAAACCCCACAAAAACTCAATTATAAGAAGAAAACTGGATAACCCATAAATACATGGAGATCAAACTACATATAACTGAACTACCACTGAGTCAAAGAAGAAATTTTAAAAATGTATATCTTGAGACATATGAAAATGAAATACAACACACCAAAACTTATGGGATGCCTAAAAAACAAAAAAAACCTCATAAACATTAAGAGGGAAGTTAATGGTGATGAATGCCTACATTGAAAAACAAGAAATATCTAAAAAAAAAAAAAATTTTATACCATAAGCAACCAGAAAAAAAATAAGCTAAGTCTAAAGTTAGTAGAAGGAAGGAAATAACAAAGATGAGAGTGAAAATAAATGAAATACAGACTTTAAAGACAATGGAAAAGATCAATAAAACTGAGTTGGTTTTTTGAAAAAATAAACAAAATAGATAAAACTTTAGCTAGACTTAATAAAAAAAAAAAGAAGAGAGAGACTCAAAGAACTAAAAAGAGAAATGAAAGAAGAGAAATTACAAAGATCATACAAAAGATGCTTACAAAGGACCATAAGCAACTACTGTGCTTTGAAAAATCACATGTCAAAAAATTGGACAAGGAAGAAGAGGATAAACTCCTAGAAATATACAACCTACCAAACTTGATCCATGAAAAAAACAGAAAATCTGAAAAGACCAATTACTAATAAGGAGATTGGATCTGTAATAAAAAAAAATCTCCCAACAAACAAACTCAAGGACCAGATGTCTTCACTGGTGAATTCTACCAAACATTTAAAGAATTAATGCCAATCCTCAAACTCTTCCAAAAAATAGAAGAGAAAGGAACACTACCAAACACATTTTATAAAGTCAGAATTACCCCCAATATCAAAACAAGACAAAGGACAGTTCAAGAGTAAAAAGTACAGGCCAATATGCCTGATAACATGGATGCAAAAATCCTCAAAAAAAAAAAAAAAATTAGCAAACCAGGGTGCCTGGGTGGCTCAGTCAGTGAAGTGTCTGGCTTTTGCTCAGGTCATGATCCCAGAGTCCTGGGATCAAGTCCACACTGGGATCCCTGCTCAGCAGGGAGTCTGTGTTTCCCTCTACCTCTCTGCCTGCTTGTGATCTCTCTTTCAAGCTCTCTCTAATAAATAAATAAAATCTTTTTTTAAAAATTAACAAACCAAATTAAACAATACATTTTAAAAACATACAGTGTGATCAAGTGAGATTTATTCCAGGGATGCAGGGATGGTTCAAAATCTGCAAATGAATCAGTGTAATATACTACGTTGAAAGAGAAAGTATAAACTCATATGATCATCTCAAGAGATCCAGAAAAGCATTTGACAAAATTCGACATCCATATGTGATAAAAACTCAACAAAGTGGGTATAGAGGAAACATACTTCAATATAACAAGGCCATATATAATAAGATCACAATTAACATCATATTCAGCAGTGAAGAGCTAAAAGCATTTCCTCTAATTTAAGAACAAGACAAACATACCCACTCTCACCACTTTTATTTAACCTTGTATTAGGAGTCCTAGTCAGAAAAATAAGGCAAGAAAAAGAAATGAGTCATCCAAAACAGAAAGAAAGAAAGAAAGAAACAGAACTGTCTCTGTTTGCAGATGACTTATATGAGAAACCCTAAAGACTCAACGAAAAAACTGTTAGTATAAACAAATTCAGCAAAGTTGAAGGATACAAAATCAACTGCATTCCTATACACTAATAAACTATCAGAATTTTTAGGAATGAGAGGCAAGATGGCAGGAGTAGCAGATTGAAATGACATTAGGTCCCAGGAATTCAGCTAGATACTTATCAAACCATTCTGAACACCTACAAACTCAACAGGAGATTGAAGAGAAGAAGAGCAGCAATTCTAGGAACAGAAAATCCACCACTTTCTGAAAGGTAGGACAAGCGGAGAAGTGAATCCTAAGTGATGGGTAGATAGATCACGTGGGGGAGGGGCTGGCTCCTGGCAAGTGGTGGAGAAGCAGAACTCAAAATCAGAACTTTTAGAAGTCTGCCCCACTGAGGGACATCGCTCCAGAGGCTAAATGGGGGTGGAATCCTCGCAGGGACAGTGTAGTCTCAGGTCCTGCAGGGTCACAGAAAGAACGGGGGTGCCTGAGTGTGGCAGAGCTCCAGGTATCAGAGCGGAGAAGCCAGCTACAGAGACGGAGCTAAGGAGTGAGATCTCAGCTTGGGGTTACCTTACGCCATGATCCTAGGTACAGCTGGGCCACTGCTCTTCGGGCAGGGACCTCACAAGTGGCAGATCTGGGGAAACCCCTTCCTTTTTACCCCAAGAAGAGTGGCACAACAGTGCACTACAGAAATCTGCTGGGTTTGGAGACTCCAAACAGGGCCATGCACTAGAGATAGAAACACTCGGTGACAGGCCAGGTAAGCTTGGAGTGCGGCCGGAGATCAGGGAGACAGGAGGATTTGATAGCTTTTCCTTGCCGGCGCACTGAGGAGAGGGACCCCGAGATCTCCGCTCCCCCAGGGCCAGAGATTGGGAGGCTGCCATCTTCATTCCCATCCTCCAGAGGTCTATGGAAAGCATTCAGGGAACAAAAGCTCCAAGAGCAAACCCGAGCAGATTACTTAGCCCAGTCCCTGGTAAGGGCAGTGCAATTCTGCCTTGAGCAAAGATATTTGAGACTCACTGAAACAGGCCCCTCCACCAAAAGATCAGCAAGAACATCCAGCCAAGACCAAGCTTACTGATCAAGGAGAACAGTGGAACTCCAGAGCTAGGGAAATGTAATGCATAGAATTCATGGCTTTTCCCCATGATTCTTTAGTCTTGCAAAGTTAAAATTTTTTTATTTTATTTTTTTCTTATTCTATTATTTTTAACTTTTTCTCTTTCCTCTTTTAACGTTTTTTAACTAGTTTATCTTAATACCTTTCTTTTTAAAAAAATCTTTTTAGGGACGCCTGGGTGGCTCAGTTGGTTAAGCGACTGCCTTCGGTTCAGGTCATGATCCCAGCATCTTGGGATCGACTCCCACATCAGGCTCCTTGCTTGGTAGGGAAGCCTGCTTCTTCTGCCTCTGCCTGCCATTCTACCTGCCTCTGCTTGCTCTCTCACTCTCTCTCTCTCACACAAATAAATAAATTGTTTAAAAAATTTTTTTTAAACCTTCATTGTTATAGTCATATTTTATCCCTTTACTGTATTTAACATTATTTTTTGTATACATAAAGGTTTTTTTTTTTCCTAAAAAATTTTGGGATACAATTTCTTCTAATAGATGAAAACATACCCTAAATCTAGCACATAATTTTGTTCTAGTCTCCAGCCTGAGCACATTCTCTCCTTTTTTTTCCCCTTTTTCCAAACAACTTATAAATTCCTTTTTTAGAATTTTTTTTTATTTTCACTTTTATACTCATATTCCATCCATTCTTCATGTTTACCCTTATTTTTCTATTTATACACATAACTTTTTTTTTCTTTAGAATTTTGGGAGGTAGTTTCTTCTAAGAGACCAAAATACACCCAAAATCAAGTGAGTGGCTCTGGCTCTGTTCTATTCACCAGTCTCCTCTTCTCTCTCTCTCTCTCTCTCTCTCTCTATATATATATATATATATATATATATATATATAATTTTTTTTATTTCTTTTTTTTCCCTTTCTTCTCTGCCTGGTTTTGGGTCTCTTATTTGGTTAGTGTACATTTTTCCGGGGTCTTTGCCACCCTTTTAGTATTTTATTCTCTCATTCATATATTCTTATCTGGATAAAATGACAAGGTGGAAAAATTCACCACAAAAAAAAAAAAAAAGAACAAGAGGCAGTACCGACGACTAGAAACATAATCAATACAGACATTGGTAATATGTCAGATCTAGAGTTCGGAATGACAATTCTCAAGGTGATAGCTGGGCTCAAAAAAGGCATGGAAGATATTAGAGAAACTCTGGAGAAATAAAAAACTCTTTCTGGAGAAATGAAAGAACTAAAATGTAACCAAACTGAAATCAAAAAAGCTATTAATGAAGTACAATAAAAAATGGAGGCTCTTACTGCTAGGATAGATGAGGCAGAAGAGAGAATTAGTGATATAGAAGACCAAATGATGGAGAATAAAGAAGCTGAGCAAAAGAGACACAAACAACTACTGGATCATGAGGGGAGAATTTGAGAGATAAGTGATACCATATGATGAAACAATATTAGAATAATTGGGATTCCAGAAGAAAAAGAAAGAGAGAGGGGAGCAGAAGCTATATTGGACCAAATTATTGAAGAGAATTTCCCCAATATGGCAAAGGGAACAAGCATCAAAACCTAGGAGACACAGAGAAGCCCTCTCAAAATCAATAAAAATAGGACCACACCCCGTCATCTGATAGTAAAACTTACAAGTCTTAGTGACAAAGAGAAAACCCTGAAAGCAGCTCAGGACAAGAAGACTGTAACATACAATGGTAGAAATATTAGGTTGGCAGCAAACTTATCCACAGAGACCTGGCAGGGCAGAAGGAACTGGCATGATATATTCAGAACACTAAATGAGAAAAATATGCAGCCAAGAATACTATTTCCAGCTAGGCTATCATTGAAAATATAAGGAGAGATAAAAAGCTTCCAGGACAAACAAAAATTAGAATTTGCAAACACCCAACCAGCCCTATAGGAAATATTGAAAGGGGTTCTCTAAGCAAAGAGAGACCCTAAAAGTAGTAGACCAGAAAGGAACAGAGACAATACACAGTAACAGTCACCTTACAGGCAATACAACGGCACTCAATTCATATCTTTCAATAGTTACCCTGAATGTAAATGGGCTAAATGCCCCAATCAAAAGATACAGGGTATCAGAATGGATAAAAAAATAAAACCTATCAATATGCTGTCTACAAGAAACTCATTTTAGACCCAAAGACAGTTCCAGATTTAAAGTGGGGGGGTGGAGAACAATTGACCATGCTAATGGACATCAAAAGAAGGCTGAGGTAGCAATCCTTATAACACATAAATTAGATTTTAGGCCAAAGACTATAATAAGAGATGAGGAAGGACACTATATCATACTTAAAGGGTCTGCCCAACAAGAAGATCTAACAATTTTAAATATCTATGCCCTAAACATGGGAGCAGCAAACTATATAAACCAATTAATAACAAAATCAAAGAAACACATCGACAATAATACAATAATAGTAGGGGACTCTAACACCTCCCTCACTGAAATGGACAGATCACCCAAGCAAAAGATCAACAAGGAAAGAAAGGCCTTAAATGATACACTGGACCAGATGAACATCACAGATATATTCAGAATATTCCATCCTAAAGCAAGAGAATGCACATTCTTCTCTAGTGCTCATGGAACATTCTCCAGAATAGATCACATCCTGGGTCACAAATCAGGTCTCAACCAATACCAAAAGATTGGGATCATTCCCTGCATATTTTCAGACAATGCTCTGAAGCTAGAACTCAATCACAAGAGGAAAGTTGGAAAGAACTCAAATACATGGAGACTAAACAGCATCCTACTAAAGAATGAAGGGGTCAACCAGGAAATGAAAGAAGAATTGAAACAATTCATGGAAACATATGAAAATGAAAACACAACGGTTCAAAATCTGTGGGACACAGCAAAGGCAGTCCTGAGAGGAAAGTATATAGTGATACAAACCTTTCTCAAGAAATAAGAAAGGTCTCAAGTACACAACCTAACCCTACACCTAAAGGAGCTGGAGAAAGAACAGCAAAGAAAGCCTAAACCCAGCAGGAGAAGACAAAATCATAAAGATCAGAGCAGAAATCAATGAAATCGAAACCAAAAGTACAGTAGAACAAATCAATGAAACTAGGAGTTCGTTCTATGAAAAAATTAGTAAGACTGATAAACCCCTGGCCAGACTTATCCAAAAGAAAAGAGAAAGGACCCAAATAAATAAAATCATGAATGAAAGAAGAGAGATCAAAACCAACACCAAATACAAACAATTATAAGAACATATTATGAGCAACTATCGCCTGCAAATTTGACATTGTAGAAGAAATAGATATATTCCTAAAAACATATAAACTATCAAAACTGAACCAGGAAGAAATAGAAAACATGAACAGCCCATAACCAGTAAGGAGATTGACACAGTCATTTAAAATCTCCCAAAAAACAAGAACCCAGGGCAGACTGCTTCACAGGAGAATTCTACCAAACATTTAAAGAAGAATTAATAATTATTCTCCTGAAACTGTTTCAAAAAAATATAAATGGAAGGAAAAACTTCCAAACTCATTTTATGAGGCCAGCATCACCTTGCTCCCAAAACTAGACAAAGACCCCATCAAAAAGGAGAATTACAGCCCAATATCCTTGATGAACACAGATGCGAAAACTCTCACCAAAATACTAGTCAATAGGATCCAACAGTACATTAAAAGGATTATTCACCACAACCAATTGGGATTTATTCCTGGGCTGCAAGTTTGGTTCAACATATGCAAATCAATCAATGTGATACAATACACTAATATAAGAAAAAAACCACCACCATATGATACTCTCAATGGATGCTGAAAAAGCATTTGACAAAGTACAGCATCCTTTCTTGATCAAAGTATAGGCACAGAGGGTACATACCTTAATATCATCAAAGCCATCTATGAAAAACCCACCGCAAATATCATTCTCAATGGAGAAAAACTGAAAGCTTTTCCCCTAAGGTCAAGAACACGGCAGGGATGTCCATTATCACCACTGCCATTCAACATAGTACTAGAAGTCCTAGCCTCAGCAATTAGACAACAAAAAGAAATAAAAGGCATCTGAATTGGCAAAGAAGAAATCACTCTCACTCTTTGCAGATGATATGATATTCTACATGGAAAACCCCAAAGACTCCACTCCAAAACTGCTAGAACTCATACAGGAATTCAGTAAAGTGTCAGGATATAAAATCAATGCACAGAAATCAGTTGCATTTCTATATACCAACAGCAAGACAGAAGAAAGGGAAATTAAGGAGTCAATCCCAGGTATTCCTAGATACCTAGGAATAAACCTAACCAAAGAGGCAAAGAATCTGTACTCAGAAAACTATAAAGTACTCATGAAAGAAATTGAGGAAGACACAAAGAAATGGAACAATGTTCCATGCTCATGGATTGGCAGAATAAATATTGTGAAAATGTCTATGCCGCCTAAAGCAACCTACACATTTAATGCAATCCCTAACAAAATGCCATCCATTTTTTTCAAAGAAATGGAACAAATAATCCTAAAATTTATATGGAACCAGAAAAGACCCCAAATAGCCAGAGGAATGTTGAAAAAGAAAGCCAAAGTTGGTGGAATCACAATTCCAGACTTCAAGCTCTATTATAAAGCTGTAATCATCAAGACAGTATGGTACTGGCATAAAACACAGACACATAGATCACCGGAACAGAATAGAGAGCCCAGAAATGGACTCTCGACTCTATGGTCAACTAATCTTCAACAAAGCAGGAAAGAATGTCCAGTGGAAAAAAGACAGTCTCTTCAACAAATGGTGTTGGGAAAACTGGACAGCCACATGTAAAAGAATGTAACTGGACCATTTCCTTACACCACACACAAAAATAGATTCAAAGTGGATGAAAGACCTCAATGTGAGAAAGGAATCCATCAAAATTCTTGAGGAGAACACAGGCAACAACCTCTTCGACCTCAGCTGCAGCAAATTCTTCCTAGAATTGTCACCAAAGGCAAGGGACACAAGGGCAAAAATGAACTATTGGGACTTCATTGAGATCAAAAGCTTTTGCACAGCAAAGGAAACAGTCAACAAAATGAAAAGACAATGGGCAGAATGGGAGAAGATATTCATAAATGACATATCAGATAAAGGGCTAGTATCCAAAATCTATAAAGAGCTTAGCAAACTCAACACCCAAAGAACAAATAATCCAATCAAGAAATGGGCATGAACAGATATTTCTGCAAAAGAAGACATCCAGATGGCCAACAGACACATGAAAAAGTGCTCAACGTCACTTGGCATCAGGGAAATATAAATCAAAACCACAATGAGATACCATCTCACACCAGTCAAAATAGCTAAAATTAACAAATCAGGGAATGACAGATGTTGGCGAGGATTCAGAGAAAGGGGAACCCTCCTACACTGTTGTTGGGAATGTAAGCTGGAGCAGCCACTCTGGAAAACAGCATAGATGTTCCTCAGAAAGTTGAAAATAGAGCTACTCTGGGACCCAGCAATTGCACTACTGGGTATTTACCCTAAAGATACAAATTTAGTGATCCGAAGGGGCATGTGCACCTGAATGTTTATAGCAACAATGTCCACAATAGCCAAACTATGGAAAGAACCTAGATGTCCATCGAGAGATGAATGGATAAAGAAGATGTGCTATCTATTTATAATGGAATACTATGCAGCCATCAAAAGAAATGAAATCTTGCCATTTGCAAGGACATGGATGAAACTAGAGAGTATTATGCCAAGCAAAATAAGTAAACCAGAGAAAGACAATTATCATATGATCTTGATATGAGGAATTTGGGGGGCGGAGGGGGGGGGGGTGGGGGTAGGGAAGGAAAAAATGGAACAAAATGGGATCAGGAGGGAGACAAACCATAAGAAACTCTTAATCTCAAAAAACAAACTGAGGGTTGCTAGGGGGAGGAAGGGTATGGAGAGGGTGGTTGGATTATGGATGTTATGTTATATGGTGAGAGCTGTGAAGAGTGTAAGCCTGACGATTTACAGACCTGTACCCCTGGGGCAAATAATACATTATAATTATTTATAAAATAATACATTATATTTATTTATAAAAATAAATATAAAAAATATATATTTATAAAAAAAGAATTTTAATTACTAAGCATTGCTTTATTTTTTTTAAAGATTTATTTCTTTGAGAGAGAGCACTAACAGGGGAACAGTAGAGAGAGAGAGAGAAGCAAACTCCCCACTGAACAAAGAGCCCAATATGGGGCTTGATCCCAGGACCCTGAGACCATGACCTGAACTGATGACAGATGCTTAACCAACTGAGCCACCAAGCACCCCTAAGCACAGTTTTAAATCCCAGATCCAACTCTCCCTCAGTCCACCCTGCCAGCTGGTTAAGCCGCAGTTTCTTGGGCTGGGAAGTGGGGACAGGAGCTGTGTCTTTCCTATACTTAAGTGAATCGATGAGTGATGAAGTGAATTGGTGAGTGAGTGAAGTCTGAATGTATGAAAGACATGGACAAGTCTAATAGGTGGCTGGCTGGAGGAGGGATGGATGGAGGGATGAGTATATGGATGAATGGGTGGAGGGACAGGGAGGGAAGGAAGCAGGGATGGAGGGAGGGATGGATGGAAGGATGGAGGGAGGGATGGATGGAAGGGTTGAATGATGGGTGGAGGGAGGGAAGGAGAGAGGGATGGAGGGAGGGATTGGATGGACAGATCACAATGGTACAGTGATCCCAGCTTGAGTATCATTTTGGATTCAGCCCCACCTTACTGAGTGTGTTGATAATTAGGTGGGATGAGTACATGTGCAGAATGTTACCTCATTATTGTTTTCACAGCAAATAACTGGAAAGCACATAAATGTCTGTCCATGGCGAGTTGGTTAAGTGAGTTTCCCTAGAGTCATACAACTGAATACAGTGCACCATTAACAAGGATGCAGTTCTCTATGGCGGGTTGGCGGGGGGGGGGGGGGGGAGGGTGAAGGGAACGTGTGCTGGAGGTGACATCATGGCCTGGCTCCCTGCTCTTTGGGAAGCCTGCTTCTCCCTCTCCCATTCCCTCTGCTTGTGTTCCCTCTCTTGCATTCTCTTTCTCTGTCAAATAAAAAAAAAAAAAAAACTTAAAAAAAAAAAATTTACAATCACATCAAAAAATACCTAGGCATAAATTTAACCATAGAGATCAAAGTCTATACTGAAAATCAAAAGACAATGATGAAAAGATAAATGCAAGATAAATGCCCAGTTAAACATATGGAAAGAGTATTGTTAAAATGCCCACACTATTCAAAGCAATCTATAGGACTCAATGCAATCCTTATCAAAATACCAAAGGCATTTTTCAAAGAAATAGAACAATTCTAAAATTCACATAAAATCATAAAAGATCCCAAATAGCTAGAGCTAAGCTGGAAGCATCACATTTTCTGATTTCAAACCATATTACAGAGCTATTGTAGTCAAAACCATATGGTACTGGCATAGAAACAGAGACATAGATTAACAGAACAGAACACAAATCCAAGAAATAAACCCATACGTATATAGGCAATTTATGACAAAGGACCCATGAATTTAAAATGAGAAAAGGACAGTCTCTTCAATAAAGGGTGTTAGGAAAACAGAACAACCACATGCAAAAGAATAAAATTGAACTTTTTTTTTTTAACTGTTGTCTTAAACATGAAAATCAATTCAAAATGGATTAAAAACTTGAACATTACTTTTAAAACCATAAAAATCCTGGCAGACAAATAGGCATTAAGTTCCTTGACATCTGCCTTAGTGATGATTTTTTTGAAAAGAACACCAAAAGCCAAAAAAAGGGGGGGGGGCAAAATAAACAAGTGGAACTACATCAAACTAAAAAACTTTTGCACAAAACAGGGAACTCATAGATACAGAAAAGGAGCAAAAATAGATAAGGGGAGTGAAGGTGACCAACAAGTACAAGCTTCCAGTTATAAAATTAGTAAGTCCTGGTGTCACTCTGGTAACTATAGTTAACAATATTGTATTGTATATTTGAGAGTTGCTAAGTTAAATCTTAGAAGTTTTCAACACAAGAAAAAAATCTGTAACTATGTGTGCTGATGGAGGTTAACTAGACTTATTGTGGTAATCTTTTGCAATATTAAATATATCAAACCACTGTATACCTGAAATGGATATAACATGTCAATTAATCGCTGTACAAACAAACACAACTAATTTCCATTTTACCTCTTCTGCACTTTTAACAGAATCTTGAAATAATTGCGCGGCCACAATTGGATTTAAAACTCCAGGTTTTCTTTCGCTGAGTCCTTCCGGCAGCCTAGTTCTGCCCCATGACCCTTGCAAGGTCTGGGGGAAACAATGGCGGCTGCAGCTTCCCCCACTCACCCTGGAGCCTGCCCAGCTGCACCTACTCCAGGAGGAGCTGGAGCTCCGCACACAGCCCCTGTGTGCCTGAGATTCATTAGAGACCGCAAAGCCTTGACAAGTCCCAGAACGCACAGCCAGTCTTCACAGACAAGGGACCGTGGGGAAATTAAAAAACGTTAAAATGAAACAAACAAACAAAAACCCAGTAAGAGGCAAAGCTAAACTTTTAAGCCACAGATCCCAGGTAGTGGAATCCTTTCTACCACTGGCCAAATAAATAAATAAATAAATAAAATAGTTTAAAAACAATTTTAAAATGCTAATAAATCAATCTGTATCAAGCTTTTACAATACTTATGTGCTAGGAACTGTTCTACAAACTTGAAATATGGCAGTGAGCAAATTAGACAAAATCTCTAGTCTCCCCGATTTTACCTAAGTTCTTAGTGATGAGACAGAAGGAAAAAAGAAACCACAACATGTGGTTGCCACTTGTATTATTACCATAATGTTAACACTTCCTTTAAGAAAACTAAAGAGAGCAAGAGGAGGACTGAGAACCTATTTTAGATCAGATGGCCAGGAAAGGCCTCTTAGGTGACATTTGAGCAGAGATCTGAATGTAGTGAGGGAATGAGCTATGTAGCTGGCTGAAATGAAGAGCAGCATGTGCAGAAGCCTGAGTCGTGAATATTCCCGGCAAGCTTGAGGAGCAGCAAGGAAGTCAACACAGTAAAGCAGAGGGAAGAGGGGTGGGCAACGGGGTTGGAGAGGTAGCCAGAAAAGACTGTCAACCATCAATGTGCCATTGAAACATCTGGGGAATTTTTATTTTTTTAATAAATTTATTTTAAAGATTTTATTTTATTTATTTGACAGAGAGAGAGCACAAGCAGGGGAAGTGGCAGGCAGGGGTAGAGGGAGACTCAGGGAATTGATCTCCCTTGGCCTTGAGCGGAAGGCAGCCACTTAACTTGGGAGCTTTTAAAATTCACAGATCCTAAACCCAGAGAACTAACTTCAGTTGTTTGGGGATAGTCCCCAAGCAAAGGTAATTTGCAAAACTCCCAGGTGATTCTAATGTCCAGATATATGTTTGAGAACCACTGATAGGGGGCCTTGCAGCAAATGTGATGGGAGGTGTGGTAAATTTGAGCAGGGGAGTGAAATGATCTGATTTACATTTTTAAAGGATCTCATGAGCTGCCAGGTGTCAGAAGAAAGCAAGCACGGAGGCTAGAACAGAACTAGGGAATACCAGCTAGGAGGCCATTGCAATAGTCCTGCTGAAAAAGAATATGGGGACTAGGGTGGTGGAGGCAGAAGTGATAAGAAATGGCCAAATCTGTGATGTATTATGAATGCAGTGCCAACAGGATTCACTGGTAGACTAGATGTAGGATGTGAAAGAAATATTCAATGATGACTCAAGAAAGTTTGGGGCCTGAGGAACCAAATTTGTGAGTGAGACAAGGGTCCTTCATTGGGGGAATGGGAAGAGAGGAATGATTTTGGGGGGAGAAATCAGGAGTTGATATAAAAAGAATGTTATTAACACTTTTCTACATATTTGTCTTCTTCCCTTTTTAAAAAGATTTTATTTATTTATCTATTTATATGTCAGAGAGAGAGGGAGCACAAGTTGGGGGGGTGGGGAGGAGCAGAGATAGAAGCAGACTCCCTGCTGAGCAGATGCGGGACTCCATCCCAGAACCCTGGGATCATGACCTGAGCCCAGGGCAGATGCTAAACCAACTGAGCCATCCAAGCACCCTGTCTTCTTTCTTTTATACCTTTCATTTGGCCATAGCCTAAGTTCCACCCTGTCCAAACCACAAACTGCATCTCATCTCCCTTGTGAATCCAAAGCTCAAAACATTTCCCTACAGTGATATTATATCACTATAAAATAATGTACCTGTGCAGATACTCTACAGATCTGAGGAAAGACACACCCGGCTAAACCTACAACTTCTGGAAAAGGCATTATAAGCATATCCACAAGGAAAGTTTTAGCTCTCATCAATGCACTCCTGTGGGCAAATTGGCAGTTAAAATTTGGTTCAGCCACATTCCTGAGTGCGAGTGGGTCCTGAAGCTTCTAAGAGTCAGACCAACTAAATTTCAAGAAGTATCCAATCTTCTCCATTAGCATTCTTACATATAAAATGATTGCATGATTTAGATTTTGCAAAAATCAGATGCATTTCTTTATTTACATATTATAAGCAAGGCTCATTAAAATTTTTTTTAAATATCTCCATTTTTTTTTTTAGAGAACTGTTGAACTTCTGATCCCTCTTCTCAGTTTTAACATGAAGTTTAATCCGATTTCTAAAAAGCAGTATTGACTGTTTAAATTTTTCTAGTGGCTGATTTCCATTCTGGAATCAGTCTACCCTATTTGAAAATAATCTCTCTGAAAAACATGTTAGAATAGTTTTCCTTTTTTTAACTCCTAGAGGGCCCTGGATTACAACTGCTTTAGCAATATTCATTTCTATAAAAAAGAATTATACATTTAAATTAAGAGAAATTATTTTATATCTTTATCAAATTTCCTTTATCAAAACAAAAATTTAAAGTTGTAAAATGAAGACTTTAAAAGGCATCTTTAAAATAATAAAATATAAAAACTAAATGAATATTAAAATCATTTTATAGAAATATACTGATAGGACAGCTAGCTGTAAATATCAGTTTTTATGTTTAAAGACAGTACTACAGACAGCCTTCTTATTTAAACAAAAATTAGAGATATCACAGCCAATGTATTAGACTAAATTATTTCAGAATAAAGACCAGATAGCCAGGTTGTTTTTGTTTGGTTGGTTGTTTTTAAAGATTTGTTTTATTTATTTGAGAGAGAGAGAAAATGAGCGAGAGGGATGGAGGGAAAGAAAAATCCCAAGCAGACTCCCCACTGAGCACAGACCCTGACTCGGGGCTCCATCTCAAGACCCTGAGATCATGACCTGAGCTGAAATCAAGAGTATGCCACTCAACAAACTGAGCCATCCAGGCACCCCCAGCCACCTGGGTTTTTAACTTAATGGGAGACTCTGGGGGAAAAAGTAAATAAAATGTCATAACAATGCTATTGATAAGAGGTTGCTTATATGTACTAATATGTTGATGAAATAAAAGTAGCTCTTCGTATGTTGAAAAGGGATTGCATATGTGTATAAATGAAAAAAAAAGTGGGCCTTAGAAAAAATTATTTAGATGTGAGAAATTGGGGCTACAAATAAGGTTTCAAAAGAAGAGAATGTCAAAGAAGGACATAATAAACTGCTCTTGACTAAGGGAAGAAAAAGATCAGAAACATAGTTTTCCTTTTATGATAGTGAGTTCCTGAACAGTGTTTTGTTTGCCAGAAAATTTGAAAGCAAAGGAAAAAGCATTTCAAAGTGACAAAAATTTCCCAGCCATGTTATAAAGTAGACTGATCCCATAGGATACGTTACAAAGTAGACCTATCCCATGGCAATAGATTTTTGGAGACAAGAATTCATCTCATGCTAATAAATATATTACTTTATTTTTCTGCTAACTTCCTTTGCCTTGAGCCTTTTCAGTGCTGTCAAAGCATTGCTCAATTACACTTAAAAACAATTGTTAATATGAAAAATTAATGATGTTTATAAAACTATGTTGATATACACTGAGATAACTCCTTTATAAAAACCTAATAGGGGCGCCTGGGTGGCTCAGTGGGTTGGGCCGCTGCCTTCGGCTCAAGTCATGGTTCCGGGTCCTGGGATCAAGCCCCGCATCGGGCTCTCTGCTTAGCAGGGAGCCTGCTTCCTCCTCTCTCTCTGTCTGCCTCTCTGCCTACTTGTGATCTCTGTCAAATAAATAAATAAAATCTAGAAAAAAAAAAAAAACCCTAATAGCTTCTTATCAGTACATTTATTCAAAGCAAGCAAAGGTCTAATTATCATAATGGTATTAATAGCAATATTAACCTGATTGTCTACATAATGTTAACTTGAATGGCAGAATCTTTTTCTATTTCAATTTTTTAATTTTTTAAAATATTTTCCAGTTTTATTGATATAACTGACATATAATTATAGTAGTTTATGACATAATGTTTTGATAGATGTTATATTGTGAAATGATCACCACAATAAGTTAACATCTATCACCTTGCAGTTTCAAGTTTTTTTCTTGTGATGAGAACTTTTAAGATTTTCTCTCTTAGCAACTTTCAAATATATAACACAGTATTGCTAACTGTAATCACCATGCCATGCATTACCTCCTCTGGGTTCTCTTTTCTATGGCTACCAATCCCATTCATGAAGAACTCCTAATGCCATCACATCAGGAATTAGGTTGAAATATGACACAAACATTCAGTCTATAGTGATGCTAAGAATTGACAAAAGTTAGAGATCTCCAAAATAAAGGAGTCCAGGGAAGAATCTGGAATGATTACCTAGTTTTGGAGAAATTGATTCTGGCCATGAATTAGGGTAAAATTGTTTCTAGTGGCAAGCTGACATGTTTGGTTTTGGAATTTCCAAATTTAATTCGCATATTGTACATCTGACTAACAACCTGAAACATGGGTCTGAAGTTTAGCAGAGAACTAAACTGGCAGAGAATTGGATACATGTTGGAGAAGTCTTAAAATCTTAAAATCGTAAAGCCTTAAAAATAGCAGGTACAGGGGTGCCTGAGTGGCTCAGTGGGTTGAGCCTCTGCCTTCGGCTCAGGTCACGATCTCGGGGTCCTGAGATCGAGTCCCGCGTCGGGCTCTCTGCTCAGCGGGGAGCCTGCTTCCCCTTCTCTCTCTGCCTGCCTCTCTGCCTACTTGTGATCTCCCTCTCTCTGTCAAATAAATTTAAAAAAAAAAATAGTAGGTACAATGAAAACTGCCCAGAAAAAGTATGGAGAAAAAACTAAAGACACAGCACTTGATTATTACATACAGAGGGGCAATTAGACAAGGGAACTATAAAAATGTATCAGATTTTTCAGGGAGTCAGAGGCCCAAAGGCAGTGATTTGAAATCCTAGAACCCAAAGAAGGAACAATTTCAACCTTAAGGGTAAGGATGGTGTGATGGTTAGTCTTACATGTCAACTTGAACGAGCTAAGGCATGCCCAGATAATTGGTAAAACATTGTTTCTGGGTGTGTCTGTGAGATACTAGCATTTGAATTGGTAGACTGAGTAAAGAAGGCTGTGATCTCCAACTCCGGTGTGCATCGTTGGCAAACCACTGAGGTCTGAATAGAGCAAAAAAGAGGAGGAAGGGTGAACTTGTTTTTTTACTGGAGCTGGGACACCCATCTTCTCCACCATCAGACACGCAGGTTCTTGGTTCAGGCCTCTGACTTCCTGAAGTCTGAATCACACCGTGGAATTTCCTAGGCCTTTAGTTTACTGTCAGCAGGTCGTGGAGCATCACCACCTCTGTGATACATGTGCCAACTCCTGTAGGAAGTTTCTGTTTATATGTATACCTATCTATATCTTTAATGGTTTTGTTTCACTGCAGAACCCTGACTAGTACAGCGGACCTTCTGAGAGGAGCAAAATGGAGGGTTGCTGGAGAAGTTTGTGCATCTCTCCAAAATCTTTCACAAAATAGTGTAATATAACAGAAAGCAGTGGGGAGAGGCAGAGAGAGAAAGAAGAGAGGAAGAGAGAACCTCTATGAAAAGGAATCCTCAGAAAATGAGTGGGGCTGAGGGGCAGGTCTCTCTCCTCTCCCTGGTGTTTCCTGGTATCAGGAAAGCAGCAGAGGACATCTGACAGCACTGAGCTGGGAAACTGGAAGCAGCCCAACAAGAGATCACACTCAGAGGGAGGAATCACACTTCCAGAGAGGATCGTGGGGCACAACACTAACGTCCCGGGGCTCTGAAGGCTCTTACTTGGAGTATGTGCAGAAAACCTCCAGAGACCCAGAGAGGTCGTGGGAAGACAGAAGATGGAGCAGGATAGGAGTGATCTGAGCAACCACATTCAAGGCTCTCAGAGCCTCGAACAACACTGAGATTATGGGCACCAAGCCCCCACACATTTGAAAATCCCCATATAAGTTTTGTCTCCCACAAAAAAATGTTTACTAAAAGTTTACTGTTGACTGAGAGCCTTAACCGAAAACAGAGATAGTTGATTAATATGTATCTTTTATGTCATACGTATTACATACTATATTTTTACAATAAAGTGAGTTAGAGAAAAGAAAATGTTAAGAAAATCATAAGGAAAATACACTTATAATACTGTATCCAAAAAATCCACATACAAGTGGACCCATGCAGTTCAAACCCATGTTGTTTAAAGGTCAGCTGTCCTGGGATAATTACCTCATAGCAGAAAAAATAATAATAATATATGGTCACAAAGGAACCGACAACTGTAATCTAGCATTTCAAAATGAGATACATTTTAAAGACCAGAGAAGCTATGAAAGAACAGCATAGCACTCACAAATGATACATCCAGAACACAGAAATATATGAAAACAGAGCCAGCAGAGCTCATGGGCTACCAAACAGAAGGGAAAGGACATAGAAATGGCATAGAGGGACACTGGAGACTAATGTCACAGATATCACCATTTACAACCTGGTTCTCACTCAGAGAACCAATAAGGGCTAAGTTCTCTAGCCAGTTAAGCCTCTATAGCTCTATCTTTGGGCTTGCCCCCGCCTACCTTTGTCTGTCCCCACTACAGCATTGTGTATTCTCTTCCACAATATGCCTTAGGTTTTCCTTCTTAGTCTCATACACTTTCCCTAACACTCTCTGAGCCATGTTCCATGAATGTGGCTAGTATCACTACTTGTACCTATGGGGCCCGTGGTGTTCACACTCCACAAAGAATCAAAAGTCTTGACACTGACATTCTCTTTGATCCCTTAAAACCCTCCACCTCACCCCTAGCAATTAGTCATTCAGACTTTGACTTCAGAAGCAACACTTGGCAGCTGGTGACGGTTTCTCTTGGCAAACTCATGTATCAGATAAGTATACACGAGACCTCCTGGATTACGTCAATTTCCTAACAGATGATGTGGTTTTTTAAAAATGGAGGTAGAAAAACTCCCTTGCATGTATGTTGAGCTGATTTTAAGTAAACAATAATTGGAATAATTGAGGTCTGAATATTGTGTGTAACATACTTAGTTGTTTGTGCTGTTATGTTAATATCAATCAGAGAGCAGTGGCATGATGAAGCCCTAAGTACATCAGTAATTCCAGAAAGAAGCATTCTCTCCCTGAGATTTCTTCTCTCTGTTCACTGGACAGCCTCCCAACAGCCTGACTTTCATAAAGGCAGAATACTTCGTGGTCAAAAATGTACTACTCCGCCAAAAAGACCAAGAGAAGTCACTGGAGAAGGAAAATAAAAATCAGCAAGTAGGGAATAATGCCATCATCCTTTGAAAATAAGAAGCATCTTTGATTTTATAAACCAGATTGCAGAAATCTTAATTCCCCTACCCCTTTCAGCTCTATCCTTTATTTTAAAGTTTCATTCTGAATTTCTCTCTTAGTTAGGGATATTAAAACCACCTTGACACTTGGAAAGCTATGGTGATTTAGCAAGCACATAAATCTGAGCTTAGTATATAAACCAAGAGTTTCTAAAGACTTATGGATTTTACTCCAAAAATGACAGCACGTTCTCCCAAATGGCTCCCCGCCACCAGGTAGAGGAGAGCCTGACCTCTGAGGATTAAAGGTGGTGATGATGAGCTTCCAACTTTCCTCATAAAAATCTAAGTACAGTTCAGGTAACGTGCTCCAACACTGATACAATAGGACAGCATTTCTGATCACATTGCTGCGGCTGAGCGAGGATGCTTAAGGTACTCAGTATTCAGGTAGCAATAGACCATGTTGCAGATGTAATGTACAAGCAAGGAGAAGCCCAATGCTTTTAATTTGGCGAAATAAATAATTGCGAGAATGGCGTCAAATTTCAAACCCAAACCACGGCTCAGTTAGTTGAGGAACGGGGGAGGAGTGGGGGATCAAGGGCAATCAGGATGGTTTATATAGCTCATTTTCTATATAAACAAATTTTGATGTGTGAGAATGTCAGTGCTGGCAGACTGTTTCTATAGTAATATCCTAATAGCTTAGAGACCTCCTGGGGAAATTATTTCTCTCTCTGCTCTATCTGGTGGTATGTGAAACCAATCACGTCCAAAATAAAACACAGAACAGCACAAAAAGTAAGCGTGGAGAGAAGAAATGTGTTATATGGCTACCTCCCGTTCCGAAGGAAGAACTAGGAAATTGAGGCTGTTTTTAGCCGCAACTTTTGTCCAGTGATTTAAGCAGAAGATGGGGGAGGGGGTGCTCCTTCTTTATTTCTATTGTTCGTGAATTTGAAAAAAAACACAAATACTCCCAATAACAGAGAACGTGATGGGTGAATGATTACCAAAGGCACTTTTCCTCTCTTTGCCTCTCCTTCTGGGTTAGAGACAGAGGCATTTTTGTTTGCTCAGAAGCCCTTCTTATAAAGTTCCATAATTATTTTAAGGAGAATAGCCTCCAAATCTAATATAAATTAATACAAATAATATTAATATATATAGCATTCCCCATTGTCACTTAAATTAACTGAATTCCATTTTAGGTCATTCCACGTAATAAAATGAGAGCACTGCTAGCACTCCCAAAATAAGTATGGTGAGGGCAGTTACTCTGTTCTACTGGAAGTGTTGCAGGTGGAAAGCAAAGGGAACACCCTCTACCAAAAGACTGTTTATTTTCTGCTTAAATTTAATTAAAGCCAATTCCTATCTCCAACTGCCCTGAGACACCTAGAATTTCCAAAATAGCCTTACTATTTTCTGCTAAACTCAAGAGATAGTGCAGGATTAGGGGTAGAGGTGAGGCACTGTTTTCTTTTAAATAAGAATTAGGCAATGTTTCCTGCTTTTCCAATAACTTAGTGAATGAAAAGATGTCTGGGTCAGACTGTCTCACAGTAAAATTATAGCAGGAACACGTGAGGTTTTTATATACATGATTTAGTCAATAATAGGTATAATGCAAGCCCTGCCTCTAATGGTCTGACTATAAGCTACAAATAATATGGGGGAAAAAAATGCAAAATTGCTAATTACTTTGAAAATGCAAACATGGTATATATCAATGGCAGGAAAGACTTAGTTCAGTCTGGGAGGGACCAGAGGAGGAGGAAATGAAGGGACCACTTCACCAACACTGCACATTTTTTTGTCCTTAACAGAGTACACATGACTACACTAACAGCATGGGAGTAGGCTAGCAATGTCATTATCCACAGGAGTGTAGAAAGTGTGTGAAAACTGTTCAAGCCACTCGGGAAATTCAGGTTGGTAGGAGATTACAAACCGCTCTTTCCTCTGCCTACATGCGGATCATGAGTCTCTTTGCACTAATTTTCAAGGCATAGAAATACAGGCCTAGTATCAAGTACAGCCTATAAATATGGACCCAAAAAGGGATTCAAAGAAACAACTTAAGCCCGGCACCATATAGAAAGCCTGGCTAGTACCTCCTTGTACTTAAGCTATGAGACGAGAAATTCAAACTAAATAGAGTTTTAAAAATCACTAAATGGAAGCCTGTATCCTTTTCTTTGGGAAAGGCAGAAAAATAAGCCATTGACTTTTTTTTTTTAATCTCTAACTTAGCCAGCATCCAAAATGCAGTACAAGGCAGGATATTTATCCTACCACACTTTACACAAATACAGATTTCCATAAAATCAATTAATCAAGGGCTGAAGGGGCTTTGGAGGTCATGAAGCCCAATCTCCTACCGAGTTACTCCTACAGCCGGAAGATTATCCAGCTGTGTTCAAAAATCTCCACTTGGGGAGATTACCACTCTTAAAGCAGCCCCGTCCACTGAGAAAGAGCAGAAGTTATTAGAATGTTCTAATATTGGGCTGAAATCTGCCTCCTGGTAATTTCCACGCACTGGTCCTAGTTTTATCCTCTGAAGCATTTCAGGGTCTAACCCCTCATCATCACCATGACAACTCTTCAAATATTTGAGGGCAATGAGAGCTTTCTTCACCCAGGCTATACATTCCCAGTTTTCATACCTCTTCATTTAGAGGCAGACCCTTCATTCACCTCAGGATACTGTCCTTGAAAGTATATCCTACTTGGTCAATGTCCATGTTAAACTATACAGACCAAAATATGATACAGTAACACATTTGGGTCTGGGTGCAAAGACTTCTTTGCAGGAACACACATTTTCTTACATAAGAATAAAAGTGTCGTTCAATCATTCTCCCTAGTAATGCCCGCCACCAGAGACATAGGTGGTAGGACTCAATCTTGACCTCTCCAAAACAGAAGTTTTTCCCAGAAAACAATACAGAATTGACTTCAGTTCAATAAATGTTTTCAAGCACTCATGACAAAGAAGGGTTTACACAGGGGACATAGAAGGTACAAAATCCTAAAAAATCCTAAAAAACAAAAGTTTATTAGATATGGAGGAAGGCGAAACCATTT
This sequence comes from Lontra canadensis, assembly GCF_010015895.1. Classification (NCBI taxonomy): domain Eukaryota; kingdom Metazoa; phylum Chordata; class Mammalia; order Carnivora; family Mustelidae; genus Lontra; species Lontra canadensis. The sequence continues at coordinate 1,984,826 of NW_022631008.1, forward strand.
CCTTGGAGAAGTCTGGGAAGGCTGAATGGAGAGCAAAGGAAGAGACAGGGATTGAGGGGTCTTGAAGTTTGGATGAGATTTTAATGAGCAGAAAAACATCAAGGGACAGTGAATTTCAAGATAGAATAGACAACTGAACAGCAAGGACTAAAGAAAAGGCTATGATGCTACCAGGAAAATAACAGTTCAATGAGACTGTGGTGCATAAGACAAGGGAAGGACTGGGATATAAAGCTTTGAAATCCATTTGAAGAAACTGGACTTTGTTTAAATGCTTACCAGTGATGCTAAATATTTAAATCTGGCAAATCCTCTAGTCATGGTTGATGACTTTTTACTCAGAATAGGAATCCCTAAAATATTCATTTCTATACTCTTATATTCAAATGGGATTTGGCCACACAAAAACTAGAGGTACATGCCTATTAGAATGGCCATCATGATAAAGACAAAAGATAACAAATGCTGGTGAGGATGTGGAAAAAGGCAACTGTGAGGCACGGTTGGTGGGAATGTTAATTAGTCCAGACACTATGGAAAACAATATGGAGGTTCCTCAAAATATTAAAAATAGATCTAACATATGATCTAGCAGTTCCACTTCTGGGAATATATCCAAAGGAAATGAAAACGTTAACTGAAAATGATACCTAAACCCCCATGTTCAGCATTAACATTATTTACAACAGCCAAGATATGGGAACAATCTATGTGCCCATCAATGGATGAACAGATAAAGAAGTTGTGATACACACACACATACACACAACCCACTGGAATATTATTTCACCACTTAAAAAAAGGAAATCCTCCCATTCGCAACAACAAGGATGGAACTCAAGGGCATTATGCTAAGTAACATAAGTCAGAGAAAGAGAAATAATGTATGACCTCTTAAGTGTGGAATCTAAGGACAAAATCAAGAGCAAAAATTTCTTTAAAACAATCAAACTCATAGGAAAAGAGATCCGATTTCTGGTCATCTGAGGTCGAGAGTTGAAGGGAGGGGAAATCGGAAGAAAGTGGTCAAAAGATAGAAACTTCCAGTGATAAGATAAATATGGTGACTACAGCTAACACTGCTGCGGAATACACAGGGAAGCTGTTAAGAGAGTAATTTCTAAGAGTTCTCAACACAAGGAGAATTTTTTTTCTTTTTTTCCTTCTCCTTTTATTGTATTTATATGAGAGGATTTGAGGCTAACTAAGCTTACTGCAGGAATCATTTTACAATTTCTGTAAGTCAAACCATGACGCTGCGTACCTTAAACTTACACAATGATGTATGTCAATTATATCTCAATAAAACTGGGAAAAATCAGAGATCTATCATATGCACATATTTTGCAAACACCGTAACAGCTAACATATTGTACTTTATGTTGTACCACACATATGCCAGGCACTATACACTAAATGTTTTACACAAATGAACTCACCAGAGACTTAGAATGTCCATTTGAAGTAGGAACTCTTATTTTTCTCCTTCTCCAGAAGAAGAAACTGAGGCACAGAGGGGTTAAGAAACTTATCCAAGATCACAGAGCTGGTGAGTGGGAGGAGTAAAGATTTGAACCTAAAGCCCAGCTCCAGGGCGAATTTGCTGCACCATGCTACCTCTCACATTAAGTATGTGGTTATTTATTCTAGCAACCTGCTTATAACCTTACTAATTCAGGTTTTTTAAAAGCTGTTTTTAGCCTTCAGAATGAACTAAAGCCACTTTTCGGTTTATATCTATCTGCTCATCTTCTGGAACTCTTAACGCTATTCTGGATCCTGATTAAGGGGCTCAGTTAGCCTTCTGAATCCCAGGAACTCTGAATCATCACAGAAAACGAGTCATTCCTCCATGGCTAACTGAAGGGAAATTTGCCTGTGGTAAAAATACATCTACAGATCATACACAGTACCCCTCATACCTCCTCTAAAGCAGATTCCATAATTAAGGGTAGGCTAATCTCTTCAAGCTGCCACTCCCTCCCCACTTCCAGGACAGTTCACAGCTGAACAACTCTGACAGATAAAAATGTAACCTGCTGTTAAAATCCCCAGGAACGAAAATTCCACAGCCACCCCCAAGGTAACAAATCCCCTTGCCTGACCACTTGGAGCCATGCCTATTCATCAAATGAGAAAGTTTATTTACATACTTCCAATGAAACTGCTTTCTCTTGATTTCTTCAGGGGCCCTCTGGTCCCTGAAAACTGGCTTTGTTCTGTGGCAGCTGGTGCTGTTTCAGATTATGGGATCACTTAATTGGGTCATGACTTGTTTTCTAGTCCTGACTCCTCTGCCACCAAGGAAATTTGCTGAAGTTAGCAGACTGAGAAGAGGTGACTTAAGGGGAATCTGGACCCTTAGAGGGAAGTGTTCTTATCCTTGACCAAAGAGCTGGGACATATGCAGGTCCAACATGCACCAATCCAGGCAGGCTTGCCCTCTCTGAGTAAATCCTATACCTTCCTCTCCATGTCAGCTGAGTTTCTGCTCTGATAGTCTGACTTATCTTTTGGGGGACTCACCCACTTTTCAAGTCCTCAGAAACTTCCAGGTCAGGGCTAGGCTACATTGGGCAGGAGAGTCCCAAAATCTCCAATTTTCAAGAAGCTTCAAAACTCTGTAATAACTAGGAATTAATTTAACCAATGAGGTAAAAGATCTGTACTCTGAAAACTATAAGATATTGATGAGAGAAATTGATGACAGTACAAATAAACAAAAAGATATTCTGGACTAATGTATTGGAAGAACGAATACTGTTAAAACGTCTAAACTACTCAAAGCAAACTATAGGTTCAATGCAATCCCTATCCAAATACCAATGGCGTTTTCCACAGAACTAGAACAAATATTCCCCTAATTCGTATGGAACCACAGAAGACCCCTGAATAGCCACAGCAATCTTGACAAAGAAGAACAAAGCTAGAGGTAGCAGACTCCCTGATTTCAAACTATACTATAAAGCTATAGTAATCAAAACAGGATGGTACTGGCGCAAAAACAGACACATAGATCAACAGAACAGGATGGAGATCCCAGAAATAAGCCTACACTTAAACAGTCAATTAATCTATGACAAAGGAAGCCTGAATATGCAATGGAAAGACAGTGTCTTCAACAAACGGTGCCGGGAAAACTGGACAGCCACAGACAGAAGAATGAAACTGGACCACTTTCTTATACCATAAACAAAAATAAACTCAAAATGGATTAAATACTTAAGTGTAAGACCTGAAACCATAAAAGTCCTAGAAGAAACCAGGCAGTAAGCTCTTTGACCCTAGTCTTAGCAATATTTTTTTTTTGATAGGTCTCCTCAGGCAAGACAACAAAAACAAAAACAACAATTGGACTATGTCAAACTAAAAAGCTCTTGTCTAGCAAAGAAAAACATTAACAAAATGAAAAGGCAACCTAATAACTGAGAGAAGATACTTGCAGATGATATATCCTTATGGGGTTGATATCCAGATTATTCAAAGAATTCACACAACTCAATCACAACAAAAACAACCCAATTAAAAATGAACAGAGAAACTGAATAGACATTTTAAAAAATACATACAGATGGCCAACAGGTACATGAAAAAAAATGATCAATATCACTAATCAGGGAGTTACAGATCAAAACCACAATGAGACACCACCTTATACCTATAAAAATGATTATTATTAAAAATACAAGATATAATAAATGATGGTGAAGATGTGGAGAAAAGGGAACCCTTGTGCACTATTGTTGGAAATAGAAAGTTGTGCAGCCACTATGAAAAACAATATGGAGTTTCTTCAAAAAATTAAAAGTCGGGGTGCCCAGGTGGCTCAGTGGGTTAAGGAGCTGCCTTCGGCTTAGGTCATGATTTCAGGGTCCTGAGATTGAGTACTGCATTGGGTTCTCTGCTCAGCAGGGAGCCTGCTTCCCCGCCCCCCCCACCCCGCTCTGCCTACTGGTGATCTCTCTCTGTCAAATAAATAAATAAAATTTTTTAAAAAAATTAAAAGTCGAACTGCCATAAGATCTAGTAATTCCACTTCTGGATACTGATCCAGAGAAAATGAAAACACTAATTCAAAAAGGTATATGCACCCCTTTATTTATTGTAGATTATTTATTAAGAGCCAAGATATGGAAGCAACCCAAGAAACCATGGATAGATGAATGAATAAAGAAGAAGTGATAAACATATACAGTAGAGTATTACTCAGCTGAAAAAAGAATGAAATCTTGCCATTTGCAACAACATGGATAGACCTTGTGCACTAAATGAAGACAGAGAAAAGACAAACACTGTATGATCTCCTTTGTGGTGTCTAAAAAACAAAGCAAATGAAGAAAAAAAAACAGAAATAGACTCAGAGATACAAACAAACTGGTGGTTGTGAAATAGGTGAAGGGGATTAAGAGGTACAAACTTCCAGTTATAAAGTAAATAAGTCACAGGAACGTGATACATAGCACAAGAAATATAGTCAATAATATTGTAATAACTTTGTATAGTGACAGGTGGTAACTAGACATGTCAAGGTGATCATTTCATAATGTATAAAAATATTGAATCGATATCTTACACACCTGAAACTAACATAATATTGTATGCCAACTATAATTCAACAAAGAAATAAAGATAAAGCATCTCTAGTTGTGAAAAAAAATATTCTTACAATGAACATTCTTACACAGACTCTCAGGGCACTAGCTAGGCCCCCTCTACCTCCCAGCCAGCGAAGATAGAAGCATAAGACACAGTCACCCTCCATTCGTTTCATACTTTTATTCACATATTATCTTGGTATTGCTAAGTCTGGGACACAATTATCCCAACATTAATGACTCTACTCAGAGCATGAAAGTCTCAAACTGTCAACCTCTCCTGACTCAAAGCAGCCCCTGGCTGAGGTAACAGGATGCTTTCCCTCCTCACTCTTCATTCACTTATTCAACCAACACTTATCAAGCATCTTCCAAGTTGCCCCAAATACTGTACTACGTGCTTAGGGGCACAAAGATGAGCAAGTCACTGCCCAAAGCTTTCAGGAGCTCACAGTCTAGTGAGATAAACTGATATAAACCAAATCACTGATTTAGAGGCTTATAAGTCCTAGATCTGTTGTGATGTGTTTATATGTTATGGTAATATACAGCAGGAAGTAAATAAGTACCTGGAGAAGTTGGAAGATGCAAAATTGAAGCTGAGCCTTAAGAATGAATAGGTATATGCATGGAAGAAAGAAGGAATAGAATGTTCTTGTCAAAGAGAGAACATTGAACAAGACACTAACATATAAAATATATGCCATATTCAGAGTCAAGAGGGTGGTCTACTATGTTACTTAAAGCAAAGAGGAGAAGAGAGGGTCAGAGAGAGTAACCTGAAAGACAGGTTGTGACTAAACTGGGAAAGCCTTGCCAAGGACTCTGGTTTCATTCAGTGGGCCACACGTTTCCAGAAAGGCCAAGAGTTTTCTCTTTATTTTAAAAAACTCTCTCCAGTATGGAACAAGCTATAAAGGACATGAGTACTGGAGATAGAACGGTTAGTTAGGGGATCATTCTAACAATCCAGATGCCTCTCCCATGTTCTCCCTACTCCTGATGCGGAGGAGACTATGAGGGAATTTGATGGCTGCGGTCAGAGACTAGAAGGCACGTCCAGAGGGAGAGGGCTCAGTGCACTTCTCCAAAGTCCCTGAGAGTAGGGTGAAGCACCAAGGAAGAGGAGTATTTCACCTCAACAGAAGGGACCGGCAAGGCTTGGCACTGAGGATAGAAAGTGCTTACAAATGGTGCCACGCTGGGGCTCCTGGGTGGCTTAGTCATTACATGTCTGCCTTCAACTCAGTTCATGATCCCAGGGTAGTGAGATCGAGCCCCGCATCAGCTCCCTGCTCAGCGGGAAGCCTGCTTCTCCTTCTCCCACTCCCCCTGATTGTGTTCCCTCTCTCGCTCTGTCTCTCTCTGTAAAAAAAAAAAAAAAATTTAAAAAAAAAAAAAAAAAGTGGTGCCACACAACAGCATTGGAAGAGATGGGTGCTCTGTTTCATGTTCCTCTCAAATCCATTTAGAATTACATATTACACTAAGGACATACAAAAAGGTTCCCAAAGGACCATCCACTATGATCCTACTGCTGTGTAGGAGAAATACAAGGTTTGGTTTTTTGTTTTTTTTTGTTTGTTTGGTTGTTTTTTTTGTTGTTGTTTTTTGTTTTGTTTTGGTTTGGTTTGGTTTGGTTTTTGGCTAAGGGATAACATGGAGATTTGTGGTTAATATAAAATATTGCTGAATGTTCCTCAAGAAGGAGCCAGCAAAGCCAATATTTACTAAACCCCTTTGTATACTGGGACCATGCCACAGCTAAGATCAGCTTTTCTTTTGAAGGCTCTATTTCTAGCTTCCCAGAATAGCTACCTTTATGGATCACCTGCTCTGCACCAGACTGCATACTAGCTGCCTTATTATATAATCTGAATCCACACATACACTATATGAAGTAGATATCATTGTTCTTATTTTGCAGATATTGAAATGGAAGTACCGAGGGGGAAACTTACCTAAAGCAATTGTGCTGGAAGGTGACCAAGATGAGATTGGGTCTCAAAGCCATTCACCCCCCAAGTCCTACGTGCTGCCCTGGGCTGCCTTGGGGAGGGTGGGCAAGCCTGGAGAAGGGCTCTGACCTGGAATGCAGAAGCTGGCATTGGAGCTAGGAAAGATATCAAATGCAGGGCATGGCTCTGGGCAGATATATTTGTTGAACACACTTTTTCTAAGTGAAGCCATTTCAATTCAGTATTCCTCCAACTATTTCTTAGGATAGAAAGAGAATGGTTCACAGACCCTGGGAAGCCAAAATTGACTCACTTTCCAGCTCTGCCTCTTGCTTTGAGGGAATAACCTAGGTCAGCATCCCCCAAAGCGTGTTTGGGGAAACTTAAGGCTCCTGAAAAGACATTTTTAAAGTAAAACACTTGTTTAGTTTTATATAACTCAACAGTGCAAAAACTCACTTGATCGGAGCGCCTTTTTTCCATACGACAGCCAGCACCCTGCAGATCGACAGTTCAGAGAACACATGGTGACAGAGGCCCCTCTCCTGCAACCCTCATCTCCTCCAAGGCAATCCCAGTAGTGAGATGCGGATTAGCCTCGTAGGTTATGACCAGACCAGAGCCTTCTGCAGACAGTGTGGGTGTGAAGAAATAGAAAATGCCTTGTCCTGTTGACTGCTTGGGTGAGTCATTAACTCCTTTGAGCCTCAGTTTCCTTATCTAGGAAATGGAGGAAACAGAACGTTATCTTGGAGACTGATGAAACAATGCACCGAATGGGTTTCATATAACTGCCTGACACTTAATAAGACTCAGGGAATGTTAGCTATTATTCTTGAAAATCATATTAAATGCTGGAGGTGACGTTACATGAGACTTGTGAAAATACTTTATAAACTCAATAATACTATATAAATGTCAATTCTTCGTTTGGTTGTTATTAAGAGACACTTCCTAGTCTCTGTAAAATGCTGCAGTTAAGTCCTTGGAGTGCACAGAAATACTCAGCTGCTGAAGATTGATTACCCTGCTTGTTAAGGTTTCATTACTCATGTGGCCCTGACCTGCAATGGAAAAGAACAAAAATCCTTCTTTTCCCCCCTCTACAAATGGAAATTACTTTCCAAGAGGCCACTTCCTTTTGGTATGAGAAGGGAAGCAAAGAAAGCACTTGTGGAGGGGCTGTTTGTAATCAATAAATTGTAAGGAAGTAAAGAACATTTAAGCAGATAAGAAAGTTTTAATATGGCAATCTGAAGGATCTTTAGAGTTTTTTGGTTTAAGCAGTCAATCTTTAGCTAACTGACCCTACACTGGAATTTCAAATAATGTCGAGAAACAAGAGGTCCTGGAAAATAATCCACTGAGCTTCTAGATGCGGCTCATGAGCCGTTGCCTGCTTCTACATGGGCCTCTGATGATCAAGTTTCCTATGTAAGTAGGAGCTTTGTGAATGTTTCTTTTTCCACACGTCTTGTTTATTCATCTAGACTCTCAGAGGAAGTAGGTGACACTCTTAGCTTAAGCCTGGCCGTTGGGGCCCAGCAAGGTGTTCATCTGGAGGAGTTCAGTATCCTTCCCTAAAAGAGTAATTCCCTACACTAAGGTGCCCAGAGTACGTTGGAAGAAGCTGTCCCAACACACTGTAGATGTGTCCATACTGAATCTGGACACTTGATAGATAGGTGACGTCACCCATTCCGCAGATGCTCCATCCCCTTGTCCTCCCTCAGTTGGGGGAGGGGGACATGAACATGGAGAGGAGAGCCTCTGCCCTAGTCCTGCAGCGCCCAGGTCTCTCCTCTCTCATTTCCCGTCCTCTCTACTCCCCTCCATTTTCTTCACTCACTTTCTCTCTTTCCCCAAAAGAAATGCCTTACCTATGACAATGCTTTCCAGTTTATAAGGTGATTGTACAGCTGTCCCTAACACATGGGCTTGTGAGTCCAGAGAAAAGAGTCTGTGTTTGAATCCATCTCAGGCACTCACTGACTACGTGCCCTTGGGCAAGACTGGCTAAATTCTTCGAGAAGAGGCAGATAAGAGTACCTAATGACATAACTAAAAAAAAAAAAAAAAAAATTTATTAAAAAAAAAAAGAATTGTTGGGAAGATAAAATGATGTAATGTATGAGGACATATTTCCACTGTGACTAGCGTGGAGAAAGTACTTGTTAAGTAGCAGCTATTCATCTTGTTTTGTTTGTTTTCTTTTCTTTTTTTTTTTAATAAGATTTTATTTATTTGAAAGAGAAAGAGAAAAACCATGAAGAGAGGGAAGGGCTTCGGGGAGAAGCAGACTCCCTGCTGAGCTGGCTTGATCCCAGGATTCCAGGATCCTGACCTGAGCCGAAGGCAGACACTTCACCCACTGGACCACCCAGATGGCCAGTAGTTGCTATTCATTATCAGGCTTCTCTGAGTTAGGGACTAATGGCACCGTTTTACATAAGAGAAATGGAAGGCATAGAGGAAGGGTGACATTGCCAAGACCATCCAGTTAATAAGGAACAGAACTAGACTTTGAATCCAGGGCACTCGACTCCCTGGACACTTTTTACCAACCCAAGAAATAGATTTCTTAGTAACACACAGAATGAGTCTCTGAGATTTACTTTATTTTCTAGCTCTGGAGACCAAGAACTGATATGATATGACATGATGATATGATTTGATATGATTTGATGTGATACATCCTACAATGGCCAGGAAATTATGATCTGACTTGGACAATCCATAGCTTTACACAGGAATATATGTGCATATGTATTTATGCATACATGTATGTGTATATATGTATAGGAAACTAGGTATAGTTTTTTTTTTTGTCCAGAAATAGTATTCATAGGTTAGGTATGGGAAAGCTGCAGTGACATTGAGGGAACGTTCAAGAACAAAGGAGAGGCTATCCAATGACATGAGAGGAGAAAACACATTAAGTTTCCAACTTTGCTGCAGCAATGCTGTTTCAGTGTTTTCATTTCTTCAAAGAAATATTTGCAGTAGCTCTTGTATTTAACAAGCCAGCTTATGCTTAGTGTTTTACAAATACAAAATAAGAATACAATTTTTTAAAAAAAAGCAAGAACACACAATAAAACCACATAGTGCTGAGAAAGCATCATAATTTGGTACAATATATTTGATGTATAAGAAAAGAACTTTCCTGGGCACAGTTTGGATAGTTATGATCTTAGAACTCGAGAAAATATACATTAAATACTAAGACCTTATCAAATATAATCATGTCGAGAAGTCAGAAAACTTTATTATAACTAAATAAACACTTGTAAATTAAATCTACTTTTTATTACAATCTGCTTGCAAACTAGATGGGCAATTTCTTTTGGGTTAGAATCTGTAGCCCTTGAAAATGCATTTTATTAATACTGGACCCATTGGAAAACCCTCAGAATGTTGGGGGTGGAGAACAACTAATTCCCTTGATCCTCTGGAATAGGAGTTCTTCAACCTGGGCATCCTTATACTCTGACTTCCCAAAGTGACCCTGGCTTATTATTGGAAGGATAGGAAAACCCAGGAAATGTAAAGTCATCTTCATGGAATCACTGTAAAAAATGAGTCCTTTCACCCACAGTAGAATTTTATTGCTTATAGTAAATATACTTTCAGTATTTAGTATTAAATATACTTCCCTTTAAAGAGAAATTAAGACTTTATATTCCAGGCACCTGGGTGGCTCAGTCAGTTAGCATCTGCCTTCAGCTCAGGTCATGATTCCAGGCTCCCATCGGGCTCCCTGTTCAGGGGGGAGCCTGCTTCTTCCTCTGCCATTCCCCCTGCTCATGCTCTCTCTCTTGCTTTCTCTCTCTCAAATAAATAAATAAAATCTTTTTTTTTTTTTAAAAGACTTTATATTCCTTTAGGTTCATAGCAAAATTAAAGGAAAGGTGTAGAGATTTTCCTGTACACCCTCTACTCCCATGCATGCATAGCCTCCCCATTATCAACCTCCCCCACCCCAGAGTGGTACATTTGTCACAATCAATGAACCTACAATGACACATCATTATTACCTAAAGCTCATAGTTTACATTACAGTTCACTCTAGGCGTTATACATTCTATGGGTTTGGACAAAGGTGTAATTCTCTGTGCTCTGCCTTCCCCTCCCCAACTCCTCCCAAACACTGACAGTTTTATGGTTTCCATAATCTAGGCTTTTCCCGAATTTCATATAATTGGAATTATATTTAATCATGAATAGTGCAAATAGTATGAAAGTAAGATATAATGCATAAATTCTCAGAGTTTTAGGGTCTAAGACCCAAATCATGTTATAGAAGAAAGCTCCAAGAAGATGGGTTTCAATCTTGGCCCTACTACTTATGGAGCCATGTGCTTTTGCACAAAACATTTATCCTTTGTGAGCATTTGTTTCCTCAGTTATAATATAGGGATAATAATATATACCTCAAATTTGCTTTCGGAAATGGGCAAGGTAACGTGCACAAAAACTCCTAGGATGGGGGTAGACATACATGAAGGAAGAGTTCTGCAAATGTTGGTTGAGTCTGAATATGAATTGAATGTGAAGCTAGATATATCCAGTCCCTGAAGTCAAATATATGTGGCTTCTAAATCTCTTGCTGCCCCCGCCCCACCCCAGATCCTTAGAGAAGAATTCAGATAATAGTGAGTTTTCAATCTGTCACACTGTTCTTTGCTTCAGAAAATCTCAAAATTCTTTGACCACTTTACTCTTAGAAAGAATCACACATTTACTTTGAAAGCGCCAGTTTTGAAACAGGAGGGGGTTTTGTTTGTTGATATTATTTTGTTTTGAGGTGGATAATCTTTATTAACTGAAACTTTATGTTGAAGTACAACAATCTCCATAAAATCAGTAGAATCTGCGAGTATGTGATAGTGAAGTTGTGTGAGTTTGGAACAAGGTAGGGTCTGGCCTTGAGCCAGCTGCCTTGTCTCTGACAACCAGCCTCCTCCACAACCCCCAAAAGCCCCCAGATAACTCCCAGAAATCCCTGGGACAGTTTGAAATTTTCTGTTCTCCAGGGACAAATAAGCCTTCGCATTCCAAGGTAGGAAAGTTGCCAGGAATATTCTGCTATAATATTCTGCTACAATACCAGTTTTTAAATACCAATAGGACCACCATCTCTGGAGAAGTCACAACTAAATAGAGATCTACCCTTTCCCCCATTTCATTTCAAATTCTTGTGATCTTTAAAACTATCTTGGGTCAGTTAATTAATAAAGGCTCTAGGTGGGATTCATTTTAACCTAACTTACTAACCCATCCTTAGTATTGGTTTGGTAATGAGTGAGACAAATGGAAGTCACATGGGGTATTTCCGATTGGGGCATAAGAGATTAAAACTGCAAGATTCAGTGTTCTACAGCTTTAAAATCATCTAATGCTTAGTGCCTAGTTGCAGACATCCTGCAAAAAAATTTAAAGATAGATACAATCCATTTGGGTCTAAATTGAGCGAAGTAGGCATAGTGATATGAGAGTATTAGAGTCGAGGCCTTGCCCTGGTGTCAAGTTTAGTTTAATCTCCCAAGCGGAAAGAATAAAGAAAGTACTGTGTTTTAATTTGGGGGCTATTTATACACCTTAGTAATTACAGATGTGAAAGCAATGTCTTTGTAAGAAAGTTCTGGCTAAAGCCATAGTTTTAAGGATCTGGATAATAGCTTTTCAGTAGCTATTTGTATTTCTTTCCAGAGTGACTATCAGTGGTATCTTTACTTACAGAAATGTGCCCAACACAGCTAAATCTAAGATTATTATATTTCAGAAAAGAGAAAGGTTCTCTATTTGGTTGGAAACAGACAGAAGGGTATCTGTATTAATTCTCTGTAGCCCCAAACATTTTCCCCAGCACCATACTTAACAATTAAACCATTTTAACTATTGGTTGGAAGTGACTATATAGCACTTTGCAAGTTAAGCTCTTGTCTTAAATAATATATATTGCTATTATATATATATTGCTATTATCACTCATAAATTCATTTCCATGCAAACCCCATTTATAAAAGGCAAGTGTTAATAACAAACAAGCTGCACTATTTCCCACGGAGAGTGGTATCCATTAATATAGCTTGCTTCAATCTCTTAGAAAATGGGCTTTTTTAAACCAGTGAGTAGCTTCTAATCTAGTAAATACAAATCAATCTGTATTTATTACACTCTGCTCTTTTTTTGCCCTTTTCCATCTTAAACTTTAAAGATGTGTACTTGATCCTAGACTTTGTGTTTGCTCTTGGAGCGATGCAAGAAAATTTTCCTGAAAGAATCATGTTTTCCTAGTTGTGAACCATGGAGAAACAGAATGTGTGGGGCTGTGAGACACCAAGGAGGCTAACTTGGAAACAGAACCTGCTGCTCAGCCTTATGGCTGAAGATCTGAAAGTGCCAATATTCCAGTCTGAACGGGTAGCTGGTTTCATAAATATCCATGCTGTTGTGTGATTAGCCACAGAAAGAAGAAACTGTGAGTCATTGAAAGGCAAGCAAATTAAAACAAACAAGTAAACAAAAACCCAGAAAAAAACAAAACTGTGATTCAGTGCAGTATTCAGGGATAAAATGCTGTGTCATTGCCGATGGCTCCAGAGATCACATTCCAGTGCTAGCTGGGAAGCTCAGTATTTCCTAAGCCTGGACACAGATTCAAGATGGAAAACTGAGCATGTGCATCGTGTATCCTTCCTGTGTCTTGTGTCCTATTGAAATGGGAGAAAATAGATTCATTTTTTTAATGAACCTATCACAATGCGGGCAAGAAGGGAATCAAGCAGAAGAACAGAAAGTTCAAAGGAACCAGGAAGAGAGAAAGCAAATGTGATCAAATGAACAAAGGGAATAGGGTAGGGAAAAGAGCACTTCAAAACTATAGTGCTCAATGTAACTTCAAGACTTAGGTCAACTAATACAAAAAGCAGAACCTGCTTTTGGAAATGGAAATGGAACCTGGGGCACTTATCAAGGTTATTAACAAAGAGCTGAATGCCTGTTGAGCCAAATAGACCCTTCCAATTTCTGGAGTTATAAGGACTGACATTTGTTGAAGATTTTAAAAAGCCAGGTACTCACTGAACCTTTACAAACTCTCTGAAGCAGGTATTATTATTATCCTTGCTAAATAAAGAAACTGAGGCACAGAGAAGTTAAGCAACTTACTTACAGTCACTTGGCTATTAAGTGATAGAATCCAAATCCAGGAACAGTTTGGCTCCAGAAAAGATGTTTCTATAGCCATAGATAGTATACCACCATAGAAGGCCAGTTGTAAACTGCTCCTTTATGAAACTGAGGAACTTCAAAATCAGGATGGCACACTGAGCACCAGTGTTAGTTAGCCTTACCTTCCCAGACCATTTCCAGAAATAATAGCCACAAAAAATTTCTAGTATTCAATGAAAAGCAAGGAATGCCTTCATAGAACCAGAAACTTTGAGGACTCATGAAAGACAGAAGTCAAAGGGATCAAAGAAAGAAACCACAAACCAAAACACTTGCAAAAAAGAGGACTAAAGAGAAAAGAGGAAGGAGGCATAGGGGTTTTGAAGACCAGACTTGGCAGTTACTGGGGAGAGAAATAGGCCTTGGGGCAGCTAAGGAGACAAGCACCCCACCCTGCCCTCAGGCTGTGCTGAGGACACAGAACCAAGCCCTGGGTAAAAGGAGGAGAAACTCGTATCCACTATCCTCTGCATATAAGCATGTCTACCTGTCCTCCGGTCACTGACCCTCTCCCAAAGGCAGGCTTCATGGAAAGGCTAACAGGCAGACTCCAATCAGAAGAATGCAAAACCATGAGGCACCAGCACTGCATGTAAACATAACCGAACATAACAAGCAGAAGCAGCTGCAAAGAGAAGAAACCTTGAGAATAGGAAAAAAATAACGTCTTGAATGTCATAACAGTGAATATGACATCTATACAGTAAGTCAAGTGTAGGTCTTGACAACTAGAAATGTGATCGTTTAAATCAAAAAATAAACTCAATAGCTAGGTGAAATGGAAAAACGGACAATTAAAAGCAGATTAACGAGCTAGATGATCAGAAGGAGGCATTCTTGCACAACACAACTCAAGAGATTGAATGTACAACAATAAAGGTTAAGAGGCTCAGAGGTTAGACCCAGATGTTTTCAATATTTATCTAATTATTATCCCAGAAAGGAGATTATATAATATTGAAGTGAAGAAATATTGAAGGCAATAATGGAAGACAAATTTCAACAACTGAAGACAGGTATCTCCAAGATGGGAGGACCCACTAAGTGCCAAACAGGATGAATAAAAAAGACACATTATAGTATATACTCAGGACTCCAAAGATAGAGACAAAAATCTCAATTGCTTCACACAGGAAAAATATCCTGAGTCTAAATAAGGAAACAAGTATCAGACTGACACAGGCCTTCTCATCATCCACAGTACGTGCAAAAATGTCTTCTTGGGGCCATCTCTTAAAAATTAATATGAGGGGTTGTCGCCTGGTTTTGGACACTCAGTTGGTTAAGCAACTCTTAATTTCAGCTCAGGTCATGATCTCAGGGTTGTGAGATCAAGCCCCTGCTTGAGATTCTCTCTCCCTCTCCTCCTCCCCACCACTCCCACTCATTCTCTGTCTTTAAAAAAAAAAAAAAAATCATGAAGGAAAATTAACCTAGGATTATAGGTCCAGCAAATTATCTTTCAAGAGCAAATCAAAATAAATACATCTTAGAACACACAAGGAATCAGAAATTTTCTTGAACCATAAACTTTCTCTCAATGAATGATTTGGTTTTTACTTCATTTAAAAAAAAAAAAAAAGACACACACACAAAAAACCCCTGCAAACAAAAAAATGAATCTAAGAAATGGATCCAAAAAAGCAATAATAAGTAAAAATATGAATATTACTATAATATATATACTATATCATTAAATGTGTTGTAGTATATGAAATTATAACATATAAATATATAATATCTACTATATATGAGGTATATAATAGATAATATACTGTATACCATATTAAACATAATGATATAAATAAAATAATATATCAAGTATATAAGTATTTCTGATAATCTGGAACTAAAATCTCAGATAATCTCAACATGGGAAATAGCTGGGGGACAGAGAAGTAGGAAATATAAGCATTCTAAGGTTCTTATCTTTTTTGGAGAAATTATATAGATATTGACTTAAAAAAAAACCACTAGAAAAATTTTCATTGCTATTAAATTTTAAGATGAACCACCAGAAATTAGAAATATAATGTAAAGATTGTAAAATTTCCAAACCTTAGGATAGAGATAGAAATGGAATAGAAAAATGATCTATCCAAGAAAGAGTTTTTAATTGAATGGAAACTAGAAAACAAAAAAGACAGCATGTAGAATAAATCCAAGCATATCACTAACCACAATAAATATGAATGAGCTTAAAAAATCCTTAAAATTAAAAATATTAATGAGGATAAAAAGAACATGAAGAAAGAATATAACAACAAAATTTGGGGGAGCTAGAAACAGAAAGATAAATGGTCACTAACTTGGGGTACCTGAACTAAATAGAATCTCCTGACTGGGGGAAATGAGATACAGCTGAGGGAAGAGTTACCATACAAAAAACAGAGAAGTAAATGAAAGTCTAGGTAGGTATATACAGAATCTTGATACCCAGTGCCCTATTCCCACCTGGATCCCAAAACATTTTCAGTGGTGCTTTTTCCCTTCAGACAGAGCACCAGGAGATTCTTCTCTGAGAAACAGGATGACCCAAAAGAACAGACCAAAGGATACTGACATCAGGAATTCCCCAATTAAACTGCCTGGTCAATATCCCTGCTGGAAAACCAACGGTCAATAGCCCCAACTATGTTCACAAAGCTTCCCATCAGCTTTTTAGTGCCCCATTCTTATATGAACATAGAACCAAGGATCTATAGATATAGATATATATACAGATATAGATATAGATATATGAAGAAAGCATAATCGGAAAGACCAAAGCTATATCCAGAATAAAGAAAGTTAGAGGAAACAGTCTGTTTTAAAGAAAACTTTGAAAAATACTATCTTTAATATTCTCAGAGAAATAAAGGAAAATGTTATAACCATTAAATAAGAGTAGGATGCTTTTAATAAGAAGCATGCAGGGCAAAAACATCTCTTAAAATTAGATATGTGATGGATAAATATTAGAAGACTGTGAACAAAGAGAAAATCCTAAAAACTTTCAGAGGCTAAAAATAGGTGGTGTGCACATTAAAAAAGAAAAAAGAAGAATCAAAATTGTATCAGACTGGGGCGCCTGGGTGGCTCAGTGGGTTAAAGCCTCTGCCTTCAGCTAGGGCATATTCCCAGGGTCCTGGGATAGAGCCCCACATCAGGCTCTCCGCTCTGCGGAGAGCCTGCTTCCTCCTCTCTCTCTGCCTGCCTCTCTGTCTACTTGTGATCTCTCCCTCTCTCTGTCAAATAAATAAAATCTTTAAAAAATATAAATAAATAAAAATAAAAATAAAAACAAATAAATAAATAAAATCTTATAAAAAATTGTATCAGACTTCTCAGTGTCAAAACTGGAAACTTGAAGAAAATGGAACAAGGTCTTCAAAAATTCTGAGGGAAATGGAATCCAACACAGAATTTATATTAAATCCAGTTAATCATCAATCAAATATGAGGGTAGAATAAAGATGTTTTCAGAAATGTAAGATGTCAAAACTTATATCTCATGCACTATTTCTCAGAAAACTGTAGGAAAAGGCATTCCTCCAAACTGAGCAAGTCAAATAAGAAATTAAATATGAGATTCTAGAACAGGGCATTCAACCTAAATGCAGTGAGGAAATTCCCAAAATGACTATGCAACAAGCCTGGAAAGAAACAGGTCCAAATTGGAGAAGTTCAGAAATTTCCAGAGAGAATTCTCCAAAAAGACAAAATTGATGGCATACCACATGTGCTTAAATATATATATCAAAAGAATATTTAGGAATTAGCAGAAAGTGTGGGTATAAATCAATGATAAATATATATTTTTAAACTAACATTAAAAAAAGCTTTCTGAGCCGATAGCGCTCTCGCAAACATGGTGAACTTTCCTAAAACCCACCAGACTTTCTGCAGGAAGTGTGGCAAGCACCAACCCCACAAAGTGATGCAGCACAAGAAAGGCAAAGATTCTCTTTATGTCCAGGCAAAGCAGTGTTATGACAGAAAGCAGAGTGACTATGGTAGGCAGTCTAAGCCTATTTTCCGGAAAAAGACTAAAACTACAAAGAAGATTGTGCTGAAGTTCAAATGTGTCAAGCCCAACTGCAGATCTAAGAGAATGCTGGCTATTAAGAGATGCAAGAATTTTGAATGGGGAGGAGATAAGAAGAGAAAGGGCCAACTGATCTAGTTCTAAGCTTCATATTTTTTATATTATGAAGACAATAAAACCTTGAGGTTATGTTAAAAAAAACTAACAAAAAAGAAGTGAATGACTCTAGGGAAAGCAAAAAGATGTGCAAGATAGCTTTGAATAAAATTTACATGATAATAATCATAAAAATGTTAATATTGACCTACTCAAAATTCTAAGTTCATCAGAAAGATGGGTGGAAGACTGCTTGGAGGACCTGATAAAAGAACTATAAATCTTTAATTTCCACCAATGAAAGATCAATAGATAATGCCCAAAACTTTGAAAAAAAAAAAAGTGACAGGAAGATGTTATTTAATAAGCTTTTTAGAGCTATTTGATTCAATCAGCGAATAGCAACAACTTGGAATCATGAACTACTTTGCTAAAACAGGACTCCCAACTACCTATAGGCAATGAGAATGAAACTGGCAACAGGCTTCTCATCAACAACACTGAATTCTAGAATGCTAAGTCACACACCTTCCAAGACTCAAGGAAAAATAATTTTCAAGTTGAAATATCATACCTATCGGAATTATCAAATATTATTAGAATAAAATAAAACATTTTCAGCTCTGTATGGATTTGAAAAGTTTACATTCATGAATCCCATAGGAAAACTATTTCTCTAGAGAAAACTTAAGCAAAACAGAAAGGGAATGCAAGAAAGAATATGAAATGAGATAAAAGGAACCATGGAAACTGAGTATTACCTACAAGAAGATGAGAAAACTGAAGACACAAATCCATGTTCTTTGGCAAATGGGATATATTTTTTTTCCCAGTAGGTAGTATTCAGAGACATGGTATTTTATTTCTTTATTTTTGGGGAGCAAAAAGAAAACCTTACTTGGCAATGAAGAATATTTAATAACTGCGTTATCTTTATTTGGGTTTAAATTTTAGAAACAATCAGACAAATCAGGGAATGCTGAATTATAGAGATTATATCATAAATGTTATAGACTTTGGTGATAAAAATAAGAATAAACCTTTTTTAAAAGCAGGAAATTGAAGGGATTATGAGGGGGGGTGGGGATACTCACCACTATACTAACGAGGACTGGCTGTTGAAGGGATTATGGTTAAGAAACAATATGTACAAAGTTCCTCATCTTTTACCTTGAAGGATTAAAAGGTGCCATCTAAATTGTGAATTATGAATCATAAATATTTTATTTAAATGACAAAGGAAAGCCCCAGAGGATATAAAATAAAAGCAGTTGAAAGTACTAGTATTCCCCTTGAGAAACGGATTTAGGGGTAGGGAGAGATGACAACTCTTGTTTTTCATTTCATATGTATTTTTTCCTTTTTGTTTGAATATTTTTACTATGCTCCTATGGTCTGAATGTTTGTGCCCCCTCAAAATTCATGTTGAAGTCCTAACCCCTACAGGTGATGGTAAAAGGGAGGGTGCCTTTGGGAGGTGATAGGTCTTTAGGGTATAACCCTCATGGTGGGATCAGTGTTCTGGAGATCCTCCTGGGCTCCTGAACCTCTTCCATCAAGTGAGGACACAACAAGGAGCAACCTGAAGAGGGCTCTTACTTGATCATGTTGGCTCCCTGTGTTCAGACTTCCTGCCTCCAGAACCGAGAGGAATAAATTTCTGATGTTTGTAAGTTACCCAGTCTGTGGTATTTTGCTATAGCAGCCTGATATATGCCTAGATAAAACTTTCATTTTCATAAAAGACTAGCTTAAAATGAGAAAAATAAAATGAGGTTAGGTTCTCATCAATAGGGAATTGGTATTACCATCCAATCGATGGTGATGTATCCATTCAGGAATCCTGGTAGACATTGGAAGGACAGAAAGGAAGCTCAAGGCCCTCACAGCAGAATGTCTACAGTTGCTCATAAAAATGGTTTGTATTCACTTATTCAGTTGATATGAAACAAGGGATTATTAGGAACTTGAACTGTGTTAAGCACTAGACACACATTGGAGAATAACAGTTCTTAGGGAGCTCATAATCTGGTGTTGAAGATAATAAATAAATAAACATAGAAATAATCATATAGTTACAACTTCTGTACAGAGACTGAGTCCTAAGAAAAGGCTTTTAGGTTGCAGAAAACAAATATGCAACATGATCAGTTTTATGTTAAAATATTATATGAATATAAAATTATGCACTATGGATGTAGGTTTATGCATACATTAGAAAGAGGATTGAAAAGTTGTACACCAAAATGTCAGAACCAGGAGCAGTAGGTGGAGGAAATGAAAGATTTCCATTTTTATTTCCCACATGTGTTTCACACAAATATTGATTTTGCAACTTTTATAATTTAAAAATTAAAATAACACAAATTTATAATAAAACTAATGAAAACTAGTCAAGAGAATGGACAATTGAGCAAAATTATATTCATCACTTTGGGAAGAAAAAAAACATTTTCCCCAGGGATAGTTGTTTGCCTTATATTCCTATAAAAGGGAAGAATGCTTTTATTTATTATAATTCATTAATTATATTTATTACTAATAAGCATATTAGCCAGCCCTTAGCCAAAGATACTTTCTAGAGTGTTAATTTATAGTCCTTTAAAAATATTAAATTACCCAAGCATTCATTCTTACTTCTGTATCATAGGCCTCTTAAACACTTTAATTAAGATAATTTTTTTAGCTCCAATACAGCTCAGAATTTTGCAAGTCTTTAAAATCTAATAACTCAATCTACTTATACTCAACAAACTTTTTGACGAGAGTCGGGGTGACAGGATTCTTGCTAGGACCTGAGGGACACAAAGATGAGTAAGACAGAAAAGCAGCTCACAGGAAGTTCATAGGGGGAGTCTCAGGGTCTATATTAGGATCTCACCATCCCTTGAGAGCCATAGAAATCTTTCACAGCTAGCCTGTGGTTCTCATCTTCTCATTTCTGTATCAAGTTACTAGGCTATTTTTTGAGATAGCCAGGAGTCGTGTGGCTCTTTCGGTTAATAGCCCTTGGTTTGAAATGTGACCCTGAGGCATTAAACATGGTTTCAATATTTGATACTATGCTCTTTTCTTGTGTGTGATATCAACGACCAAAATTAGAGCGATGCTGTGCCCAGAACTTGACTGAAACTCCGTTTGTGTATACCAGTTTTAAAGCTGTAGCCGCCTCATTCCCACTGGGGCTTGGAGGTGCTCCGACTTGTGTGGGTGGAATATTGGCTCTACTTCTGGAAGGCTCCATTTTGCATTGATTTGAATTCAGCTGCAGGTCTCTCTCAGGTGACCATAAGCAGGTTTAATTGCTCTTTTGTGGTTCCCTATCGCCAGATTTTTGGTCGCCAGAGACCAAAAATAGCCAGCACCCCACTGTTTGTACCTTTTTTATGACATGTTTATCATTTATCCTCCCCCTTGGACATGCATGTGAGCTCTGTGGAGACAGGAGACCTGTGTCATTGTTTTGTGTCTCCTGGGTTCTGTGTAAAATGTTTAGAAAAAAATTTTTGATTGGTACATGTTTAATGAACTTTTTAAAAATAGTACTTAGTGGACAGTCTACCCTCTTGTTTCCGTATATGCTCACCCCCCTTTACCCCAAGGTGCTGAATCTCTGATTCACCATAGGAAGAGCACTTATGAGAACTGGGCCCTAATCACAGGAAGAAGATGTACCGATTCCTTCTTATATTCCAGACCATGAGCTAAGTATGTGTGTGTATTTATTTACACATTCCACACACACATCTTTATAACAACCTTAGTCAGGATCCGTTGTATCACCAGTGCATACATGAGGAATCAAGGTCTAGCAGCAACATGCCCCACATCGAGGCACAGATCATAAAGTGCAGATACAGGATTTGAATATCCACCCATCTGTCTTTTGAGCCTAAGCTTTTAACCACAGCATTATACTAAAGGTGGCATTCCCAAGACTATAAGAGAAAATGGTAAAGAAATGTATTAATCTCAAGAAGTGGTAGAGACAGGTAGAGACAGGTGGGGCAGTTTAGAAAGGCATGGCTATGACAGGAAAGCTGATCTTGGGGTTGGGTACAAGTTAATTCCAGTGACATGGAATTCCTTTGCTTTAATAAAAATAATGTACATGACAAATCATTTCATTATGTGTTTCAGGAAGCATGTAGTCACTTGTCATTTATTGACAACATGGGAATAATTACAACTAGTTTTGTAATTTGTACAAATATGCATAATGAACCATTACAATAGTTAGACCTGTGATTAGGGCATATAATTAAAGCACAATGGCTTTGGGTTTTGTTTAGTTTTTTGTTTTTTTTTTTTTTTCACAAGGGTTGATAAAATTAATCTTCTCTTTTTTTTTGGTTTTTTGTTTTGTTTTGTTTTTTCCAAAATGCCTTTTAAAAAATCCCAGTGTTTAATTATTAGTATTATCCTTTTTTTTTTTCCTAAACTTTTTCAGTAAACTTCTCTCCCCTTGCCATGAAAGTGTTTTTAAAGCCTCAGCATCACAAAGGACTGGGTTTATGTCTCTGTCTGCCACTCTCCGAGTTGTGTGACATTGGACATGTTACTTAATCTCCTTAAGTTTCAGATATACATGAAAAGCAAGAACAAGGAGTCCTAACTTGCCAAGTTCTTTGAGAAGAGACAAAATACATGAAACTCTGAGCACAGAACTTGGAACCTAGTAACTGTGATGACGATTGATGATGATAATAATGACGATGAGGATGACAGCAACCTTTACTGAGTGCTTACTATTTGCCAGGCATGTTTCTGACCATCTTATATGAGTAAACTCATTGACTCCATACAAAGGAGCCAGCAGTAGTCACTGTACTATAGCACTGCTCAGTTTGAGGACTGTATGCCCATTCACTAGTTCTCCACTGGAATCCAGGGATGGCAGGTTTTAAAAACTGTAGAGGCACCTGGGTGGCTCAGTCAGTTAAGCATCTGCCTTCAGCTCAGGTCATGATACCAGGGTCTTAGGATCAAGTCCCAAGTTGGGCTCCCTGCTCAACAGGGAGTCTGCTTCTCTCTCTCTTTCTCCCTTTGTGTATGCTCACATTTTCTCTCCCTAGCTCTCACTGTCTCTCAAATACATAAAATCTTCCATTAAAAAAACAAACAAACAAACAACAACAAAAAAATCCTCACTGTAGCTCCTCGGTATTTACCCAAATGAGTTGAAAAGTTAGATTGATACAAAAACCTGCATGCAAAGGTTTAAAGCAGCTTTGTTCATAGTTGCCAAAACCTACAAGCAACCAAGATGTTCGCCAGGTGAATGGATAAACTGTGGTACATTCATACAATGCATAGTTTTCATTAATAAAAAGATGAATGATAGAGCCACAGAAAGATCAAGGAACCAGAAATGCATGTTACTAAATGAAAGAAACCAATCTGAAAGGCAACATACTATATGATTCCAACTATTTGACATCCTGGAAAATGCAAAACTGTGGAAAAAGATCAGTGGTTGCCAAAGGTTCAGGAGGAAGGCAGGAGGGAGGACTAGGTGGAGCACAAGGGATTTTTAAGGCAGTGAAACTATTCTATAAGATACTGTAATGGTAGAGACATATCATTACATATTTGTCAAAACCCATGGAATGTACAAAGAGTGACCTTACTGCAAATTTGTGGAGTTAATAATAATGTACCAATATTAAGATTGAATCATCAATTGTAAAAAATGTACCACACTAATGCAAGATGTTAAATAGGAGAAATTATGTGTTTTAGGAGTGAGGAGTGTACTTCCTATACTTTATGCTCGATTTTTCTTTAAACCACAAATTGCTCTAAAAACTAAAGTCTGTTAATTTGTAAAAACATGCCAGATTGTACACTTAAAACCTATAAAGTTCTTTCAGAGTGTTAATTAATAGGTTTTCCCTTTGCCAAAACAAAACAAAACAAAAAATTTTCCCCTTAGAAAGAAGGCACTGTAAAAAAAACTAAAAGTTGTAAATGGTCCTAGTTAAATAAGATCAGATATGTTTGGGTTCATGATTATGTATTACTGCTTCTTTTTCATACACGCACCAAAAAGGGAAAGAAAGAAAAGTTTTCAGAGGCAAAATAAAGGGAACCCACCTTGAGTGCCCACTTCACATATGCTGAATAATTTCAGACACAGGTTTGCTGGGCTCCTATCAGAATCAAGAAAACTGAGGAAAAGAGGTACAAGAGGTGTCAGAAGGAAGGGACAAGGCGGGAGAAAGGGGAGGGAGGCACAGCTTATGACTAAGAGCATTGCTCAGCCAGAACCTTACCTGAATTCCAGGAGCTGAGAAACTGGAGGTCCTGAATGGAGAGTCAGAAGTGGCAAACCCATTAAAAGAAGCAGAAGACAGTAACACTGAATTAAATGGTCAGTTAAAAAATTTCAAGGGAAGGAAACTGTGAAAGACTTCAGCACAATTCAAACTTGTCAACTCAACTGGTGAGTGGGGGACTGCCGGAGCAATTATTATTTTATTTTATTTTATTTTATTTTATTTTATTTTTTAAAGAAGAGTGCTCAGTTTAGGAGTACTGACCAATTTCTGGACACCTGAGTCATTCTGAATGGAGACACTCAGCATCGCTGTGGGAATCTACCCCCTGGGTGATTTTGGCAGGGCTGGACTTTGCAAACTGTTTTCTTTTAGGAGAAACGTATTTGTCTCTCTCTGTAATTGTTGCTGAAGACCTGCCGCTGAGACCCAGCAGCGGCTGCAGGAGGCAGAACAGGACAAGGCTTAGCAGGTTCCAGAAATAAGGGCTCCAGCTCAAGCTGAGAAAGTAGATATAGAGGAAACAGACTGGGCAAGGTAAAGCTCCCCCTTAACCTGTTGCTAAGAAGGCAATTGCCAACAGACAGTAGGGTCAAGTAAAAGTGGAATAGCACAGTCATTGCTTTTTGAAACAGAGAGGAGAGGAGCTCCTCTGGGTTATTGGCATAGCCTGAAAGAACTAGAATTCTGCAAGATCCATTTCTCAGGGACAGCCATTGGGCATCTGAACAGGCCCAGAAGGCGTTGATATTTATCAGGATCAGGGTCTATCACCTCTGTTTAGCAGGTCATCAAACTAGAGCCATCACTGGGACCGGAAGTAGGAAAGAAGGAGGGGGGGACTAAAACGCACAGACCCTGTGGAACAGGAAAGAGCCATGGACTTGTTATGGTAATCTGGTGCTCCCTGACTGCCGCTGCCTCATGCTAGTGAGCTGTGGGCTGTCTTCGTCAGAATATTCTTCATAAAGGAGGTCAACACAGGCTGACTGGGTCCAGGAGAAGAAGCCACTGGCCAGAGCTGAAGTGCAGCCCAGCTTTGGATCTAAGGAGATGTTGACCCTGGGACTACACCAAGGGAGGAAAAAAAGCAAGTTCTGAGAGAGAATTATACCAGACTAGAGGTCATGCCAACCTTAGCGCTGAAGGGAAGGCAAGAAATTCAAGCTGAGATCCTGCAGGGCCTGTCAATGGGTTACATAATGATTTTCCTAAAATTAAAA
This sequence comes from Lontra canadensis, assembly GCF_010015895.1. Classification (NCBI taxonomy): domain Eukaryota; kingdom Metazoa; phylum Chordata; class Mammalia; order Carnivora; family Mustelidae; genus Lontra; species Lontra canadensis. Next base: position 2,010,239 of record NW_022631008.1, read on the forward strand.
AAATATATGTATATGTATGTATATATGTACATACATACATGTATATTTGTTTTGTTTTTCTTCTAGAGTTAAGTACTCCTCGCCTGTGAAAATACTAACTTGTCTTTGGTAAATTGGGAGTAAATGATTTTTGTCACAACTTGAACATAAAAATGAGGCCGAAAAGTGGAGATCTTTGCATGATAGAGCAGGGAGTTTTTGAAGATTCTTGAATTACCCAGTGACATGATGAAGTCAGTCTTCAAGAAGAAAGATCTGAGCTGCAGTGTACGGGATGAATCAGAAAAGAAGACTGAAGACACAAAACCTAGTACTACATGCTGCTGAAACGATTTAAAACCTAAAATAACAATTGCTAGGACTTGAGGGTAGTAGAAAGGAACAAATCTGAGAAAGAATTGTTCAGAGCTGCGCATAGGGAGAACAATGAAGGAGAGATGGCTCCGCGTCTTCTAGGGGCAGGGGGCAGCTAGAAAAATGTGGGGGCTCTTGATGGCAATGAGGAAAGGAAGTTGAAGTGACTGAGGGGAGTAGATCATGAATCCTGTCAATGTGAGATTTTAAGAGAAGCAGAACACCCATCTTTTGTGGGCAACTAGAGATACGGTGATGGAGAGAGAGTGAGATGTCAGATAAAATTTAGGAAAGAAAATACCCGGGTTGAAGCTATGTGCACAATGGTAGAGAAAGATCCAAGGGTACAATATTAAAAATAATAGCAAAAGGTATAATTACAACTACTGTGACTTACTGAATGGCTACTGTGCTCTAGCCACCATACCAGTAATGTCACCTGTTTCATCCCTAGATACTATGAAATAGATTTAGTGTTTCCTATCACAGACGGGAGACTGATACTCTGCAAGGTTAAGGGACTTGCCCAAGGCCACCCACCCACTGAAGGACCAGGACTAGATGTCCAGTCTGTTGACTCCCAATTCAGTCTCTTTCCACAGGCCATTCCTTTCATGTGTGTGGTGGGTCAGTCTCCTTGTCACAAAACACTGGAGGTGGAATTATGAAAATAGGAATATGGTGGAGATACCACTGGAGTAACTTCAATGGAAGAGAGGAAGGGAAATCAGGGTATTAGCATTGGTTGGGCCCAAGAGAGACACAGGTCTGGTAGAGAAAGAAGCCAAGAAATGTGTAATGTCCTCCCACAATGAAAAAAATCAGTAAAGAAAGTATTTCCCCCTTGTCCTAAACCTGACACAACACAAGGCGAGAAGTCTGAAACATAATTTTGTTTTGGAACACTTAATTACCTCCCCCATGGGTGCAAAGGGAAGATGAGATCTAGGCAACAGCTTTTGAGTGAAGCAGAAGTTCCAATAGGGAGTTAAGCAGAGAGAACTGAGATGCTTTATAGCTTCATTAATAAATTCCCAGAACATTATACATATCAACCATCACTTATAAGCCCCCCACCTCCTTGTCACCTCCCTTTGGCCCCATACATTCCAGAAGTGAATGTAAGCAACTTTTATTCTTATTTTCCTAAGATTGACTATAATAATTATATGTAAGTTTTGAGGTCAAAGGATATATCATAAAATCAGCACCATTTAACAAGTACTTACTAATCAATTAATGTGTTCTAATCTTGGTAGACACGGAATGTGTTAGATATTTCCTGCCTTCCAGAATCTCATCATCATCACAGAGGCAACCATAAATCATGGTATGTGATGAAGGTTATTAGAGAAGTATGAAATGAGGATTTGGGGCATAAAAATAGAATGAAAATCCTAGTGTAAGGATTTACATTATACCTAGAAAGGCCAGACAGAAACTCATCAAGAGATAATGTTTGTTCTGGGCCTTCAAAGGTGAGTAAAATTTTTCCAAGGGGCTCAAAGACAAATAAGAAAGATGGAGTATTTTATTTGGAGCCGAAATGGAGGCTACAGTAATTGGCCAGCCTACAACTGGCCCCAAAGGGAAATAGCGCACAGCCTAATGGACACTGTATTAAGGAGCCTACAGGATATATACCCTTTTTCAGGCCTGATATTGAACACAGTTCCATCAGTTGGGGGATCAGCAGCAGGAGCCCAGACAGCAGGGAGTATCTGAAGTCCGAGGGTCAGTGGAACCATGATTCTAAGTCTCTCTCTCTGGCCTGAGAACCCAAGCCTGGGAGAGGCTTTCACGAAGGCTCAACTATGGGCTCGAGACAGTACCACTTAGTGTTTAGGTACTTCAAGAAGTAGAGGTCCAGAGAGCATAGTCCTGGCCATTCCCTTGATAAGCAGACTGCCAATGCCTGGACTTCAATCCAGAAATACCCCATACCAGGTCTGGGACAGTAAGATTAACCTGAGACCATACCCAGCCAGCATGAGCTAGTTTCAATTCTTTTTAATATTTCTCCCAAATTACTACTACCGTGATTTACAGCAGGTAAGTATGCAATATACATTTTCTGAACAACTACCTGAATATGTTTTTATGCTACATTAAACTTGTTTTGCTTCCATTTCCTGAACAACTACAAGCTAACATTATCATTGTCATCCATCATCATCATAATCGCATTACTGGCTTCCAATTATGGTGGGTTTACCATGTGCCAGATACAAGGTTGGATGCCAGGGATCGCTAATCCTCCTAACATAACAGTCCTACAAAGTAAATACTATTGGCCACACTTTATAAATGGAGAAAGTCAACTTCAGAAGAATCACAGATCTTGCCCAAACCCACATAGAGCTAACAAGTGGCAAAATAGTGGGACATTGGGGTGTCTGGGTAGCTCAGTTGGTTAAACCACTGCCTTCGGGGTCATGATCCCAGAATCCCTGGATGGAGTCTCGCATCAGGCTCTCGGCTCTGCAGAGAGCCTGCTTCTCCCTCTGACTTTCTCCCCTCTCATGCTCTCTCTCACTCTCTCTCTCAAATAAATAAATAAAATCTTTAAAGAAAAAATAGTGGGACATCAACACCATGTTCTATGCAGTATGAAAACAACCCACCTCAATGGTAAATAAGGAAATTTCAAAAATTTGATCAATTACGAGGGCACAAAAATTACTCTGCTCAGTTGGTTTTGTGAGAATGTAACAAATGCAGTGACTCCTTCAAAGGTTTTATTGAGTTTATTTATACAGAAAAGTATACAGTTTGATGAGTTTTCACCAGCTGACAAAACTGATTTTTTCCATTTCAGTCTGCTATATTAGAGTTCCATGAATATAGCGCAAAAATCACATTTTCTTTGTCTATTATAGCCATCTTACAAATAGAGGGGAGATATCAGTTTCCAATTTACAGATGTGTATGATTGTATTCTAATGTTTACAAACAGTCCTCTGGCACCATATCTCGAATGTCTTGTCTTCTTCTGTACCTTTCACATGCTAGCAATTCTAATAGTTAATACGTGCAATCAACTCCCTCACCAAGAGCTGCTAGACTGACTTGAAGACATTTTTACTAGACTACATGCAGGTTATCCTTCCCAAAGAAATATCTCAATTCTCCCCACTGTGTTCTGAGGAAACTCAACTCCCCTGAACTCAGATCTGAGTGCTTCAGAAGTGAGAGATTTGGGGGCACCCGAGAACCCCCATTTATCCTCATCACACAAAACTGCAAAATGTAGCAAGGAAATGACATCAGACGAGCAAAGAACCTTGCAATATTCCTTTTCAAAAGTGTTCCTGTCTGTCAGGGCATGAATGATTATGCTACACCGCTGATTGCTAAATCTGCCCCCTCTCATGGAGGGGCCAGCTGCTGCCTGTTCACCAGCAACAGCTCTGTCACTTTTACTTTGCATCCTAATTAAGAAGACATCGAGAGACACGTGGAAGTACAAGTACCAGAAGGATTGTGCTATCTGTCATACTTCCTCCAGATGTTCTAATGATGCCTTTGAATTTGGATGGAGGAGACACACAGAAAGAACTCGGGTGCCATGAAACCTTTCCGTGACTACTTGTTGAAGAAAGACAATTAACGACTGAACAGCTGCTAATGGGAACCTTTAGCTGGAAAACTTGCTAGGAAGAGCACTTACCAGCTCTCAGAGGAATTCATACTGATAAACACCTTAGTTATGCTCCTTATTTTTGTTCTAAAACGCACAATTCATCCTTCCTAAATCAGTTTCCTTCATTTACTAAGAGAGCTCATTAAGATAAGAAAGATTTATCACCAGTTTAAAAAAAAAAAAAATTCTGTGAGCTCATGGAAGCCTACAGTAGGAATCATTTCCCTGAAAATTTTTTTTTAAGATTTTATTTATTTGTTTGACAGAGAGAGAGACAGGTAGGCAGAGGGAGAATCAGGCTCTGCACTGAGCAGAGAGCCCAATGCGGGGTTCGATCCCAGAACCCTGGGATCACGACCCGAGCCGAAGGCAGTTGCCCAACTGACCGAGCCATCCAGGGACCCCTCCCTGAAATGTTTTTAAAACTTCCCAAGTACTTGACTGGAAGTTTCTGGTATTGTACTATAGGGGAATTGCAAACATATAGTTTTGAAAACTGAAGCCACGTTTTAGGAACTTCTCTGTTGGACCTATCACTAAATTACTTTTTAAAGGAGACTGTGCTTAGAATACTGTGCCACACCTCCATACCCCAATCCAGAGGCAATCAATACAAGTTCTTTTGGGTACATGTGGCTTATGGGGGGCAGGGAGTGTATAAAGAGTTGGAGAGAGAGAGAGAGAAAGAGAAATTCTTAAATTATCATTTTGGCAGTGGGCCTTGTCTTTGGGGTGGCCAGACTTTATTATAATGATGGTGTACTAGTGTTCTTAGTTGCTCTAAAGTGTAGGGTGAAATTGAAAGGTAAGCTTCCTATAAGGAAAGTGATCTTGAGCAAATCTCAATCAGTGTTGACCTCATCCCCTGAAGGGGGAGAAAGACTAATTAATAAAATGGTCTTTTAAATAGAAACTCTGACAGTTCTGTCCAATTTCATTATTCTAACAACCTCTTTCTCTAACCCTAAAGAAAAATGAACAACTCTTCCTAATTTTCATAAATACTGTACTATGCAATCAGGAAATAATTAATTTGGAGCTCTTCATCAGTAATGGGGATGAAGTTCTTTAATGAACAGCCTTCCTTTAACTCGATGATGAGGCAAGTAACTATTCCTGAAATATTTATTGGTATAAAACTACATCAAGGAAAGAAAAAAGAAGCAATTTTTTTTAAAAACCAGGCCAAATCTTAAATAAGATACAGCTGGTGGCTTGTCCTTTTGGGCACTGAAGGAATGAAATTCTAAAGAATATTGGAACTTTAAAAAAATACCTCAATATTATTTTTGTTAATTTAATAGTCACATTTCTATGAATCTTCTCAGTCATAACACTGTATTAAATTACACAGAATTATGCAAGTATGAAAGAGGACTTTTCCTCCAATAAAATTAGCATCTGAGTTAGACTATCTCAACAGCAGCTCTATCAACACTTTGGACTAGATAATTCATGTGAAGGCTGTTCTGTGCATTGTGGAATATGTAATGGCATCCTTGGCCTCTACTCAGACTCTAACACCCACCACCTCTTGCTGCAGTTCTAACAACCAAAAATGTTGCATTCAGGACATTCAGACCAATGTCCCTGAAAACAAAATCACCTCTAGTTGAGAACTAATTGGATCTAAAGCTCAAAAAAACTTCAAGTACATGGTTTTCATAAGAAGGATACAATGATAGATTGAATAAAAGCTCAGCAACAAGAGAGGTATCTAAATAGCTAGACAATTAGGTGATCTAGTGGTTATGAGCCCATTGGTTTAGGTTTGCATCTCGGCTCTACTTTTCACTAACATGGACAAGCTACCTGTCTCTTCTAAGGCTCAGTCTCTCCTCTACAAAATAGGGATAATAATAGAATTTACACATAGGCTTGTCTTGAAGATGAGATAAAATAAAGCACAGAAAAACCTGGAATGATTTGCTACCGTTGATCAACTACCATTACCATAGGTAGCCATCAAACTTTGGTTGGGTAGACTAGACTTATAAACATTTGTCCATCCATCATTCATATCAACATAAACAAGTACAAAATAGATTTGAATGAGTAGTGCTAATGGAAATGCAAGCTTTTATTATGCATTGTTAGAATGCTACTTACATTTTAAATATGTTTTATAACAAATATATCATGTTTAATCTCATGAGTTTTTTCTTTAGAGGAAAAGGGCACACACTGACCCAGGAATAATTAATCCAGAATGATCAAAATTGAGATATATCCTAGAAAAGTTTATTGAATTTCAAAAATAAGCCCAAAATCTTGGTAACAGCCAGGCAAAAGTATCAAACAATAGATAGGGAATGAGAAAAGAAATAAAGCTGGCCTAGCTTTCTCCATAGACCCCAATGCCAAAACCCAATAAATCAATACCTGTGAAACTATCAAAGAAAGAATTGTGAGCTGAGGAATTTATATACAGTCAAGCTATCCTTCAAGTTTTATAAACGCTTCAGTCAAACCACTTAAGATATGTAAAAATTCAAGGAGTATTGCCAGGATTCTTCCTTAAGAAAACTACTGGATGACAAGATTCATCCAACCAAAATATAGTTGGGAAAGTAAGCAAGAGATGGCTCATGAACACTGAATGTATTTCACTATAAATCAAAGAAAGAGGGGTTCCTGGGTGGATCAGTGGATTAAGCCTCTGCCTTTGGCTCAGGTCATGATCACAGGCCCCTCCTTGGGCTCTCTGCTCAGGAGGGAGCCTGTTTCTCCCTCTCTCTCTGCCTGCCTCTCTGCCTACTTGTGATCTCTCTCTCTGTGTCAAATAAATAAATATAATCTGAAAAAAATCAGAGAAAGGAATATTTTAATATGATACAACTAACTAAAATCATGAGAGGACTGTGAAAGGAGGTGATAGTTTTCTGCTTCTCTCATCTTTAGTATCTGGAAATCAAAGGATATCAAAGGTAACAGAGCCAAATAATACAAATTTAAACATACTTAGCTGTTCAAAGGGAAACACTTTAAAAAGCTAGTAGTACTTACTGAAATAAGTTAATAAAGTACAAGAAAAGAAGAGGAAGGAAGAGGGAACTTTTGAATTTCAGTATTGCATATAGTAGGAAACTAACAAGTACAGTCTAAATACAGGGAGGAACCAAAGATAGTATATAAAATTATCAAAAGGTAACTAAAACGAAAATGCAAACTTCTTAATATCAGAAAAACTACACAAAGACAAACTGAATGAAAACAGACCAGAGTAAAATACTTTTCAAAGTAGAAAAGATAGCATGAACTAATATGACAGAATTCAGACAAAATATACAGATCACACCAGTACATCTAAATGGCCTACACTAATTGAGAGACAAAAACTGAATTACAAATCAAAACACAATTCTATGTAGATGAAAAGTAAAAATGATTCAGAAAGTGAAAATAAAGAGATAACATTTTAACAAGCAAAAGCAAATAAGAAAGCAGGGCTTATGATTTTAACTGACAGAGTAGAATCCAGAGCAAAAAGCATAAAACAAGACAAAGAAATCTACTTGTAATGACACTATGTAAAATCTGCAATGAAGATACAACTACTACAAATATTTCTGCACCAAAGAACAGCAGTGTGAATACAGAAGAAATTTTAAGAGATTCAAGGAAAAATACTGAGAAACACATTAGAAGTAAGAGATTTGAAGTCATCTTTCTCCATCTATTGACAAATAGCATCGAGGAAAAATAAAGTTATAGAAGAATAAAAAGAGGATTAATAATAGAGATCTGACTGATAAATATAAAATTCTGCCCCCTGGAAAATTGAGACTAAACCTTCATTTCATATATACATAAACATTCACAAAAATTAGCAACCTATTAAACCCCAAAGATAGCCACACCTTGAATCAGGATCATTTCTAGATGGATTAAAATGTTAAAAATAAAAAATTAGACATAAAAATACCCGGTGAAATGTAATGGGAGATGTATTTTTATATGACTTATGATGTTCTAAGTTTGACACAAAATCTGGAAGTCACAAAATAAAAGACCTAAAATTTAAAATACTCAGTGTATAAATTTCCACATGGCAAAGGCAAAATACAAAGAAAAAAAAGTAAAAAAAAAAAAAAGAAGAAGAAGAAGAAGAACCACAATCTATTTACACACATTTCCCAATAGCTAATATTGCTAAATTAGGAGCCCATATAACTCAATATGTGAAAGACCAACCAACTGAATTTTATTTTATTTTATTTTATTTTATTTTATTTTATTTTATTTTATTTTATTTTTAAAGATTTTATTTATTTGAGAGAGACAGTGTGCACAAGACGGGGTAAGGTCAGAGAGAAGCAGATTCCCCACTGAGCAGGGAGCCTGATGCAGGACTCCATCTTGGGGCTCCAGGATCATGACCTGAGCTGAAGGCAGTCACGTAAGCAACTGAGCCACCCAGGCACCCTGACAACTGAATTTTAAGAGGCTATGTACAGTTCTCGGAGGAGTAAAAATGGTTCCTGAACATATGAAAAGACACTAAACACTGAGATGCTATTTTCTACTTGTATTGGTAAAGATCAAAGAGTGAGGTAGGATACTGGGCTGGCAAGGCTGCGGGGGGCGGGGGCGGGGTGGGCAGAAGGCATTCTCATTCAGTGTTGCTGGCAGGCCAGATGCATTCACCAACATGGAGGATTTTGAACAATAGCATAACTACAATGTCTCCGCCCCCCCCACTTCAATTCCACAAATGTATCCTATGGATAGATATAGAGTCACATATCTGATGTGGTGTTTGTACAAAGGTACTCATAGTTCTTGCAAACATTTGCAAATAACCAAAATGGACACATTAACAGGGAAATAGTTACACAAACTTTAGTACATCCTTACAATAGAATCAGAAAGAATAATAATGTACTGAAATGGAATGACCTCCAAGAAATAATGGTAAGAAAGGGAAGGAAGGAAAGAACGGAGGTGGGGAAGGAGGGAGGAAGGAGGAAAAAAGTGGTGTAGAACAGTGGTATAAAGTTGAGGTTCAGGGTTTGGGAATGGACACACATATTTGTTTATATGCCCATGTGCACAAACTATATCTGGAAGGATACATAAGAAATTGATTACAGTTTCTCAGCCAGGACAGTGGTAGAAGAGAGATTTGCCTTTCCCTATACAGCAAAAAGATGCCTTTGGAATTTTTTTTTAATCTATTTTGAGTCCATAAATTGCATTTGCCCTATAGATTGCCAGTTTGAAATATCATCATAATCATTAAGCCAAAAGTGATCATTTTTTAATCATAAAATTACTTTCTGTCTAATTTTATCTGCCTAAATGCATTATAATATTGGAGTTACGCAATCAACTTTATCCTAGCACGACAATTATTACAGTATAAATACGTTAACTCCTAATGCCCCAAATTCTAAGTCCATTACAAAAATAAAGTATTTTACTATGTCAGAGATGGGATTATTCTACTGCAGACTAAATCATACAAGGTTTTGCTTGACAACCCTTCCATCTCTGACATGATAACCCTATAGTGCAGGCTGATTCATTTAGACTGAAAAAATTTTTTTTACATCTGTCTTGTTAGAAAATCAAGGAAGAAAACAAGAATGAGAATAGGAGTTTATTTTGCTCTGTCCATGTCTCAAGAGAAACATATGCTAGATTTGCTCATATTTGGAGATGAGTTTAAAAACATAAAGGCTGATAAATAGTAAGTAGTCATATAAAAAGAGAAAGAGACTCATCATATCTGACAGCAGCATAATCTCAGAAGAAAATCTTTCCTTTTTTATCAGAAGGGTCAGGAAACAAAATCACCCCAAATTGATCAATTTGCTCTATAGATTCAAATCCCCTTTGTCGATCCCTGAGTGGTCCAAATTTCTCAGATTTGAAGGCCTTTTGACATTTTTGTAATGTTTATATTGTCATTACACACATTGCCTGCATATATCTGACTCCCAATTAAATCTGTATTGGATTTCAACCAAACCGATGCTTCCTATTTTGAGTAATAGTTAGTGCCATGTCTAAAGATATCTACACAATGATCTCATTTTCAAGTTTTCCTTCCCAAAAGACTACTTCCACTTCTCACCAAATAAACTGAAATTACCCACAGTCTTTATTGCACTGTTTATCCATATACTCGGGGCCATTATTTCATATAAAAGGTTTCTGAAGAAACAAGAAGAGTGTCTTCTTGAACCTTGCCCTTTAATTAGTGTAAGCTCCTTAGAGACTGATAGTCTGACTTCATAGAAGGTAGGAGAACAGGTCTAGGAAACAGTCCTAAAATTAAACATTCCTTCCAAAGGTTGCAGGCAATCCTAAACCGTGAAATGCCTGCCAACCCCCTGAGAAGATCAATAGAGCAACCACTGGGCATATGAAGCAGAACCGCCCACTGAAAAGTCCACTTAATGAAAATCCCCAATGGGCACTAAGTCTGCAATATAAGCACATTCTTACAGAAGAATAGATTCCGTTTGTGCTTCTGACTCTGGTGGATGGTCCGATGAGCAATTAGGCCTGCAAACACTAACACTTACCAGCCCCGCACTGATTAGATGGCCTCCCATAAATAAGACTAGGTTATTTTGGACTTCTTGCCTTTAGGAAATCAGTAGACTACTGATATTAAACACGAGTGTTCTGGGGTCATCTGAAGCAATAAGGCTTTTTCATTAAGAAATTCAACTCCAATCAGCAAACATTTAGATTGGCTTTTGTAGAAACAGCACTTTGACTTTTACCCACCAGCAAATTTATCCATGTCTTTTGGTTTGCTTCATTAAATTTAATGCACATGTATTGAACATTATTTTTAGGAGGAAAGACATGCTCAAGTGTTACCAGTTCTTCCTAATAAATCCATCAACATGGAGGGGTGGGGGTGTATGCTGTATCTACTTTGCAATTCTATAGTAGGTTATAATATCTCTTCCAACAGCAAGTTATTTATCTTACTAACAAATCCATCAAAATAAATATCTCCTAAGGTACAGTATTATTAAATATTTTTCACAGCTGAAATTCCCCAACCTCCTTAGGCAGAATTAATAGCTTTTGTTCATACATACATCATGATGCTTCTCACATTTTTAATGGGTGCTGTTGTTGATAGATCTTTTATTACCAGCAGATTGGGACCCCCCGAAGGTGGGCCACAGGTCTTATTCATCTCTGAATAAGTCCCAATAACTTGCACAGAGCCTTCCACAGTATGGATGAATAAATAATAAAAGCTCGTAGCCAGAGGATTGTTGATCCCCATAGCAATGCTGGGATGCAGGTAGCAGGGCAGAGACGGGCAGGGTGTTGAAGCACTGAAACTATTTCCCCTGACTTCCCCACAGTCCCATAGCCCTGGTTCTCCTTTTCCCTTCAATTCTATTGCTACAATATAACTCTCATCTGAATGTAGCAGTTGCTGCACAGAATGGCAATTTAGACCTATGACAGTTCAGTTCAGGGACAAGCAGCCTATGGCAATGAAATGACAACATGTCTGCAAAGTCCCTGGTGGTGACACACTGTCACACTGCCCATTGCATAGTCCTCTCTCAAGTCTCTCCCACAGAGTCTCTCCCCTCTCCCTCACTCAGCTTCTTTTCTGCTCCTTTCTCTTCTTCCCTGCTCCATTATTCCCATTGTCCTGCTTGTGTCCAGGATAGCCCTTGGTCTGAAAATATTGCTGGGTAGGGATAGAAAATGTCGAGCAGAGTGTCACCACTCGTCTTTCGCTTGCCTGGGACAAAAATCATTAGTGGATTCTTAAGACACTTAACTGCAATCTCAAAATTCTAAAACAGGGCTAGATATAGCCACCAGCAATTAATATGAGTGGCCATGGAAGATAAAGTTTGCTTGCAATCTCTAAGAAATTGTTACTTTCTTGGCAGTAGAAAGTATTACCTTATTTAAGCCTTAGTACTGAGCTTTTCTTCCTTCTCTTTTCCTGAACCGCCCCTGGCTCCAAGCCCATTCTGATTGGTAATGGTTCTGCTGGAGCACTGTGTTTAAGATAATCAAGAAGTAGCATCCTGGCCCAACAAGGAAAGTTAATATAGAGGCACCTGGGTGGCTCAGTCAGTTGAGTGTCTGCCTTCAGCCCAGGTCATGTTCCCATATGGTATAGATCGAGTCCCACATGGGACTCCCTGCTCAGTGGGGATCCTGATTCTCCCTCTCTCTCTGTCTACTGCTCTGCCCATTTGTGCTCGCTCTTTCTCTCTCTCTCTGTCAAATAAACAAATAAAGTCTTAAAAAAAAAAAGGAAGAAAAGAAAAGGTATTATAATGCATTAGCAATGTCTTGCTAAGTGATCAAGAATAAAGAGCAATGACATACACGCTAGTTATTTGCCCCATTTGCCCAACACTCTCATCTGGTAAATTACTACTCTTGATGTAATCATCAGGGCTTGTGAAGTTTATTTGATTCATTCCACAATTAACTGAACTTGAGTACGACTTAATTAGAATTGAGTATGAGCCAGCACTATGCCGGACATTGGACAGGTAAAGATAATAACTCAGCACAGTCCTTCATCTCGGACAACAGAGGCTAGCTTCTCACAACCGCAATATTCTGTTTACACTTCAGTAAAGGCAGCCAGCAGGCAATGTGGTCCATGTTCTTGCAGTTTAGGAAATGGCTGGCATAGAACCATCCTTTTAATCTAGCAAAGAAATCTTAACCTTGGATTTCCAAAAACCTAAACCACCAAAGGGGAGAGAAGGTAGGGAATGGACGACATAGGTAAAGGGGATTAAGAGGTACAAACTTCCAGTTATTAAATAAATAAATCATGGAGATGAAAGTACAGTTTAGGGAATATAGTCAACAATATAATAATAACTTTGTATGGTGACATAGTAATTACACTTATAGTGAGCATTTGGTAATGTATGTATTTGTCAAATCACTATGTTGTACACCTAAGACTACTGTAATATATGTCCACTATACTTCAATTAAAAATAAAGTAAAAATAAAGTAAAACATAACTGAAATAAAAATCCTGTTTACAATAAATTCCCACAGTGTAAAGCAGGTAGACAGAAGTCTAATAAATAGACCTTACATAAAAAATAAAATATCCAAAAGAAGATGATATTTTTAAAAAGCCTAAACCAGTCAAAAATATTCCAAAGCATCTCCCCAGATTTTTGGATTACATTTGAAAGGGGCTTAGGGCCTTTGATGTAGGTTCAAGTAATTAAATATTAAGCATTGCCACTCCAAACAGTTTGAGAACCTGTAGATGACACTCAGTTAGTACACGATCCTGGTAACAGCAGCTGAGATGAGGACAAGCTTAGAGAAATAACAGACGAAAGCAATATGGCTCTGTACAGACGTGAGTATCTGCCCAGCAAACAAGGACTAACTTTCCAGAATAATCAGTTCTGGGTAAGGCGTGACAAACGTAGGAGCTGTCACATGGACACACTCACGCTGGGAGTCACAACCCATCTGTCTGTGCTAAGAAGTGCTGGTTCCTTGTGTAAAGAGGAACCTTTCAGCCTGAGAACCAGAGCAGTGGCAGGATGAAGAGGACAGATCAGAATGGAAGACCCACAGCTTGGTCCTCCGAGCTGAAGTGCAGCCTGCCCTCGAGGGCTCCTCCTCTCTCCATCCATCATCCTGGTGGCTTCCCACTCAGAATCCTCCCCAGCATTGGGCTGCTGCTGTGTTGTAGATCTCAAAAACTTGTTTCTGATGGAACGGCCTTGGACTTATATTCTGTCGGCAAATTGGGGTTCTCTTTCTTTACTTGCTTAGGTTAAATTTGTACGTAGGCTTCAGAAAAGCCTCTTAGCTTTTTTTAACTAGGTATATGCACTATATTAAATATATAATTTTTAACTAGATACATGCCAACAGGAATTCCCCCACGTTAGCCAAAATAAATCCAAGAATTTGGTTACCTTTAGCTGTGGCTCTCTACCCTCTTTAGAGTTAAACGGAACTGGGATCCACATGACAATGTATTTCTCAAGGTGCAGTCCTAGACCATCCATCTCAAAATCGTCCTAGGAAATATGTAAATGCAGATTTCTGGGCTCCACATGGGAACTATAAGGGGCCCATAAATCTGCATTTTAACAAGTTCACCAGAAGATTCCTAAAGGGATTGACATGTAAGAATCTCTAACATTTTAGGGTGATTGATTGCTCAATGGGAAATGGCTTTTCCCATCCAGTCTTTAAAGGCATTTAAAATATATCAGCAAGGCACCCTGGCTTGGTTCAGTCAGTTAAGCCATTGACTCTTGATTTCTGCCCAGGTCATGATCTCAGGGTCAGGAGACTGAGCCCACCTAGGGTTCTGCACTGCTTGATATTCTCTCTGCCTTCCATCTACCCCTCCTGCTGCTCATGCTGTCTCTCTCTTTCAAAAGTAAAAATAAAAATAAATAAAACATATCAGCAAATATAGTCACATCGGTGCGGTAGCGTTAGGATAATTCAAAGTTCAGATCACTGGAAATTCCCCAAAAGTTGGCATGAGCTCCAACCCTCCCACCTCGCCCCCTCATCCTGTCAACCCCATGGGTTTAGAATAATCTTAGTCCCTCAGTACAAGGCAAAGGAAGGCTGCGGTGCACGAAGGCTAAGACTACAGACTGGGGACAGATCTTCAACCCTCAGAGGACCCCTGCCCCCGCCCCACAGCGGGGGTGGGGGGTGGGGGGTGGGGGGTCCCCACCCTTCTCAGGATGGGCAGAAGCCGGAAGCAGTTCCTCCGCAAGCCTCTGACCCCCTGCCTTGCTATTTACTGGAGGATATTCCTGACTCCGGAAGGGCAGCTCCCAAACTGAGTCACAGAGGGATTTTTGCCTGCATCTCTGGCGGTGCTTCTCAGCCCCGCACCCATAAATCCTCCTGCCCCCATGAATCAATAGCAGACACAACAAAACTCGAACCTGGCACGTTTAAATTTCATTGTGGTCGCTGGGGGGAAACACACTGTTGTCTGATTCCGCAGTTCTTTTTAAGGAAGAAGAGCTCGGAAAGAAATACAGAAAATCATTGTCTTGCTATTTTCCAATATCTAACCTTTCACTTTGATTAGCTTCCAACCATTGCCTGAGTTGTGACCACTTTTAAAACCAGGTTCAAGTTAAATACTAAGTTCCATACTAGATTTTATTCAGTATAGATTTTCTTCTCCAACACGTCAACAGAGCAGTTATTTTGATTCAGACACACGTCGGGTCACACTTATTAGCACACACAAGAAAGCCCCCATGCTAATGTGGGGATAGAATGAAAATATTGGATTTGTTCATTTCCAACGTATTTGTATGCCTCTTGGTACTCCTATAGTGCTTCTAGCAAATACACTTCAACCCATCGAATCCAAAACATGGCTTTGTACAGGATCATACATCCGTGAAAGATCTACCACCAGGGAAAGAATTTAAAAGGTAGAGACAAAAATGACTAGAATTTAGTCTACAACCTTCATCTTGCAATTATAGAGACCGGATTCTGTAGGGTAAACTTAAAATTTCCTTCCAGCACTGAAAACTGTGATTTCCTAATATGGCAGAAGCTATTGGTGCCTTCCTTTACCCCTTCGTCAAAGTTCCCACACCTGCCTTCAGCTTCCTACAGCAAGCCCCTCTGCCTCTCCACCTGCCGGAGGGAGAGCTGTGCTTGCCTGGGTAGGAGGGAGGTGTTGGGGAGTGAACGCCCCAACTCTTAGCCAGTGATGCAAAGAAATTAGATTATTAACCATCTCTGTGTCCCCAAGTGGGACAGCTCGAAGGTGTGCATTACACCATATCCCAAGCCTGGGTCACCTGCCTGCTGACATAGCCTGTGTTGGCTTCCCTGTCCTGCTTGGCCACTCCCTGCTGGTCCTCAAATCTTGTCTCAAGATGTGTTTCTGGGGGTTACACCCATGTCCCCCAGGTATGGCAGAAATGAAGAGCCAAGATAGCTTGGTTTTTCATTTTAAAAAGACAAATAGATCAGATTTATATCATGGGAACTTAGAGGACGAAGTAAACAGTTCTGTCTCAAACAGCATGAGAGGTGTTCACCTGGTTCTCACAAGTGCCAAGTTTTCAGAATCTTTGTCTTAATTCACACTAGGGAATTATTATGCATTGAATAAGAATGCATATCAATCAGTCTCAAAACTGATCTAATGAGCAATTTTGAGGTAAAACTCAAAAAGTGACCATATTTTCTCAAAACCCAAAAGTGGCATTTGGGATACTTGCCTTAGGAGAGCAAAATTTAAGAATTCTATAGATCTCTCATTTGGTCTGTATAAGCCTGCTGTCTCCATTGGTTCATTATGTTTCACTTTTACTTTAAACAAGACATTTTTTCCACTTCATTAAATTTGTATTGAAGTAACCCTAGAAATACCTGCTTTAAAACGTGGTTTCTTACTTTCTGTTCTTACTAAACTGCTATCTGATAGCACTTGAGTCTCTATAACAGTACCCAATTTTTATTAAATAGGTTTGTGGAGAATTTACAGGTTTTCAAAACAAAGGCTTATCTGTCTTCCATTGTTATATTGATGGATATGTAAAGCCGTGAAAAGATGACTTTAAATTTGAGCCTGTGTTCCACTGAGTCTGAGGTCACTCAAAAGATGAATTTAGGATGAAAAATGGTAATATGGTATATTTCTTCCCAAGTAAAGATATTACCTTAAAAATAATTATTGCTGTAGCCACATTCAGAGAAGAAGGAAAAAAAATCTGCGTTTTCCAGGACAAACCAAAACACTAAGGATTGTAAGTGAGCACGTGAATTGCCTGAGACTACTCAGTGAGCCAAAGGGCTGAGTGAAAACAGGCTGCAGGACCCTAATTCCAGATCATGCTGTCTAAATAGTGGGTTATTGAGTCTCACTGCCAGGCCGAGGTGGATTTACCCTACATCCAAAGAAGCCTTACTACATATGTATGCAATATTTCTGGAGCTCTGGGTGGTTCTCTTGTATGATCTCACATGTCATAGGGTTTTGTAAAATTTGCAGAAGCACAATTCTTTTAACTGTAGTTAGTTAAAGTCTGTCCCCTACAGAGGACCTCCCCAAATGTTATAAGCTTCAGATTCTATAAATTCAGAAGCCTTTCCGGCGCCTGGGTGGCTCAGTGGGTTAAGCCTCTGCCTTCGGCTCAGGTCATGATCCCAGGGTCCTGGAATCGAGCCCCGAATCGGGCTCTCTGCTCAGCGGGGAGCCTGCTTCCCCCTCTCTGTGTGCCTCTCTGCTTGCTTGTGATCTCTTTCTCTGTCAAATAAATAGATAAAATTTAAAAAAAAAAAAATCAGAAGCCTTTCTTCTGCTGTGTCTGCATGAACATACCCTGTATTTCCCACCTGAACACTTAGCCTCAGAACTCACAACCCCACCAAGTGTGCTCTTCCCAGAGAGACTTCATATCATAACATTAGCTCAGGCCTCACAGCACCTCCCCAGGTAACAACTTCACCAATCTATAAACTTCCAGAAAATATTTGGCCATGACTTGGAACCTTTGTGAGAAACTTAGGAAGCTTTAGTGCATCAGTGAGCAGTTAACATCTGCGGGTTCCTACTGAGATCTAAGGTATCAATTAGTGGCAACTAGGATTCTTTCTTTCCTTTTTTAAACCAGGATTCTTTGCAATGGGGCTTCATAGAAAACAAGCATATGCTGATGTTTTAAATTAAAAATGTACTGTCCTGTAGAGAATGTCCACACAGCATTCTCCTTCATTGGCCCAAATAATTCTTATTACATTTTGCCCTCCAAAAGTGATTATGGGACTCATGGAAACACTGAATCCCAAAAGAAAATATTTATTTATAAGAAACCATAATGCTTTGAATGCCATTATTTTCTGGACTTTTAATCATGTAACTCTTTTTATCTCTGGTTTTACCCCGGCTGCTCATTCTTCATTCTCTACCACCAAACCCCGCCAAAACACTAGATAAAAAGAGATGAACCCTAACATAGTGGCAGGATACCACTGTGTGGCACTGGAAGGTGTTACCCTCCTTCTAGGCTTTGGGTAGACCTAGAGAAGAGCTGGCAACTTACCCTTCTCTCTAACTCTTATTATTGTAACTGATGTTGCCAACTGTGCCTTAGCTGGTTTCATTAGCAATAATAATAGCTAATATTTATTGAACTTAGACTATGTGCCAGACACTACACTAAGCACTTGACATGCATTATCTCATTTAAGTAAGCCAAGGACTATAAAAGGTTGGTACTCTTTAATGGCCCCATTAAACAGGTGAGGAAACTAAAATACAGCAAGGTTAAGTAATTAGCTTAGTAATTACTTTCTGTTTGACCACCTACCTTCTCACCCAGGGACTCTCGGTCCCAACCTCTCCCAATGCAGGATTAGCCATGCGACTCAGGCTGGCCAGGTAAAGAATCCCATCCTCTTGGTCATAACTGTTGATTCAGAAATGGGAATTATATTAGTTTTCTATTACTGCATAACAAACCATTAGAAACCTAGAAGCTTAAAACAATTTTCATAGTTCTGTATGTCAAAAGCCTAGACACAACATGGCTGCATTCTCTGCTCAGTTTACAAAGCTAAAATCAAGGTGTTGGCCAGGTTGAGTTCTCATCTTGAGGGTCTCGGGGGATGGACATGGGGAAGTCCACTTCTAGAATCATTCTTGTCATTGGCAAAATTCAATTCCTTGCCATTGTAGGTCCAAGCTCCCTGTTCTTTGCTGGCTGTTAGCCCTGGGCACTCGTAGATCCAAGAGGCTACCCACATTCCTTGCCACATGACCTCCCTCATCTTCAAATTGGCAATAGTGTGTTGAAGACTTCTTATACTTCAAATATCTTACATCACTATCTCTGAGCTCAAGACCCAGATTTAAAACATTTATGTGATTAGATCAGCCTACCTAGATAGTTTACCTATCTTAACATCAACTGATTTGGATACCTTAATTATATCTATAAAATCCCTTCACAGCAACATCTAAATAAGTGCTTTACAGGATAACTGCAAAAGAATATTTTGTACATCAAGGGCTGGAAATTTTCAGAACCATCTTAAAATTTTACCTACCACAGACATACAACTCAATCCATGCCAGTCAGAACCCTCTAAACAAAGAAGCATTCCTTCTTCTCTGGGCTCACTAATTGTAATTCCCAGCCTGGAGCTGGTAAATGGAGAAAGTGTGCCTGCAAATGAAGCCAAAATAAAGGGAAAGAAAGTTGAGAGGGAGAAAGAGGTCACTGATAATATTATTTGAATATCTGGATACAGATACCTACTAACTTGATTGGCATCCGTTACTTGCAACCAAAGAGCTCTGGCCAACACAACTAAATCTTTCTCACTCCAAAGCCCAAGCTCTTAATGATGAAATTTCTGATTATGTTAATACTATCAGTAACAAGTATGTGTTGGGGGAGAAATAAAAGTGTAGACTTTTTGTGTATGGCTGCGGTTAAGTTTTTATCTATAAGATGTTTTAAGGAAACCTCATGGTAATCACAAAGAAAATACCGATAGAAGCCACACAAAAGATAAAGAGATCAAAGAACATCATTACAAAAATCAACCAAACACAAAGAAAGAGAGCAAGAGGAAAAGAGAAACAAAAGAACTGTAAGACAAACAGAAAATGGCAATTTTAAATCATTCCTTGTCAATATTTACTTTAAAAAGAAAATGATTAAACTCCTCACTGGAAAGATTAATACAGTGGTTGAATGGATAAAATATAAGAACGAACTACCTTCTGAATGAGAGATTCACTATAGATTTAAAGACACACATCAGCTGAAAATAAAGGGATGGAAACAGTTGCTCCATGCAAATAGTAAACGAAAGAGAACAGGTGTGGCTATGTTTATAACAGACAAAATAGACCTTAAGTCAAAAATGGTCACAAGAAACAAAGAAGGACATTACATAGTGACAAAAGGATCAATTCACCAGGAAGATACAATAATTACCTTTACATCCAACAGCAGAACATTCAAATATATAAAGCAAGCATCAATAGAACTGAAAAGAGAAACAGCAATACAGTAGTACTAGGAGACTACAATACCCCACTTCTGGCAATGAACAAAACAGTCAGAAAGAAAATCAGTAAAGAAACAGCAGTCTTGAACAACACTGTACACCAGTTGGACCTAACAGATACATACAGAATATTCCACCCAATGGCAATAGAATATACATTCTTCTCAAGCACACTCCCAACATTCTTCAGAGTAGATCCCATATTAGGCCACAGAACAAAACTTTAAAAATTTAAGATCAAAATTGCACCACATATCTTTTCTGACCACAATGGTATGAAGCTAAAAACCAATAACAGGAGGATAATTGGCAAATTCAGAAATATGTGGAAATTACACAACACTATCCTGGAAAAAGGGGGGGGTGTCAAAAAAGAAATCAAAGGGGAAATCAGAAAGTATCTTGAGACAAATAAAAATGAAAACCCAACATACCAAATTTATGGGATACAACAAAAGCAGTACCAAGAGGGAAGTTTATAGCAATAAATGTCTATATTTAAAAAGGAAAAGAATTTCAAATAAATAACCTAACTTTACACCTCAAGGAACTAGAAAAAGGAAAACAAACCAATTCCAAAGTTAGCTTAAGGAATTGTAAAGATTAGAGCAGAAACAACATAGAAACTAGAAAAACAATAAAAGTAAGAGCTGGTTTTTTCAATAGATGAACAAGATTAACAAATCCTTAGCTAAACTCGGAGGGGGGGGGAAGGCTCAAATAAATAAAATCAGAAATGAATAAGGAGATATTGTAACTAATGCCAGAGACATACAAAAAATCATTAAAAAAAAACTAGTAAGAACAATTACATGCCAACAAAATGGTTAATCTAGAACTGGATAAGTTACTAGAAATATATGACTTATATTTTTGTGAATCATATATATGAAGTGAATCATAAGGAAATGAACATACAAGCAAGAATTCTCAATAAAATGTTAGTAAACCAAATCCAACAATATATTAAAAGGATCATACACCACAGTCAAATGAGATTTATTCCTGGGATGCAAGCATGTTTCAACATAAGCAGATCAACTAATGTGATACACCAAATGTAACAATAAACAAAATGAAGGATAAAACACCTCAAAAGATACAGAAAGAGCATCCAAAAAAAATCAACATCTATTCATGATCAAAATTCAACCTATTAGCTATAGGAGTAATGTACTTCAAGATAATAAAGACCATATATGACCAAACTCAGAGCTAACATTGTTTAACAATAAAACCTAAAAACTGTTCATCTAAGATAAAAAACA
This sequence comes from Lontra canadensis, assembly GCF_010015895.1. NCBI lineage: Eukaryota > Metazoa > Chordata > Mammalia > Carnivora > Mustelidae > Lontra > Lontra canadensis. The sequence goes on from NW_022631008.1 coordinate 2,031,530, forward strand.
ATACAAGCATGCCTGCTCTTGCCAAGTGTAGTACTCAAAATTCTAGCCAGAGCAATTAGTCAAGAAAACAACAGAGTGAAAAAGCCAATCTACAGAGTGAGAGAAAATATTTGTAAACCATATATCTGATAAAGGTTTAATATATAAAATGTATAAGAAATGCTTACAACTCAATAACAAAAGCATAAACAACCTGATTTTTAAATGGACAGTGGATCTGAACAGATGTTCCTCTGAAGAGGACTACAAATGGTCAACAGATAAATTAAAAATATGACCAACATACCAATCATTAGGAAATACTAATCAAAACTACATTGAGCTATCACCTCACATCTGTTAGGATAACTATTATCGAAGAGACAAGAGATAAGTATTGGTGGGGCTATAGAAAAATTAAAACCCTTGTTCACTATTGGTGGGGATGTAAAAGGATGTGGATAATTATGGAAAATAGTACGAAGTTTCCTCCGAAATTTAATAATAGACCTACCAGATGAGACAGCAATACACTTTGGTGTTTACATTCAATAGACTTGAAATCAGAATCTCAAAGAGGTATCTTCACTCTCATGTTTATTGCAGCATTATTCATAATAGCCAAGATATGTAAACAACTCAAATCTCTGTTAACAGATGAATGGATTAAGAAAAATGTGTATACATGGGGTGCCTGGGTGGCTCAGTGGGTTAAAGCCTCTGCCTTCGGCTCAGGTCATGATCCCAGGGTCTTGGGATCGAGCTCCGCATCGGGCTCTCTGCTCATCAGGGAGCCTGCTTCCTTCTCTCTCTCTGTCTGCCTCTCTACCTACTTGTGATCTCTCTCTGTCAAATAAATAAATAAAATCTTAAAAAAAAAAAAAGAAAAATGTGTATACATACATGAGATGTTATTCAGTCTTTAAGAAGTAGGAAATCCTGCCATATGCGACAACATGGATGAACACAGAGGACGTTGTTAAAATTAAATACAAAATGGAGAGGAGACTTGGAAATTCCCCAAACAGACAAAAACATTTGAGCCACATAAATGAAACTTAATTTAGCTTATTCTGCAAAACAACCTGAAACTTAACTTGGGTCAATTTTTAAAAAAGAAGCGAGTCATCTTCTGAAAAATTGTATAAGATAATCACTTTTATCCCACTCCTTGCCTTTTGGAAACCCTCATTGCAATAACTAACCATTGTAAAGTTTAAATAATTTCCTCACTTTCACTTTATAAACCATCATGTAATATCATGCCCCTGAGCTTCACATCAGTCTTGGAATTTGAAGGTTTCTGGTTCAGAACTGTTCTTGTATCTACAATAAACTCTTACAAGTACTACTTATTGATTCAGTAGTTTTAGTTTTGCTATTTCTGGATTTTTGACAACATTATGTTAAGTGAAACAAACCAATCACAGGAAGACAAATACTGCATGATTCCACTTATAGGGGGTATCTAAAATAGTCAAAAGAATAGCAGAGAATAGACTGGTTGCCAGAGGCTGAGAGCTGGAGGATATGTAGACAGTTGTTCGATGACATAAAGTTTCAGTTACTCAAGATGAATACATTCTAGAGATCTCCTGTAAAACCATGCAATAGTTAATAATACTGTGTTGTGTACTTAGAACTGCGTTAAGAGAGTCGATGCCATGTTTTTATCATATACATGCACACAAAGTATTCCTACCACAAGAAGAATAAACAGGGGACACAAGGAAGTTTTTGGAGGTGATGAATGTCAATTACCTTGATTATGCAATGTTTTCATGGGTGTGTGAAAATGTCCAAATTCTAAATTGTATTCATTAAACATGTGCCATTTTTAATATCAATTATAGTTCAATAAAGGTGTTTTTAAAAAATTGCTTATGGAGTATTTTCCCCACTGACTTCCATAACAAATCCTGAGGTGCATCTATGAATACATATGCAGTAGAAAAGGGTGACAGTGACAGAGCTTAAAGAATGCTTATTCTTAAAAAAAAAAAAAAAAAAAAAAGAATGCTTATTCTTCTTGAGCAGTGTCCTACCTTCAGAGATTTTGATTTCATTGCTCTGCAGCATAGCTTGAACCTCAGGTTTTTTTTTAAACCCCCAGGTGATTTCAAAGTGCAGCCATGGTTGAAATCACCTGGTGCACAACAGTGCCTCTCCAACATGAATAAACATACTCATCCCCTAAGGATCTTGTTAAAATGCAGATTCTGATTCGGGAGGTCAAAGGTGCAGCGCAGGAGTATATATTTCTAAAATGCTTCAGGGGATGCTACAGATGCTGGTCTGTGCCTCACTCTTGGACCAACAAGTCTATAGTATGTAGCCATTTGTAAGAGTGGCATTAATTGAATCAGAAAAACCAAAAGGGCAATTTGGATATAAGAAAAGTGGCACCCATAGAAAACATACACAGTGCTTCTTCAGCTTCGGCTACTGTGGAATCACCTTGCAGGGAATTCATGAGTGGAACTACATCTTCCTTGTTCTGTTTCCATAAACTCATCAAGTAACCAGAACATCATTGATCTGTTGTACTAATCTAAACCGATCATCGTTGAGATGGGGAGAGAACATCTTCCTTTTACGCAGAGACAATCTGGAGTAGGAAAGATGCATTCATCTTCTTTTTGTATTGCACTAGTCTGTGACAAGCTGTAAACAACAGGGGAACTCATTTGGCATATTTTCCCTGCAGCCATTTGTCAGGTGTCATAATTCTATGAAAAAAAAAAAAAAGCCCTTGGGAAATTATAATAAATGTATTCCTTACTATTGAATTTCTATTCATGCTGATATCTCTTAAGAGTTTCAGCTTTTATTTGCATGGCAACATCATTTTAATATTAATATCATCAAACATTATGGAGAATTTTTATTTGATACACAAACACAAAGTATTTTTGGTAAAATAAAACAAGTACAGTATTCAGGATTTCCATTACCCATAAATATTTGCAGCTAGAAATAATCAGAAAAGACATATGTTTCACAGTTATACCTCTATTAAAATTTTTTTATAGCTATTTTTCCACATCATAGAAATAGGAGTGCTGGTTTTCATTTCCATACTAGAAAACAGAAGATGCATAAATGAAAGGATTTAAAGGTGACTTCAGCATTTGTTTGTTTTTTTTCCTCCCTAGGCCAGTGGTTCCCAAACATTTTTTTGTCCCAGAACCCCTTTCATCCTTAAAAATTATTGGGGATACAAATTGCTTTTATGTTAGTTCCATTCATATTTACTCATTTAGAAATTAAAACAGAAAAGCCAAGTACATTTAACTCATTTAAAAATAACAATAGTATATGCATTACAATCCACTATAAATAATGTATCTATAGGAAAAGTAAATAAAATTTTCAAATTAAGAAATAGTTAGCAAAAAAGAATATTATTATTTTTTTAATTTTAAAAAATCTCTTTTTGAGTCTGTCTTCCTAGAAGACAGATGGATTCTTACATCTGTGTCAGCATTTAATTTATTGTGATGTAAAGTAAATCTAGCATCTCAAGATCAATAATCTGATGTGCTATGGTGAGTGCTATGAATTGTGTAAGACAGATGAATCACAGACCTGTACTCCTGAAACAAATAATACATTATATGTTAATTTTAAAAAAAGATCCATAATTTGGAAAAGGAAGAGTATTTTAATATTCAGATAATTACGGATATCTTCTTTGACACTACACCAAAACTCAGCAAGAGATCATTTCTGAAAGGTTAACAATTAGAATTAATTAGAATTAATTAATTATTAAAATAATTATTGATTTATTTATTATTATTAATTAATAAAATAAAATAAAAATTAATAATTATTATTATTAATTAATTATTAAAATAATTAATAATTCTAAACAATTAGAATTAACAATTAGAAAGGTTAACAATTTAGAATCAGAATCCATATCAATAAACTTTTATTCTGTGTTACACTAAAATCTACATGTCTAGCTTGTTCTTTGAATAAATCTTTTGCTCATACATGATCTTGAAATTTGGAGCATGTTGGTTCACTCATTTAGAAATTATGGGGATTTAGAATTTAGAATTATGGGGATCTTTCAAATGTTGACATTTCATTATACAATTTCAAAAAAACAAATCCATTAATATTACCACTAATCTGATCAGAAAGGTTTTTACATATTGGAAAGCTATGAAGCTAATAGTAGCTGATACAAAATTTAATTTTCTCTTAAAAGCTCAAACTTGATCGTTAATAACAACTGCTACCAGTTGTTTTCCTTGTAGTGACAGGACCAAGTCATACACTTTTTAAAAAGATGTCAGCTAAATATTCATGTCTCAATACCAATAGTTTGTTTGTCATTCTTTCAAGTGAAAAGGAAACTTCCTGGTATTCCAGGAAAAACATGGCTAGCTTACCTAAAATTCAAACAAACCTACAAATACTTTTCCTCAAGAAAACCAGCCTGCTTCACATAGAGTAGAAATGTTTCATGCATAATTCTCACATATCCACCTTGATTATTAAAAATAGTGTGCTCAATAGTCAAGGTTTAATAACTTTATTATTTTTTACTGATCCACTGAGAACATTACCAAGTAAAACTAACTTTTGTTTGTTTTTATGGGGTTTTCCTTTTAATTTTATTTGAGTATAGTTGACACACAATATTATATTTGTTTCAGCTGTACAACTTAGTGATTTGAAAAATTTATACATTATGCTATATTCACCACAAGTTTAGCTACCATCTGTCTCATTACATCACTATTACAATATAATTGACTGATTCCTTATACTGTGATTTTAATTCCCATGACTTATTCATTTCATAACTGGAAGTCTGTATCTCCCTCTCCCCTTCACCCATTTTGCCCAATCCCCAACTACCCTCCCCTATGGCAACCATAAGTTCATTCTCTGTATTTATAAGTCTGATTCTGTTTTGTTTATTTAATCATTTTGTTAGATTGGAATAAAAAGTGGAATCATATGGTTTGTTCTTCTCAGCCTGCCTTATTTCACTTAGTATGATACATGACACTGGAAGTCCTAGCCACAGCAATTAGATAAGAAAAAGAAGTAAGAGGTATCCATATTGGTAAAGAAGAAGTTAAACTGTCCCTATATGCAGATGCATTGATATATACAGAAAATCCTAAAGACTCCACCAAAAACTACCAGAAATAATCAATTAGTTCACTAAAATATCAAGATACAAAATTAATACCAAGAAATCAGTAGCATTGCTACACACTAATAATGAAGGAGCAGAAAGAGAAATTTTAAAAACAATACCATTTACAATTGTACCAACAAGAATAAAATATCTGGGAATAAACTGAACCATAAAGGTGAAAGAGCTGTACTCCAAAAACTATAAAACATGGATGAAAGAATTCGAAGATGACAGAAACAAATGGAAAGATATTCCAAGCTCACGAATTAGAATAACTAATATTATCGAAATGCCCACATAAAACAATTTTATTTTTCACATAACTAGAAAAAATAATCCTAAAATTTGTATGGAACCACAGAAGACCCTGAGTAGCCACAGCAATCCTGAAAAGAAGAACAAAGCTGGGGATATCACAATGCCTGATTTCAAGGATTTCAAGGATTACTACTACAAAGCTGTAGTAATCAAAATAGTATGGTACTTGCATACAAATAGACATGTATATCAATAGCATAGACTAGAGAGCCTGGAAATAAACCCATGACTGTATAGTCAACTAATCTTTGACAAAGGAGGCAAAAATATGCAATGGGGAAAAGACGGTCTCTTCAACAAATGGTGCTAGGAAACTGGGCAGCTATATGTAAAAGAACAAAACTGGACCATTGTCTAACATCATATACAAAAATAAACTCAAAATGGATGAAGGACATGAATGTAAGGCTGAAACCATAAAAATCCAAGAAAATAACAAGGGCAGTAATTTCTCTGACATCAGCTGTAGCAACATTTTTCTAAATATGTCTTATTTGGTAAGGGAAATAAGAGCAACAATTAACTATTGGGACTACATCAAAGTAAGAAGCTTTTTCATAGCCCAGGAAACCATCAACAAAACAAAAAGGCATCTAATTGAATAGGAGAAGATATTTGCAAATGATATATTCAAAAAGGGCTTAATATCCAAAACATATAAAGAACTTCTACAACTCAATACCAAAAAGACAAACAATCCTATTAGAAAATGGACAGAAGACCTAAATAGACATTTTTCCAAAGAAGATATCCAGATGGCCGAAGGACACATGAAAAGATTCTCAACATCACTCATCATAAAGGAAGTGCAAATCAAAACTACAATGAGATATCATGTTTTTTTTTTTTAATTTGCTTATTTATTTTTTAACCAAAACTGTGTGACAATGAAGAATGATGACTAGTACACTTTGGAGACACTTGTCTGATTTGTGCTAAGGCACCAGCAATTGTACCCATCATTGATTTTATGTCGTCATTACCTGACAACAGGAAGTATTTATTTATTTCTTGAAACTAATACTGCCTTCTGCAATAGTATTCCATGGAACACATTTGGAAAAATGTTAAATACCTCTTTAGTCCTTTCCTACATCTAGAGTTCATGGTTGCATCTATCTCCCATATTATCCTTAAAATTGACATATATTTAGGGAGTAGAGAAACTTGACCAATTTTCATTAAGCTTCAGTGTTCTTTCTTACAATTTACTAATCAAGTTTTGACATCTAACAGTGCCTGGAACAGAGTATGTGTTTTGAAAATGTATGTTTCTTTATACTTTATCATTTTTTAAAGAGGATTTGAGGTATTTTACAAAATACATACAATATGACAAACACATTTAAAAATCTGACCAAAGGGGTGTCTGGGTGTCTCAGTTGGTTGAGTGTCCAACTCTTGGTTTCTGCTTAGGTCATGATCTCAGTGTCCTGGGTTCAAGGCCTGCACTGGCCTCCACAGTCAGCTGGGAGTCGGCTTGAAGATTTCTCTTCTCTCCTCTCTCTCTGCCCCTCTCCAAACTCATGTGCTCTTGCTCACCCTCTCTCTTTCTCTCAAATAAATAAATCTTTAACATAAATAAATAAAAATAAATAAAAATCTGATCAAAGAAAAAAGTGCAGCATGAACAATTATTAGTGTGTTGAAAATTTCATTCAGAGTTTTCTGATGGTCAAAAAAACATGGAAAGCTACATTATGAACTTAGGTTTTAATGAACTGGGCAGAAGAGAATTCAGGGTCATAGAAAGTGATCTCCATTCACATTCAGAGGTGAGTTGAGATAGTTTCATAAACACCAGATGTAGATTTAATTTGGGGCTAGTAAAATATTATCTCTCTATAATTTTATTGTTTCATTCATAATTTTGATCAAATCTACTTTAAAAAAAAATAAAATCTACTTCCAATTATAGCTGTGAGGAATCAAGTTGTTCAAGAAGTATCCAAGGTATCGTTTGCCTCATTTATTGAACAAATTAAAAATCCCCTCACCATGAAAACTTCAGAATCACAGCAGCAGCACATGGCAATCATTCTCGAAGGATTAAAGCTTGTAAAGAACCTAAATGTATTTACTCTTCTTTTCAGAAAATATGTATTGAGTATCCTTTATATGTAAAACCACTCTGTATGAAGTTTAAGTGCCTAGATAAGACCTTCATATTTCCTTGGAATCAGGTATCCAGACGAAATAAATCATACAGATAATTTTTTTCCTAAAAATATAAATAATAATACTTAAGAAGTAGCTAAAAGCGATCAACTTTGCATTCATTAGGGCATCATCTTGACCATTGTATACAGGGCTTGGATCACAGCTTATATTATGTAGATGTGCTAATTTAGGTCTGGGTCTACACAGCACAATATGAAATATAGGCTTAAAGAAAATATAAATGGATTTGAACTGGATTTGGGACAGATGAATTAAATGTGGTGGAAGAAGAGAGGAATATTGTATATTAGACCAAGAAAGTTATTACTGATGCAATCTTTATTGGAACTTTTTTAAAACTTTCTCTCCCACTTTTCTTTTATTTATTTATTTATTTATTTATTTATTTATTTATTTATTTGACAGAGAGAGATCACAAGTAGAGAGGCAGGCGGAGAGAGAGGAGGAAGCAGGCTCCCTGCTGAGCAGAGAGCCTGAGGGACTCAATCCCAAGACCCTGAGATCATGACCTGAGCCAAAGGCAGCGGCTTAACCCACTGAACCACCCAGGCACCCCTCCCACTTTTCTTAAAGGTAAATACTTCATTACACCTGGTAATTATTCTCATGTCTTGGAAATTCAGATTTACTCCAGCTAATCATAGTGACTTTATTCAAGCTATTCTTTACCAAAATGTAGATGGTAAATAGATGGTAGAAAGATAGATAGATGATTGATAGATGATAGATAGATAGATAGATAGATAATAGATGATAGATAGATGATATAGAGAGATATTTTCCATTCTTTTCCTTCCACTCAAAATTCTATCTGTTCTTCAAGACACAGTTCAAATTTCATGTTATAATGAAACATTCTCCAACATTCTACATCACCTACTATTCTCACACCTCTCAATTCTTAGAGAACGTGTAATATGTACATCATTGATTAAGAAAATTATTCATGAGCTTTTGCTCTTAACTATTTGGCCATTTATTATGTCAGATTTACCTACATACCTGATATGTGCCTCAAAATGCTAAATTCTAGCCTCCCAGTCCCTGACATAATACTAGATATCTACATGATGGGTGCCCAATAAATATGTGTTGAATTTAATGGAATTTTACTCATTTGTGTAAAAGAAGACACACCATCTAGCAATGATGAAGCAACATTTCTGTTAACAAAAGAACAGTTGGCAGTTACCAAAGTGATCCTTAGAACATCTGATCATTGAAACTCTTCTCCCAGTAGCCTCCATGGGTGTCTTTGAAAGGATGGCTTCCTTGGGGCACCTGGGTAGCTTAGCCGGGTAAGTGTCTGCCTTTGGCTCAGGTTATGAATCCATGGTCCTGGTTGAGCCCCACACTGAACAGGGAGGTTGCTTCTCCCTCTCCCTCTTCTGCTATCCCTGCTTGTGCTCTCTCTCTCTCTGGCTCTTTCTCTCTCTTAAATGAATAAATAAAAATGTTTTTTAAAAAAAGGATGGCTTCCTCAGAACACTCTATGAGGGCCTTCATGGTTTTTACTTCATATTTTTATTAAGCAAATCCCCTAGGCTTTCTTGTCTTATGAATGTCCTGTGTCTCATTTTGCACAGTGTGACAGAACTGGTATGATTATAGTGAGTAAACAACTATTTTATTTCCCATTTTTTTCATTTGGGTATCTCAGGAGCTTATATGAGAACATTATTTTTATCCTTACTTACTGAGCTCTTTCCTGTTTATAGTTTATATAAGTTTATATATGAGTTTATAGGCAAATAAATGAAGATATGTCATTATTGTTACAGCATGCTTGGCAAGTTACATTTCCATGGATCTTAACATGATTTTGAGATGCTTCTTTCATAACTAAAAGAATAATAATGTATATATAGTGCCAGAAAAACGGTTATTTTACTAAATCAATGACGAAGCCAGTTCATGTCATAAAAATCAGCACAGTGTCTTGTTAACACAGCCAAGTGCCCAGATGGATTAAGTATGGCCCTGGGAAATTTAGGTACACATCACCAGAATGACTAGAATTATCATGCTTCAACTGTGCCAGCCTATTAATTCTTCTTAATTTGGCATGTCTATTATTTCTATTCTAATTCTTTCTTAAATTTTTATCTCAGAGGATAAAAGAGAAGAAGAAATCTCTTTAAAGAACAAAAGTGTAGGCTTCATTTAGTATCCTACATGCCAATGGTCCGTTAGGATAATATATTTCAGCTAGCTTTTCCGAACAACCATCATCCAAAAGATCAACTTGGGTTAGACATTATATAAATAATAGACCTGAAGATCCAGGAATGACATTTTCGTAAGCTTGAAACAATTTGAACAACATGAAATGAATACCCCCTTTATAATTAACTTGAGAGTAGTTGATCTAATTAAATTCTTCATTTTAAGTATCCACATTGCCTATTTATGGTGACTAAGTTTTAATGGTTTCTTCATGCATCATTGACATAGCACCAAACTGAAACCTAGGAAAACTGCTAAATTTTAAAAATCTCCAACTCTGTTAATTAACTGACCAAGGAGGACCTACAATAAAAAGCCCTTAAGAATGTGTCTTACTTGCCCTGGTAGCATTTCAAAGGCTGGAAGGAATTACATATCTCAAAGATCCACCCAGAAGGCTTCGGGAATTACATTTCCTATCATAAATGGGCCTCCCCAAAACACTGATGACAGAAGACTTATAACATGGTGTTTTGTGATTTGTATTGAACAATCTATTTGAACAGAGATTTGAATTTAGATAGAATTAGAATTGCTGAAATTCTCTAACAATTACTAGAAACCCACTACCATTTATGGTATGAAGTGTTCCAGACACTAAGCATATCCCCATAACTGCAAATCTGTGAAGTTAAAAAACTTGCAGTAGGTCATATAGACAAAAAATAGAAGAGATGAGAAACAAATGCAAATCTGTCTAATTTCAAGGTCCATGCTCATAAATACTCTGCTATGCAGCTCTGGCTTTTCTTTAAAAATTATTTTTAAATAATTTATGAAGAGGGTTGGAGGTGGCTTCCAATAAAGAAATAAATGTAGTTTAGGTATTAAAACAATGGTATAAGAAATTTAAACAAGGAAGGGAGATCATTATACCAAAGGTCCTAATTAAAATACAATTTCCTAAAAAGCCCTCAGAGTAGAAACAAAACATACATCATATATTTTTCTCTCTCTGATAAAAGAAAACAGAGCAGTAATGTGAGAGTTATCAAGTTTCCTGGCACTTAAGTTCTAAGGAAATGTCATTGTGTCCGTGGTTAGAGATGGGTCATTACACACAACTTCTTCCATGCAGAGATTTGTAAAAAAAAAAAAAAAAAATGTACACGTATTCCTTGTGTGACTACTACTAATATCAGTCCTCAAAAAAATGTTGAGAATATAATGTTAAATCACCATCCTATGAAAGAAATTCTATGGTACATAATTTTTTAGTGATCTAGTATAAGTATAAATTTTGGAGTGTATAGAAATGGTTGTTTAAAATGTTCCTTAGATGGAACTTTCACACTGACTTTGAAATATTAACTGTTATAAGAATTGCCATCCTGCCATAAATAACTAGAAAGCCAGACAAAATATGGGAAATGAATATTTTCATCCAATGGACATCAAGCAGTGTAGAACTATGATTGCCCACAAATGAAGAATGCCTACAATTACCCCAGCTTACTGGCTGAAGGTTTTTCAGGGTGTAGTATAAAGAAAGGAACCCAAATAGAGCCCAGTAGTCACATACTGGAAGTCCCAGTCAGTGCTGTAAGTTGGGGGAAAAAAGAAAAAGGCATATGTAAATTGGAAAGAAAGAAATTCAATTGTCTTTATTCACAAATGATATGATTATCCATATAGAAAATCCTAAGGAATCTATTAAAAAGTTACTGAAGCTAACCAGTAAGTTCAGCAAGTTCACAGGTTACAAAGCTAATATTAAAAAAAAAAAAAAAAAACAACTATTTCTATAACTTACAATGAACAGTTGATATTGGAATTTTAAAAACATAATTATAGTATCACCAAAAATCATGAAATACTTAGAGATAAATTTAACAAGATATGATCAAGACTCATACACTAAAAACTACAGAACATTTCTGAGCAAAACTGAAGAAGCCCCAAGTTCATGGACTGAAAGACTCAATAGTGTATGAATTTTGCCTGAACTGATTGCTAGATTCAATGCAATTCTAATAAAAATCCAACCAGTTCTTTAAGTAGAAACTGACAAGTCAGTTCTTTAGATTTATATGGAAAGGCAAAGGATCTAGAACAGTTGAACAATTTTGAAAAAGAAGAAAATGTTGGAGGACTTACAACAGTTTCCAAGACTTACTCTAAAGCTAGTTATTAAGATGGTGTGATATTGATATAAGGAAAGCACAGAGATCAATGGAACTGATTATAAAGACTAGAAATAGACCCACATGTATATGGTCAATTGACTTGTAGGTGCAAAGGTAATTCAGCAGAGACAGCACAGTCATCTCAATAAATAGTGCTAAAACAACTCAATATGAATATGGAAAAAAAAATCTCAAACTTACCTCATGGTATATATAAAAATTAATTGGAAATGGATTATAGACCTAAGCATTAAAGATAGAACTAAAAAACTTCCAGAAGAAAAGCATAAGAGTAAAATGTTATGACCTTTTTTAGTAGGTGAGGATTTTTTATGTAGGACACAAAAAAACATGAATCATAAAAGAAAAAAAATGATTAACTTCCTTTAGCAATCTTGTAGAACAGATCTACTAATAATGAAATCCTTTAGCTTATATTTATCTCAGAATTTCTTAATTTCTCCTTCATTGTTGAAGAGTAATTTCGCCAATATAGAATTTTTGGTTGACAATTTTTTTTTCTTTCAGTACTTCTAATATGTCATCCATTACCTTCCAGCCTCCATGATTTCTGAAGAGCAATGATCTTCAGTAGAATTGGCTTTTTCTGTCATGGTCATAAAAGAAACCAGATATCCAAGGCAGGCAAATGATAGAAACACTATTGGCTAATAAGCAAATATAATCCTCTCTTATCAAGCATGAAACTCTCCTCTTATGATGGGCCAGGTTTAGCTTCAGCAATGATGAAAATATATAGGCAAAAAAATTGTTATTATCATACTATGGTTTCTGTAGCATTAATAAACTATTATCAGCTTCTCTAATTTGAATTAAAATAGGCTGTGGCTGTGACTTCTTAGCTCTTGACACCTTGGAATCTTCTCAGTGTGTTTCTTAGCCTCTCTGTATCTATCATCTTTTCTTCCATCTCCCTAACCAAATGCACACACATTTCTTTTTGCAGGTAAAATATAAGTTACTTGGAAAATTGATCTAATTTTAATTTTCCTTCCTTGATGTTCTTTCTCTTTGTGGAATCTAAATAAGAATCTCCCTCTAAATATAAAATTATTTATCTAACATTTGTACGGTCTTACCATGATGATAAGCATTCTATCCAGGAATTAAAACAAGGAATTTAGCTATGACTGTGTTAAAGAAATAGTAGAGAAGAAAACATGAATTATAAAATGAAAAAAAATCATTCATTCATTCAACAAATATTAATTGAGTACCTTCATGTCAGGAGCTTTTCTTATGCACTGGGAATACATTGTAGGCAAATAAAAGGGGTTTTTGCTTTCATAGAACATATTCAGTGGGCAAGAAAGATTTTTAACAAAAATCACCAATATACCAGGAAAAAAAAAAGAAGAGGGCTCTGTGGAAAAAAAATGTTAATCTATGACAGCACATAACAAATGAAGATTTTAAATTCTGGGAAGACTTCCCTGAAGAAGGGACTATGACCTCAGATTATAAGCATGATACAGTGTTAACTGCATAAAGAGGATGAGGCCCAAAAGAGAGCTTTCAAAGATGGATTTGCTTGTGCAAAGGTCATGTAGTAGGAAGGAGGAAGGAAGGATTGGGAACCTGAAAGAAGACCCTATGGTTATGTGAAAGATAGCAGGGGAAAGAGTGTGAGGTTAGTTGTAAGAAGGACCAGCCTATGAAAGTTACCATAGCATCATAAGGATTTTATTCTTTATTCTAAGAGTAATGTGAAGCTACTGGAAGATTTTAAGAAGGATGAATGGGTTGACATTCTACAGAACAGATATGGAAAGGCCATTTGAGAGGCAATATGATAGTTGTCCAGACAAGTATGGATAGTGAATTGGATTAGAGTGATGGTGGTAGAAAGGGTTAGAACAGAAACATTTTGAGGGTTATTCAGTATAATAAAATTGACAGGACTTGGTAATACATTTGATATAGAGAGTGAAGAAAAGTCCAAATCCAGGGTAACTGATGAGTTCTGCGTCATACAAAAGGATTGATGAGAGTATCATGAGATAAGAAATCCAGAAAGAAGACTGGGAGAGTATATGGCAAGATTCTAAAGTCTGGGTTGGACATGTTGAGTTTAAGGTATGTTTGAAATACCCAAGAAAAGTCAGTGGGCAATTGCATATTTAGGCCTGTATTTAAGATATAAATTGTCAGTCAGTCATCTGGACATCCATAGGAATTGAACTATAGTTCTAGCTGAGATTCCTTATGGAAGGAATAACAGCATGAGAAAAAGAGGGGTATGGAAATGAGTATGGGGTTTAGGGAATATGGGGTTTAGAGAGATGAGTATGAATAAAAGACACAGAAGAAATGGCCAGAAAATATAAAATGAAAATAGAAGGATATAAGAGAATACTAGGAGAGCTGAGAAAATAAGTTATCTTAAAAGGAGGGTGTGATCATCAGAGTCAGGTCAGTAACTGAGGTACGAGATTATCCATTGAATTTGGCAACACAGAGGATATTGGTGACCTTCATAAAAGGCATAAAAGGTATTTTGGTGGATTGCTGAGGGCATAAATTAGACTTTAATGGTTTTCAAAGGAGTGAAGAATGAAACAATGATTGTAGATGACTCTTCAAGAAATTGAGCTGTGAATGGGGAGAGAAGAAATGGGATAGAAACTTACATGGATATCTAAGCTTCAAGAATTTGTTTTATTTGGAGAAACTTCAACAAGTATAAATATTCATAGTAATGATACATATTCAAGGTGGAGGTGAAGACTTTGATTCAGATGCCAAAATTATCAACAAATGAAAGAGACACAGGAGCTTCCAGATGACATGAACCAAGAGAAAGAAAGATGGAGTGATGTGGGTTTCAAAGAAAAAGACTTTGAAAGATAGTAAGAGAGTACTAAGTTGAATACTGATTCCAACTCCACAAGGTATGAGACGTGAGTGTTAAAAAAATAATTAGCACCACTTTGAATAGCTACAAGGGATGCCCTGTCCTCAGAGAAGAGCCTGACTTCAGTTAAAGCAAGAATGTGTTGGGAAAACTGACAATAAGGGCATCTGTCTAGGATCTCTAGACAGTAAGAAACTTGAGATCAAGAATTGGGTCTAGGGGCACCTGGGTGACTCAGTGGGTTAAAACCTCTGCCTTTGGTTCGGGTCATGATCCCAGGGTCCTGGGATTGAGCCTTTCATCATGCTTTCCTCTCAGTGGGGAGCCTGCTTCCCTCTCTGCCTGCCTCTCTGCCTATCTCTGTCTGTGAAATAAATAAATAAAAATCTTTAAAAAAAAAAAAAAAGAATTGGGTCTATATTGACAAGATAGCTTAGAGTTATGCTTCTCAAACTTTAGTATACACCAGAAGCACCTGGAAGTTTTGTTAAAACACAGACATCTGTGTCCTATCCTCAAAGTTCCTAATTTAGAAAATCTCAGGTAAGCCCAAGGATGTGCATTTCTAATAAGTTCCCAGATCTGCTCATGCAGCCAGTCTGTATACTACACTTTAAAAACCACAATAAATAAATAAATAAATAAATAAATAAATAAACTGCTCTAACACTCTGAAAAAAATAAAACAAAATAAAAATAAAAACCAGTGGGATAAGCTATGCTGTGATAAGAAACAAACCCTAAAATTCCAACAGGTTAATAAAGCAAAAGTTTATTTTCACTTATTCAAAATCTAACTGAGTTGAGAAGCTCTCTCAGGCATTCTTTTCTAAGCAGAAACCAAGGAATCCCGGTAGTCTCTACCTTGTAGTAATGCCATCTGGAACCTGTGGCCTCCAAAGTCATGTGGCAAGAGAAGAGACCTGGACAGTCACACGGTATGTTTTCAGGGGTCAGTTCTGAAAGTGATTTACATCCTCTCTGCTCTGATCTCATTGGTCAAAACTTAGTCACATGGTCTAAAAACAATAGCAAGAGGTCTGGGAAATGTAAAGGAGAGCATGAGTATTTCATGAGCATTAACAGGCTCTGTCGGAGCATCTTCTGTGTCTAACCTGAGCAGAGCAAACAATGCCAGTCAAGATAAAGAGCTCAATATATGCTGACTGGTTCAGTAAATTGAATAGAATTTAATAGCTATTGATTGAAACCTGGGTTTCAGTTTTCCCTTAGACAGGCAAAACATCCCCTACAACTGACTGTTGTTATTCACATTTATCCTCCAACACACACACACACACACACACACACACACACACACAACATTGCCTTCTCTGAGTGACCTTCTCTGACCTTGCCAGGTTCAACTTTACATTGCTACTCTTGGGACATACATAGATTGAAGTGATATAAACAGGCTGAAATGGAAAAGAAAATTACACTGATGGAAAAAAACAAGGCTGTATCATGTTCACTTCCCTCTGCCATGAATTCAGACATTTGAGGTAAAGTATTTAGTTCAACACACAGCCTCATTTTTGAGAAGGTTGTGCCCTTGGGATGTTCCATTTCCTGTGTTACCTTCAAGATCTTTATTGTATTCAAGGGCTGGTGATGGCTGAGTGACAGGAGAGCTGACAGCTCTATTAGCTGTAGAAGCAGGACAGGTCAATCAAGACTTCTCACATCTCTAGGTAATGAGCGGAGTTTCCGAAGGCAATCCAGATTCCAGCAGGATGAGCTGCAGAGCCTTGTTATGAGATGAAGAGGGCTCTTGAGGGCTTCTGTTACCTCTAGGATCCTCGGCCACCACTTGAAATGGAAAGCATTAGTCCTGCTTCGAACTTGCTTCCTGCCAGCCTTTGGTAGCACCCAGTACAAGAGTACAGAAATACAAACTGAGAGGGAGAGAGCAATTTTCTGGGCTCTAAGGTGTCAGGAGAGCAAGCTGCCTCCTCGACTACTTATAGTCTTTCAGGAAGGAAAAGACCCTCTGATGGCACTTGAGATAAGCAGAGTTTTGGGTTCTTTTTGGTTCCAATTTATGAAGATAAAAGAGGTCTTGTTTTAATAATTTACTTCTTCTTCTCTCCCTTTGAAGCACAAATCTCACAATGCTGAAGAATTCCACTCTGCTTAATAAGCATATTTATACAGGAGAAAATGAGAAAACCTTGTGAAAAACATCATGAGGGAAATTCCAATGGGGAGTAAAGAATTTATTATTTGGTTTCTCAATAACAGTTGGTGTAATGGGATGTTTCCACTTCAAAAGTTAGTTAGATTGGCATTTTATTGGATTTGTCATTGTTACAGTATTTCATAGAAAATATATTAGAACATGGAGTATCCAGCTGCTGCTTTGAATCTTTGCACAGTATAAATCTTATTTATAAATTCTCATGATAGTGACCAAAGGAACAGCATGGCAGTTTCTTAATTCCTGACTGTGGTGAGCTGCCTTAGAAAAGGAAGCTGAGACACTTATATCAACTGTCTTTGAGTTCACTTTTCAGGTTAAAAAAAAAACATACACTAAGGTTTATACAAAGTGATCTGCATTCAGACCCCTACCTCTCAAGAAATGACTGGCTGAATAATATTGGATTTGTAAAATGCCACGTAGCCTGAGGAGGAGTTGTTGTTTCGGGAAGGAAAGTCTTATTTTTTTATATTCTGCCATAGAGATCTGGGAACCAGAGCTATCCAAAATCTCCAGCAACACACAACACTCCACAGGTGTTTATTAGGGTGTTATTGTCCTTTAAACAGACAAAAGTGGGGTGCCTGGGTGGCTCAGTGGGTTAAGCCTCTGCCTTCAGCTCAGGTCATGATCCCAGAGTCCTGGGATCGAGTCCCGCATCCGGCTCTCTTCTCAGCGGGGAGCCTGCTTCCTCCTCTCTCTTTCTCTGCCTGCTTCTCTGCCTACTTGTGATCTCTCTCTGTCAAATAAATAAATAAAATCTTAAAAAAAAAAAAAAGACAAAAGTGG
The DNA here is from genome assembly GCF_010015895.1 of Lontra canadensis. Taxonomy (NCBI): domain Eukaryota; kingdom Metazoa; phylum Chordata; class Mammalia; order Carnivora; family Mustelidae; genus Lontra; species Lontra canadensis. Next base: position 2,049,394 of record NW_022631008.1, read on the forward strand.
TATTGCTTTTAAATCAATTGTACTCAATCAATACACATTTGTTTGGGCCTATTATGACCAGTGAAAATAATTCCACGTAATTCTACACAATTTTTACTGAGTATACACAAAAGTGAAATCATGAGCCTAGGAATCAGGGTTCACGTTTCAATATACAGACAGTGAGAGCAAATCAAGAGATAAGCATATGTTAAACTGCATTGTAACTTGTTCAGAGACGGTGTGATATAATGAAAAAGGCTTTTCTCTCTCTGCCTGTCTCTCTGCCTACTTGTGATCTCTCTCTGTCAAATAAATAAATAAAATCTTTAAAAAAAAAAAAAGGGGGGGCGCCTGGGTGGCTCAGTGGGTTAAAGCCTCTGCCTTCGGCTCAGGTCATGATCCTGGGGTCTTGGAATCGAGTCCCGCATCAGGCTCTCTGCTCGGCAGGGAGCCTGCTTCCTCCTCTCTCTCTGCCTGTCTCTCTGCCTACTTGTGATCTCTCTCTCTGTCAAATATATAAATAAAATCTTTAAAAATAAATAAATAAATAAAATTTAAGAAAGGCTTTTATGAAATATTTTAAAAGATTTTATCTATCTTGGAGTGAGAGAGTGTGTGCGCAGGTTGGGGGAGAAGCAGAGGGAGAGGGAGAGAGAATCTCAAGCAGACTCTGTGCCAAGTGGGGAGCTAGACACAGGGCTTGATCCCACAACACGGAAATCATGACCTGAGCTGAAATCAAGAGTCAGATGCTCAACTGGGTGAAGCACCCTGGTTTTTATTAATTTTTTAATTAGTGAGACTTGAGTTTTTTCATTACCTCTTATTTTCAATCTGCAGGATCATAAGAAAGTTACCTAAGGCTCAGTAAGCCTCAGTTTCTCATCCATAAAAGAGACATAATATTTTTACTTGGTAGAGTTGCCATGAGAATTAAATGAGAGTTATATGAAAGCCAAGTATATAGTAGATGCTCAGTGAATGGTAGCTGTAACTGAACTATATAGTTGTTATTATTCAGCCTTCTATGAATAGATGACTGTACAAAATATTGTTTATCAAGAAGAATTTGATTTGTAAATAAAAAATGCTTCAGACTGAATGTTTGTGTTTCCCCAAAATTCACATTAAAACCTAATCCCCAGTAAGGTGGTAATTTGGAAGCTGTAGATCATAGGAGTGAAGCCCGCAAGAATAGGACTTGTGCCGATACATAGGAAGCCTTCTATATGTAAATGAGATGCCAGAGAACTCTCTCACCCTTTCCATCATATGAAGACACAGGGAGAAGATAGCATCTATGAACGAGGAAGTGGGCCTTCACCATACATGGACTCTGCCGATTCCTCGATCTTGGACTTCCCAGCTTCCAGAACCATGAGAAATAAATTTCTGTTGTTTACAAGCCAGCCTATGGGGCTTTGTTGTAACAGCCTAAACAAATAAAGACAAAAACTTCCTTTGTAATAATTTTTAAAAAGGATCTTACTGGATGATAATATCTTTGTATAACTGCTAACATGAAATATACATCAGCTTGTAAATGCCCGTTAACCTAAGGAGCTGGTTTATATTTCAAAATAAATGAGAATGAAAAATAAGAGGAAATGAATCCTGACCTCCTATTTGATTATACTTTCTGTTATGTATTTAGATCTCTTAAATTTTCACTGACCTTTAATTTAAACTGTTTATGTGTCACAGAGTGTATTTTGAACATTCTTTTAGACACGTCCCTAGACAATTTAAAAGAACGAGGCTAGCAGTGGATATCAACTAAGTATACACATTGAAGTTTATCAAACACCTTATGAGAGGAAGATGATTCCTGAGTCAGAGTCCAAAGAAGCGCAGAAGCAGAAAGTTATTTTAAAATCTTCTCATTTTTAATTAGTTCCTATACCATCATTTATCATAAAGTGTGAGAGACTTCTTCATAAATATTGGAATTTGAAAGTCACATTTATAGATGATATACATGCGAGGCTTTCTCTAACTATCCAATTGTCCAGAAGTAGGTCGTTTTTCAGGTGGACTAGACACACATTTTTCTAGTTCTCAAAAAAAAAATTCATTTCTTGAGATTGTGGTCACAGTTCCCAAAAGAAAAACTTCAAAAGATATATATTGTAAAGAAATTTTAATATGTCTTTTTACCAATATGAAGTTCCTGGATTCACCTTCCACACTGTTCAACAGATTTAAATGTCAGAAATCAGGAACAAAGCTTAAAAGTTCCATGCCATCTCTGCGAAGAGTGTAAATTAAAAGGTTGTAAAGCTATTTAGTTTTAAAAATGAAGGTGGACTTCCTGGCAGTCACATTTTTCCACCACTGATGATTCTGACCATATCCAGAGAGGATATGAACTAATAAAACCATGACTGGCAAAGGAGAAGGACAAAAGGAAGTGAGAAACACCATGAAGGAAAGAAAAATAGGAAAAGAACAGTTTTTAAACCAAGAATAGAAATCATCAAGTTATTTTTCCAATTGCCAATACAAAGAGAATTCAAGAAAATTGAAAATAATTTCTTAGTAAGATGTGGTAAATAAACTAAAAGAGGCACCCTGTCTGAATCACATGTTTTTAACACTTGGTGCAATTGTGCTTGCATGGGAAGAGGCACCTTAGGCCAAAGTTTTCAAATTGCATTCTATACACAGATTACTTTTCATGTTATAGTTTTGGGAGTGGCCAGACAAGCCCGCCAGACATTTGACTTTTCCTGTCAGATCCAAGCAGTGGACTCTGATGGGTGACATCTCTGATTAATTGATTTGGGGGATGAAAGCAAGATTTGGGAAACTAATTAGTTTTCTGATCTAATTTGTCCTGTGTGAAATAAATGAGATTCATTTCTTTCATAGAAATAAACTCTAGAACAAGAAGTCATCTATGCTGATTTCTATACAGATATATGTTTGTGTTCTTTCCTTTATACACATTAAGATATCTGTATATTCTCCTATAAAAAAGCCACACAAAAGATTAGTGTTAACCTGTTCAGATCACAAATTTTTATAGACGCCAAGGATGAATAGATAATGGTATTTAATCAGTACAATAGAATACCACTGAAACAGGTGGATTTAGACACAGTGCTGTAAAAATATATCTAAATACTATTTCTCACTGAAAACAACCAAGGCTCCTTCATAAAATAGTTAATTTCAGGGCTGGAACAAGGAAAACCTAAGATGAACCAAGAACATCTTGTGCCAGAAAAACGCTCACAGAATGGAGACATTTCAAAAGAATCAAGAAATCATCCTGAAGGTGCTCGCAGTGGGCAAATTTGAGACAATTAGATCATCAAAATAAATATAACACAAATGAACAACACAAATCTGAAACTGTGTGAGTCCATTTACACACGGATTTTTTTTTCAATAAATACAGTACAGTAATATAAATGTATTTTCCTTATGATTTTCTTAATAATGTTTTATTTTCTCTAGCTTACTTTATTATAAGAATACAGTATGTAATACATATAACATATAAAATATGTGGAATTGGCTATTTATGCTATTGGCGAGGCATCCAGTTAACAGTAGGCTGTTAGTAGCTAAGTTTGGGGGGAGGCAAAAGTTGTATGTGGATTTTTGCACAGGATTTGGCATTCCTGACTTCTGTGTTGTTCAAGAATCAATTGTATATCCATAATTTTGTCAATATCTATGACAGAGTGATGAGTTTAAAAACCTTCCACCAGGAGGTATATTATTATAGGTTTTGAAACAAGAATAAAACAGAAATCTAGCTTAAATTGAAAACTAGAACAATGTAAAATGTCTGGCTAGTAATGACAATGTTATTCATGCATTTTTAAAAAGAGGTGATGGTGTATCTCAAATACTGTACTATTTTGATTCCATACTGAAACTCATCCATACATTTAAAACTAATGTAAACAATTTTATTTTCTGTGGTGAGTGCTGTGAAGTGTGTAAACCTGGTGATTCACAGACCTGTACCCCTGGGGATAAAAATACATTATATGTTAATTTAAACATTTTTAAAAAACAATTTTATTTTAAAATCGGACTGGAAGTTATGCACTCTTCCAGATAGTTATACATTCTTTTGAAAACTTCAACCATTTATTTGTTTATTTTAGAAAGAGTGGGGAGAGAGCAGGTGGAGAGGGTTACAGGGAGAGAGAGAATCTTAAGGAGGCTCCATGCCCAGCTCAGAGCCCAATACAGGGCTCCATCTCATGACCCTGAAATCATGACCTGAGCAGAAATCAAAAGTCAGGAGCTTAACTGATGGAGCCACTCAGGCACCCCCAAATATTTATTTCTATTATTTTAGGGGTTATCCTTGAAATTTTACCATGAATACTTAGCATGGTGCAGTCCATGGTTAACAGATTAATCTTCTCTCAGATGATACAAAAATTTTAAAACACTTTGATTTAAATCACTCCTTGTATTAGTTGTCAAGTATTTTAATTCTTCTCTTTGTTTAAACTCTCACTTTTGTACAAATGAGGTTTGCTTAGGCTTATAAGTTTATTGATTTCTTTGTTCACCACCCCTTCTTGCTTTTCAGACCTTCCTTCTAGAATAATCTTTTTTCTTTTTTTTTAATTTTTAAATTCTTTTATTATTTATTTATTTATTTGTCGGAGAGAGCACAAACAGGGGAAGCGACAGGCAGAGGCAGGCTCTCCACTGAGCAGGAAGCACACTGCAGGGCTCTATCTCAGGACCCTGGGATCATGACCTCAGCGGAAGGCAGACCCTTAATGTACTGAGCCAGCCAGGCACCCCTTTTGGTGTTAAGTTGTGTTAAGTTCTTTATTTTGACATTAACAACTTATTAGATACATCTTTGCAAATATCTTCTTCCATTCTGTGAGTCATCTTTTTGTTTTGTTGATGGTTTCCTTCACCATGCCAAAGTTTTATTTTGGTATAATCCCAATAGTTTATTTTTGCTTTCATTTCCCTTGTCAAAGGAGACATATCAAGAAAAAAATAAGATTACCTCTATGTTTACTTTAAACAGTTTTATGGTTTTATGTCTCATATTTAGGTTTTAAATTTACTTTGAGTTTATTTTTTTTTAAGATTTTATTTATTTATTTGACAGAGATCACAAGTAGACAGAGAGGCAGGCAGAGAGAGAGGAGGAAGCAGATTCCCTGCTGAGCAGAGAGCCCGCTGTGGGGTTAGATCCAAGGACTCTGGGATCATGACCAGAGCCGAAGGCAGAGGCTTTAACCCACTGAGTCACCCAGGCGTCCCGACTTTGAGTTTATTTTTGTGTGTAGTGTAAGAAAGGGGTCCAGTTTCATTCTTTTACATGTAGCTGTCCAGTTTTCCCAAGACCATTTGTTGAAGAGACTGTCTTTTTCCTATTGCATATTCTTGCCTCTTTTGTCATGGATTAATTGACCATATAATTGTGGGTTTATTTCTGCACTCTCTATTCTCTTCCATTGATCTATGTGTCTATTTTTTGCCACTACCATACTGTTTTGACTACTACAGCTTTGTAGTATATCTTGAAATCTAGGATTGTGATGTTCTAGTTTTTTCTTCTTTTTCAAGGTTGCTTTGGCTATTTAGGGTCTTCTGTGATCCCATACAAATTTTAGGATTATTTGTTCTAGTTATGTGAAAAGCGTTGATGGTATATTTATAGAAATTGCATTAAATCTGTAGATTGTTCTAGGTAATGGGGACATTTTAACAATATTGGTTCATCCAATTCATGAATATGGAGTATCTTTCCACTGGTTCATGTCATCTTCAATTTTTTTTAATCAACATTTTATAGTTTTCAGAGTATAGATCTTTTACCTCCTTGGTTAAGTTTATTCCTAGGTATTTCATTCTTTTTGGTATGATCGTAAGTGGGATTGTTTTCTTAAATTCTCTTTATGTTACCTCATTATGAGTGTGTAGAAATGCAACAGATTTCTGAGTATTAATTTTGTATCCTGATTTTACTGAATTTACTTATCAGTTCTACTAGTTTTAGTAGAGTCTTCAGGGATTTTTATATAGTATCATGTCTTGTGCAATAGTAAAAAAATAAAAGTTTTACTTCTTCCTTACCAATACTGGTGTATTTTTTTTTCCTTGTCTCACTGTTGAGGCTAGGACTTCCAGTACTATGTTGAATAAGAGTGATGACACTGGACATCCTTGTCTTGTTCCTGATCTTAGTGGAAAAGCTCTCAGTTTTTCACCATTGAGCATGATGTTAGCTGTGGGTATTTCATATATAGCCTTTATTAGGTTGAAATATGTTCTGAAACTACTTTGTTGAGAATTTTTATCATGAATGGTTTGTGTACTTTGCCAAATGCTCTTTCTGCATCTATTGAAATGATCATATAGTTTTTATCATTTCTCTTCATATGAGGTATCACCTTGATTGATTTGCAAGTATTGAACCACCCTTGCATCCCAGGAATAAACTCCACATGATCATGGTGAATAGTTTTTTTAATGTATCATTGGATTCAGTTTGCTAATATTTTGTTGAAGAATTTTGCATCCATGTTCATCAAAGTTATTGCTTGTAGTTTCCCTTTTTCAGTAGCTTTTTTTTCTGGTTTTGGTATCAGGGTAATGCTGGCTTCATAGAACAAATTTGGAAGGTTTCCTTCCTCTTATATTTTTTTGGAATAGGTATTAACTCTTTAATTATTTGGTAGAACTCACCTGTGAAGCCATCTGGTCCTGAAATTTTGTTTGTTGGAAGTTTTTTGATTACTGATTCAGTTTCATTGCTAGTAACTGGTCTGCTCAAATTTTCTACTTCTTCCTGATTCAGTTTTGGAGGATTATATGTTTCTAGTACTTTATCCATTTCTTCTGGGTTGTCCAATGTGTTGACATATAGTTTTTCATAATAGTCTCTCATAATACCTGTGTTTCTGTGGTGGTGGTTGTATTCCTCCTCTCTCATTTCTGATTTTATTTATTTAAGTCCTCTCTCTCTCTCTCTCACAATGAAAAAGATTTATGTTTTGTTGATCTTTTCAAAGACCAGCTCCTGGTTTCATTGCTCTGTTCTATTGGGCTTATTTGGTCTCTATTTCATTTATTTCTGCTCAATCTTTATTATTTCCTGCCTTATTTTTGCTTTGGATAAACCCAGAGATTTTAAATAGTGCCTTGTAGCTGGCACATTTTGTTCATTCCATCCTCTATTTCTTTAACTATGTCATAAAATGTCATTTTATGTTCCACATCTTATGGAACTATATTTTATGGTTCCAATGTCCATAGTCTTTTAGGGTCTAGGTTGTTGTAGGTTACCTATTCTATCACTAATGTCATTTATTTATTTCATTTGCATGTTTAGTAATCTTTGCTTGTTGGTTTATGTTTGGTTAAGCTTAATCAGTAGAAAACCTGAGATCCTAAAATAAGGATGCTTTTAGCAAGGAAGAAGACATGAGCCACATTAAGCCACCAACCTATGACCACTTCAGCCACCCTTAATATTCATAGGTTTAATCTGGAGACACTAAGTGTTAGCAATCTCTCACCCCCCATCTTGTCACCAGGTGAGGGCAATTTCTTGGCCACAGTGACAATTTGGTTCCTGACTTTGAAGGAATCCTTCCTTTCATATGTGTTTGTTGTTTGCTGACTCCTCACAGCTTTTACATTCCCCCCCCCCCAGCCCCATCCCTGGCCTCTTTGAGATTTGCCTTAATTCTTTAAACCCAAATACTAAAAATTATGTCTCATGAAAGATTTGTATTTTTTTTCCCCCAATAAGACCTCTCCCTCAAAACACAGACACACACATGAACACATGCACACAAAGGTATTCCATTCATTTTATTCCAAGAGCTATAAGTTATATAAAGAGTTTTCACCCACAAGTCTCCCTCCCAATTAACTATGTATGTCCCTCAACCAATTACATCGTTATTTCCCTAGGTCCTGAGCATAATATATTTCAGCAGCTAGAAAAATATTCACATTAGATTTCCAACTCACAGAGTAAGAGCTATACAAAAATAGATTCATGTGGAGTCTGTGTATCCCTCTTTTTGTGCAGATTAGTAAGTCAAGAGCAATACCATACCCCTAGGAGAAACACAGAGATTATTGCCAACATTGAAGGCTGGAAAATGCAGGGGGGTAATTCCAACATACCCAATTTAATTCTCTAATTTAGTTAATGTGAAATATCGTTGATTTTCAGAAAGGAATAATGAATTTTCTTAACTTGAGTTCGTTGATGATGCCAAGAAAAGCTGTTTGAGACATAATCTTTTTAATGGACTAACTTAGTATAACCAATGTCACCTGGTAACAAGCTATTGATCCAGTGTCTTTATTTTTTCAAACTCAACAAGCAGAAAATAACAAAAACCATTAGATTCCCCTGAAAGAGAGAATAGTACATCTTTGTTATCCTGCTCTAGGGAAACTTGACTATTTCCCAGTCAACAATGTATCTCACTGGTTTACTACACTGAAGATAAAAACAATATAACCTGAAGAGAGAAAGTTGCAAGTTGCTTAGAGGCCCAAATTAGACATAGACTCAACAGGAGATGGGAAGTATTCTTTATAGAATTAGAGGGATATGATAGCTCAGTGAAGTTTTTAGCAGACCAGTAACCTGTTATAAGACAGGATCTTCTTTCCAAAATTAAAAATAAACTGCAATATCTTTTACCTACAATTCATGGTAGGATCTGTGCATTTTGGAAACTATGCATACTATATTTACCAGATTATTTATTTCATTATCTAGAACTCTACCTGATTGGAATGGGGCCCAGAGCAAAGGAAGAGTCCATCTTGTCCAAGCTACACTGCAAACAGCTTTGCCCTTTGGTCCCCATGACAACCAATTCAACAGCATAGCAAACTAAATGTCTTAGGCAGATTAAGATAAAGTATTACACTTGTGGCAACTCCCAGAAAAGTCACAGCAAAGCCTCCTAAGAATATGGAAGAAAGCCACATCCTCTTTGATGTTTGTCATTCTTTTAAGAAACAACAGCTTGCTTGCCACTGAGTCCTGCTAACCATGGGACATCTGGTAATCAGAAACTTCAGTTGACCATCAGATACTTAGATTTTCAGATCTACCTAGCCCTAAAACTGACTGTATATAATGTACTCAACAATCAAGGAGAAGTTGGTATATTAGAGACTAGCTTTAGGAAGATCCTTAAGGCAAAAATTGAAAAAGAACGGTGTCCAGAATAGTCGGGTTATGTCTCTCATGCTGCCCTCTCTCCCTCAGCTCACTTCATGGGCTCACACTGCTTCATGAAGCGTCCCATATGACTGAGTGGTGTGGAAGAGAAATCTGTGGCTGACAACAGACAGAGGTAGATCACCATGATATTAAAACCCACTCCAGAGTGCCCCTGAAGAGAAGTAAAGTGAAGGAGAGAAATCTTCCCTGGGGGCAGAACTTAAGTAAGTTTTTTGGTCCATATTGCTCAAGAGAAGGTCCTAGTTGGTTAGACAGAATGTGTTCTCAAGCTCTTAGAAGAGACAAAATCACAGGATCGATGACAAGGAGAATATCTGTGTCTCACATTGACATTAATTATAATGGTCTCCTTGCACAAAAGTGCAGTTAGTGAGCCTGAACCCTTCAATATGGTAGCCATCTTGTGGCAGATTGATAATGCTGAATCCTGCTACATTCCCTGGAATAAACATTTGTTTGGGATTTGGATATTCCTTCCAGGTTGGAGAGTCTTTTCAAGTTACACCAACCGTAAACTTACTGTATGTTTTTTTCATTTTCACAGTACACAATATTGCTTCTGGGCAAGAAAGTCCTTTCACTATAAAAAGAAATAAAGAAATAAGTCAATGCAATAAAAATTCACTGGTTATATCTCTTTCCCCATTACCCAGATATCATAGAAAATGTCTATTAAATACCCAGTTACCATATCAAACTAGTGCATAACATTTTGCAAATGTGAAATGCTATCCTACAGGATAAATGCCCTGGAGGGAATTCAGTTTATGACTAGAAGACATGGGTCCCAGCAAGGAGTGAGTGAGGTTGGCACCTGTTACAATTATACCCAATGACCCATTTAAAAAATATTTTCTCCCAGTCTCCATGAGTTTTTATTCTGCTGACTTGGAATTTTCAATATCCAAAGAGAAATGTTTTTGTCAAAGTATTTAATAGTATTTTGACTAAATCGGAGGTGGCTACTGCCATCTGTCCATTTGGTCCACTTGGGGACAATAAATAAAAGCAAAATAAGTGGTATTTGTTCCTGGCTCACTAGGGGAAATAGGGTGACTGCAGCAAAATGGGAGCATAAAGAAGTCTGGCTAGAGCCTAGTTGATGCCAATGTGCTTATAGTAAGTCAAGAGGTAAAGATTAATGGAAGAGTCCTGCAATCCAAGACAGATTGGACATCAAGAGTTCAGATTCCTCAGGAATGAAGGTTTCAGTGAGAAACCCAAAAACCTAAAGTGCTTGCTGACAGTGATATCAACCATGGTTCATTCCAGTTGCATATTTTTTCTTGCTGTGTTATGTATATATTCATATACCTACACAACACCCTTCTCTTTTTTTTCCTTTTCCCTCAGATAGTTAACTTTGATGTATTATTACACATGTATTGCAGAATTTGAGATGGTAATCTGATTGAGATCCTAAATAAACTTTAATTCCCCCCTTTGAGGGTTTCTGATCATCCAAAAGATTGCACAGCTTTAAACATTGTTTTGGAAGTTTAAATATAGGATTAGATTTTTATTTTTGTGTACATAGCACATGACACAATATATAAGATAAAGTCTATACAGTGGCTAACTGAACATAGTAAAAAAAAAGAACAGAGTTTAATACATTATATGTTAATTTAAAAAATAATAAATAAAAATAATAAAAAAGAAAAAATATATAAGATAAAGTATATACTTGAAAGAATGTTTATTGAATGGATATATTGAAATGAAGGATTAATGAATAGGCAGATGGATGAATGGATGGGTCTGTGGTAATAGCAAAGAAGAAATGTATGTGATTTTTTTCTTTTGAGGGGAATTCTAAACTCTATTTCTTCCTTTTGGAATTTGAATTAGCCATATATGTTAGAACATTAGTCTATTCTTTATGTCTATCGCTAGTTCATTTCATCCATAATTTTATGAGTTACATTGCAAATAGTTTTCTTCAGATCTATCTTCTAATTCACTATTTCACTTTCAGCTGTGTCTAATATCCTATCCAGCATAACTGAATTTTTATTTAAATGATACATTTAAGTTTCTAGAGATTCTATTTATCTCTTTGATACTATCCATGCCATGTTCTCTTATACTTCTTCTTTTAATCATGTTAATACAACTTTTTAAAGTCTAATTGATAAAAGTAACATCTGAATTTCTTCAGGTTATGATCCAGATGTTTGTTTACCGTCTTTGGCTGATTCTGGCTCAGGATGAATGACTTCCTTAAATATTTTGTAATTTTAGATTGTAAGCTCATCTTTAGCATATCTATTTCTGTGGGAAACCTCTGTGGTCATCTGGGTATTTGCTTTTCCCAGGTACCCATGGTTTCACTAACCTGGAACTACTTTTCATGTTGATTCTCGGTTTGGGGGTTCATGAATCATCAGAGTAGTATATAACTGAATCATAAACCCATGAGATGACAAGACTGTGATTGTGAAATTCTCTAGGAGATTTGTCTCTCAGCAACAAGGCTTAGCTTTAAAGTTTCTACATGGTCTCTTTGTGGGGGTGACCAGAATTATTTTCTAGTTACTCTTATGGAATATGTTGCCTTCCAAGAGTCTCATCTTTCTACAGAGGTCTCAGTTCCAACCCCTGCCTCTCACAGGCCCCAAGCCTTGTCATCTATACTTCCATGGTGTTACACTCTAAATCCCTAGGTTATCATGACTACTGGCACCCATCCTCTTACGCACATGCACACACACACACACACAGAGCAATAGCGTGTCAGTGTCAGATATGGCTTTTTATTCACCTGCTTCTAAAGATTATGCTTTGTGAACTCATCTAGGGATTTAAATGGGAGGTTTAAAAAATATTCATTCAGAATTTCTAGCTGTTTTGTTATGGGAGAATTTTCAGGTTATTTAATATAAAATACTGTTTGGAGAGAAAGTCTCAAGTAGTAAGAAACTGGAAAGGTCTGGGAGATGATGAATCTTAGGAGAGGGTTTAATTTGCTGAGAAAGGAAAAGAGAAACATGAACCTGAGGAAGGAGGAAAAAAAGTCTCCCCAGGCTGAAGATCAGCACCTGTAAAGAATCCATAACAGGAAAAGATAAAGCAGTTGGCTTCCACGACTAAAGGGAAAACTACTGTCCCAGGCAGGAAGGACTACTAGATAAAGGGTCACAAAAGGGGTGGAATGTGCTGGATTTTGTGTTTTCTGGGAAGAGACTGGAATTCTCTATCAAAAATCTAAGAGATCACTATAAAAAGAAGCAAACAGTACATGTGACTTTAAGAACAGCCTACCTTCTCGCTTCCATGGAGAAAGAGACATAAGAAAAAGTCCTGACAGTTTTTAAATGAAAGCTCATTTGACCAAAGGAGATATAACAGAGCTAGCAGGCAATTGTTGAAGTCCAAAAGGAGACTGAACCCTCTGATACAATTTGACATTGAACAAGTGCTGACAGATTAGCATCCACAAGCATTTCTGACAAGATATAGTTCCCTCAGGCTGTGGACAAACCTGGAAGTGGGCAACTGACAGCCTGTAATACGCATACCACTTTTTACCACCTTGACCGCATTTTATGATTACGAGTCAGTTTCCTTTGACATGCCCCATTTTTCACTGCAGCATCCTCATCTCAGTGCCTTTATCAGTTATAACTTCATCAGAGCATTTGAGTGCACCATTTACAAAATTGCTTTTTTGCTGAAAGTGAGAGTACAAAGCAGTGCAATTCTGCAGAACAAAAGAGAAGAGAGAGGTACTACCTAGAGATGCTAACACAGATGGCCTTCATTTCTCTAACAAAACACCCCTGTGAGGTGTTTTGCCAAAAAATATCTTTATGTTTTACAGTCAGACGAAATTACCATTGAGTTGATCATGCATTTAGCTTTTCTCCATAGGTGGATAAGAGAAGAAAGTAAAGGCCTTCAATGTAGTGCATGCATGGTAAAAGATTTGGGTATGCACATTACCCACATGGAGGCTTCTCTCTCAAGTCCTCTAGCTCATAATAGCATCAGTTACTCCTGTTGCAAATGAAAAATCAGCTCTCTTTATAAGCGGCTCTATTTTATGCCCTTCCCTGTCTGTGTTCCCAGCCTTCCCTAATAGACTGAAAGGCCTACAGTAGAGAACTGGCAAATCCTCTAATTTCTAGAAGCTGTCTGCACTGTCACCTGAATTTTGGCTTCTATTGACAAGATATGCTTGTATTTATTCTCTCATCCCGTGCGGTAATGTAATGGAAACCATCATAGCAAGTCACGATTATAACCCATAAGTAATCTATAACCCATGAATAAAGAACCCAGTAAATATTATCTTATTAAATATCATATCCTTACAGTCACAGATTTCTCCCAGTATCAATCGTGAAAAACAGAGATTGGCATTTGAAATGTAGCTTCTGCTATGCCTCAAAGGTCAGATCCCTGGGACCAGATCAGCTTCTCTGTGTTCTAATCCTAACTGTGCCATGAAGCCACTGGTCCAGAGCTGGTAATTTACCTTTCCTTCTGCCTTAGTTTTTCAATCAGCGGAGTGAGAGCAGGCTACTATTTACAACTGGGCTAACAGAGTTCAATAAATGTTATTGAGCCATGACTATAAATGTTCTTGAAATAAGCCAGCAAAACTACCAGGTGTTATTGTCCTAACGGCTAATTACTTCAAATTGTAAATATTTAGTTTAAAAGTTGAATCGAGGCCATTTTTATATGCCAGAGCCACTTCATATAACAAATTATCCTAGCCTAACACAAAATAAACACCTGTCACACTTGGGTTTCTACCAAATCCTATAAACATAAGACATGTAATTTATTTAGCAAAAAAAAAACCCCTCCCCATACACACACACAAACACACACACACACAAAACAAAAACCAAGTAAATAGGAACAAAATTACCAAAAAAACCACTACCAACAATAACAAAAACCAAAAACCTCCAGCTGCCCTCATGGAAAGTTACTGTCTGGATGAGTGTTAACTCCCAAGAGTCTTCATTTGGGTGGTGGCTGACACTTTCCTGAATCTGTTTTGCATCCAGTCCAGTGAACAGGAAACAGCTAATGATTATCGAATTCCCACAGCCCTGCAGTGACCAGAAGCAGCAAGGTGCCCGTCTTTGCCCAGTAGGGGAAGGGGTGGTCAACTGATTCACAAATGACACTGCTGTCATCTGTCCTTGTACTTTTTTGCCATTTCTTTCCTTTTTTTGGGCAGTTTCAGCAGATGGATCAGTGAAAGCCCCAGTGCTTTTGTGCCTGAAAAGAGCCCTGCTAAACCCAACATATGATTGAATTTCACCAACACTCATTTTTCACCAGCAACTACTACCTGTTGAGAAGGACGGTTGTTAATTCACCCCTTCTTGGGCTTTACCAAGTGGGGGAGGGTGCAAATAAGCTATGACTTATTCCATCTTCAAATTGCTTTCTCCTCTTCTTCTTCATCTCTTATCACCTTCATATTTGGTGTTGACATTTTTGCAGAAGAGTCCACAGTAAATGTTTCATGAGTGGCCTTCCTTAATGGCTCTCCACCACTCCCCTCCCTACCCCATCACTTACACTCCCCCCCCAGCAACTTTCTCATCACAGGTGCTACTTGGGGTGGGATGGGGTTGGGGTGAGGATCACAGGCTCTCACACACCCGTATACCTGGGTGATATGGCACCTGCATCTTTTTTTTTTTTTTAAGATTTTATTTATTTATTTGACAGACAGAGATCACAAGTAGGCAGAAAGGCAGGCAGAGAGAGAGAGGAGGAAGCAGGCTCCCTGCTGAGCAGAAAGCCCAATGTGGGTCTCGATCCCAGGACCCTGAAGATCGTTACCTGAGGTGAAGGCAGAAGCTTAACCCACTGAGCCACCCAGACACTCCATGGCACCTGCATCTTTGTCCAGTTACAAAGAGAAAAATATATCACCTTTTGAACAGTCAAATGCTTCACATGTTGTAAATAAATGGCATGCCTTACTCTTATGATGTGCCCTGGAATTTCTCCCAAGGCAACTTCGTTTTCCCACTGCACTGACTGGGTCTCATGTATCATGTCCTCTGTGTTTTCAGATACTTATGTTTGACGCACATGTAAAAATGTAGAAAATTTATTGTAGGTCAACTAGTACCCATCAACTCAAAAATTATCATTATGAAGAATCTTGCTCTACTACCTTGGGCCACTGCATCATCCTTGTACATGGCACTTAGAAAGTAACCAAAGGCTTGTGTTGCTGTCCTCAGAGCTTCTGTGGCAGTGACAAGGTCTGGAGCACTTAAGGACTGTTCTCTTTCGGCCTGGATCCCATCAACCCATACAATATCAGAGGTGTATTTATAATGTCCATCCAATCCCTGGCCCAGACTGTGGCTCAAAGTTTTCAGCCACAAGGCCAGTCCACCCCACCCCAGTGGCAGCACCTAGCCATAGTCCATATCCCTGGTACCCCTCCTCAGGAGCAGGCAAAAAACTCCTCCAGGTCACATAAGGAGCCAGGATTTCTCACAAGAATGCAACTCATACCTTTCTTCCTGTCTGCAGGGATTTCAACGAAATGTACCTCTCTGGTCAAGCCCGCTAGGCCTTGACGAATTCATGATCATTAAAAGAATCAGAACATTCCTTTGTCTTAAAAAGTCTCACTCTTAAATGTGCCTCCTTGCAAAATTCTACTTCAGATTTCAGGAGCTAATTTAAAATGTTCTCGCTTTTCTTTTCATCCTGTTCTCCCC
Source organism: Lontra canadensis (assembly GCF_010015895.1). Lineage (NCBI taxonomy): Eukaryota > Metazoa > Chordata > Mammalia > Carnivora > Mustelidae > Lontra > Lontra canadensis. The sequence goes on from NW_022631008.1 coordinate 2,065,309, forward strand.
GACTCCAGCCCCACCCCTATCCGAAACTCAATTTATCCTATATCCCTCCTCCCTCTTTGTGTTCCTGTTATAACAATCTTCAACCTCTCCAACGCAAAGAACGATCGCCAGAATAGTGTAGGGGAAATGCGAAAGAGAAAGCATATATATAGCTTAACAAATCATCCCCCTCACAAGTACCCATCCTATCTGCCACTCAGTTGAGCTGCCTGACACGCACAGCTCACTGCTTTGTTTCCCTCGATTCCTTTTTTTTTTTTTTTAAAGTAGGCTCCAACACCAGTGCAGAGCCCAATGCAGGGTTTGAACTCACACCCCTGACATTAAGAGTCAGCCACCAAACCAGCTGAGCCACCCAGGCTCCCCTCCCTCAAACCCTCTTAACAAGTTGAGCCATATCCTCTGTACTTCTTCCTCCTGAAACCCTTCCTGGCACCATCTTCATTTCCCTCTTTCTCTCTTTAAATCATTCTCCTCTTTTCTCTGCCCCTCACACACTCTGGGGATGGAGTCTTCACTGCTACCTGAATATCTTTTTCTTCTCATCTCCATGACTCTATCCAAACATCTCACTTCTCCTTCAATTTTTACCATTTGACTTACACATCATCACTTCTGTCCTCTCTGGCGCCCGTCTCTAGAAATGCTTCTGTGCCTGAGGATATACATTTTAAGTTTTAAAGTGTTCTGATTTGAGTTCTTCCTCCAAGTGCTTCTGGAACACAGCAGGGGATATTTAATGCTGTGGTCCAGGGAGTCTTAGAAGTTATGGACTGGACATCCATTCTTAATCTAAGACCCAAAGGAAGAAAACTCCCTTAGCAAGAAGAAACCCCAACCATGAAAATTGAGGACCCAGGACCGAGAAAGGACCCCGATAAAAAAACATATTCAGGGCTAGAGATGGAGCTATGACAGGGTCTAACAATAGCAAGAGGCCATTTTTCAAGTTAGAGTTTTTCAGTAAGGCAGGCAGCCAGTATTTTGCAGAGCACAGTGAAGGAAAAGCCTCTATAAAGACTGCACTTAAAATGAACAGTTATATTTGCATATTCATTGACTGGAGGCAATTTGCAACTAATAATAAGAACCCTGAGAGGAGAGAAAGAACAAACCCCACCACTATTTACTGAGTATTTACCATGTGTTGGGCAGAATGCAAAGTGTTTTACAGCATTATCATAATTAATTTTCACATCAACTCTATAATGGAACCATTATTTTAGCAATCTCACTGAAGGGGAAACAGGTTCAGAGAGGTTAAATTAATTGTCCCAAATCACACCATATATATGTGACAGAACCCAGGTAGTAGAAGTCATAGGATGTAAGGAGGATCTGGACAATACAGGACAGGAGCAATCCAAAACAGACCCTTCTCATCCTATAGAAGGATGGTCATCTAATATTTGAAGAAAAAGAACACGATTTTGACATCAGAACCCCACTCAGCATATATTACCAATGTATATATTTAAACTTTAAAAATTATATAATAAAATAATGTCACTCTTCTTACAGAAGGTAAATTAAAACCTTCTGAATGGATTATTTTTATATCTTCATAAAATTATATGTCAAAGGACCCTTCTGACTGTTGTCAACAATAGCTACATAAATATTTCAGTCCATACTCTAGTAGAAAGAACGGAAAGCTAGACAAATTGTCCTCTTGCTACAGAATTATATCTTAAATAGCGTTTAACTTGGTGTGCCAATTAATACTCTAGTTCATATTAGGTGATATGATTCTATATTATCTTGAAAAGAAACAAGAGGTTCTCATTTTTAATCATTTTAAATCATATACTAACATTTTCTCTTATTTAAACAAGAGGATTTTTATTCTCTATGTATTCTTTGCAAAGTGTTCTAGTGCCTGAGAAATTATTTCAGTTATTGCCAAAGCATGATAAGAGACACCAATCGTTTTACATTATATATATTTCATAATCACTGTTCTTTTTAGTTCATAATCCTATTAATTCTTTTGGTCTACTTCCTCTTTGGTAAATATTTATACTCCAAAGTATTAGCATATGTACCTAGATAAATACCTTCCAATTCTCCCTCTTGGAATCTGATCAGAAAATGTGATGGCAGCATTACATTGTAAACTCCTTGAGTTTACACAACTTATCAATGGTGTTAGCAGAGTGCTGGGTGCAGTAAAAGGTACTCCGTAAATATTTGTTTACAGACTTAGTACCAATACTACTACTACTACTAGTAGTAGTAATAATAATTAACATTTCCTGAGGGAAAGTAACAATTTACCATGTGTTTGGCATTGCGCTAGGTTTTAAATTACTTTTCTCATGTGAACTTCATGAGAACACACTATTTCTATTTTGCAAATAAGGAAATTCAAATTTGGGGAGGTCAGATCCCTTCCCAAGATCCCGCATCCAATAAGTGAAAGCACCATATTCCGTTCCAGGTGTATCTGATTCCACCATTGAAATAGTATACTATACTATCATCTCACTACCCTGTCAACTTCCCTACAAACCTGCTGAATAACCTTTTAACCTCTCCATTTCCTTTCATATTTCCGTGCAAAAGAGATATATTTATGAATTTTATTTCCCATACCCCTCCAATTCACATGCACACCCCTGCAAGGAAATGTCAGGTCTCACCTCCTATGTTCATTACTTATGGTTCTTTCCAGTGCTGCACTGCTAAACATTTAACAATCGACTCTGGGGGTGGGTGGGGGGTCCAAAAGAAGCCCTGTTTCGTAGAATTTATCTGATTTTCATAGTCTATATTCTGCTACCATGGATGACTCCAAGTCACCAAGATGATGTCACTGAACACAGAGGTAGAAAGAGAGGTGTGGAAATGACTTTCTCTATCTGGGGCCAGTGTATTTCAGCATACCACCAACTCCTCCGCATATTGAGTAGTGTGAAGCTGGGAAAAAAAATTCTAAAAGTCCTCCCTGTTAGGAGTAGCTTTGGATGAGTACCTAGGAAACACGTCTGTTTTAAACACTCACGTACTGTCTGATGAATTAAAGTGGTTTTGGTTTTTTGGTTTGGTTTTTTTTTTTTTTTTTGGTTTTTTTTTTTTACTCTTCTAGATTAGTGGTCCTCAAAGTGTGGTCTCCAGACCAGCAGCATCAGCATCAGCTGGGAACTTGTTACAAATGCAAAATCTGGGCCCCATCCCAAACCTACGGGATCAGAACTTCGGTGGCGATAGGGAGAGGTCAGCAGTCATTGTCTTCAGGAGCCTCCAGGTGGTTCTGATGCCCCCATAAGGTGAAAGGTGAGAGCCACTATTGTAAATTTCAAAATCTCTCTTCCAATTCAGCCCACCAGGGAAAGAAGTCAAGGTAGAGAAAGCTAATGAGGGGGACCCTAGGTCATTTTTACTGGAAAAAGAAGTATCAGTGGTCACAGGCAAGTAAGTATGCAATGCAGACCATGGAAAGGAAAGGTCTCACTTACCACTTACCAAGTATCCCTCACATTGAGTCGGAAGTGAATGTAAAACCAACCTTTGGGAGTTCTCTCCACAACAGAGAAGATATTCATTGGCTCTTTGAGACTCACCCCAGAAGCAGTTTCTTAGCAGGTATCCAAAGAGAAGGGATACAACTGGAAGCCTCACTCTTTAGCATACAGCTGGAGGCGTTCTGTACTTGTCATAAGGGAGTGAAAACACAAGTTCCCTAGCTACACACAGCCTGGGTTTACCCTGGGTCTACTTGAGAGTCACTTTTTTTCTGTCTACCTCTGTAGTTCACCTACATCAGATTCTCCTGAAGGGCTTGTTAAAACCCAGATTGCTAACTTCCCTCCCCTCCCTACCCCTACCACACCCAGTTCCTGTTCGAGCAGGTCTGGGGTGGGACCCAAATTTTCCATTTGTAATAAGTTTCTGGCGATGCTGCTGGTGTGGAAACTACACTCTGAGAACTCTGGCCCTACCTGCAGGCTCTGTACAGGCTCCCACTGTGGATTTGCTAGGGAGCTGTCCGATTTTGCCCAGAGGCTGGCCTGATGGAGTGGTAGGTGAGAATATGTGTCTGCTAGAACCGGCAAGAGCAGACCTTTCATTTTGGTAAAGCCTTCACCGCAAAACAGAGATACAGTTTAATCAGAGCCATAATTGGCACATTGCATAAGGATTTTCATTTATTTTCCTGCATCTCATTTTACTCTGAAGAGTCATTTACTGCAGACAGTTTTTAAAGGAAAATTTTTATAATTAGAGAATATATGTGTAATCAATTTTGACTTATGGGAAGACTCTTCTGGAAATCAAAATGCATACTGGCATTCAATACACAAATATTCCAGAAACAAACATTATGCAATTTACAAGGTATTCATTAATATCCCAATATATTATTTCCAGCATCTCATTCAGGAGCCAGCTGATACTTTGTCTGGGAAGACTCAGTGTTCCTATTACTGAAATGACCCAAAGGCAGCAAAGTAGTCAGTACAGCCTGTCTTCATCATTCTGCTCCTAACCACATAAATAACCAAATAGCATTCATTAGGTTTGCAGATGGCATCAAACTAGAAGAGAAATTACCCCAAAGGGGTGAAAAAGTTTTAAGTATAGTATGATATTGATCATTTGGAGCAAAGAAGAGAAAATATAACAAACATTATCTGAGCGAGGCGACCCATTGAAGGAGAAAATCCAAACTGCAAGATAAAAAGGTCAATATTCACGCAAGTTTGCCACTTATTTATTTATTTATTTTCCTATTTAGCAATTGATTATTGAGCACCTATTATGTGCCAGGCTCTGGGGGTAGAGTGATGAGCAAAACAGATATTGTTCCTCACTCATGGAGCTCACAGACGAGAGAGAAGAGAGGCCTTAAACTAGTCAATAAACAAACAAAATAATGTAATTTCCAATCATGGTCAGTGCTTGAAGGAAAAGAGCAGACGAATATGAAAAAGAACAGTTCAGTGTGTGGAAGGACCTATTTAGATAGAGTGGTTGGTTAAGGAAGCTTCTCTGAGGAGAAGACATGAGCCAGAACATGAAAGATGAGATGCAGTTAGCTTTGGAAAGACATTATTCCAGACAGAGAGGATTGGTCCAGGGCAAGCCAACATCTTGCAGTAATTCCCTGGACAGGAAAGGTGAGCACCAAGATCTTTCCTAGGAACTGAAAGACCAGTTGACTTGAGCACAATGAACAAGCGAGAGGATAGAGAGAGATGAGGGGGGAGAAAAGGCATCCAGGAAAACAGGTATCAGCAACAAAATAACATTTTAGGGCAGGAGTTCAGCAAACTTTTCCTATAAATGGCCAGATAGTAAATAGCATAGGATTTTATGGGCCATAAGGTCTTTGTCACAAGTACTCAACCCTCTGGTAGTAGCAAGAAAGCAGACTTCCACAATACTTAAGTGAATACTTATTTGTGGCTCTTTTCTAATAAAACTTTATTTAGAACAGGCAGTGGGTGGACTTAGCCTACAGGCCAAATTCTTTCTTTGGGCCCCTTGAAACATAAAAACAGGCATGAGACAGTACTAGAAAACATATGTAGGAGCAGGAAATTCATCTTCTAAATGAATCAGACCAGCTACATTAGGCCTTCACTCCATGAAATGTCTTCCCTCGGCTCCACACTCAAGTAGGATATAATTAAACATGCAAAGCTTCTAAAATAGGGATGATTACAGCTTTGGAAAACTCTGGCCATGTTGATGTGTTCAACCTGAACAACAGAGAAAAGTAGTAAAATCGCTTTCATGGGTCCCGAGTGTTATTTTGCTGAAGATGCATCCAGCTGTTCCCAGTGCTGCAGGAGTAGAAAGCTGCGGGAATCAGAGGAAAGGGAGAAGGGAGAAGGAACTAGAGCTGGAACCGGCAGCACGCAGCGGCCTGACCAGGCAGACTTGGGAAGGGTGGTCTCTGCTGGCTGCCCTCCCTGTGTCTGTGGCATGCGAGTCTACCAGTAGAGCAATATTTTCATCGGTGGGTCTTAGATATACCACTGTTTAAAGGACTACCGTATTGTACACTTTTGTCAAGTGAATAGTCGTCCCGTAATTCATCCATTTCTAAACACGGCATTTTCCGATTTAAAAAGAAGCTGGCATACATTGATCACTGACTGCACGTCAGGTGTGCTAAGCACCTTACTCGCATTGTCTCATTAGCTCCAGGAAGTCAATATTTTTCTCGCCCTCATTTACCAACAGTGGAGTGCCTGCTGTTATTACCCTCATTTCCCAGAAAACTTAGACTATAAAGATATTAAGTGATTTCCCCAAGACAAAATAGCTAATAAATGGTAGACCCAACTTATTTTTTTTTAAGATTTTATTTATTTATTTGACAGAGATCACAAGTAGGCAGAGAGGCAGGCAGAGATAGAGAGAGAGGAGGAAGCAGGCTCCCTGCTGAGCACAGAGCCCGATGCAGGGGCTCGATCCCAAGACCCTGGAATCATGACCTGAGCCTGAAGGCAGAGGCTTTACCCACTGAGCCACCCAGGTGCCTCCCAACTTAATTTATTTTTCAATAAGGCAGATTAAGTGAGCACTGCATAATGCAAATCCTAAAATTTCCACTTTTTTTGTTCAAAGGCTCAAAGGTTAGAATGCACTCTTGACTATAGCCAGCTTAGCTAGTCACAGCTCTGTAAACATTTCCAGAAGATCAGTGATTTCTATTTATTGTCTATGTGCATGTGAGTATTATGTGAAGAGGTTCAATCTTGGAATATTCTAAGAGGTTTACCTTTCTAAGCTCTCCTAATATCTTTTGCAGCAATTAAGGTTTTAAATTTCTTGAAGCATGGAAAGCATAGTTGTTTTATCTAAAACCAGCCAGATACTTCTCAAATCTAAAGCATCTGTGGGCCTGTGCCTGCTGTCTCTTATACTGTTCATTCTTACTCTTGTGTCTTCCTTCCTTACATGCTCAGGTATCTTTTACTGTAAGATGCTCATTTCCTTCAGAAAACTATTTGTGAAGGCATGTGTGGGTGTCTCCATCAGCTGAGCATCCAACTCTTGATTTCGGCTCAGGTCATGATCTTAGGGTTGTGAGATCGAGCCCTGCATCGGGTTCTACGCTCAGCAGGGAGTCTGCTTGAGGATTTTCTCTCTCCTTCTGTCCCTCCACCCGTTTGCTCTCTCTCTCCTTCTCTCTCAAATAAATTAATTAATCTTAAAAATATATATATTTGTGAGAATTCTTTGAGGCCTATGATAAAGGTGTGCTCCCCCAGAGAGGATTGGAATTTTCTCCTTACAAGTGTTGGAGGGTTGGCCAACTTAAAGCCACTTTAAACAAAATTCACAGCCTGGGTTTCATTAGACTGCAAATCTGGGAGTTTAGGCTGCAAACCTTTATTGGGATTAGTATGCAGTTGCACGTCAGCTTTCCCTCCTTCCATCACTGCTTGGTGCCCAGGTAAATATCCTTGCATTCTCTGGGAGGAGGGTGTGAGGTAACTATTTCTGGTTTGCCCTTTCACTGTGAGGGTCCAGCCTGATGAGCAGAAAGGTCTGCTGTTTCCAGCTCTCACCTTGGGCTTTTTCTGGCTCCTCACACGTTTGAGGCCAAATTGACAAATCCACCAGCCATGCAGTTGTCCTCAAGGGAAGGGGCTTCAAGGATTGCTTACCTCTCTGGGTCCCACTTTCACTTAATTTTGGCCTAGTAATTCTGTTGTCAGTGCCGTGATGTTCCTAAAAAGGGGGCTTTTAAATATTTTGTAGCAACTTAGTTTATTGTATAGTAAGGAATTTACCTTATTCAAAGAGAGGTCTGGCCTTTGGACTTGGTTCTGGGGAGGTTGATCTCTAAGCCCTTGGAATATACTGCCTGAAAAGAGTGTCTTGGTTTACCTAAGGGCCTGAGGTCACACCAATAGTCTGACAATGGGATTTAGGGTGGGGGCTCGGAGTCACTCAGCATCAGCTCTAGAGGGTGACCTACACAGGCTATCAACCACGTCTTTAGTGACCAAGTCTCAGTAAAAGCTCCGGCCCATGAGGCTCAGATGATCTTCCCTTTGTGGCAATACTTTGTGCATATGGTCACACATCATTCTGGGAGAAGCTCTAGCCATGACTCAACTTGGACAAAGTAATGGAGGCTTCATACATGAAGCTTTCCTGGATTCTTCTCCCTTTCTCTGCTCTTGGCAGATTTTAATCTGTCTCCTTTTACTGTAATGAACAATAACCACCAATATAATGGCTCTTAGGGAGTCCCGTAAGTACTTCTAGCAAATTATCAAACATCTTGGGGAGCCCCAAACTTGAAATTGGTATCAGAAGTAAGGATGGTCATGGGGACTTACCCAATTCTGCAGTTATTTTCAATGGAAAGTTGTTGCTTTCAGTGGGAAGAAAGTCTCATTACCTAGCTAGCCGTATGATTAGAAATGGAAGAGTCTGTAATAATTAGGAAATGCAACACTATCCTACCCTTACTCCATGTTTACATACAGAATTATTTACTCAAGTTAAGCAGTATGATTGAACTTATTTATTTATTTATTTATTTATTTATTTATTAAAGATTTTATTTATTGAGAGAGAGAGAGATCATGAGTAGGGGGGAACGGGTAAAGGGAGAAGCAGACTCCCCACTGAGCAGGAAGCCTGATGGGGGACTCAATCCCAGGACCCTGGGATCATGACCTGAGCCAAAGGCAGATGTAAGCAGCTGAGCCACCCAGGTACCCCCTGACTGAACTAATTTCAATCAAAATATCAGAACCATCTTTTATGAATCAGACTTAGTCAAACCCTGACTGAGTGGTTTCCTACAAAGTAAATGTCATCATATATGTGTGAATATATACACATGTAACAAATGCATATATATGGCTCTGTTTGTATAAATAGGCCTAAGAAATTGGCACTGTATTAGTAATCAAGAGACATGGGTTATACTTATAGTTTTGGTTTTACTATTTTCTAGAAAAGTCACTATCATCTTTGAGTCTACTTCCTCATAAACCAAGTGACCTAGTTCGGGGATTCTCACTAGGGCAATTTTGCCTACCAGGGGTCATTCTGGAAATTGTTGGGCCTATTCTCAGTCGTCAAAACATTTGGGAGTCCTATTGGCATTTATAGGGAGCCAGAGATTTTAATACTCCATGACAGAACTGCCCAAAAAAGAGTTGTTCTGCCTCCTGCACAACTTGTGGGTGTTTTATCAGACATTTGTTTAGGTGAAACATCTGTTTATAATTGTCTGAGTCTAGAACTTAACTCTGTTTTATACATAAAAACAATCTATGTTTTCACATCATTTTAATGTGCATTGACTTTCCCAGATTTATAACTACTATGTAAACCAAAGGAAGGCTGCACATTGTCTTCTTCGGCACTTTCCCAGCAATGCCACTTACGGGTTTGAGTTACTGAGACCACCCACCCGCCTGAGTCTGCAGGTGCAGCTTCTACACTCAGGTCCCTCACTGTAGCCCTAAACTGAGCCTTTACATATTGAAATGTAGGTTATTATATCACGTTCTTTTACTCACCTATATTACAGTGGAATATAAATATACATATTCATATTCATATATATATTTCTGTATTTCATTTCTATGTGGGGTCCTAGTCTGCCTGTCCAATTTGTCTTAAGCTAAATAGAGAATGACTTGGGACCTCCCTTTTGTATGAAAGTTTTCCATATTAAGAATACACCAAGGTAAAGAATTCATAAACTCTTCCTTCCTTCATTTCAGTGAATTAGTCTGGTTTGGGTGTTGTAAACACCCCAAGTGAACAACTTTGGGTATGTTTCTAAGTCACCCTGCCCTGTGTGGCTTCATTAATCCCCACTCCCTCAAGGTATGGTCTGTTATCAAGGATAATCCTCTGGTTAAGGGAGGAAAACAGGGAGCCATTAATTTCACTTTCAGAGGTAGCCTCTGCACAGGACTAGGTGAGTATGTCTTTATTTCAGCAGAGTTCATGTCAATGAACTTACTAGTAAGTAATAGAATCACACTGATGCATAAGACAATACCTGTCATCTTGTAATTTAACTGGGGAGAAAATCTCAAACCCAAAAAGCTATGTCATGATGCAGCGAATGGAGGAATCTGAAGTGTGAGGTATCAGCACAATGCTACGGGAGAACTCGTATGGGGAGTAACTAATTTGACCTGAGAGAATGAGGAAAGGTTTTAATAGTGGAATGGGGGTATTAACAAGTGGTAGAGTAGATGCTAGAGTGTAAGGCAGGTCATGGGAGAGTCTGGTGAGTGATCTCAGAAAGTTAACATCAGTAAGGAGTCTTAGACAAGGTAGGGCTGGAAAGGAAGGCTGTGACCCAGTCATGGAGGGCCTTTAAAGCCAGGCTGAGGAGTCTGGACAGAATTCTGCAGGCAAATCTATGGAGAGCCATGAAGTTTTGAGGAGAGTGATACGACCGGAGCCCTGGTTTCTGAAGATTTTCTCTGGTCTCTGTAAGATATATTAGGGGCCAGGAGAAGATAGGAAGAAAAGAACTTGTGTTAGAAAGCAGTTGTACCAGTCCAGGTGAGACCAGGAAGGTGGGAAACAAGACTAGCTGAACTGGAACAAGAGGGTGGAGGGAGAGACTTACGGGGAGTGGGTTTAAGGGGAAGGGGGTGTACCTTGACTCCAAGGGCTCTGGCCTGTGTGCGTGAGTTCCCGTTGTAACCCTGATACTGCCAACTACCAGGCGAGGGTTGCCCAGGAATATGGAAGTGTTAATGAGGTCTGTCTTTAAACCAGCTGGATTTTTTTTTTTTTTTTAGAGATCTTATTTATTTGTCAGAGAGAGAAAGAGAGAGAGCATGCGCACAAGCAGGGGGATCAGGAGGCAGACGGAGAAGTGGGCTCTCCGCTGAGCAGGGAGCCTGATGCAGGACTCAATCCCAGGACCCTGGGATCATGACCTGAGCCGAAGGCAGACGCTTAACCAACTGATCCACCCAGGGGACCCTAGACTGGTTGAATTTGAAGGGCAGATACTATATTCATGTGGACATGTCCACAAAACTATTAGAAAAAGAGACTGAGGGCTCTGTAACTTCCATATTATCTGGCACTTCTCTACTGCCCTCTCCTCCTCTGAAAAAGGCCCTCTTCTCTGGTCAAGTAGAGAGGTTACAGATAGCCCTGTAGTTATAGGAGCTCATGCTTTGAACCCCACTGCCTTAGACTCAAATACTAGCTTTGCTACTCTAACTCCATGAGCTTGGCTGAGATCTCTAGGCCCTCAATTTCTTCACCTATAAAATGGTGATAATAAAAATATCTTCCGCATAACGTTGCTTTAACAACTAATTGAGTTAGTAGCTGGCATATTGTAAGTGCCTAAAAATGTTACCTGTTATTTACCTGATGATTTATCATTCTCCAAACATACCCTGAACTTTGCTACCTTCCGTCATTTGCCCCTGCTGCTGTTCATAGCTTAGAGTGCTCTCCTCCCCCGACCCCACCCCATTCACCAAGGGAATTCATTCCTACTATTCACCTACTCCCTACTCCAGATCCTGAAATCCAACTTACTCTTGAGTCTCAGAGCCACAGTGGGAATGTGGAATGATCCATAAGACTGGAAGAGTTTGCACATGCAGTGTTCTGATTACACAAAGTCTTGGCTGGCTCGGAAGGGAAAATCCACAATGTATTCTGTTATAGAAAATATCCTGATTTTGTGAGGTTACCTAATATGTTTTAATAGAGGGAATTGTGTAGCAGATCACGGGCCAAAATACAGGTTTATCAAGTATGAAAAGCAGAAAAGTGAGAACTTGGAGAGCCCAAACAACTTGGGACACATCTAATGTTTGCTATCCTTTTTGTTTTGTTTGTTTTGCGTGGACATTGGAGCACTTTTTCCTGGGCACTTCTATTTTGGATTCCTTTTTGGCAACATTTTCCCAGGTGACAAGTGCTACCAGTCAGTTTTTTCCTGCTACCTTCCACCTACGCTTTGTTTTGGCAAATGTAACTTGCCTGAGAGCTGCAGAAATGCTACTCTACAAAGCCCCAGTGCCAAACTGGAAGAAACATTGTTCTCTGTGAAATTAAGATAAGAGTTCAGAAGGGCCAATCTGCTTCAAAGTAGGATTTTAACCATTTTTTTTTAAGTTAACTGAAACAGGAGCTCAATATCATTCTTTGGGTTCCCACTTATTAGAGTATCTTTCTTTTGTTTTAGAGCAGTTCCTATAGCAATATAATGAAAATAACCTTTATTTTTTGTTCAGCTGCAAAGACAGAACTATAAATTATTCCTTACCCTCGTTTCCTTTCAGCACATACAAAAGCCAGTGCTTCCTCTGCCCCAATAAATCAAAGCCTCAAAAAGGGCAAGGCAGCTAATCAGAGAACGCAGCTTCCACTAACTAGACAATGAAATCCAGTGTCTGTCATCTTTGGAATTAACGAGAGATAAAGTGCCACTTTACACAAAGTTTCCAAACCAGGTCAGGAAAGAGTCAGGACACAGAATGGATTTGTAAACCTGGTCCTTACATTCATCTAAAACGGTGTAATCCAATAAAGATTGAATTTCCATCTGCCTCTTACTGCCATGGGTGAATGTCTTCAGTGCATTTCCAATAGGACCAAAGACTTCATTTTGCTTTTGAAAAATATATTTTCAAAAAAGAAATAAATATTTTTGAGCGGGGACTGATAAGGAAAAGGGTTCTGAGAGAAGGCAATATTAGAAATAAACCTTGAAGGACGTAAGACCTTTTAACAGTCGCAAAGATACATAAATATTTTGTAGCAATGAGTTGACTCAAATCAATCCCGCCCTAGAGATCCGGTTCACTAGTTTTCAAATATTAATGCCCGCAGTAGAGTAATTAATTAAGCTAACATGTATTGACTATATTCTCTAAAACAGGTATCACTGCTAAGCATGGGATTAAGAAGATGAATACAATGTTGGGCCTGCCTTCAAGGAGCTCTCACGCTTCAAAAAGCTTCACTCTTGCTTCATTTTATTACACAAAATAAAACAGGAGACTCATTATAAATTGATCCCAAGCTTCATTTGGAAGCTCTACATGAAAGTTTTGCATCACAGCAATTTTCTCTGTAAAATGAAATCGAACACGCAAAGATACAAAGAAGACAGCTTTTCGAGGGCAGAATGTAGTTGCATAAATTCACCATAGCCACAAACTTACTAATTGTATAAAACTGCTTGAAAACAAAAAGGGAAAAAATTGGCTAACGCTTATGTTACAGCACTTTTGTAAGGGCAGTATAGTAAAAAATATCGATGTATTTGGAGTCTCAGCTAGAATCCAAATGGTGCCAATATCTAGGATTTCTGGCCTGAGTGTACTGATATCAGGGACCAACAGATTTACTAGAAGAAACTCAGTTTAAAAGAAGGGAGAATTCTGCACATGGGCTTGGTTCAAAAAATGGTCTGTTCCTGTATAGTTACTCAAAATTTGTCTTTAAGCCCAGCTGTTGGCTGGGCTGGGCTGGGATCTTCAAATTTTAAAAAAATGATAAAGCAATTTTTACTAAAAACTTTATAGACACTGGGGTGCAGCTAACACTGCTGTGGGAATCCATGTCCCCGAGTACTGTACAAAATGGAGAGAATCTACATTCTCCCTATTTCTTTGCACTACACAGCTGAACTTTGGCTAATCGAAGTCTCCAAGACAATGGCACCCTTCTACTCCTTGGCACATCCAGGAAGGTGAGGTGCCACACTTCACACAGGACAGCCCTCCTGGTGACACCTCAGCAGTGGAGATCACCTGTGCCAAATGATGCTGATTAAGAAGAGAAGGAAGAATGTAGCATGGTAGCATTGAGGTAGATGACAGGTGGTAGGCGATACATAGGAGCAACCCCTAGAGAACCACAGATTATAATCTGAGCATTTCACAGTGAGTTGTAGGACTTTCCGTAGTTGGTAGGAATAAGAACCCAAGATACGGTTCATTCCTGTTCATTTGACCCCATTTGTCTGCTTCCCTGAGCTGGAGTGGACTATACACACCACATAAATAGAAGTTATCCAAACATTAGGTCCTAATTCATTTCAAAAATATGCTGAATTTTTCTCTAAAAATAAAAGGACTCACTGATCTGAAAGTTAGTAACATATTCAACAACTTCTTTTCGTCTGTGGTATTTCTGGTCAAGCACTCACACTTTGCACTGTTGTGACCACAGCATACTTCTGAACATGAGGGAGGGGGGAAGAAACCACACAAGAGAATTAAGAATACAAGGGAACAGGGTTTGTTTGCTATGAAGCCTGCCTTGTTCTCCTGAAAACCAGTGACACTGAACAACAAAAAAGGATTCCTGGTACCTCTGGAAATTACATAAAAGGTAAATTGAGCTTTAGTCCAGAGGACATGCCTATAAAATGTCTGGTCAGAAAGTTCTGGGCTGGATTCCCTTCCTCATTTAAAGATTTTTGCAAAAGCTTTTCTGCTCACAAGAGAAGACTCTGAAAAAGAACTCATTTTAAAAGGTGTATGTGAAAATGGTCAAAATGGGTTATCTTGCTCAGTTCGACCTAAACTGACTGCAAATGGAAAAATAAGTATTCTATAGCACTTTCAATGGCCTTCAACAATAATTAAAAGCAGAGTAGGAAAAAGCACTGACCAAGTTGTCTGGTGAAGACATTCTCTGATAGTTTTTTGGAATCGGAAGCCTCTTCCTCTTTTGCAACAATGTTCTTTCTTTATTCTTCATCTACATTGTGCTCTGATACCAGATTAATTTTTCTAAGGCATCACGTTCATCATGTCATTCGTCTGCTTACAGCCTAAGAAAATCAATTTCATAGGCAATGGGAAGAAGGACTGGCAGAGAAGAGAAAATTCATAGAGTAATAACTACAGCTAGACTATATCATGCACTGTGTGCCAAGCACTGTTCTAAACACTGTGCATATGGTCACCCATGTAATACTCAAAAACTCCTATGGGACAGAGATTATTTTTTTACCCCATTTTAAAGATGAGACTAAAGAACTAGCTTAAGATTATACAGGGGACACTTTGATGCTAGGCCTTTCTTACTCTTAACCATTGCATTTATTTATTTCTTTTCAAAGATTTTCTTTATTTAGAGAGAGCATGTGCATTGGAGTAGGGGTTGGGGAGCAGAAAGAGTGGGAGAGAGAGAATCCCAAGCAGACTGTGGTCTGAGCATGGAGCCCTGACTCAGGGCTCAATCTCATTATGACCCTGAGATCAAGACTTGAGCAGAAATCAAGCACAGGGTGCTCAATCGACTGAGCCAGCCAGGAGCCCCTTAACCACTGCATTTAAATCCTAAAACTCAAGAGGCCCTCAGGGATGCACATGCGCGCGCACGTGCGCGCACACACATTTCCTGTCCATGTTGCGCTTGATCCCTGAGAACTTAAGACAGGCATTCAGTAACTTCCACATCCTAAGAACTCTTCCCTATTTTATCATTCATTGTCCCCTCCTAATTCCTCCAATCTGGCCAAATGTTCTTGCTGTTTTGAATGCTGCTCTTTCTCAGGGTCTCTGTCTTCCTGCCTTTCCAAATCTTAACCGTCACTCAAAGCCCACAACAAATCCTGCTTCCTCTGAACAAAAGCATCTTTTTTGCCACATTCATTGAGGGGACCGCTTCAGATGCCCACAATCACTAGGGTCCATTCAGGTGTCGTGGTGTCATCACTCACTGCTTGGCAGGGTTCTCTTCCCACATGCTTTTTCTTACCTCCATTCTCAGTGTTAATCCCAACAAAACCAGGTCTGATGACAGTACAGGTTTCAGAAACACATTATTGTGTAAGAAATACAAGCACCAAATGTTCCATACACAGAGCCTTTATTTAGAAGACATCTTTGGCTTGATAGAATAAAGCAGAGGAACAAATAAACACAAGTATTGAAACGAGTTCTTCTAAAGTTGCCTTGAACAATTGTCATAGGGTAGAAGATATACACAGGAAATGTGTTTTATTGATCAAGTCCTCTTTGTTTCCTCTAGTGATTTCTAACACATATATTTCCAATTTACTGGTGATTTTGTTTAAAAAGTTTTAAAAGTAGATTTCGACTTATTTTCTCTTAATATCAACAATAAAATGACTTCTTTTCACTGTGCTCGATGAGAGAGTACCTTGGCCACTTTTTCTTCTTGACATCATCACTTCTCAGATTTTATTGAATTAAAATGTGAAATTTTATTTAAATGCCTTTGTTACCGTATGCACCTTTCAAGAATTCCTTCTTAACATTTGGACTAAGCTTTATGATCACAAGGACATTTGAGAGAATTTATAGTGCCTTTTGTTGAGTTTATTATTCAGGACATTTGGAAGGAAGGGAAGAAGCTGTGACTAATTTTTTTTTTCCAGAAAGTATAAGTGGATGGTATACTTTCTAAGTCCAGTACTATTATGGAACATAAATTTTATGATGACTAGAGTCAAATTAAAAAAAAAGACTTTATCATGGAAAAAAAACTAATAATGACAAATTTTATCCTACGAGGAGAAAGTTCTATAGATGGGACACTCTGGCATGAAGATTAGTTGAGCTGAAGGCAACAGAGACCCTGTAGGCTCAAGAGAAACATGTGCCCCTCCTATAACTGCCTAGAAGAATCTAAATCGGGGGGTCTTGCTCAGAATAAGGGTTATTAGCAGTGATAAATTTTATCTGAGTGACCCATCTGTGTGGCAGGGCAAATACCAATTACCAAACATCTGTTCTACTTATCACCCAGTGAATTACATTTTTCCCTCTGAAGTCCCAGATCTCTACCCACTTCTCCTTAGTGCAGGATAACATATAGACCTCATTTTGCCTGTCTTTGGAATTTTCATGTCTGTGTGGATTCCTCATACATATGCTATTAAATTTTGATTTTCTCCTGTTCATCTGTCTCATGTGAATTTCTTAGTACAGCTAGAAATCCCTTTGAGGGGACAGGAATTCTTGTTCTCCAACAGTTTCAAATGAAGAGGCCCTAAGTGTTGATTCTGGAAGGGAATACAAGAGTAACCAAGGCTGGCAGTTCTGGCTCATTTTCCTAAAAATGAGATTGTTCAGGGAGGGGCAGGGAGAGTGGTGGGAAACTAAGGGGAGGTACAGGTCAGAGAGATCTGTTCCTGTTCCCAAGCACGGGTTTCCGAAGACTCACTGAAGAAATAGATTTTTGTTATTTCATGAGCATGTAGAAAGTGCTTTGTTTCCACAATTCTTTTTCTAGTTTAAGTCTCTAGAAAGCCTACCATGGCCTACTCAGACCTGGAAGGTTCTGGGCAAGGAGTAACGAGCCCTATTTTTCTTGAGTTTAGAAACGGTTCAGCCAGAAACCCCAATTAAGTTTTAAATGAAGTTACCCACTTATGGTGTTCTTGTTTGGGGTCTTTTCGGTAGAGGTATTGAAATTTGTAACCAGGACACTAAGAGAGTGCATATAAATAAGTTATGGCAATACAAATCCTTCTTTTCCTCCAAAACGTAAGATACAGGAAAAAATTTTTATTGAAACATGACATGGAGTCATCTTGTTAGTAATTCCCATTCTGACCAGAAAGGCTGTGGAAGGTCACAAGGGGGTCTGGGCAAACCGTTCTATTTACTGCACCATGTAGACAAGGGGCCCTAGGATAAATGTGGGCCTTCGAAAATGGGTTTCTTTATCTGTAACAGGTCTGAGGACAAGTTGGTTTAGTTTATTCCTGAATGAAAATGAAACCATATTTTAAAAAGAATAGTAAGGTATATAGGTTCGATGCTTTCTGAAATGTTCTTTTAAGGGGCACGTGGGTGGCTCAGTTGGTTAAATGTCTGCCTCTGGCCAAGGTCATGATCTTGGGGTCCTGGGATCCAGCCCTGCATCTGGCTCCTTGCTCAGCGGGAAGTCTACTTCTCCTTCTTCCTCTGCCCGCCCCCCCCCACACATGTTCGCTCTCTAATAAATGAATAAAATCTTTAAAAAATAAAATAAAATAAAATGTTCTTTTAAGTAAATGTTTATCATTCCTCTTAAAATTAGGGAAATTGCCCTGTTAAAAGAACTTATTTCCATGTAACTCCCTCCCACTTTTCCCCCCAGATTAAGGAATGATGATGAGCTCTGGCTCAGTAGATAAAAGCTTGAAGCATCTCAAGAGGCAAACAAAGAGAAATTGTTATATTAAGTCACACTGAGTTATCTTGAGTATTTAAGAAGATGTAGGACTCTTAGATAAGCAATTAGTGGGAACATCCCTCTGATGTGTAAGATAAATGTTAATGCTTTTCTAACTACAGACTGATATACCAGTCATCCGTACATTCCTGAATTATAATGAAATGTGGGTCCCAATTAATCTTTGATATACATTAACAACAAAAACAAATGTCCCAGGGACAACAACTAGACTGGCATTATCCATCATACAAAACCATTTAACCTTGTGAGCATTTTTTACTACAGGGGCCACGGATCAGGTTTAATTACCAAAGTGATTAGTGCAAGGTCAATTACATCTGAGGGCTTGGTACTGGTCAGATTTTCTGTAGTCCGTGGAATCAAACAAGCTTTGCTAGTATTGGTGTATCCTTGTCTAGTCAATGTACTTTGGCAAAATGGCATCAGGTTGTGGTTTCTACTCAATCTGTTGGTGTTTAATAACATATCTCCACGGTCACTGGAGACAGGAGTTCAAACATTGTGAGAATATATGGCACCAAAAGTAAACAGACATGTAAAGCTCAGTCTGTCTGAAATAGCACACTCCCTACACTCTTACTTTACCTGACTTACTTTTTCTTGTTTTATTTATTATTTTCAGAAATTGTATTATTTTATGACATAGCACTTTATAATAAAATATAGTATTTCTTTTTTGTCTGTTCCCTCATGAGAATTTAAGCTCATTAAGGGCAGAGACTTTGTTTGATCCTATCTGCAGTACCCAGAACTATGCCTGGCATGTAGTACATTTTCAATGAATACACATTAAATGAACAAACTTAGAGAGTGGTTTGCCAAAATGGGTGGCCAACAGAAGTTTTCAACAGTGTCTAGCTACTATTTTTATACAAGGTAAGAATGAGTTCCTAGAACTCATTTTTAATTTTAATTATAATTATTTTAATTTTAATATGGCTCTGGTCCTCATCAACCTCCTTTTCCTTTTCTTTTTTTTTCCTTCCTTCCTTCCCTCCCTCTTTCTTGACCCTTCCTTCCTTCCTTCCTTCCCTTCCCCCCTCCTTGCCCCACCTCTCTTTATTGACTGTTTTAATTCCATCACTGATATCCAAGAGGTTCAATGGAATAATGATTAGGTGCTTGTGCTCCAAACCCAGCTCTGCTTCTTACTGTGTGTCTGAAATATCCACCTTCTCTCTGGCCCCCAATATCCTCACATGAAAATAGAGATTCTAAGAATTCCCCCATAGGATTATTTTGAGGATTAAAAGAGATATAATACATGAAAGCACATAGAACAGGCTTGGGGTATGGCTAATAATAAATAGTACCTGTAATTATTATTATTTGACCGTCATTTGGATTTTTGCTATTTCTGGGGTTTCTCATTTCTTTTTTACTTTCCCTGTTCCTTTCCTTAACTTCAATCACTTTCGAACATTATTTTTCTTGCCTTATTCCCAATTATTTAAAACACCTGCTTCATTCTATCTGTTCTGTTTGATCCTCTTTCACCCAGAAGCTTCTTACTCAGAGTCCTCGGACCATCTGAGGCAAACTGCCCAAGCAGCTCTCTTGTCTTGCTTTTACCCTGTTGTCTGTAAAATGGGCAAATACTAGCAACTGTCTCTCAGAGTCCTGGAGAGACCTGCAGGAGGTAATTTTAAAAACCATCAATAGTGTCATGCGTAGAATTACTCAATTAATGACAGTGAACATTTTTTTTTTTACCCACAATGTCCTCTCCTCTTTTTGCTGGCTAACCTCTGGTAGAATTTTTTTTTTTTTTTTTTTTTTTTTTTTTTTTTTTTTGCAACCTCTTAATAGTATATCAAAATTCTGTGTTACCACTATCTAGGGTGGCCACTGAATAGATTCCAGAACTGTACTCCTAAGACCCGGGAGGATAATGTGGAATGACTTCCAAGGGCCAACATTGAACTTGTATAGCCTGCTTCAGTTCTCTCTAGCCCTCTTTATGGGGTTTAACTAAGTCTCTTTAATGCTGGATATTTCTGTCTCTCCTTCTCAGAAAGAGAGAAGCAAGTTTTTCTTTTTCTTTAGCAAAGAGAAAAGGATAAATAAAATGGCTCCTTTTACCCTTCTTTCCCCACTCCCTGTGGCCCTAAAGATGACGACTCTTACAGGTTTACATGGTACCCTCAGACCCATCCAGTGCTTAGATGTTAACACTCACTTGGGGCACTGGCTCAGCCATGCTGACCCTCTTTCCATCCCTAGGGGAGCCAGTGGAGGCCTGTTGAGGTTGAGAACCTCACCAGGGCAAGATTTTAAGTTGCATTATGGATGCAACTTCACATGGTCCTGCAGTCTATAGTCAGAAACCGTGTGTGTGTGTGTGTGTGTGTGTGTGTGTGAGAGAGAGAGAGAGAGAGAGAGAGAGAAACAGATGGACAGACAGACTGAACTCCTCTTACTCCTGCTCTACTTCAGAGCTTCTCACAGCTGATGTGGGAAACAAAGGCAGAAGAAAAGTTATTAAATTTCCTTAATACCTAGAGCCCACTAACAAGCCCTTGAAATAGGCAGCGTGACATTCCTTTAGGGACTCAACTATCTCCACCTTAATACTTTGCTAAGGGCAAAAGGCAACCTTAGCCTGACCGCCCCCCACTGCCAACCAGGATCCTTTAAGTCTACTCTAACATATAAAAATTCCTTTGGAAACTTCCTTTATCTCTAAACCCTCTAAGATACATGCTGGCAATCATCCTCCAAGCATGTGACCCACCGACATACATCTGAAGGGTCTCATGACTAAGGTTTTATTAGATGGTAATAAATGAACTTTTCCCAACAACAGCTAGCCCCCTCAAGGTCCTGGAAACCTTGCTTCCAAAATTCCTTAGAGACTTACACTCTCCCTGACCCCCTTCCAACTTGCAAGTGTATAATGGACCACTCCTTACAGCCCCGGGGCAGCCACTCTTTCTGCCCACAGGTCTTGTCCATTTTGCACCAAAGACGTCTCAAGAATTCTTTCTTGGTTGTTGGCTCTGGACTCCACTGCACTGAACCTCACTTATATTCTAAGACTTCATCACAGCCACTCCACCTCTCAAGAAGAAAGTGTCTTTGCTCTCTTTGGCTTGGCTCCTCGGGACTCAGAGCAAGGTGAAGGGGTCTAACTATACTGGACTCAACTTGATTTTACGTAGACAAGGTTGTAAATTAGAACACTCTTCTAGCTGGGTTTTGTTGACTGGTAGAGTTGTCCTGAATCCTGAGCTCCTTCCCCATCTAAACTGCAAACAAACACAGTCAAAGCTGCTTTCCTTTCCAGAGTTAGAAAGACTACTTCAGAAGACTCTTTTATCTTAGCACAGACTGAACTGGGCTTCAGTGAGTTGATTCCAGTCTCCAACAAGAAATACTCACACATGAAAGTATTCATCATTAATGCATTCGTTTGTGAAACCAACAGTATACTAAGGCCAGACCACATGCCACAAAAAGACCTAGATTTGGTAACGGCTGTGTCAGGGGCAACACACAACTATATGTAGTCACCATGTTGTGGAACCTGGACTGGATCCTGGCAGAAGAACCAAGTGGCACTTGGAGACTTAGGAGGATCAGAGGTTTATTTAACACCAGTGGGCTCAGACAAGGTTGTTCTCCAAAGGTCTGAGCCCTGAGCACAAGCAGGGAGGGGAATTTATACATGTCTACTTCCGCATACTTGGTATTATTGGTGCATGCGGGAAAAAGGGTAGGAAAGAAGAACCCAGAAGGGCTTTGAGACAGGGACTGGAATTCCCTTGCTGGTTTGGTCGGCCATCTTAGAGTACAGTTTTTCCCTATCACTCTCCCCTTCGATGCCCCTTTAAATACCTAGTTTAGAGGGCATCATTATCTATTACCATGGTCCTGCAAGACTAGTATTTGGGCAATGGCTCGCCTGGTAATAATGTTTTCTATGAACTTAGCAATCCATCTTAAGGTTCCTAAGGCTACCCAATAAGCAATGACAATAATAAGTTTCTGGGAGAAAGTCCAGCCAGAAGGGGGAGCAATGTAAAGTACAACTCCTGAGGTGAAGGTGTCGGTGTCATGTCGACAATAGCCAGGGACCACGGTGAACAGATGTCCATCAGTCAGTGGGGTCTCATCGAAGGTGGAGCCAGAGCAGGTCCATAGGATCTTGTTGGGCTTTCCACGGTGTGATTCATCCAGCTGGTGAGGGCCTTCTTTACTCTAGAGCGGTGGACCCATTCAGTGACACTTAAGACCCTGAGGGCAGTGGGGGTAGTTAGAACAACAGCGTGGGGCCCTATCCACCATGGTTTGAAGGGGTCCTTTCTAAAGCTTCTCAGGAGATGCACCTTTGTTTCCCAGGGCTTGGAGGCGTTGGGACTAAGTTTCCAATCTACTCGAGGTCTCCTCTAAGCCTACTTATTACGGAGTGTGGCCTGCCATAGAGCTTTTGAGGTATTATAGCTGCGGCAATCTTTTAAATCCCGTTGACTAGAATAAACAATATCAATGGCCTCCAACAGTTATGCTCTACAGAAGTACGATGTTCAGGTCCAGGCATAAGGGTAGCTGGATTTTAAAGTCTGACAGGTTTTAGGTATTATTTCAGGCATCTCTATCAGTGTAGCCTGGTATTTAATAAGATGGCCTCCATCATCCTTCAGTGGCCTTTGGTTTCTTTCTTTTTCTTTTTTTTTTTTTTTTAGATTTTATTTATTTATTTGTCAGAAAGAGAAAGCACACAAGCAGGCAGAGTGGCAGGCAGAGGCAGAGAGAGAAGCAGTCTCCCAGCCAAGCAAGGAGCCCAACGCAGGACCCAAACCCAGGACCCCAAAATCACCTGAGCCGAAGGCAGACGCTCAACTGGCTGTGCCACCCGGGCATCCCTGGCCTTTTCTTTCTAAGACAAATCTGGACCTGATGTGAAGTCATTACCATCAGTGACTGTCCCATAGTGAGCTCTGAGGCTCCTTTTACGAGGATGGCTGTTGTATGCTTAGCTAAAGCCTTATTTTGTAATTGTACCTCAGTAGAGGTGGCTTCTAGGATAAATATGACTAAGGGTTGAAACCATTAAGAAGCCCTTTTCTTGAGTGATCCAGCCTTAACAATATCCTAATTATAAGGGATCACTGGCAAGTGGGAGAAAACTTGTCAAGATATAGGGGAAGTCCCACATGCATCATCTAATCCAATCATAAAGAAAATGGGGTCATCTATTATCTCCACAAGTCCATAGTTAATCCTATCAGATGGGGTATACTTCTGGATTTTAGGCAATTTCATTATCCTAGCCCCACAGAATTGGTTAAGGTGAGAGTTAAGTTATACAATTGTTAGGGAATCAATCCCATTCTCCAGTTGTTTCAATAACTATGTGCCCATGGGGTTCTGTTATTATCCCCACAGAATAATCAGCAGAAGATTGTCTATATAGGAGTTACTGTGGGAATTTCTCTTAAGTTTACCTCTAGTTGTCCAGCTTAGGTAGACAACAAACATTTAAAGACAATCAAATATAGAACTTAACATCCACAAAGGTGTGTTGCTGAAACATAATTTTTCTCTCTAAAATAACCCTCATTTCCAGAGATAGCCAAATTAGGACCAATTTATTTGAAAAAGAAGTCCAGTTTAAACAGATTTGGCCTAATTACTTACATAAGATCAGCAAGAACAGTGAGTGATCATATAGATCTTTTAGAATCTGCTTTGCTGGAACTCCTTATAAGGAATCTCTAGGTTGAACTTTGAGTAGTTTCTCCAGGCCAGAAGCCAAGCCAAGTACTTGCCATCAGACATGCCTGCAATACCTGTCAATTTGGGTGAATTCCTCTTCCTGAGGACCCCAAAGTATCCCGAGGTTCCTACACCTGCCAGGAAGTGCCATTCTTTACTCACCTGGTGAGGCTGCTTGGAACACTGTAAGCAAGGTACCAGGCCAACAGTTCCAAGGGGCTTTATGGCTCCAGGTTTCATAAAGTTTTTTTTTAGTTCCTTAAAGCTGTCTGGTCATATCTGAGTCTCTGCATGTCTTTCTCAAATATGATATTCCAGTCAAAGCCTTAGTAAAGTAACCAATGTTTCCAATGGTGTCCTGTTACAAGGAGAACAGATTTTTACGCAAACGACTGATTGCCATGGAAGAATACTTACTGAGACTATTTGAGTTTCAGAGGGTTCAGATAGAGAGAAAAGTTGAATGCTTTGATTTGTTTACGAATGAATATTTTTATATTTCTCTAAGTCACAGATAATTTAAGTAAAATTTTTCTTAATCTGGAAGAGCAAACATTAGAGAACGAGCAATGTCTAAAATAAGAGACATAACACTATAATCTTTTTTTTTTACGATTTTATTTATTTGACAGACAGAGATCACAAGTAGGCAGAGAGGCAGGCAGAGAGAGGGGGTGAAGCAGGCTCCCTGCTGAGCAGAGAGCCCAATTCGGGGCTTGATCCTAGGACCCTGGGATCATGACCAAAGCCGAAGGCAGAGGCTCTAACCCACTAAGCCTCCCAGGTGCCCCCATAACAGTATAATCTTTTAGTTCATTTAGTCCCATGTTACTAATTCTGGTTTAGTTTGAATGTAGCTTTAGTTAGTTCTGGAAATTCTTACTCATTTCAGTTCTGATCTTACAGATATTGAATACCTGTATTGTCCTGAAAGTCCTTTTTATGAATCTCCTTTAAGGTGAAACTCATTTTACAAGGGAATTAAAACAATTATAAATAAAAAAACTCAGAATAGATATGGTTAAAGAGCTGATGAGATGAGAGTTTACAATTTAGCTGGCAAGGAAATTAGGTTATTTCTGTGACATATAACACTTCAGTAACTAAATTTCAAGTGATGATCTTATCAAAACATTAAAACTTTAGGAAATGTATAGATCCTCTAGAATCGTTACAGCATTTACCCAAATGTAACCCAAGGTTTATCATTTGTTTAGCAGTACTTCCTGAGTATCTTAGCATACCAAGGAAAAGTCTAATGAGTTAAAGAGATTTCATTTACAATTTAAATCTTGTCAACATTTGCTAAAATCTTAGAAGTTTTAATGCACATGCCTAAATATAATTAGGGATGTTAAACACCTGATATAGGCAAAATGTGGAATATGTTTTTTTCTGGACAGGCAAAGAGGAAACTGTAAGGGCCTATTCAGCCAAAGTCTGTGAGGCTGGGAGTCGCTTGCTCTCTCTGTAAGAGGTGTCCCCAAACAGTTGGTTTGATTCTCGATGCTTGGCGTGAAATAAAGCTTGGCTTGACCTTTGCTTTGTATCAGTCTTGCTCCTTTGACCAGGGACCTAACAGAAACAACTGTTTATGTTTTCTTCTTAACAGCAGATCAATTAACCCAAGAAAACTTTGTCCTTTTTTAAACAGAGAAAACCAGCTTTCTATACCAGTGTCTTTTTGTTTTTTGTTTTTTTTTTTTTTTCATTTCAATCTTAGTCCATCATGACCACACTCAAAATTCTTTTTCTCAAGATTTCCCTTCACAAACCTTCTACAAATTTCCTTTGCATTTAGGTTTTGTCCCAAGCCATTTCCTTCCAAACAACCATCTCATTTAGGACAAAATTACCTTCTTCTCCTTCAATAAAATGCATTCCCATTCCTTATATCTTTCTTACATATCTCCTACGTTTCCACGTAGAGTTGTTTCCCTTATTTCCATCAGTCATACTTACAGTTAGCAGAATTTTGTACTCTTAGAAACACCTTAACATCTAGTGATGGCTAAGTATTAGCCATTTGTGAACTGTTACAACAGAATTCTTTAGATGGCAAATTTATGAATCAGTTAAGCACAAAACATGCTTACCAACAGATTTAAATATTTTTAGTTTCTTTGCAGCAGGAAGTCAAAGGCACAAACCTATGTCCAGTAATCAATGCTTTAGCATTTTATTCCATTTGAAAAAGACCTAGATGTCCACAATTTAATTCCATTTGTAATCCATTCAAAACTTTAAAAGTTTTAGGTTACCAAAGACTTTGAAAGTTATATTAACAATTAACCATGAAAACTTTGAGACAATTAACCATCAGTGTAGTCATCCCTTTGCTAACAAATTTCAACAGAGATAATGAGCTTATTTGACCTTCAGTAAACCTTGACAGAATAAAAGTTTCACGTTTACCACTGATAACTTAAAAGACACATCTGTCTGAACTAAACCAACAAACTTAGTTTAAATGCTGAAATATGTTCCACCAGGATCTTCCCCATGGCTAATTTTCACCTGAGACACGTGGGGAAATCTGGAGCGGGTGGTGTTAGGTCCTGGGGTGCTCTTCTTGCTCCTTGACAGTGGTACCTGAGGCACTGAGGATGGTCTAGAAGCCAGTAATGCAGGCCGTAACCCAAGGTGGTGTGGAAACAGGAAAAGGGGGGATGGGGAGGCAGGAGAGACAAAGTGCTGCCAGAGGACAGAGAAGGGGTTCCCGGTTCAGACGATCATCAGCTCCAGAGGAGCAGGCGCCATGTTTTCCCGCCAACAAAGGCAGGGATAGACAATCTATACTGGGCCAGAGAAGACAGGGAATTTCCCTGAAACAAAGGAGGTTTGGCAGCTGCTGGGGAATATTCCTTAAAGTCCCCATCCTGAAGGATACCAGGGGTCCTGACTTGAGTGGAAGGCAGACGCTTTAACCCACGGAGCCACCCAGGCGCCCCTCCCACTTTCTCTTCAAGGTAAGTATGAGAGCTCCTGTTATTTTACTGTCTGGATCAAGCTTCCTGTGGGCTATCAGAGCTGCTAAATCGGGTATCTCCCCACACAAGCCACTTACAAGAAACAGGAGCACTGACTTCCTGAAGCTCAGCTTTAGGCCCCAGGTCAGAGGGGGACTGTGGTCCCCACACTTTCTGATGGGTTCATCCTTGTCCAGAGCTCTTCCACATTGCTTCCACATCCTGATCCAGGGTCGCCCTGATAGGCTTTGCTTCCTTACAGACTTTGGGCTCTTTTACTTGGGTTACAAATGTCCTACTTTGGTCCTTCCTATTAGCACAGAATTGGACCCATGGGGGCAGAGAGTTTGGGCTATCTGAAGCCAAGAATCAATATATGGGAATTGGTCAGGGTGTCTGGGAGTTCCGACCATAATTTTGTAAATGATGTGGACAGTGAGTAGGTCCTAGGGCTCCTCAGAGGGCCAGTTGACCCCAAAGGTGGCCCATTCCAGTTCACATAATGTGCCTAATTTTCCAGATGTTTTGATCCCATAGTCTCCTGAGAATTCACTTCTTAAAATTTTGAGCATACAGTCTAAGACTGTAGGTTTTGAAGAGCCTCCACCGTGATGGGCAGGGAGGCTCCCTTGGCCACTGCGTGTGTTCCCTCCCTGTGTCACTGGAATGAAGACAAACGAAAGGTGGGTGTCCCTCCAAAGGAGAGACCAGTCAGATGCCCCCCGTCCATCATCCCAGAGGACACCTGGGTGACTCTTAGCCTTAGCGAGTCCGTATGAATCCTAGACTGGCATCCCGAAGGGGCTTGCCTTAGACCCTATGAGGTCACCACGGAAGAAAGTTAGGGCCACTCGCACTCCGTAGGTGTCTGGGGACCCTAAGGGTGCTCACCTGTGGAGCCACAGAATCAGTCTGCCCGACAAGCCAGGTAAAACTATACATTTACTCGCACATTCACACCAAAGTTATTACAGTTCCTCCCCTCCAGGAGGCCCTGACCTGTGGAATTCCTTCTGGAAATTCCTTCCTGTCCCCCCTTATGGCGGGGGGCGTGTCTGACCTGAAGGATCTCCCCCGCCAGGAGGCCCTACCTGTGAGACCTCTAAGAGGTCTCTGAGAGGTGATCAGTCTCCCCATCCACCATCAGGGGTGGGCCTGACTGGGTCCTGGGGCCCCAGGTCTTACTGGAATCTGATGTCGGGACCAGGTCCTCACCTGTCAAGTCTCCTTTGAGTCCGGGTGGGAACAGTGGGGCTACCCGGCCTGAGGCGACCCAGCAGAAGACTGCCGAAAATCAGGCAGGGCGTGCCTTTTCCCTTATAGTCCCTGTTCCACCATTGCTCCAAACCGGTGGCAACAATGAACCAGCGAGGTTGGGTTTCCCAGTTAGGGAACCAAATGTTGCAGAACTGGGACTGGATCCTGGTGGAAGAACCAAGCGGCACTCAGAGACTTTGGAGGATCAGAGGTTTATTTAACACCGGTGGGCTCAGATGAGGTTGTTCTCCAAAGGTCTGAACCCCGAGCGCAAGCAGGGAGGGGGATTTATACCCTTCTACCTCCACATACTTGGTACTTTTGGTGTGCGTGGGAAACAGAGTAGGAAAGAAGAACCCAGAAGGGCTTTGAGACAGGGACTGGAATTCCCTTGCTGGTTTGGTCGGCCATCTTAGAGTACAGTCTTCCCCTATCAACCAAATCTTGTTTCATTCTCTAAGGCAATGGGTCTCAACTGGGGTCGATTTTGGACACCAGGGCAATGTCTGCTGATGTTTTTAGTTGTTACAACTGGGTAGGGGGCAACTGGAATCTGGTGGGTAGAGGCCAGTCATGCTACTAAATAAATATCCTTTTGTGCCCTGAAGGGTATACCAGCTGGACTTTGTCACCCCAACATCCACCCCTGGGACACAAGGATTATTTTGAGCTAAAGACAATAGAGAGCCAGCAGAAGCAGAAAAAGTTCTTTACCTCCATGTAATTGCCTAAAAATAAAGTATAAATTTCCTCTTTTGCAAATGAAATTTACATTTATAAAGGAAATTTCCATTTGTAAGGACATGTCTGTACCCGGAAGAGAGCTACTCTGGGAGACAACTCTTATCATCTGAGAAACTTATCTGCATAACAAGACAACCCTATTACCATACATTTCCTTCCCTCACCTTCCTATAATTTGCCTCCCCTGCCAAGAAGCCCAAAACTCTTTTCCTTCTTTGTTTAGCCTAAGATGGTATATAAACCTCAATTATCTGACCACCTCCTTGAGTCTCATTCCTTTGTGAAACTCCCATGTGGAGGTATGTAATTAAATTGTTTTTTTTTTCTTGTTAATCTGTTTTTTATCAGTTTATTTGCAAGGTGCAGCCATTGAACCTAGGAGGGTATAGGGAAAAAGATCTTTCCTTCCCACAGGACAGGACAGTCTCCCACAATAATCACGTAGCCCCAGAGGTAAATGGCAATGTTGAAAAATCCTGCTCTATACAGACAAGGAGAAATCTGAAGCACGAAAAACCAGCTTTGAGTTTGGGAGCTTAGTAGCTTACGAGAAGCCAAACTAATTCTTGTCTCTGGCCGTGTGTCTTAGATAGATCACTGAGATCTTCCATGTTTCCGACTGTGCTTAATAAAGGGGCTCTGCAGGTCAAACAGATGGGTTTTATGCCTCTGCCCGTCTGCCAGTGACAGATTAGGAGAGCCCCACCATGCTGTGCGGCTGGGAGGCAAGTGTCTTGGTGAAACAAAAAATTCCCCAAAGCACAAGGCTGAGGGACACTGGTATTTTGAGTATTAGGAAATTAGGGGAGGTTAAACCCTGTGTGTTTGGGGGGAGAGTGTGGTGGTGGTCTGCAGGCTCGGATGAACCCCCGTAGGCTGGATGTAGATGCAACCCCTCCTCCTGACTGCAGAGTGGGAAAGGAGATCTGCCCAGCTCCGCCCCCATCCCAGCTTTACCCGGAGCCGGTGACAGCAGGCAAGGACAGAACCTTCTCTGTGAAATCAGCAGCTCACGCATGCTCTGTTGGATTCCCTGTAGCTCTGTCCTTCTCCTTCCAGAGTTTCCTCTCCACCTGCTTCGGCACACAAGGATTAAGACACTTCTGTACCAAGAGGCTGGTGAGGTCCATTTGTCGACAAGCCACAGTATTTGGTAAAGGGAATAAAGAACAAAAGGAACACGTGCAGGTTTGCACACACAGGAAAACCTTTAATTTGAAAATCATTCATTCAACACACATTTATTCACGGAGCATCCCTTCTGAATCAGGTATACAAAATTCTGTATTTTTCTTTCTAAATATTTGTCTTCCACAAACTGAATGGGATGTTTATAAGTCTCTCTGCTTAGATATATAGCAGTTAACATTCGGTTCCACCAGCGGAGTCCCCACTGCAGCCCCCAAAGGACAGATGGGATTCCACAAGTGAACATCCTTCCGGGTGCTGCGGACATAGCACATACCTGAATATTCCTCTCTGTGGGAAACAGAGTCATAACTTCTCTGCTACTGGAACATTCTTTGCCACCTTACTTCTAGTAACATTTGAAGTGAACTCTTCTCTTAGAGACTATATGCCAACAGGTCAACTCACAACTTCAATGCCACACACTGACTCTGGAGCTCTGGTTCCTGTGTCTGTGATGGTGGCCCACCGTGCAGAACACGGGCCTCCGGCATGCTCTGGCCAGAGAGTTGTCTGCGGGGAGAGGAGGCCTCAGCTCCAACAGTTACATCTTCAAAAAGGCCACCTGGAGAAGCAAAAAAACCCATGATGCTTTACTTACACAACACGATGAAATGGCTACGTGCACATCAAATCAGAATCCGGTAAATCCGGTCAATAAGGATGCAAGCTGATCTAAGAAAGAAAAATGACTCTTCACGGGGCCAGACATTGCCAATTTACAGCGGGAGCCAATTACTCCTTTTTTAATGAACCACGGAGTAACTAACATCATTCACATGCACTTTAAAGAAAACAATAAATAAAAGTTTAATTGACACTCGGATTGCACTGCTGTGAAGTGATCCAGTCTTCTTCAAAGAATCACTGGTCCCAGTGGCTGTTTTGGCCCTTCCTTGAGCAGAATTTTGAGTCCTGAAGATTCCCGGGGAAGTCCAGTTCCTCAAGGCTAGCCTCTCCTCAGTCATGCCAATGCTTTTCATCACATTCAATTATATTTATTGTGCTTGTCAGTAGCAACTGATCTTAAAACTTAGTGTGTAAAAAAAATCCAGGCAAGTCTACTTACAAATTGAATGAGGCCCAGATCAAATGCATCTATTTTCCCAACAGTTTTAACCCACAGAGAAACAAACAATAAAGCTAAGCATAAAAGTTTAGAATGTTTTCATTCAGCGTGATAATAAATTGGGAAGTGTGCCAGTATCAGGAAGAGAGCAGACTGCAGATTAGCGACAAAGATGGGGGAGTGTGGGAGGCCTGGCAAGCTCATGCTTGGCCTTGCTAGGTGGAGGGAAGAGTGAGCAACAGAAATAAACACATTCAGCTCTTGGACAGTTGGTTCTTAAGTCCCCAAAATGTAGTCAAAGGAGGCATGTATTTAATGATCCTTGTTAAGGGGAAAGGAAAAAGAAGAGTCATGCAGGGCAGAAAGCATCTGCTTTATGTTGAGTAATTCAGAAGGATGTTACTCTTCATCCAGTGCTGGTGAGAAAGGCACCTGCTGAGTTTCCATATCAACTTCCTGCTGAGTTTTCTCTATCAGGTTCTGCAATGAGGACACCAAAGTTGAAGGAGCAGGCCAGGAAGAGAGGTTATTAAGATTTCTAAACAAAATGTAAATGCAGACAATAGACACAAACTTCAAGGGCTTACTGTGAAGATTAAATGAGATCATGGGTATGAAAATACATGGGTTTCTCTCTTGTGCCTTTTCGGTGATATCAGGGGTCCATGCATCTACCAGATGAGAAGCGGCAGTTCAAGAGACAACAGTGGGGCCCCTGAGGGGATGGCCACAGAATTAGAGGGGAAGGTCGCTCAGTGTGACTTCTGGCTCACTATAGACCGTGTCTCTGCCTCTGTAGGAACGGCTCACGGGGACCTTCCAGAGAAGACAATGCCACTGTTCATATTCAGAAATAGGGAAACCATGGATGAAAATCAGGTATCTCCTTTTTTTTTTTTTTTTAATTTGGAAAATTGCTATGTCATGGAGTATTCCGATCAGGAACCACTCAGAATAATGGTAATACTGATAAATGTCATCATCCAAGTGGTTAATAACTTCAGCTCTGGAATCACAGACCAGTGGCTCTCAACTTGAGGTGATTTTGCCTGCCAGGGGACATGTGGCAGCGCCTGTGGACATTTCTGGTTATCATAAATTGGGAGATGCTCTTGGCATCCAGGAGGCAGAGGCCAGGGGTTTTGTTAGACATATGATGCTGCCCATGACAGCCTCCCCACAAGAAAGAATATCAGCCCTAAAATGTCCATAGTACTGATGCTGAAAAATATCAATGTTATAGACACAGGTTCTTAAAAATAGATTTCTCTCTTATTTAAAAGATTTTATTTGTTTATTTGACAGAGAGTGACATAGAGAGAGAGAACACAAGCAGGGGGAGGGAGGGGAGAAGCAGGCTTCCTGCAGATCAGGGAGCCCCCAAGCAGGGAGCCTGAGGCAGGGCCTGATCCAAGAATCCTGGGATCATGACCTGAGCCAAAAGCAGATGCTTAACAACTGAGCCACCCAGGCGCCTTAAAACTAGATCTTTATTTGCCAATCATGTGACCTTCAACAGACTTGTCAGCAGTCTCTCTCAGCCCTTCCTCATCTGCAAAATGGGAATTATAACAGGATCTACCCAACACTTGCAAAACACTTCATAGCATAGGAAGCCTCTTTAGAATGTATTCACCCTCGGCACAACCTGTGATTTACATAAAGCAAATGAAGAAAGAGAAGCTCAGAAAAATTAAGTGACTCACTCAGGAGACAGAGCTATTAAGTGGCAATCATGGACTGAGGAAGAAATTTTGATTCTCAATGCATGCTTTTCCCACTAGAAGTTTTCAGATGAATGAGGTAAACTGCAGAGGTTTGGGGACTTTTAATCTTCATTATTGCTTCAATTATCAAAGGTTTATTTTCTTTTGCATGCCTGTGAATATGAACTTGGGATGGAACAGCTGCATAAGAGACTGAGCTGATTAAATAATGCAAAATGGCGCTGCACCCCCTGGGCCTAAAAAGAAAAACTTTAAAATTTGACCTATTATGTCTTTTTTTCATCTCTGGTTTTCATAGTTCTGCCTGCTAAGTATGTAATGTATTTTGCAGGACTTAATAACAAGAAACTGCAATCATCCTTAGGAACAGGTACTGTATAATGCACTTTAGCTTCTTTTTATTTAAAACACTGTGAGTTAATGTATGTCAAACACTGATTTTGTGTTCTCTAACTTCTATCCATGACAGCAAAAATTGCTTTCCATAACTGCCATTTATTTTGAGGATAATTTTGTTTCATTACACTGAGAAAACTCCCTGTATTTCATCTTTTTAGTTTTATTCTCAAAAGTAAAGCTACAGCTTCAGGCTCCACTGTTACATTTCTGGAACATATAGTTACAAAAGTATGTATTATTTTCAAAAAACGGGGAAAGTGGGTGCCTGGGTGGCTCAGGGGGTTAAGCCTCTGTCTTTGGCTCAGGGCACGATCTCAGGGTCCTGGGATCAAGGCCCACATCGGGCTCAGTGGGGAGCCTGCTTCCCACTCCCCGCTGCCTGCATCTCTGCCTACTTGCGATCTCTCTCTCTCTCTGTCAAATAAATAAATAAAGTCTTAAAAAAACAAAACAAAACAGGAAAAGAGGGATTCTTTCCTATTGGCTATAAGGTTGGAGTCTCTGGAGTCTCCATATTCTGTGCACCTGAATTCGGAAAGCTGGGAATAGGAAGAGGGAGAGGAAGTTAAGAGGTCTAAAAATAAATGTTTCTGCTTTGAGTCATCACCTAAAAACAATCTTCTTCAACCACAACAAACAGGGCTAGGCTGATATGATATCTGACCAGATGTTAAGTTTAAAATGCTTCCATAAATTTATGTAATATGTTAAACACTTTTTAGTGTTCTTTCATCTTAGTTAACAAATTCATATTATTAAATTCAATTCTTCAACATAGATTTGAAATTTCAATCAGTAAAAAAATATGCTGTTAAGGTAGGCTGCACAAGATAACATTAGCATTAAAAGCAAAGGCTATCTAAGTGCTTTGAGGTGTGCTAAACAAGACAGATAAAACTGGAAAATACTGGAAAATGTGAACTTCGTAATAATTGTAAGCTTTAGAAAAGACTCTTTAGAATAAGCACAGCCATGCCCAAATGTTCCTTTTAAAGGGTGCTGTAGACTTTAAAAAATAAAAGTATAAAAGCATGCCTTCAATATGTATTTTTGTGTAGGTCTGGCTCATGTTCAAAGTTATGTTCTGAAACAGAATGCTTTAATGGCATGGAAAAGAGAGTTTATACTTTATATTATAAAACAAGTTTCTAAAATCAAACCTCATTTACAGAATAAAAAATAAAATGTAAATATAAAAAATCAGAAAATGACTCTTTCAAGCATTTGTCAAATATATGTAACATCTTACATAACATGAAGCAATTTTTACTAACTCACTGATTTTCAGCATGGGTCCAACCCATGCTGATAATTCCTGGACTCTACTTTTTAAGTTGGATAAACAGGATAAGGTATTCCCTTCTGGGGCTGCAGGCTGGCTTTATTCATTCAAGTCATTGAATCGTAGCGTGTCGTCTAGGTGCCAGAGATTGTCCCAGTCACAGACCACACTGAGAAGGCATCCTCTCTCACAGTGCTAACATGGCAGTGGGGGAGACAGCCCAGGAACGAGATGATTCTAATAAGGCGGGATAAGTTTAAGATGGATGCCTAATGCCTGCTGGGAGAAAAAAACTATTCTTGGGTTATGAAAGGAAGGATGATTTCTGAGGCAGGACCCTGAGAGAGGTCATTATTACTCTGATTATGAATACTGTGTTGACGGGGAGGCAAAAAGCTGGCCTGGCCCGGCGTGGCAAACAATCTTTCCTTCTCACGGCGGTGGCTTGCTAAAGGAATAACTAGCAAACAGGAGGGATGAGCAAAATACCAGAGATACAATACAATGAGGAAGAAAAGCCTGTCCCTCTAAAATGACAGCAATTATGTGTCCACTTAACTGTAGACTGAAACTCTAGACTAAGGGAAATCGGCACAGTCTTCCAACTCCACAGTCTGCATAAAATCAGTAAGGGCTTTTAGAAAGCAGGAAAAAAGAAGTAAGACGGATGTCTATGAATTATTTGAAACCTTGACCTTGTATTTTCTCTAAGCCATGGATGCACTATGATAACTTACATGTAAATAAAAAGCCTGCCAATTTTCATCAACGTGGGAAGCAGGTAAGCATGGCTGTTTTGCAGTGGACATCTAGGTGGAAAGCCCACAGTATGTCAAGTATCAGAAGAGAGGTTATGTGCGGGCGAGAGAGGAAGACTGGTGCCCCTTCCTCTCTAGACAGGGATGCAAACGTGGACTGATTTGACAGTTACTGGATCTTGGTCCTACTCCCCCAAGCAAGTAGACTCCAGGCTTGACATTCTCATCAGTTCTTGCAGAATAAGGGGACAGTGGCAAATTCTGCTGAAACTGGACGGTGCTCTTGTAACACTGTTGTGAACCACGAGTTCTGATGCCAGCACTGAAGCTTCCAGTTCTGGGAAGCAAACCCAGTAAGTGGGCTAAGGACAGCAGATGCATGGGGCCAACATTTAGATAGCGGGAGTCTTTACGTGTCACATGAAAATATATGGCCTCAAGCACAAGATGCATTTGTTAAAATAAATTAATTCTGGGTGGGTGTTCAACTGCATGATATAAAACTGTACACCACAATACATACACCACCACTCAGGAATCAAAAAGTCTTTGGAGTTTCTCATTCCTACAGAATAACTACCGCAGAGAAGTCGGCGGGGGGAACCCACAGTACCAGCGCAGGCATGGACGTGGGGCTGTGAAAACCCCACTGTGCTGTCCCATTGGTGACAGGCGTCAGACTACACAAGTTCAGTCAGAACTAGAGTTATCAGAGCTCTGAAACACAGGAGTGTTTTCCTCCAGTATTAAGTCAAATATTTAGCAGCAAAACCACTTTACTAAGTAATTTTTCAAGGAAGCTATGCTTGTTCTTACTACTTGTCTTTCTCACTATTGACATGCAAGAGTGTTGAAAAAGACAATATACATGGGGTATCAGTCCAATTAGAAATCCCAGGTGGGGATCTGAACCCTGAATTCGCCTGGGAAACAAAATCCCCGCCTATAGCAGATGACTGGTTTCTGCCATCTAAACAGACTTTTTTCAGTCTGTTTAGATCTTTTTTCAGTCTGCTTAGATATTTTAAACTCCTATTCTACTTGTAAATAGTAATTCTAAGAGAGAGGCAAGCAAGTGGGAAACATGCCAGATAAAATGCTTTCTGACCCTACTGTCAGGGATGCGGGAGAGACTAGCTTGTGAGGCTGTGGCTGTTGAGTCCCCCTGGTTAACAGTGACACAAGTGCAATGAACACATTAAGGAGGCAGAGGTGCAATGCTGTGAGGGATGGTCCTAGGGCCAGACCTATTCAGGAGCGTGAGTGCAGAATTCTGCCAAGCAGGAAGAAGGCACAAGTTGATTTACCACACTTTTTAGGGAAAGGGCTATAGAGGGTCACAGCCTTTGTACAAGGTCCTGGACAATTTTACCTCATACCTGAACAGCCTACTTCTGTTGGTTGGTATTCAACAAGTTCTTTACTGCAATTATTAAAATGTAGAGAAATCGAAGAAATAAAATAAAACAGCGAAATCAAGAGTTGTATTGCTCAATTTTTTATTTCAATAACTGGTTAGTTAATGATGATATGAATTAAAGACAAAATTAGGAAACAGAAATGCACAAAATAAAGGAAAATAAAATTTTATCAGCGGTAACTATTAACATTTTAGATCTCTCTAGACTTCCATTTTCTATATGTAACTGGACATTTCTATATATGCTGTTTTGTAATATTCAATATTTAATTTTCCCCTAGTAATGTATTGTGGTAAGCTTACCAATGACAATGATTATTCTTTTATGATGTTTTTTAATGGCTGCATTAAATTCTGCTATATATCTGTATCACTTAAGAAAATAAAAACATAAATGCAAAACTAATTTCACCAGAAAGCAAATTCAAGGGTTTTCTTAGGGGGTGGGGTGGTTAGGGGACGGTAGCAACTGTTGGGCCCAGAGGATATATCAGCGTAATCTAGCCTAGTGGTTCTCAAGGTGCTGTCTCTGGACCAGCTTCACTGGCATCACCTGGTTAGTTGGTAGACAAGTTCCTATGTTCCACTCTAGACCAGGTGAATCAGAAACTCTAGGGATGGGGCCCAACAATTGGTTTCCTAGGTACAAGGTGATTCTAATGTATGCTAGAGTTTGAGAGCTATTGACATAGTCCATCCATTTTATGCAGGCAAGCAAACTTAGAAAGGGTAACTGACTTATTTATGGTGGCATGGCTAATAAGAAGGATACAAACACAGGTCTTTTAACTTCTAATCTAGCATCTTCATATCCAGGCCAGTGCAAAATGAAGACACTGGTCCAGGGGGGTCCAAAAAGCCATACAGAAAAACACCTTTTCTTCTAGAAGACAATAAGATTGTCAAACGAGGGGAAAAGAAACAATGTCCAGTCCTATTTCCTGATATTGATAAAGGAGAGTGGGCCCAACATCTATAAAAGGAGAGCTGAATCTTTTTTGTTAGTTATCTGGAAACCGAAGATACCTCAAACTGACCAAATATTTCAAACTGACCCACTCCATAAAGTTAGTAGTCTGTTAAGAGCTACATGAATAATTTTTTAGGGGATTGGGAGAGAGCTTCTGATATGCCCTAATGTGGTTTTCTTTTCTAAATCCAGATACCCCACATGGGTCTCTATCAAAGTTATTTGGTTAATGCAGGTAAAGAAAACTGTGCCAAATTTTGATTCAAAATAAGGCTACCAGGACTGCACTAAAAGCTGGTAAAGAAACAAAATCTCCCATACATTCCTCGGGGAATATAAAATTGTATGGGTACTCTAGAAAGTAGTTTAGCAATTTCCTAGAAAACTAAACATGTAAATTACATGATCCAGCAATTGTAGCCCTGGACATTTAGACCAGAGAAATGAAAACTTTACATTCAGACAAAAATCTGTACATAAATGTTTATGGCACCATTATTTTAATAGCCAAAAGCTAGAATCAGCCCA
This sequence comes from Lontra canadensis, assembly GCF_010015895.1. Classification (NCBI taxonomy): domain Eukaryota; kingdom Metazoa; phylum Chordata; class Mammalia; order Carnivora; family Mustelidae; genus Lontra; species Lontra canadensis. The sequence goes on from NW_022631008.1 coordinate 2,103,488, forward strand.
GAGGTATGGTTAAACAAACTGTGATACATCCATATTGTGGAATACGATTCAGCAAGAACAAATAGCAAATCACAAACACATGCGACTTGGAAGAATTTCCAGGGAATTACACTGCATTTAAAAAAAAGCCTATCTCAAAAGATTACGTACTATAGAACTCCATTTATATGATTATTTTTTTCTCTTTTTCACCTATAAAACCCATCTTTTCACCCCTACTCCCCTCTGGTAACTGTCAGTTTGTTCTCTACAATTGAGTATATTTCTTGATTTGTATCTTTCTATTTCTATCCCTTTGTTTCTTAAATTCCACATATGAGTAAAATCATATCGTATCTGTCTTTCTCTGACTTACTTCATTTAGGATCTTATCTTCAGTTCCATCCATGTTGTTGCAAATGGCAAGATTTCACTTTTTTTCTATGGCTGAATAATTTTCCATTGGATACAGATACTACTTCTTTTTCCATTCATCAATCAACAGACACTTGGGCTGCTTCCACATTTGTAAATAATGCTCCTATGAACATAAGGGTGCATATATTCCTTTGAATTAGTGTCCTTGTATTCTGTGGGTAAATACCCAGTAGTACAACTGCTTGATTATAAGGTAGCTCTAGTTTAACTTTTTGAGGAACCTCCATACTGTTTTCTACAGTGGCTGCACCAGTTTGCATTCCTACCAACAATGTAAGATGGTTCCCCCTTCTCCATATCCTCAGCAACACCTGTTGTTTCTTGTGTTAATTTTAGCCATTCTGACAGGTGTTGAGGTGGTATCTTATTGTTTTCATTTCGCAGCTTTGATTTGCATTTCTCTGATGACAACTGATGATGAGCATTTTTTCATGTGTCTGTTGGCCATCTGTGTGTCTTCTTTGGAGAAATGTCTGTTCATGTTTTCTGACCATTTTTTAATTGAATTATTTGTTTTTTGGGTATTGAATTTTAGGTTTTTATATATTTTGGATACTAACCCTTAATTGGATATATCATTTGAAAACATCTTCTCCCATTCCATAAGTTGCCTTTTAGTTTTGTTGTTTATTTCCTTCCCTGTGCAGAAGCTTTTTATTTTGATGTAGTGCCAACAGTGTATTTTTGCTTTTGTTTCCCTTGCCTCAAGAAACCTATCTGGAAAGAAGTTGCTATGGTTGATGTCAAAGAAGCTACTATGTATGTTCTCTTCTAGGATTTCTATGGTTTCAGGTCACACATTTAGATCTTTGATCCATTTTGAATTTATTTTTATGTATGGTGTAAGAAAGTGGTCCAGTTTCATTTTTTTGCATGTAGCTCTCCAGTTTTCCCAATATCATTTGTTGATGGGACATTTTCCCATTGGATATTCTTTCCTGCTTTGTTGAAGATTAATTGACCATACACTTGTGGGTTTATTTTCTGGATTTTCTATTGTGTTTCAATGTATGCAACATTTTGAAATGAGAAAAATTTTACAATATATGACAGGGTAGCAGTTGCCAGGGGCTAGGGGTGGTGGGGAAGGGAGAGATGGTATGAGTATTATAGGGCAATAGGATAAATCCTGGTTGAAATGCTGATAGAACTGCTCAATGTCTTGACTGTGGAGGTAGAAATACAAACATACACAGGTGATAAAATTGTATGGAACAACATACACATGTACACACATACACAAAGAAGTAAAATAAAACCAGAGAAATGTGAGTGAGATGGGAGGGACGGTACCATGTCAATATCCTGGTTGTGACACCATACTATATAGTTCTGTATGATGTTTCCATTAAGGGAAACTGGGCAAAGTGCACAAGCAATCTTTGACATTATTTCTTATAACTACAAATGAATCTATAATTTCAATAAAAATTTCAACAATAAAAACATGCTGCAATTCTTGGCAAATGACCTCGTCTAGCTTACTTCAGTCCAGTTACCTCTACATGTAGCTTTCAGATGCATTATTGAAAATCTTGCCCACATTGATGTTCTGGTCAATATATCACTGAGATCCCATTTTTCCTTAGTGGAATGACCTGACTAAGCCAGTAAGTTAATTTTGGAAGGAGTCCGAAAGCAGATGGCTATAGTGAGACAGAATACCATCACATTTAATGTGGTTGGGCTGACAGCCTCGTATTAAACGCTTAGGTTACATACAATAGCACCTAAAATCTTAGTTTGTATATGAACTACTTATTCAAAATAGCCCACTAAGCACATTCTTTTTTGCCTTCTTTTTATTGCTCTGGAGTAAATAATGAAGAAAGATTCTGGCATGTTTTTAGACTCAAAATGTCATAGCAGATTTTCTAGGCACATAATAAGCACTCACTAAATTTTTTTTTTCAGACTGAATACATTAGACTTAAATTCTAATTTTACTCCTAAAAGTAATATTATCTTAAAAAAACATTAATATCACCTTACAAAATATTTGGAGAAACAGAAAAAAAGAAAAAAACATATGCTATAATAATCTAAGGTAATTATAACTTGGGTCTAGGGGCACCTGGGTAGCTCAGTTGGTTAAGTGACCGATTCTTGATTTCAGCTCAGGTCATGATCTCAGGGTCGGGACTGAACCCCGCATTGGCCTCTGCACTCAGCAGGGAGTCTGCTTGAAGATTCTCTCTCTGTCTCCCTCTACTCCCACCCTGTCTCTGTTCCTCTCTCTCAAATAAATAATCTTTTAAAAAAACTGTCACTTGGATCTATTTCTCTATAGTTTTAAGATGCATTTTTTTCATATGTTATCATAAGTGCATATTTTTTGGTATCATAAACATTTGTACATGTTGCTTAGTATTCTTATTTTATTTATTTATATTTTTAAAAAGATTTTATTTATTTATTTGTCAGAGAGAGAGGGCACAGGCAGGCAGAGTGGCAGGCAGAGGCAGAGGGAGAAGCAGGCTCCCTGCTAAGCAAGGAGCGCAATGTGGAACTTGATCCCAGGACACTGGGATCATGACCTGAGCCAAAGGCAGCCGCTTAATGGACTGGGTCACCAAGGCATCCCTATTTTTATTTTAATAATGCAAAATAATTCATCTGAACTTAATCCATTACAAACTTACATTGTTCCCAAGTTTATTAAGCTCATAAGCAATGGTTAATCAGTTTTATGTTTCTAGATTTTTCCCATATTTTATAATATTCCTTTAGGATTGAGTCTCTGAAATGGGATTACTAGATTGAAAGGTATAAATATTGTTATAATTTGATGCATATTTTTTCCAATGAGCTGCACCAACTGGCAATGTCATCACCATTAGGTCTTTATTTGTTAATCGGCACTAATTTAATTTAAAAAATGACATCTCAGTGCTTTTTGAATTTATTTAATTGCTCTGAGTTTAAACATTCTCCCAAATGTTTATTTAATAATTTGTTTTTCTTGTGAATTGGTTAACTGAATTCACATCTTTTTTCTTTTTACCAACAGGGTTTAATTTCTTTTTTTAATAGTTTATAAAAGTTCTTTAGTAAATGTTAATATGTTTTTTATGCAGTAAAAAATATTAAGTGCCAGGCACAGTTTCATCTCACTAAATCCTTACAAAATCCACTTGAATTAAATATCTAATTTAATTGTCCCCAAATTATAAAAGAGGAACCAAGATTCAGAGAAGATAAGTAACTTCTGCTCACTACTATAAGCAAGGAACAAGACTGGGTTTGCAAACCGGTCTTTATTTCCGAGCCTAGTATTCATTCCATCATAAAAGCTCCCTTCTACCTAATTATGGTTAAGAGATAATTGCTATAGTAACTTTAGTTGAGGAAAGAATCCATAATATTCCAATTTTAAGCCAGATTTCATAGCAGTTAAAATGATGCAGGCACTCTATTTCTTAAGAAGAAAGTGGATTACTTCTTTTGGATTAGATGTCAGTAAGAGAAAGAAGAGCTAGAATCCAGATTAAAGCCTTTCTTGTAAAGAGAAAATAATTCTTTGATTATAAGAGAAAGCTCTGGCAAATGAGGAGAGCCAAAAGGACAGATGAGAAATTGGCACAAAATCTCAGAAAGGAATTTTTGTCTGTAAGTTTAAAAAACAGGATGAGTTATACTGGCATAGTTTAGGCAGTTCAGTAAAAAAAGATTATAACTTGGAATCACTGAATAACAGTTAAGGATTGGCAAGAAAGGGATCAAATTGTAACCAGATGCTTATTTTCTTTGGCTGTTTACTACTTAGACATTACTTTGAAAATATAATATTTGAGAACACATAAATCCTTAAAAAGGAAAACATGGTAATATATCCATTTTTAAATAAACAGCATTTATTTCTTAAGCCTGTTATTTGTTGTTGCTAGAAATAAATAGGATTACATAACTGTTAATTCATCTATTTATTTTAAAGGGCAGGTAGAGAATGGCTTATGGGGATGTTATAACTACAAAATGAAACAAAGTAAACTCTTGCACTGACAGAGGAGAACACACTGCAGAGGATAATGCTATGTGATGTTTTATTTCAAGCTTCACCTTTTTTCACTTTATGCTCCAAGAAAACAAAGAGGGGCTCTTTTACATGGAACTGCTTATGGAACTTCTCCACATCTAGAACAGCTGAGGACCTGGGATTAGAAAAGGGCGTGTAATAATCAAGGTTCAGAGTCATAAGTTTTATGCCCACCATCTAAGCTCCAGGAGAATCCACAAGATCAGAGGGATATTAGGAAGGTACAGGAAGGTGAACTCTAATTGATATGGAAAGACTGGAAAGCTGGAGATAGATTATAATAAACAGAGAAATATAAAAACAGATTAGTATGAGAAGGCACCAGTCTGCACACAGCTACAAGCTGTAGGAGAGCAAAGATCTAGACTCTGGACTAAGGGAAAGCTGAGACTAAACCTGCAACCCCCATCCTCCACCCTGCCCCCACCCTCTGAGCCAAATGACCACTGAGACCCTTGGCTCCCTCTTACTCTGACCACTGAAGGCTGTAGGGATAAGTGATAAAGAATGTAAATGGCCTGGCAGCCCCTGAACAGATGAACCCCTCAATAAATGAATAGAGCTTATTATTATTATTACTATACCTAAATGTTTCATGTATTTTATAAATATTGCTACCGATGTACCTCCTTCTGTATGGTGTTCATGAATGAATCTATGTTTCTTTATTTTTTTTTAAGATTTTATTTATTTATTTGACAGACAGAGATCACAAGTAGGTGGAGAGGCAGGCAAAGAGAGAGGAGGAAGCGGACTCCCTGCTGAGCAGAGAGCCCAATGTGGGGCTCAATTCCAGGACCCTGGGATCACGACCTGAGCCGAAGGCAGAGGCTTTAACCCACTGAGCCACCCAGGTGCCCCTATGCTTCTTTATTTTTAAAGAAAGAAGTACAAATGGTTGATTATATACACACACACACACACACACACATACACACATGTATATATATATATGGCTTAGTCAGTTAAGGTGCAGCTCATTGGAAAATATAAATATATTTATATATTTACACACACATATATATATGTATATATATAAATATATATATAAAATATCCAAAGTTTAACTAAGGCTTTTTTTGTGTTTTTTTTTGGTATGGTTTTTTTTGTTTTTGTTTTGTTTTTTTGCTTACACTACCCTAAGTAACAATAACATTTACCAGTGACAGTTGCCAAAATTGCAGATATTGAAGAAATATTGCAAACCTATGGTATTTGCAAATATAGAATGTAGAAGGCTTAGTGCAAAATATCATCTGCTATGTGGAAAATAACCCCAAGCCCAGAGGCCACTGACAGGATTGTGTAGGTGTTCTCTGGAGGTGTGTAATGGGTGGTACTCACAGGGGAGTAACCCTGGGATAACTAGCATATCCTTTGCTAGCGACATAATCTACTTAAAAATTCAGCTCTGAATCCAGGATGATAGACTACGCAATTGAGTCTTTAATACATGAAATTATTTGGCTGTATGTACAACAATCAGGCCCTTATCAAATATATCCAAACTGTATGATAATATTAACTACAAAGAAGAGCCTGACCGATTATTCAAGTTCTTTGGTAAAACAGTGGTAATGCATCAGTGGATATAAACACAACCTATTACCACTCATTCATTATAATGTGGACTAGACTATTCTGGCTACTGGGGAATCAAATACTTGGAAATGACGAAAGTTCAACTATATTTTGTTGGGAAATACCAGCAACCTTTAAAATCAGCTAACTGCCACAAAACGCTGGCCTTTAATTAATGAAACCTGGATCTTGGCATCTCTCCACAAAAATGCAAGTTCTGTGAGCTGGCATCACTAACTGAAGATTCAATGCAAGTCACGGCTGACACAACATCTACCTGAAAGAGACAGCCTTGGTTTAGGAGAAAGAACATATGTATTTTCCAGAGACAACATGGTCAGGCTACTTGATCTTCATGCCTTAGTTTCTTCATCTATAAGGGGTCACCCTCCTCCTCTGTTGGTCAAGGATTGCACCAGGCACTGCCATGTTTGTGACTGGCTCCAAACAGGTGATCTCTTCTCCACACTCGTGTTTGAGAAAGCTTACTTAGTCAAAAATCTTTCCTCCATTTGCCTGAAAAAGGTCTGAAATTCATGAATGGTAAGTTACAAAATGGAACATCAAGTATCTAGGGTTATTTCACAGTGAAATGAGAAATAATTTTTGCAGGATTAAAGTTTTAAGAGGAGACATGGAAATGTAAGTTTTGATCTGATGAGAGTAAAGACTGTAACTTGTCCAAGTCAACCAAGAGAGAAAAAATACATTATGTTTCGATGGAGAGTGAAGCAAATTTTGAAACTCACATATTGTTTTGGGTGTCTTTAACACACCTCGATTGCTAAAAGGTTGTGAGCATAAACAAGTATTCTACTGGGTGTGCTGTGGTCTCTGAACTGTTCCACTCGGTATAGGCTTTAAACACTTTTGAAAAATGTTTTCTATTTTCCATTGATTTAGGGGTAAAAAATGTCTGAAAAGAAACAATGCTTTTTTAAAAGTTTCCCTGAAATTTCTTTCCCTGAGAGGTCTTCATCTTTCTAACCCATAAGAAAGAAATAGGCCCAGATGGCAGTCCCTCAGTAAGGCTATTTGGGCAACCAAGACCTAGTATGAGATAAGGGTGTACAATCTCATTGCTTTTCTCAAGAACCCTAGGTTCATAACATTAATATGATGTTAATAAACAAACAGGAAGAGAAAATTGTTGGGTGCAGGTTGGTTTAGTGGGATACTGATGTTGTTGTTCTGAAAAACCTATAAAGAAACCCAGCAAGATAGGGCTCCCCGCTCAAGTCCAGTGATCCCTAGCAGCCATTCCTCCCTGTTCAAACTTCTACCAGTTAACCCATGACATCAGCAATCTGCAAGACACCTAAGTGTTTTTTGTTTTTAACTTAAGAAAAATTTCAGATATTAACATTGCCCAGTAAAGAGGACAGTATAAATGTTACTCAGAAACAATAATTACCAGCTCATGGCCATTCTGTTTCATCCAAATCCCTGCCACAACTCTTGAAGCAAATCCTAGACCTAATATTTTGCATATAATTCAGTACGTATCTTTAAAAAGAGACTACTATAAAAATAAAACCACAATGCCATGATCACATCTAAAACACTAATAATTTCTTAATGTAAATATCCAGGTGGTGATCAAATTTCCACAACTAGCCCATAAAATGTTTTAGTAGTTGTTAGTTCAAATCAGAATCTAAATATGCTCCAATTATTACAATTCATGTGTCTTTTAAATCATAAAATCTCTCCCTTTTTCTCCTTTTGCTTTTTATGTTTCAAAGAAAACAGATTTTTTTTGTCCTGTTGGGTGTCCCATAGACTGGAATATGGTGACTGTTTTTGTAGTTTTTTGTCATTATGAACTCATGTATTTAAAATATATTTGATATGCTTTAATCCAATGCAGTCATTATGCTTATTGATACTCAATTTGTACTATCTTGGTCAGTGAGAATCTTTCCACCTTGGAACCTGAGTCCTATTGATATGATCCTAGTAGTTTATAATAGTTTTTTGTTTGTTCATTTGTTTACTTTTTCTTTCTTTCCTTTTTTTTTGCCTTCTGGTAGGAAGGATTCGGGAGGACTCAGCCTCACCTTACATTTTCATATCCTAGACATAAAAATCAGCCATTTCCCCAAGGAACCTGGTTCCTTTAAAAAGGGGATGGTATTTAGAGATCACAACTACAGATTATACTTTGTACCTGTTACCTCATGTATACATGTATACATAAGACACTTTCCTCTGGGACCCAGCATGTTCCCTTTTCAAAGCTCAATGAGAAAACACCAAGCTTCAAGCACCCTGGCAGCCTGTTCAGAAACCAGGTCCTAAACAACTCAAGAGATGAATCTTTTTGTCTGGTCAGCCAGGGAACAGGTTTTAAAAAAAAAAATACCACATTAGCAACAAATTATTTTGGTGGACAGAAACTAAAAACAAAGAAAGCTCATGAGTCCCTTCCTTTTCCACTGGAATTAAAAGGGAATAGCTTAGTTCCATTTTGAGAACTTAGAGGGAAAAAGGCATCTTTCTCCATAGAGAACTTTTTTTTTTTTAACTAGGTAAAGACATTCCTGTATGAGTAAAAGAATGCTTCCAGAAAAAGACTCACCAAGAACCTCTCTTAGACATAGAATTACAAAGGTGACTCACTGCCTTTTTGTGTGGGGACAGGTCCCTGCTGGTAATCTGTCACACCTGTGGAAGGATGACATAGGGCTGATTGTTGTGTGAGGCTGCGGGCATTCAAAGACTATCCCAAAGAAAACAGAAGTGGTTTCATATACTTGTCTGGCTCATTAGTAGTATTTCTGACCTCACTAAAGGAAAATACTCTCTAAACCTCACAGTATGTTTGGAAACAGAGAGAACAAAAAAAAAAGGAAGGGTATATTTCACAATGCTTTTTATAATTTGGCCCAAATTTATTCAGATGGCAAAAGGTTTCTCAGTCCCTGAGGCACAGAAGCAGGTTCCTCTGAGACTACTATGTGGGGTAGGAGGTATAATGGGGACTCCTACAAATTAATCATAAACCGACTTTAAAAGACACTTCAAAAAAAGAAGATGAATGGCCAGAAAGCACCCGAAAAGGTATTCAATATCTTAGGTCATCCGGGGAATGCAAACAAAATCACGAGATACCCACAGAACAGATAAAATAAAAGAGACTGAAAACTCCAAATGATGTTGTTGATGATGACTTGGAACAACTACAACACTCAGACATACCTGCTGGGAACATAAAATGGCAGAACCCTTTGCAGAAGGGCTTGGCAGTTTATGGAAAGTTAAATGTTCATCTACCCACAACCTAGAAATGCCATTCCTAGATCTTTACTGAGAGAAATGGAAACATGTCTACCACAAGACAGCCACAGAATATTTGTAGCAAACTTATGCACAGGAAACCCAAATCAGAAACCACCCAAGTGGCCATCAACAGCAGAATGTTATTAACAAATTATGGCATAGTCATACAATGGAAGACTATTCTGCAATGAAAAAGAATAAACCACTGATAAATGCAGTAACATGGATAAATTGTAAAAACATCATGTTACGTGAAAGAGACCAGACCAAAAAAATACACAGCATATGATCCAGTTTATGCAAAGTTTAAAATATAGGCAAAATGAACCTAAGATGACACAAATCAGATACCATGTTTTTGGAGGGAAGGTGGATTAATGAAAGAATCCAAAGAAAACTTTCTGGAGGAATGGATATGATCTATATCTTCTTTTCTCAACATTAGGTACATGGCTATGTATCAGTGGTTCTAAACTGGGGTGATTTTGTCTCCCAGGGGACATTTGGCAATGCTTGGAGGCACTTTTGATTGTTATAACTAGGGGGATGCTACTGGTGTCTAGTGGGGAGAGGCCAGGGATGAATAGGACAGCTTCCCTAAAACATAGAATTATCTAGTCCAAAATGTTAGTAGTGCCAAGGCCAAGAAACCTAGTATATATACAACTGTCAAAACTCATCTGAGTTTTTAAGATCTGAACATTTCATTAAATGTTACATATTACTGAAAGAAGGAAAGAAAAAGAGACCTCAACACCCCCCTCCTCACCCCCAGAGTATAGTTGGAGAAGATTGGCAAAAAAGTTTTTCGTATTTTAAACTTAGGAGAGTTCATCTGCTCAATAAATGCATTTCATATCCAAACTGTACTCAATTAATGTTTATTGAAACAAAAAAATATTGAAGGAACTTTTAGTTTCTGGTTCCACATGTGAGGAGCTTAGAAGTTCCCAATCCATACAAACAAGCAAAAAGCTGAAGAGACTGAAAAATCAAATCTCGGATCAAGATGAGTAGGGTGGACACAGGGCAAACCACTACCTCTAAGACTGGAGTGACAAGAGAATACAGGGAGTTGTGGCTTACTGGAGCAGAAATTGCTGTGAGAACTAGTGCCACAATAGGAAAACCTGAACTCATAATTGATGCAGTGCTAGAGGCTCTATGTAGACAAGTCTGAGAGCTAAAGACTCCAAGGGGATCCATTATAATGTGCCTCCACAATCTGTGAGATTCATCTCCTAGGGCTCTACCAACGTTCTCATAGCAAATACCAAGAAGAAAAAAAAATCCTCTCGTGCTTCCAGATTGGGAAGGGGGGAAAGTTCTGTTCAGAAGTACCAGAGCACTCTCTTCTTAACAAGGTCTGTCTTCTGGGGAAACCAGGTAACCACAGCCTAACCTGCTGGGGTATTACCAGAGCCTAATTTACCTGGGGAAAGGGAAATAGCCAACTCCAGTCAGCTCTAGCCATTCTGTCCCACCTGAGGGGAGAAAAAAACTGAGAAACAGTTGGTAGTTCACAGTCCAGAAGCATAGGCTCAATAAGGGACTAAGACAATTATAGGGCAACAGAATTCTTCCTCTCTTCATACACCTTAACACCATATTCTTAAAGGCTTATGTATAGAAGTTCCTTTTACCCAGTGCATCATGACTAACTATCAAGAAAAAATTACAAGGCATACTAAAAGTTAAAAACAAATTTTGAAGAGACAGAGCAAGGATCAGAACCAGGCATGGCATGAAGGAATTATACTGAGAATTTAAAACAACAATTAATACACTAAGGACTCTGATAAAACAGAACATGCAAGAACAGATGTATATTGTAGCAGAGAGATAGGAATCCTAAGAAAGAAGCAAAAAGAATCGCAAAACACCACAACAGAAATGAAGAATGCCTTTGATGGGTTTAATAGTAGACCACACATAGCTGAGGAAAGAATCACTGAGGTTGAGGCTATAGTAATAGAATCACTGAAAAACAAATGCAATGAAAAAAAGACTGATACCAAACAAACAAACAAACAAAAAAAAAAAAAAAAAACCACCCCAACCCAGAATATCCTGTGGACTTGTGAGACAACTACAAAACACATATGTAATGAGAACTCCAGCAGAAGAAAGGAATGGAAAAAATACCTGAAAAAATAATGACTGAGAATTTTTCCCAAATTAATGTCAGACACCAAACCACAGAGAGCTCAGAGAACATGAAGCAGGATTAAATGCCCGAAAAAACCCCACTATAGTTAGCCACATCATTTTCAAATCATAGAAAATCAAAGATAAAGAAAAGATCCGAAAAAAGCCAAAGAGGGGGGAAAAAAAACCTTACCAATAGAGGAACAAGGATAAGAATTAGATCCAATTTTTAATCAGAAACCATGTAAGCAAAAGAGTAAAGTAAAATACTTAAAGTATTGAGGGGAAAAATAAAACCCCACCAACTTAGATTCTATATCATGCAAAATTATCTTTCAAAAGTGACAGAGAAATGGAAGTTTTTCTCAGAAAAACAAAAGTTGAAGGAATTTGTTGCCAGTAGAATTGCCTTTCAAGCAATGTTATAAAAGAAGTTTTTTTTTTTTCTTTTTGGAGAGAGAGAGCATGAAAGCTGGGGGTGGGGTGGGGGTGGTGGCAGAGAGAGAGGGCAAGAGAGAATCTTAAGCAGACTCCACATTCAGGGCAAAGCCCAACCTGGGGCTTGATCCCACCACCCTGAGACTATGAGAGCCGAAATCAAGAGTCAGACATTGAGCCGACTGAACCACCTAGGCACTCCAAAAGTTCTTTAGAAGGAAAATGATATAGGTCAGAATCTCAGACCTACATAAAGAAAGAAAGAACACTGAAGAAGGAATAAGTAAAGGTAAAATACAATCTTTTTAAAAACTGGTCTAACAGATAATGGTTTGTTCAAAAAATAACAGCAACAATGTATTTGATTATATATGCTTATGTATGTATCTTGTGTGGGTGTATGTATATACAAGTGAAATGAATGAGAGAAATGATAAAAGTGACAGAAGGGAGGAATTAGGATTTTTTTGTTATTATAAAGTATTCACACTACCTGTGAAGTGGTATAGTGTTATCTGAAAGTGGACTTGCCTTACTTGTAAATGTATATTGTAAACTCCAGAGCAACTACTAAAAAGGTTTTTTAAAAAAGTATAACTGTCACATTAACACAGGAGAGAAAATGCAATCCTATAAAATACTCAATTAAAACCAAAAAAGACAGAAAAGGAGTGGAAAACAAAAACAGGAACAAGGAATATAGGCAACAAATAGAAAACAGCAACAAATTTGTAAATAATAACGCCACTAATATAAATCATCACTTTGAACATCAACACCAATGTTGGTGTTGATGCACCAATTAAAAGACAGAGATTGTCAGAGTGAATAAAAAATAAGACCCAACCAAACGTTGTTTAAGTAGAAAGATACACATAGATTAAAAGTAAATGGGTAGAGAAAAACATACCATAGTAACACTAATCAAAGAAAGTAGGAGTAGCTGTTATTTTCAGACAAAGCAGACATGCAAGAGCTATTACCATCATGATAAAGGGATCAATTCTCCAAGAAGACCTAACAATTCTTACCCTGTAGGGATACAACAACAATGCATCAAGCTACATGGGGCAAAAACTAAGAGAAGTATAAGGTGAAGCAGGTGAAACTACTATCATAGATGGAGACGTCAACACCCTCTACCCAGCAATGGACAGATCCAGCAGGCACATCATCAGTAAGGACAGAGTAAAATGTACAAAGAACTAATCACTAAGAAAAAGATAGGAAACCCCATTTAAAAAATGGGCAAAAGACCTGAGTAGACACTACACCAAAAAGGATGTCCATGTGGCCCATGGACAGAGAAGGTGCTCAATTTCATTAGTCCTTAGGGCAAACACATTAAAAGCACAATAAGCTGTCACCACATTTATCAGAATGGCTGAAAAGAGGAAAAAAAAAAAAAAGAAAATATCCAGGGTGGTTGATGATTTAGGGGAACCAGAATTCATACACCCTGTGGGAGTTTAAATTAGTACAAATACTTTGGAAAACTGCCCAGTATCTACTAAAGCTGAACATCCATAATTTCTGTCCTAGGTAAATATCTGCCAGAAAAGAACACACAAGCACCAAAGACTCTACAGGGCTGTTCATAGCTGTGCTGCTTGCAGTAGCGACAAACTATAAACCACCCGAATGTCTGTTCACAAAAGAATGAACTGCAGTTTACGCTCATAAACTAGCACACTATACAGCAGTGAGAACACATGAGCGACCGCCACTTGCAGCGTAATGTTGAAAGAAGGCAGACACAACAGGGCAGCCCCTGTATGACTCCACCCACAGGATATTTTGGACTAGGCCATAATCACCACTTATGACAGAAGTCAGAGTGGAGGATGCCCTTTGGAGGTCAGGATCCACACTCCATTTATTATTTCTTGATCTGCATGCTAGTTAGATAGGTGGAGTAGCTAAAAAATCACTGAGGAGGGTGCCTGGGTGGCTCAGTCGGTTAAGTGCCTGCCTTTAGCTCAGGTCACCATCCCTGCCCAGTGTTGGTATCAGGCTCCCTGCTCAGCTGGAGTCAGCTTATCCCTCTCCCTCTGCCCCTCCCTGCCCCTGCTCATTGTCTCTCTCTCTCTCTCTCTCTCTCAAATATATAAAATCTTAAAAAAAATTCACTGATGTACATTTATGTACTTTCTTGCATATTATACTTTAATAAAAACTTGACTAAGAAAATGTCCAAAAAATGCTGGGGGAAAGATGGATGGGGAGTCATTTCAGTAACTCTTTTCAAACACGCTCTTCCTATCTTCCCTTCTTCCACTTGTATAACTCATAACTGGCCTACTCTAACTCAAACTTCCTGAGGGGATTAAATTTTGGCCTCAGGGAAATGTTTAGACAGTCCATGCACAGACAGTCCTGGGGCAAGAAAGCAGCACGGGACTGGGGCAGGGCCAGGGCCCAGGCTGCGTGTGAGTCAGGCCAGGTTTCCCTCCCCCAAACTGGACCACCACACACTTGCTGGGCCCATTCGCAATGCATTCCACCAAGCCTCGGGGTCTGAGGCAGCCACAGGGAGAGGAGCCACAGGCATGGGGCAGGGAGATGAATTCCAAAGGGTGTCCCTTTGTCCCACAGGTCCCAGGAACAGGCTTGTAACTGATTTGTGTGGTTCTATCTGAATCTCCAAGGAAATTTCCAGTACAAAGTAAAAGGTTGCTCGTAAGTGGAAAGAAAAATGCATCCGAAAATGTAATGCTGTGAACTAGTTTATGGTACAGGTACTATTAACTCTGATGTTTGCAGAAAACAAGTAGTTCATGACTTGGGTTACAAAAGTTGAAATTCATAAACATTTCTTTCCCTGGGGAAGTCTGAACTGTATAACATTAGCCTTCCTGTCCGTGATTTTCAGGCCTTCCCTAATCTTACAGTGATACCCGGAATACATTCTCTCCTAAGCCTGGAGGCAGCCCTGAGTCAGCTTTTCCCATTACTTGTACATCTATGCCATTCAGGAGATATTATTCAGAAATGCCTCTGGAGGAGATGCTGCAGAGCTCCTTCAATACTTCTCCCTTGCCAAAAACTTTTTCTTTAAGTTTAAATTAACTGACTTCTAACACAGGCATCCACATCTGCTTTCTTTCCCTTCATGGAGGAGTTGCTGCTTCATCCTTTGGGTGGAGCACTAGAACTCCCAAGTTAAAAAAAAAAAAAAATGGTCCACAAAAACTTCATCACTCACTCACTCTCAGAAGCCGTACGTTCTATACTTGTCTCTAACCTTCACGTTGATTCTCCAGGATTCGAGGTCTGTAAGCAATGAAGCCCATTAGCTAAATTCTTTTGGAAACCTGACAACCTCACACTGTGCCTTTGTTCCTGTGGGCACATCTGCTGCACAGTAGGGGAAGGAAACTGGATGCAGACCTTCCCCCACTGCCTAACTTTACTGTTTAAAATGGCACTGAGTTTTAGAAGTGGTAGGTGGTGGACAAGAAAGGCATCCTTACACTTTGGTCGCTATCCTTGACATATTCAAATACTCCAGCTTTATGTTCATCATCGATCAGACACTTGAACCGCTGATTCCAGAGAAACTACTTCGTAGAGAGGGATTCAAGAGACAAAGCACTAGTGAGTTTTAACTGCCAAACTTTGCATATGACATGGCTCCCTGGTACACCCAGCAGCCCCTGCTCATGCACACAGACACTGAAAGGGGGACTTGCTGATGCTCAGTGCTTCAGTTTTCCCAGTAAAAACATTCTTTTACCCCTTCCCCACAAAACCAAACTTGCGTGTGAAATGGTGATGTCTTATCTAAATCTCTATTATGTCCCTGCCTCCCACGCAGGAGGCTTTGAATGAACATTTGTTGGCTAGAAGGAATAAATGATTAAATTAATGAATTATGTAACTAGAATCCAGGCTTATTTCACTTCTGCAGGAATATCAGAGAAGATCATGTTTTCCAGGATTGAGCTAAAAAGAGATTGGGAATTCTGTATTTCCTATCCCAGTACTCCACTACTTCTACTATGGTACCAAAGCACCCTGGCCAGAAAATGCCTATGCTTGGAGCTTTGCCCAGCATTGCTACATAGGCCTCAAAGTTGATACCAAGAGCACAGACCCTCACTGTCCTTCCCAGCTCTGTGAGGAAGTAACTATCACGTGGGGTCCTGAGGATTCTGGGGTGATTTTGTTTCTTACAAAAGTTATTTGTTGGGGTAACACTGTAGGATTCCAAGACTTAGAATCAGGATATCAGAGTCTTCATAGTGACTATGAGAACTTAAAGATGGCCTCAATCATCAAGTGATTTAAATGACAGGGATTAGGCAGACGGCAACATTGACAACGTGCAGACTGTTTCAAGTGTTAAGCTGAACAATGAGGCAGAGTCTGCTCTTGACAATGACCACAGCTCACCGGTTTTTCAAGTATTTGCTTTCCATGCATATTTTGTCATTCTAGTCAGTTTAACTCAAAAGATTTAATCCCACAAGATCACCTATAATTAGAGAGTGATGAGGCATTCTTAGAAGACAAATATAGACACCACAGACGTGATGCATCAGCAGTCTGAAAATAATTAATGCTTATCCTCACAAGGCCACCTACACCAAGACACTTGGGAACAGTTCACTATTGCCATAATGTCATAGAAGGATGGCAAAATCATTTTTCTTATCTGCAGAAGTAGGTCACAGCAAGAATATTTGGCCAAAAAAAAAAAAAAGAAAGAAAGAAAGAAAAAAAGAAACCCAGACTGGACATGAATGGGTTTTGTGACCCAATCTTTTTAATTTTTCAACTCAGTGTAAGAATGTAAGACTCGATCACTGGTTCATTCTGTACTCTCTAAATATCTCCCTGCACGCTAATAGGACCAGAGTGAGGCTTTGAAATGCAATATTTGCAAATACAGCAAAAAGCCCCATTACTGGAATGCTGCTTCTAAACTGACAAGAGTTTGAGGATTTGAGGCAGCCACTGGTTTTGTTGTTGTTTTACTTCCAGTGACAAGAAAATAAAACCTATCATCATAAATTAGCACATCTATCAAGAGTCTGAGCTAGGCAAAATATAGTCAGAGAGGCTAAAGGTTACAGCATTTCCAGCAACCTTTTAAAATCAGCATATGGCACACATGGGGCAGCATTTCTGTCTGTATGTCTATTTAAACTCAACAGACCTTGCAAAAACAATCTGAGTTGTGTGCATTGCACTAATGCTGTTGCCTTCTAAATAATAAATGCCTTTCCTAGTGCCAATGAAGAGGGCAGCAAAAGGGGCAGACAGTACTGGGAAGGAGAACCATGAAATTGACATGCATGAATCTGTAATCTCGGGAAACTCACCCGAGAGGCAGAAATCCACACTCCCTAAGGCTTTGTCCTGCCATCAGTCAGAAAGACACAACATTGATTCCCACACCAGCAGCTTTCCCCATTCACTGCTGATGCTCTTTACAATTGGGCATTTGGGTTCACGGACTGACTGACACTGGACTTGTTTCTTGGAAAAGAGATAAATTATCTCCAGGAACCCAGGCTTCTCTCCTAACTATGTGCTCTTATTGACTTATATTTTTAAAGAAATTTGTTCCGAAGTTGTGGTAAGGGCTAGAACCCATTCTTCGGCTCCAATTCTGAGCTACTCATTTGGTGCCATCCTTCCTCTCTTCCCCCCAGATGTACTAAAAAAGCTTTCCTCTTTTTTTCTTTCTTTCCTTACTTTCTTCTTGCTCAGAGCAATCCTATTTCATTTTTTACAGAATATGATTTTCTGTGTTCACTTCATCATTTTTCCTCCTCTTAGTGTCACTAATGACCTTCGAGCTTAGTTATTCTCTGCCTTCTCCCTCCACATTTGTCCTTATTTTTTCCCCCATTTTAGCATTGAAGGACAATTGTACAATGAGTAAATTGTAAAGTTTTGTCACAGTTCCCCTAGGGACAATCTTTTTTCTTGAGCTATTAAACTAGAAAATGGCTTAAAAAAAAAAATAAGGCTTTGTCACAGAGCAGGTGCAATCATTACAATGTAAAATTAGTCCTTTTTCCAACAAAAGTGGTGTGATACTTCACTTGTAACTGCACAAAAGGATTTAGGAAATGGAACATAAAAAAACCTATCAAGAGCTTTAAAGAGTTAGGTGCAAAGTTACAGGATATTTTATTCCTACCACGTGTAGAGGATAAAGCCAGACTGGGCTGGAATGCTATAATTTTGCTTTCTGGATTCACCATTGCAAGATCATTGACCTGTTTTTTTATTCACGCACACATCCGTTTACTCATCTGTTCAATATACTCATTGGGTTCTTCCAATGCACCAGAGTAATAAATTAAAATGAAAATTAAAAAAACAATTTTTTTTTTAATCCAGAGAAACATGGTCAGTTGTTGGCCTCTATTCTAGACATGCCACTCCGTTTGAAGCTTATCTCATAAAGTGTGTTTACCTGCAGAAAACGAGGAGGGGCAGTAATAATAAAACTGCCTGCAGGCAGATTCATGAAGGCAGCCTTGGTTCTACAGTACTCTGTAAAATCTGACAGTTTCATTAGTTATTAAATGGTGGCCTGGTGGGCCTGGACCACAATCTGGGGGAAAGGCCTTGGGCTTGGATTCTTGCTCTGTGGTTTGCGGCTTGTGTGGCTTTTCTTAGCCCATCGGAGCCTCAGTTTCCTTCTGTGAAAAACAGAACTAGCTGCACCAGTCCCCAAGGGTGGGCATGATGATTAGTTGAAAATAAAATCCACACATCTTCTATTACTGTGTCATCTTGAAGTTGATGCTCAATAGATTGTAATTTTAGTGGTATCATTATCATGACTGGGATTTACAGGTGAGGAGAAATGATTGCCCTAAACCAAGGAATTTTTTTCTTCTCTGGAGGGGAAAGATGAAGTTGATTTCAAGGAGACACAGGTTGAAAATCAGTGTATCCCATGTATTAGCTTGCCTCTCCTGAGTTGTGCTATTTCTCTCACCAAGCACCCCATTTATTATCTCCATAAATGCCCTCCTACATGAGCACACTGTTCACGGACCCTTAGTTGCCATCATTATCTTTTTCTTTCTCTAGCCCAAACTTGTCTAGAGATAGCAGAACACAAAGAAGTAGTCAGCCGCTTTACATGAGTCAACAAAAGGGAAGGTGATAAATCAATTTTCTTTTTGCTTAGGGTGGAGGTGAGGAAAATATGAGGAAGAGAATAATAAGGATGTAGGGATAACTGGGCCCAAAAAAAGAGGGACTTAATGATCCAAGCCTAGCAATAGAAACTATGCTTGGCTGTAGAAAGGACTATTGATTTCACGTGTTCACCTACATTTGGTTCACAAAATTACACAAAGAGCTAGAAAAGATGTCAAAAATAATTCAGTCAAATCCCATCTTTTTACAGATAGAGAGACTGAGGTCCAGAGAAGTCTCAGATGTCTTGCTGAAGTCAATCCAGCTAACTGCTGCAGGACTAGAACACTCTAGAATCTAGGTTTCTTACATTTTCATTCCAAGAGAAATTTAAAATGACTAGAGTACAGTGTGTTTAGGTGGTTGCCTCTGTTTGCTGTTGTGTTTATGTCTAGTGTGAAAAAGATTCGGTATGACTTTTAAAAGGGGTTTGGACCTGGGCAATTTACTCTATGTGTCTGGTGGGGGTGGTGAGTAGTCCATGAATGCCCTGAAATTACATGCAAAATTTTAAGTGGGGCAGGGCAGTGGCAGAGGGAGAAAGAGAGAATCTTTTTTGTTGTAAAAGATTTTATTTATTTTGAGAGAGAGAGAGAGAACTCGACCAAGCACATGCAGGGGGTGGGGCAGAGGGATAGGGGGGAGAAAATCCCAAGGAGACTCCCCCACTGAGCATGGAGCCCAGTGTAGGGCTGGATCTCACCACCCTGAGCCGAAATCAAGAGTTGGACGCTTAACCAACTGAGCTATGCCCTGCAGATGTGCATTTTTCTAGGAATAAGGTCCAAAGTTTGACATAGTCTCGAAAGTATCAGCAAGCAAAACAAAGTTAAGTGCAGTGGGCTTGGTAGAGACAAGAGTAGTAAGACCAGGGGTTTCCAAGCTGCTACAGGCTGCGATGCTCCTAGTGCAGACACAGAGGATGTGGGGGTAGGGAGAGGCTAGCTGGCAAAGTGAACTCTGTGGTCTCACCTTGCTTTCCAGAAGGGAGGCTTTCTTTTAAACCTGCTTTTCACATTAGTGTTCTGCTCAGTTGCTGAAGGGAAGGCTACTGCTGCTGGCAGTAGGGGGAACGAAAGCCACTGCTGGACCATATTCTATTTAGTATTTCAACAAAGGTGTTGCCCTCCGCCCATTTACAAAAAGTAATCTTCAGCACTCTGCCCAAAGCCCCTCCCCCTGAATGCATCTGTTGTTCTATACTTCCTTGTTTAACAATCGAGGTGTCTCTTGCCCTCCCCACATCTTCATGGACGCCTGCTACTGGCAAGAAAATAAGGACCACAAACTGAAAGTGGCTGAAAAAAAGAACCTGAGTCCTTCCTTCTTATTCCGTGAGGAGAACAGAAATCACTTTTTTTCTTTCTCCTGGCTTCTCACAGGATGATCTTCATCCCAAAGGCCTAGGTGCTGCTATAGCTGTATCAGAAACCCCAAGTGGATTGTCCACCTTTTTCTTTATAACCTGAGAAGAGCTCTCCCCTCCACTTTGCTCAGGTAATACAGAGTTGAGAGTATATATTTAGAAACAAGTAGTTTTAAGTTTTATAGAATGTTCGATAACTTAGGATGGGGAGAAAATGAGAACTAGAAAAAAAGCAATAAAGCTTAGAAAGCAATATATTTGGTCATTTTCACCCCAAATTAGAACTTCATGCCCCTAAGACACAAGCCTAAATAATGTTGTTTGTGTTGCATTAACCTTAAGCTATAATATGGCAAAAATAGATTATAGGAAAATCACAAAAACCAGTTATAACATTAGCAGCAGCTAGCAGGAGTATTTTGGCAAGCAATCACTCTTACAGATTGAGTTATAAACATCGAGATCACGGCCTGGGCCTGTGTGAGTTTAGACACAAGTCGCATATAAATACATGATTTCAAAAATAACTACCATATTGAAAAATGGCCATCCCACAAAATATTTTATTTGAAGGCTGATGGTCCTCCTGTTTTGCCTTTTGCCCTTTACTTAACATATCTGTGAAGGATGGGAGAGCCCAAGGGTTGGAGGGGTAGTTGGAGATCAGTTGGTTCAACTCTACTTCTCCTGTTCTCCACAACTGTAACCATTTCTACTTGGCAATACGGTACACCCTAGATTTAGGATTTTCAGAGATACTCTCTCATTGAATAGCTGGGCCTACACCCAACAATTTTCTGGGTATTGTGAATTATATTATAAAAGTGTAAGATAGGGGCGCCTGGTGGCAGAGTCTGTTAAGCGTCTGACTCTCGATCTCAGCTCAGGTCATGACTGTGAGATCGAGCCCTGTGTGGGGCCCCACTCTGGACATGAAACCTGCTTCGGATTCTCTCTTTCCTCTCCCTCTGCCCCTCTCCTCCTACACACTCTCCCC
This sequence comes from Lontra canadensis, assembly GCF_010015895.1. NCBI lineage: Eukaryota > Metazoa > Chordata > Mammalia > Carnivora > Mustelidae > Lontra > Lontra canadensis. The sequence continues at coordinate 2,124,923 of NW_022631008.1, forward strand.
ACCACTCTCTCAAATAATCTTTTTTTTTTTAATGTATAAGATAATGTTCCTGTTTTTGAGAAATTTATGATCTCACTGGAAACCCTGGACATACATTTAAGCAGCTGTTAGCCATTCTAAGTGGTGGCAGCCAGAGCAGGGGGGTGATGAAAGCACACATGTTCATCTTACTGCCTTCTCTGGTATCCTTCACAGTAAGCAGCCGATAGGAGGTATATAACGGATAACGTAGATGTTGCACTAGAAGAACACAGATAACATAGCCCTGGGCGGGGACATAAGAGGCCATGTTCAAAATTAGAAATAGAAGGAATAGTCACGGGGATAAAAGTAACAACCATTTATTTAGCATTTATTATATTCTAAGTATTCCCCCATATATTCACTGACTTTATCACTACAATACCCATAAGGTAAATAATAAAATTATTATATGGATAAATGAACAGAGGCTCAGAGGCATGTCTGCCTGAGGTCCTACAGCCAGCACATACAGGGGCTGAGATTTCACACCAAACCTATCCAATTTCCAAGCCTACACTTTAATCCCAACTCCTCAGTCCTGTTATTTCCAAGATTCTATAAACTTGTTAACACAACTACGATGATGCCTTGTTCAATTGTGAAATATAGCAAAGCTCATAAAGTATACAGACATTTCTACAGAAATTTTACTGATATCTAAGTATGTAATAATTTTCTACTTTTCAATATTAATATATGCTAAAGACTATTACTACAGCATCTTCAAGATAATGAGATAGAGGACCATAAGATATACATTGTATTTAGTTTCTGAATGTTAATATCATTCAGAATACATTCATAACTGGTGAACTGTTTAGCTATTTTATTAAGCTCTGATGAATGGAACACTGAGGTGAATTCTAGATATTTAAGCATTGGGATGGATGAATTCAGAGTTGGGGGGTGAAGGCAGACACAAATTTTGATATATTTAGAGGTAATGGTATAAGAAAAGGACTGTAAACAACATCTACCTGCATTTCAGGTACAACTTTTAAGTAGGAACAAATACAATGGACTCTACCTTCAGTATAAGGAAAGCATCCTTATTAAGGTCCTACCTGCTGCTTGAAGAAGTCAGCTGAAGGTACATTCACTTCTGGATGTAGCCACTAATTCATGTCATGCCTGGGTGTGTTCAGCCCAATCCCATAATGCCAACTTTATTTAGTTTTAGATTATTACATTTTATAAGGAACTTTTTGCTTTATCTACCCACCTTCTGGCACTTGCAGCGTCCCATCAGAAGCCAGACACTACTTATTAAAAGCCGGTTTCTACAGACGGGATATGGAGATTAAGGCAGACTGAGGAGAAGGAGTACATGGGGCCACTTAGAGAACAACGGAAAGGCTAAGCTTCTGCCTCAAAAATCCTGCGTAAACCTCCTTTTCTAAAGGATGTTGAAAATGACATTTCACATGGAGAACTTTCCAATTATCGTAAGGAAATGAATTTCCACTTTCTCCTAAGAGATTATAGAAGTTCAAGTGGGAAGTAGGGAGAACGCAAGGTAGGCAAGCCTAAGGCACAGGGCAGCAGCGAAGGCAAAAGGAGAGGAAGTTAACTTGTTTTGGCAACAGTTTTGCATTTGCCTTTTAGGCATCTTTCAATTCCTCAAAGCACAAAACTCATTGGCCCTTCTCCTAGGGAAGTAAAAATAAAGAGCTGGCAAAAGACCTTAATTTCCTGAGTCTTACGGTCACATGAACTCTTTACAAGTTTGAGCTTTCTAGGCGATTTACATGCACGATTTATGGTAAAGGTACAAGTTTCTTAAAGTCATTTCTCAAATGAGAAAATGATGGCAAGAGCAACTAAGAAATAGACCTGAATTTACTCAATGAAAAGTGAAAAGAAGGCCAAAGCATTTTCCAGAATAGGTTCCTAGTTTAGTTTAGACATTTACAGTGCCTTGGAAACATAAGGTTTGTAACAGGATGACTTAATGAGACATAAACTAGTGTACAGTCTTTGCTGCTATGGATCCCTCTGCAAATGACTGTTAGAAGAGTTTTCACTCTCCTTCCCTTTCCCCATGCATAGGAAAGGCAGGAAGACCCCAGTGAGTTTGAATACTGGCCTCCCTCACCCCTCCTTGAGGCCAGAGCTTCCAGAGGCCAGGGAAGGGGGCCACCCAACAAGGACAAAGGAGGCTTCCTGAGATGCTAATCAGGGGAAGGGTGGGTTGATAAGTTCCAGAGAGGTGGCTCAGTTTTTAGTGCCTGGCATTAGAAGTATCAGATGGGGGAGGGCAGGCGATTATAAGGACGCCAGGGGAGATCGCGTAGGCAGCAGCTTAGGTCTCCAGAACTAGCCTGGCACAGAGGGAGTCAAAACACCAAGGAAACCATCTACTTTTGAATTTGGGCAGAGTGTCTTACCAGAAATCCTTTTTCTGATTTTCCTGGACTGACAGAGACTGGTTACATTAAGGGAAAAAAAAGTTGGATGAGAAGAACATATATTGTTGTCTCAATATTTATCTCCTAACTTGCAAACAGAAAACTGTCACACACGAAAAAGATGTTTCACTGAAAACACTCACTACCTGAGAAACAGTACTTCAAATTACTGTACTAAAAAATTTTCCACATTTCCCAAGTCTGATTCATAACATGAATGTTCAACTGGAAAAAATAGTTAAATTTCTAAGAAACACTTCCATAGAGGGAAGTGTATATTAACATTATAACCAAATACCACACAGTTGGCTGAAGTTGAGGGAGAAGTGTTTTGCGATGAATTATGGAACAAAAGATATCCACGTCTAGCAATTAATCTCTTAAGTCCTTGGCCAATGTTTCTCTTCTCATCCAAGCTGACAAATGTGTTTTGGGATTTGACAGCCAGAAAAATCCTTGGGAGGCATTTTAAGAGTAATTTTTCTTAAAGAAGGCAAAAGAGTAAGGAAGGCAAGGTGAACTGCCTTTAGTATTTCTTTGATATGCTTATCTTTTTAATACGATAACAGGACACTGATCTGCAACAACACAATTTAAATGGAAATTTAAGATATATTACACATTTTGCTGTCTTTCAAAATAGCAGTGCAGGAAACTTAAAGATTTCATCAAGTATAATTTAACCTTTTCTTGATGACCCAAGGTCAATATTATAAATTACCTATTAGTTATGTGATCTTGGGCAAATCTCCTGAACCGTCATCGTCCTCATCTTTACTGTGGGAATGATAGCATTTATCTTACAGAATAGTGGTGATGGATTAAATGAGATCATCCCTGCAAAGCACTTAGCATAGAGCCCTTTACACTATTAAGAGACCCAAATTGGTAGTTACTGCTTCTTTTTAATGTCTTTCTCTGCTCTTGATTGTGACCTAGAAAACTGAGTTGACCTGTTAAGTTTAACTTCTGAAGCTACCACATAAAATTTAAAACTTATATTTTTAGGAAAAAAGATCTAACTCCCTTTCTTCCAATGTGGTGGTAGACTTGAGGCTAGAAGCAGCCCTCGGTATAAAAGACCAAAAATGTTGAATAAATATTTTTAAAAACTTAAATACACAGTTGAATTGTCAGGAGAATAACCAAATCCTATGAGGTAGGAAAGAATTCTGAAACCCCTTGGTAAGCCAAGGCTGAAGAAAGAGTTTTCCCAGAGGATTCTGCTCATCCTTGAAGGTCTGGACTAGAGCATGAGCTTGAACCTATAAAATGCTGGGGGTCAGAGGACAAGCCTGGAGTCCTGTAAAATAAAAGGCTGGATCACAAGCCCTTGAGATACCCACCCCTTCCTTCTCTGCTATTCTCCCATGGTAAATGGAATTGGAAAAACACAGCCTTCCAGAGGAAGACAACAGATGAAGCTATTTGCCTGCCTCAGCCATGGTTAGTGTCCAGCAAGGAGGGTGGAAGCAAAGGCACCTCTGAGAATTCCTAATCACAAGCCTACTCTTAGGAATGTTTGGGCAAAGAATTCATACTATTTATGGGACCTCACAAATAATCCTTTCTGCGGGAACATACTTTCAACCTAGGCCTCCAAGAGCTCCCACAGATAAATACTAGGGAGAACGTGAGCTCATAGTCATTATCACTTAACTACTTTGTGAGCACAGACAACTTTGAACATATTTCTGTGACTCAGTTTCCTCATGTAACAAACGTAGATGATAACAGTACTTACCACAGGGACTCCTGAAAAGATTAAATGAGTTACTATTTATAAAGTGCTCAGAAGAGTGACTACCACATAGTAAATAACAAATATTAGCTATTATTAAATGATATAGGAAATTATTCATGACATAAATGAAGAAAGTAGGGTTTAACATATACAACCCGATTCTGGTTTTGTAAAAACAACTGCCCTCTTTCTCTTTTAAACTGCCCTCCTTACATCCAAGCATGCCTGCAGAGAAAACACTGGGGAGGAAACACACCAAAATGCTTAACTCTGTAGAATAGGACTCTGGAAATTTATTTTCCTTTTAGATTTTTTAGTTTTTAAATTTCCAACAATCACTATATATTTCTTTTAACATTAGAAATGCTTGAGAAAAAAAAAAGACTCCTATTTCTTCTAGCTGAATCCCAGTATCCACTCTCCCCCCACCCCCATGCCACCATGCTACCATGCTCATTTTCTTCACAGAGACCCAATTTAGCCACATAATTTCCAGGTTAGTAGGTAAGATAAGAGAAGGATGTCTAAAGGAAAAAAAAAAAAGTCAGAAAGAAAAAATCGGCAGGTTCCCATGTCATGGAGGAGAGAAATAATTCCAGTATTTCCATGCAGAGAAACAGATTGGCTAGTGATGGCACTCATGTTAAAAGCCAGCAGAGGTTTGGGGGTAAGGAAGATGAGTTTTCATCCCCTTGCATTTAACTTGCTTAGCTTTTGTGATTATGGCCTACAAAGTCAAGATGTCCTATACGTATAAAGCCAAGTATTTCAATGATAAGGGCAAGTGACACAGTTATGTCTGAAAACAAAGTTTACTTTAAAAATAAGACATGATTTGAAGAAGGAATAATAAACCAAAGTCACCTTTCTTATAATTTAGATATATTTTAGTCTTTATGAATCAATCTACTGTAAAAAAATGTCCCAGGAGTGCCGTCATATTTTCTGCCTGCCCAGCCCCTTCTGAACACCCTTGAAATGTTTGAAGAATTTCCTTCTTTATTGGTCCTACTTCCCTAGGTCAGAGCCAGAAAACTTGTTTCCCTGTCCTTCCATGAAGCCAGGGCAGCATCACAGGAGCAGACTCCACCAACCAGATGCCACGCTCAGCACTTCGCTTGGGAAGTAAGTAACTTGAGGAGGAAATAATGGAGAATCCATCCTACAGTGACCACAGAGGGAAGTGTCAGACTTTCTGAGGGTAGCAGGGTAGGGTCCCTGGATAAGTGATGTAGTGATGTTTTCCCTTAAATAACCTGGTTGGTGTACTGGGCTCTGTTCCTGGCTGCACAAGTAACTACCAGATAGCCTTTAATAAATTCTGCTGCTGTTCCAACTAGCCAGGGTGGATTCTGTTGTTTTAAAGAAACCTGAAAATATGAGGAATGATGATAGCAGCCTCTAAAACATGAGGACTAATAGATGATCCACAAAATTACAAAAACATAATAATGTAATATATAACAGAAATAAAATAAAATACTAGTCTTTCACTGATTGATTGGTCCTTTATTCCTACTAAGTAGAGACTTAATTCTCATTTACAGGTGGGGAAATTTTCCCAAGATCACACAACTTGTAAGCACAGGGTAGAACTGGTATTCAAATCCACATATTTTCTGACTCCAGAGTCTGAATTCTTATAACTGACATAAACCTCTCCCCTGACACAACCCAAAAGGGGATATAAAACAAACATCCAATGACACTTCAAAAATACTTCCTAAAGAGGGAAATCCCAGTGTGCTTTACCCAAGCCCCTTTTCAGGCTTTTCAGTTCACTCTACTGTGACTTCTAAACTTAAACACAGAAATGGAATGAAATCCATGCAAAAAGTGAACAAGAATGTGAAATTTGGTCAGATGCTGAAATGGATCCTGGGAACCACACATATGAATGACTTTCCTTTTAAAGCCAATTCCTAACAATCACTAAAAACAAAACAAGACTACAAATCTCTCAGGGACATCTGAGAACATTATTAATGATGTTACATATATCATAGAAAGCAGAGGAATAGGAAATAATATGAATTTTTAAAAATACAGTTCAACTACATCCTGATTCCTGTCATCAGCTCTATATTGCAAATTGCCACATCAACATAGTAAATTAGCAGATGTATTAGCAAACTTCAAAAGATCTTTTAACACCTGTTTTAGGGAGACCAACCACCTTATATTAGCCCCTCCGCACATTTAGAAAACAAGATTCATTTACCAGGTCTGCTTAAATCTTAAAACATGAATGCATTCGGTGATAATTTTATTTTGCAGAGTAGAAACACAAGGGAGCTTCTAAATGTTGGCTCTCATTATACTTCCAATTATTTCAATTATTTCAGATTATGCATAAGGCAATTTCTCCTTTGACAAAATGCTGGATAAAGATATCCAGGGGAATCTAAATAGCAGCAGTCTTTGTACATATGGTAAATTATGTTCTTGGGGGGAACAAAAAGCTCTAAGTTAGGGGATGTAATATGAATTTGATTTTCTTATGGAGATGCTACTGTAACAGAGTCTTGCAGAACTGAACCTAATCTGAACTTTATATATAATGATTATAAACATCTAATTTAATCAACTGTTTTTGCATTATTTCAAACATAATTCCAAAAAAACAAAATGGCAACCAAAATAATAAAACCATGCCTACTATGATTCCTGCTTGATTTTATGATAAAAACCAGAAATGGCATAATCAGAAACACAGAAATAATAAATCTTTCTTTGGGTCAACATAAGATGTCCAGTTAGCCTACAAACCAATAAACGTTTTCTAAAGGATTTTCTTACTTCATAGGAATGAGTGGCTTTTCAATAGCCATGTTTGTCCTGCATGACCTTGGGCCCTGATCATTTCGGATCGAGATAAATTCTAACCTAATAGAACTGTCTATCTTTTCACAGAACTAAGACTTTTGGGGGAAAAAAAGGGCAACTTCACACTTTTTGAGAAAATATCATTTTTGCTAAGCTTTTTTTATAATTAAAGGCCTAAAAGGTTTTCAATTCTCTTAAGATTCCAGCTCTTCAAAACCACCAGCTATTCTTTGTACACTGATGAGAAGGCGCTGGAATCTTTAAAAAGATGAAGATAACCAACATTTACTTCATCAGCATTTTTCCTTCCACCCTTCCATCCCTCAGAATGTGAATTCACACCATTACAAGCTCCAAGGCTCTGAAATAAACAGTGGCCAAACTGAAAGACAATTAATTATGGTGTATACATGAAAAATTTCCACCTCTGCTGCAAGGCTTATGTTATCTTACATATTATGGTAATAAAGGAAACTGCACTCAGTCTCATGCCTTCTTGATTTGTAACCAGCTACCTCCTGGTACCAACTCTCAAAAGGAGGTTGGCCATCCTCTAATACCTCTCTTTTCTAGTTAACACCAGTATGTTTCCTTTCTTAAGGCTCTAAGGATAAGCCTTGATTTAGTCCCCCATCTTATGTGGAATATATTTACTTTATTTTTTTGGTTTGCCACCTGATATTTTAAAACTTTTTTTTTTAAATATTTTTAAATTTAGAGAAAAGCTGCAAAAAACAAAACAAAACAAAACAAAACAAAAACGAGCATGCCTATATGTACCTTACCCAGCTTCTCCTAATACTAACATCTTATTTAACCACAGGATAATTATCAAAACCAGGAAATTAATATTTGTACAATATTATTAATTAAACTACAGATCTTATTCAAATTTCATCAGTTTTTCCACTATCATTTTTCATTTGTTATATTTACATTCCTGATCAATTTGGGGTTTGTTGTTATGTATGGTGTGACATATGGATCTAATTTTGTCTTTTTCCAAAAAGCTATCCAATTGTTCACATCAGTATTATTTGCCATAGTCAAAAGATAGAGACAACCAAATATCCATTAACCTATGAACAGATAAATAAATTGTGATATATCCATACAAAGGAATATTATTCAGCAATAAAGGAGACTGAAGCACTGATATATGCTATGACATAGAAAAACCATGAAAACTATGCTCACTGAAAGAAGCTGATCACAAGAGACTACACTGTCATCATTTTTTTAAAACCCTGCAATTTCAACTCATATGTCCCTTTCCACTAAGGGGTTGTTAATAAGAGAATTTATTAATATCTAGGTAATAAAGGCTTTCCTCTTTTTTGTTTTTGTTGGTAAACTATGGCTTTTAGCATTAAAAAGTGTCCTTTAAGGGTGACTGGGTGGCTCAGTCAGTTAAGCATCTGCCTTTAGCTCAGGTCATGATCTCAGGGTCCTGGGATCGAGTCCCACTTTGGGCTCCTGACTCAGCAGGGAGCCTGCTTCTCCCTCTCCCCCGATCATGCTCTCTCTTGCTCTCTCTCAAATAAATAAGTAAAATTTTTTTAAAAGTGTCCTTTAGTATGTTTAATGCTCTGTGGCTTACATTCTATGTTGTCTGGTATCAGAATGAATCACTACCATTCCTTTTTGTTTCCATTTACATAATACAAACAGAATTCCACCTTTGATTATCTTTTCTTTTTAGAATATTTGACTATGGTTAGATCTAGGTCTCTGATACAGTATACTTGGGTTTTACATTGCAAGTCAAATTCTAAATCTTTTTCTTTTAATAAGTAAATTAAGCCCATTCATATTTATTGATAGGACTCATATGTTTAGTCACACATCTATCATGATATTTTATAACTGTGAATTAAAAATCCTTGTTTCTTTCCCTAAAAGAGGCATAGATTGGCATTTAGGAAAGTTTATTTATTTTTGTTCTAGTGGTTGCCTTTGTACTTGCATTTTTAAATGTCCTTTATTTTTTTTTAAAGATTTTATTTATTTATTTGACAGACAGAGATCACAAGTAGGCAGAGAGGCAGGCAGAGAGAGGAGGAAGCAAGCTCCCTACTGAGCAGAAAGCCCGATGTGGGGCTCGATCCCAGGACCCTGAGACCATGACCTGAGCCGAAGGCAGAGGCTTTAACCCACTGAGCCACCCAGGCGCCCCTAAATGTCCTTTATTTAACTATTCACCATCTGGTTACTACATTTCTCTTTTGGTGAGGGGTATTCTTTATCACCCACTTGTTGTCTAATCAAAAATGATTTTTTTTCTATATTCCTCTTTCTCTACCACTTCTCCTCCCGTTTTTAAAGTTACATTATTTCACTTTGTCACTGTACATAACATTTGTGTGTTAGTCTTCTTCTACCGTGCCCATCTCTCTTCTACTCTTACATGAATATCTATCTATATGTATTTAAAGGCCATGATCAATGTTAGTCCTATGCTGATAATTTCTCTGTCTCTGGATAGGAATTCTCTGGTATAGAGGTCAGCATATTTTTTTCTGTAAAAAAAACATAAAGTAAATACTTAGGTTTTATGGGCCATATGGTCCTTAATTGCAATTACTCAACCCTGCCATAGTGTAGCAGAAAAACAGCCACAGGTGGCATGTAAACAAGCAACTGTGGCTATTTACCAATATAACTTTATTTACAAAAACAGATGGTAAGCCATGGTTTGCTGACCCCTGCTCTAGTACATTCTTTAAGAAGGACTGATAAATGCAGGACACCCTAAATTTTTATATGGTCAAAACCGTTTCAGTATCACTTTGATATCTGAAGGAGAGCCTGGTTGTATACAAAATCCTTGATTTATACCTTATTTGAGGGTTTCTGTTGTTTTCTTTTTCTTTTCTTTTCTTTTTTTTTTTTTAAATGCTACCCCTAGAACCCTCCTACAATGTTGGTGGGAATGCAAGCTGGTGCAGCCACTCTGAAAGACAGTCTAGAGGTTTCTCAAAAAGTTGAAAATAGAGCTGCCCTAAGACCCAGCAACTCCACTACTGGGCATTTACCCCCAAAGATATTTAAGCAGTGATCTGAAAGGACACCTGTATCCCAAAGTTTATAGCAGCAATGTCCACAACAGCCAAACTATGGAAAGAGTCTAGATGTCCTTTGAGAGAGGAATGGATAAAGGAGAAGTGGTGTACACACACACACACACACACACACACACACACACACACACCCTACAATGGAATATTTTACACTCATCAAAAAAATAGGAAATCTTCCCATTTGCGAGGATGTGGATTGAACTAGAGGGTATTATGCTAAGTGAAGTAAGTCAATCAGAGAAAGACAATTAGGGTAAAAGAGGAAAAAAAAGAAACAAGACAAAACCAGAGAGGGAGATAAACCATAAGAGACTCTTAATCACAGTAAATAAACTGAGGGTTGCAGGTGGGGAGGGGGTACAAGGATGAGGTAACTGGATGATGGACACTGGGGAACGTATGTGATGTAATGAGCACTAAGTATTATATAAGATTGATGAATCACACACCTGTACCCCCGAAACGATACATTATATGTTAATTAATTGAATTTAAATTAAAAAATATTAAATGCTGCCCCCACTATTGTCTCCATTTGTAGATTTTTAAGTTTCATGCTACTCTAATTATTTTGCTTTTGCAAGTTATTTGATCTTTTGACCTAGGACACTTGAGTAATTTATCTTTATCCCTGAAATCCAAGAGATTTATTCTGATATGTCTCAGATTTGATCAGTCTACATTAATTTTCCCAAGTACCCAGTGAACTCTCTCAATGTATAGATTCAGGTCTTTTTCTATTTCTGTAATTTATTTTTAAATTATAGTTTTAAATATTATTTCCTTGTTATTGTTTTGTTTCTGGGACTCTGAAAAAATTTTTAAAATGACTTCTTTGCTTATCTTTGATTCTCATTTCTCTTGGACCTGAAGGGTGGCAGAAATAAGGCACTCCAAAATATGCTACTTTAACATAAAAATTATTTTGAGTTAAAGCACTAGAAAAAGAGCAAATCAAAGAAAAACACATTGACCTTCCTTCTTTTTCTTAAAAAGTAGTATATGAAATTCCCAAGTGAAAGATATTCTTCCTAAACCAGAAGGAAAGCAACATTCTTATGAAGTATCAGAAGCTGAGAGCAAAAAAAGTTTTGTGCAAACAGACCTAGTTAAAATAATTCTTACCTTCCTTTAGCCTCCTCACATAGTTTTTCTCAATTGCTTCTCTGTTCAACCAACTATAAAAGAATGTGGGTTTCATCATTCCTTTGGGTCCTCATTCCTTATGAAGACCTCCGTGTCATGCAAAACTTATCTAAATTTGTATGCCTTTCTCCTGTTAATCTGTCTTAGTGCGGTTTCTCAGAGCCAGCCAAAAAACCTAAGACAGAGGTAAAAAATCTGCCTCTTCTTCAGACTCTTATTTCCTTCTTTATGTCGTTTTCATTTTCCTGGTTATTTCTCTATCTTCAAACCCCTTATTAAATTTTCATTAGAGTCTATTTTCAATTGGGCACTTTAAAATTTATGCTTCATTTCTAAGACCATTTTGTCTTCTTTCCATTTCCTTAGTTCAATCAACTCCTTTTTTATTTATCCTGGTTTTTGTCCATTTTGCATTTCTGACTCAGTTGTTTTTCGTATCTTCAAATGCTTGATGTCCTTAATTCTGTCTGGAGTGTGAACTTACACTTTTCTTTTGCTTCATGGTCACTGTGCAGAGAAGGATTTTCCGGAATTGGAGGTTTTGATTTTGTGTTTTCTGATTTTCTGCAAAATTTCTCTACTGACTTTCTTTTTCTCATTTTTATGATATTGGAGTTTTGTTTTGTTTTTTTAATTATATATTTTGAAAGGAGCCCTTTTCTGTCAGCCTAGCAAAAGCCCAGTTACTAAAGTGGGTTTTTCTGTCAGTAGGTTTGTTTTGGTGGTAGGAAAAGAGCTGTTCAGTTTTCTGATTATCTGATTCTCTTTGTCTTACAGAATCCTAAATCCACCCCCATGTTCAACCTGCTTTTCTTTTCTCCTTCATGTAACTGCTAAAAAAGCACTTCTTTTCTTTTTTCCCCCTCCTCCAGAAGCTGTTTTCCCCCTCCTCCAGAAGACTGCCTCAGTTAAGTAACGTTTACCCTTTTAAATTATTACCCTTTAAACTGTGCCTGTCTTTTAAAACGTTATAACTTGTCCTATATGTCACCTGACCCTTTTAAATCACATGTACTTTAAAATCTCTTTCCTATACTCCACAAGCTCTGATCTGCTTGGACATTTTTCCAGCATTTTAAAATTTAGGCTGGATTTAACTTTTCTAGTGGTCATTCTAAGTGGTCTAAAATCACCCTTAGGCACTTTTGCTAGCCTCTGTCTTCTGTCTTCTTTGTAGTTTTTCTTATTCTGCTTTTGCACACAAAAAGCCTTATGGTGGGGGAGAAGTACAAGGAATTGAACACCACAACTTGATTTTTTTTCTATTTACTCACAGTTATTTTAACTTTTGGCATTGTCCGTCTCCAAATATGTGTGGAGAGCTTTCATAATTGGGAAGTTGTTTCATATTGTTTTCAGTTTGTGAGATGTATTACTACACAGCTACCATTATTTTCTGCTACCCGGGAAATGTATAGAACACTTTTTGACTCTCCAGAGGATGGAGAAAGAGCAGGATGCAAATTTTTCAATTTAAAAAATGCCCAGTTTAGGGAAAAAAGCAGGGCTCCAGCTGACTGTTGCCAAGAATGTGGCAATATGAGAAAACATTTAATTCTGTGTATCCAGAGTCCAACTCAGGCTATAACTTCTCTCACTGTCACTCAACACCTGCCAAGGCACAGTTTTTGTTTTTGTTTTGGGGGCAGAGGAAGGACACAAACAAAGTGTTTTATAAAACTAATAAAAAGCATCATATCCACAGTGACAACTTCCAAGCCCTCAACATTATGAAATGAAAGAAATAATTAACAAAAGACATAATATAAGAAACCCTTGTACATCCAGAGCAAGTTTAGTTTAAATGGATTTTTAAAAGCACCTGAACACTAACTAGCAAGGTACACTGTAGGTACTATCACTGGGTTAAAAAAGAAACAATAGAGTCAAGAAAAACTGAAAATACAGCGAATGGTTGAGCTAGCTCTACTATCATTAAACACAATTTCCTTTCCATTTCACACAACTCTAAAAGTAAAAACAAAGCCACAATCCATTTGCTTCTAGAAACTACTCTGCAATTTGTGACCTGAATTGCTGACAACATTTAGCAGACAACTAAAAAATCTGGGGATGTAATTTTATCATAACCTAACATATTTCATTTCCTCCCCATGCCACCCACCCATCCTCAACAACTTTGACTTCAAAGACAGAGCATAGTGGTAAAATGGGATACTAATTACATTAATTATAAAAATGGTCACGCCTTGCCTTTATTCCTTACAAAGTGCTTTCAGACAGTAAGGGTAGTTATTCTCCTACTACAGATATGAAAACCAGGGTTAAGTCATAAAAAGCCAACAATGACACTAAAATTCTAAAACACATGAGAAATCAAATCCTAAATAGCACAATATTAACAACTAGAAGATTGAGCAGCTGCAGACAAAATTAAAATTATGAAACAAATGAAAAAGACTTAAGGGCATGTGAATTTCAAATTCTCAGAAGGACTTTTGAAACTTGGTATCTTGGAAATAAAAAATATATATCCATTGAAAGAAAACTCAATAATGGGGATAAACACCAGAATGAGTGAATTGGAAAACCCTCTACTGAGAGATTTATCTTGAATTCAGGTATATATATTTGAAAAAACATTTAAGAGACAAAGGAGAATAGCCTGAAAGACTCCAATATATGTCTCATAGGAGATAAAAAGAAGGAAATGGGAGGGAAGGGATAATGGAAATTTACTATACAACTGTTAACAACTTTCCAGAACTAATTAAAAATAGGAGTCCTCAGATGAAGTGGTCTCAGAGTATTAGGAAGAAAAAAATTTTTTTTTAAATCTACACCTGGACATCACTATAAAAATACAGCACATGAAGTACAAAGATAAAATCTTACAGACTGGTAGAAAAAAAAAGGATGGATTATCTTCAGAAGAATAGCAAATAATTTTACAACAGCTGTCTTATCAACAGAAGTAGATGGCAGAAGGCAATGAGTGATAGATCTTCAAATTGAAAAGAGGTACAGAATGCTATACCTAGCTTAGTCATCTTTCAAGACTGTGAACAAAATAAAGACATTTTAGACACAGAAAGACTAAGAGAGTGTGCTATTCATAGGCTGTCAGTGAAAGCAATACTAAAGGATATGGGATGCAAGAGAAAAACAAAAAGCATGACAACTGATATGTATGTAATGAACATTAAAATACTTACAATTAATAACTAATTTATTTGTTTTTAAGTGAAACAAATAAAACAGTAGACAGTAATGGGGAGGATGTGGTGTGAGGGGAAAAATGTGCTTAATAGAGAGTTAAGGAACATGTTGAGGAAGACACAGAGAAGAATGATCCTGAGCTCAGCTCGTGCCATGGATCCACCAAGGCAAGTACATCCATTATAATGAACTCTGAAAATAAAGACAGGCAGAAAGGACCTTCCACACCTAGTCAGGGGGAGAAGTCCACAGAGAAAAGGGTATGAGGAGCAGAGACACTGTTGGGAACCAAACCCTGGATGACTACCCAAAATCTGGAGGGATATCACAAATAAGAGAAGTGGGGATCAGACCCACACTGGGCACCCCCACCCTGGAGATCTGCACTGGGAAGATGAATCCCCAGAACATCTGGCTTTGGAAATTAGTGGGGCTTAAATCTAGGAGAGCTAGTGGGTGTAATGAAATTGAGTCCCCACCCTTAGAGAGCTCATGCTATACTCAGCCTGAAACACAGCAGAGAAGCAGAAGTTTGAAAAGTGCCTGGGGTATAGGTGACTCATATAGACTAATCTTACATCCATGCAAGAAGGGCAGGGATCTGTAGGAAACTTCTCTAGGTATGTCCATTTCTCTTGCTCTCCCCCAGCCTACCTAGCCAGATGTTTGCAGAAGCCAGTTCTAACACTATCCATCTATCTTGTGAGCACCAAATGCCCCATCTGACATTCCCTAGCAGACCCACCTCCAATGTGACTTATGCCCTGGGAAGGCAGGAAAGATAATCTCACAGTTCCAGCAGCTGGGCAGACCTCTCAGCTTCCTGTGCAGAGACTAAGACCTGTCTTCTATATACTTGCAGCTGTGGCAGAGTCTAATTGCACATAGCCAGGCTAAGGACTGGCCCCACCCACCAATGAGCCCCTGCTGTTGCAGCCAGGCCTCTCAACAGTGTAGGGAGTGAACTATGCCTAGTGTGCCCACAGCAGGCAAATCAGTTTACTGCAGCCTTCTGGGCTGAGCTCCACCACAACAGGAGGGCAGACACAACTCAAAAAGGGACCACTGGAGCACCTGATTGTGGTGACCGGGGGGATTGCACTACAGGGCACCAGAGGAACTCTTCTATACAAGGACACTACTTTCAAAACCAGGAGATATAGCTTATTCACCTAAAATACAGAAACAAACGCAGAGTTAGACAAAATACAGAGACAGAGGAATATGTTCCAAATGAAAGAACAAGACAAAAATCACAGAAAAAGAGCTAAATTAAATGGAGATAAGCAATATGCCTGATAAAGAGTTCAAAGTAATGATCATAAAAATACTCACTAGACTTGAGAAAAGAATGGATGAACTCAGTGAGAACAACAACAAAGAGATAAAAAATATAATAAAGAAGCAGAGCTGAAGAATACAATACCTGAAATGAAAACTACTCTAGAGGGAATCAACAGCAGATTATAGCATGCAAAAGAATGAATCAATGATCCAGAAGATAATGGAGACCAACCAAGCTGCACAGTAAAAAGAAAAAAATAATAAAAATCAAAAAGAGGTTAGGGGAACTCCATGATGTCATCAAGCATAATATCATTCACAATATAACTAAGAATGACCAAAGTTAGTAGAAGGAAAGAAATAATAAAGATCAGAATGGAAATAAATGTAATAGAGATGAAAATAACAGTAGAAAAGAACAATGAAAACAAAAGCTGGTTCTTTGAAAAGATAAACAAAATTGATAAGCCTTTACTAGATTCATCAAGAAAAAAATGAGAGAACTCAAATAAAATCAGAAATAAAAGGATAGAAATAACAATTGAAACCATAAAAATACAAGGAATTATAAAAGAATACAATGAAAAATTATATGCCAAGAACCTGAACAACCTAGAAGAAATGTATAAACCTCGAAACACACAACCTTCTAAAACTGAATGAAGAAGAAATAGAAAATGTGAATACACAAATTACTAACACCAAAATTGAACTGGTAATCAAAAAACTCTCACCAACAAAGGTCTAAGACAGATAGCTTCATAGGTGAATTCTACCAAAAATTTGAATAAGAATACCTATTCTCAAATTTTTCCAAAAAACAAGAGAGGGAGGAAAATTTTCAGATTCATTCCACAAGACTAGCCCTACACTGATACCAAAACCAGACTATGACACTACAGAAAAAGAGAACTACAGGCCATTATCTCTGATGAACAGAGATGCAAAAACTCTCAATAAAATATTAGCAAACCAAATTCAATATACACTAAAAGGATCATTCACCCAACCAAGTGGGATTTATTTTAGGGATGCAAGTGTGATTCAATATTCATAAGTCAATGTGATACATCACATTAACAAAAGGAAGGATAAAAAAATCATGCAACTATCTCAACAGATGCAGAAAAGCATTTCACAAAATACCATTCATGATAAAAAATCTCAACAAAGGAGGTTTAAAGGGAAGATACTTCAGCATAGGAAAGGCCATATATGAAAACCCCACAGGTAACAACATACTCAATCAGGAAAAGCTGACAGCTTTTTCTCTAAGATCAGGAACAAGACAAGGATGTTGTTCCTTTTATTCTACATGATACTGGAAGTCTCAGCCAGAGCAATTGGATAAGGAAAAAAAAAGGCATCCTTATTGGTAAGTAAGAAGTAAAATTTTTATCATTTGTAGAAGACATGATACTATATAGAAAAAAAACTCTAAATACTCAACAAAAAAACTACTAGAACTAATAAATAAACTCATTAAAGTCACAAGATACAAAATCAATGTGCAGAAATGTTGCATTTCTATACACTAATAATGAAGTAGCAAGAGATTGTTAAGAAAACGTTTGATCCCATTTACAATTGCACCAAAAAGATTAAAATACCTAGGAATAAATTTAACCAAGGTGAAAGACCTATTCTCTGAAAACTAGAAGGCAATATGAAAAAAAATGAATATGGCATAAATGGGAAGATATTCCATGCTCATGGATTGGAAGAATTAATATTGTTAAAATGTCCATACCACACAAACCAATCTGAAGATTCAAAGCAACCCCTATCAAAATACCCATAGCACTTTTCACGGAACTAAAACAACCTGAAATTTGTATGGAACCACAAAAGACCTCAACTAGCCAAAGCAATCTTAGCAATCTTGAGAAAGAATAAAGCTGGAGGTATCACACCCCCAGATCTCAAGATATATTAAAAAGCTATAACAATCAAAACAGACACAAAAACAGGCATAAAAACAGACTCAGAGCAGTGAAATAGGATAGAAAGCCCAGAAATAAACCCATGTATAAATGGCCAATTAATTTATGAAAAAGGAGGCAAAAACATACAGTGAAGAAAACAGTCTTTTCAAAAAATTGAGTCAGAAAAAGCAGACAGCTACATGCAAAAAAATGAAACTGGAATACTTATGACTTTTAAAAAATAAACTCAAAATGTATTAAAGACCAACCTGTGAGACCTGAAGCCATAAAACTCCTAAAAGACAACATAGGCAATCATCTCCTGGATATACCCTTAGCAGTGTATTTATGGATATATCTCCCCAGGCAAGAGAAACAAAAGTGAAAATAAACTACTGGGACTACATCAAAATCAAAAGTTTTTGCACAGCAAACAAAACTGCCAATAAAATAAAAAGGCAACCTACTGAATGGGAGAAGGTATTTGCAAATATATATCCAACAAGGAGTTAATATCCATAATAAATAAAAAAAAATTTACTGAACTCAAAAAACCAAAGCAACCCATTTAAAAATTATGCAAAGGCTCTAAATAGACATTTTCCCAAAGACATACCAAAGACATACAGCTGGCCAAGAGACAAATGAAAAGATGTTCAACATCACTGATTATCAGAAAAATGCAAATTAAAACCATAAGGACACATTACCTAACACCAGTCAGAATAGCTAATATAAAGAAGATAAGAAATAATAAGTATTAGCAAGGATATAGAGAAAAGGAAACCCCCCTGCACTATCATGGGAATGTAAATTGGTGCAACCACTGTGAAAAACACTGAGAAGTTTCTTCAAAAAATTAAAAATAGAAATACCATATGCTCTAGTAATTCCACTACTAGGTATTTATTGAAAGAAAACAAAAACACTAATAAGAAAAGATATATTCATCTCTACATTTATTGCAGGGTTATTTACAATAGCCAAGATGTGAAATTAAGCCAAGTCACCAATAGGTGAATGGATAAAGGAGTTGTGGCTTATAATATATAATGGGATATTACTCAGCCATAAAAAAGAATGATATTTTGCCATTTGCAACAACACGGATGGAAAAGAAACGATTATTTTAAGTGAAATAAGTCAGACAGAGAAACACAAATACTGTATGATTTCTCTTATATGTGGAATCCAAAAACAAAACAAAACAAATGAACAAAGAAAAACAGACTTTTAAAAGTCAGAGAACAAAGTGGTAGTTGCCAGAGGGGAGATCGTTGTTGGGAGGCATGGGCGAAACAGGTGAAGATGACTAAGAGGAACAAATTTCCAGTTATAGGATAAATAAGTTACAGGGATGTAAAGTACAACATAAGAAACACAGCCAATAATATTGTAGTAACGTTGTATGGTACCTACCCTTAATTGTAATGAACACTGAGTAATGTATAGAATTACTGAATCACTACAGTGTATACCTGAAGCTAATATAATAACATTGTATGTCAACTATAAATCAACAATAAAATATAGATAAAATGTTGATAAAACTCTTGCCTGTTTGAAAGAAGTAAAGATATTGAACAATTTTGTTTTTGCTACAAAACTATCTGTTCTATATATTTTAAAGTTTTAAGAGCAACCACTACCAAGAAAAAAACAAAACAAAAAACCCTGCACACTATTGCTTCCAAGAGAGCAGAGGATTTTTTTTGTTTGTTTGTGTTTTTGTTTTTGTTTTCAGGATGAAAAAAATCAAGATAATAGAGAATAATATGAAAAAAGAAAGAAAAATATGACAACCAAAAAAATGCATACTATTCTCATCACATTCAAATATGCAAAGATGGTATACATAATTCTCACTATATTAGAAATTACAATCATTTAAGCTGATTTAACATATCTATTTAAAATAAAAATATAAAGAACTATGTCTTCTGTTTGCAACACTCTGATTTCTGCCTAAAATATTAGTATAATAGCAAGACTTGCTGAAAAGCATCTGGCAGTTCAAATGGACAATATCTGAACATTTATTTCCTTTACAAATAATACCTAAGCTGAAGTTAAATGAGAAGAAAACAATAATTAAAGACCAGAAGGAAGAGAGTCAGAAACATTGGGAGTATGGACAAATGAAGTTGTTTATAAAGAATTATATATGTACAGTTGTAAAGAGACAAGAAAAGGCTCCAGCACCTAAACATCACTCTGATCTTTTTTGCGGGGAGGGTGGTGAAGGGCAGCAGGAGAGGGAGAAAGAGAATCTAAAGCAGGTTCCATGCCCAGGGTGGAGCCCAGCGTGGGGCTTCATCTCACAACCCTGAGAACAGGACTTAATGCTGAAATCAAGAGCCAGACGTTTAACCAACTGAGCCACCCAGATGCCCCCCAGTTAATTCTTTACTCCAATTTAGCTTGTGTTCTTTCATTACAGCTTCAGACAATGCACCAGAATTCTTCTGTATGCTACAGATTAATGCAACTGCCTTGTACTGTTAAAAGCTAACTCCAGATATTAACTGCATGAAGCCTCAGCTGAAGCTACAGACGTACCTTCCCTGCCATTCCCACACAATCAATCCTCTGCAACCATCACTCCCAGCTTCTAAACTAGTAAGAAGCAACATGCTGGTCTTTATCTAAAGGGATGCTAGCCTTAGATTAGACGCCAGCCTTGCTTCTTCAGGGGGACTTAATTCATAAGCTTTCACAGTACTGTGAATCCTTTAACCACTGAAACTTAGCATCAGTGGATTTCTAAGAAATCTGAGCTCTAGACAGGTGAGTGACTTGTACCCCATCATACTGATGCAGGTGGAATAGCTCAGAACCCAAACCCATCTCTCACCTCCATGCCAGGGCTTTTCCCCTATGTCACTTATAAGGTCTAGAAGGGCACGTTTGGAAAGGACAATAAAATAACTTCATTTCTCACAGTCCCTTTGGCCTGGTTCCCCAACACCTTTCCTGTTCTAAATCTCGCTTTGCTGCAGCTGTAAGTCGTTGCTAGGAGGGCTCATGAGAGGTTCTCGGTGGAGGCTTAGAACAGTGCCACCCTCCAATCCATCATACCCTTGAAGGTTGGCATCATTCCCAGACTGTTCTTTCCCCCTCCCATCAGCAAAGCTCTAGTGAACACACTAGCTTCTTCCACGGGAGAAGCAAGTTCGGTCATTTCAATTATGATGCTACTTTATTTCTAAAAGCAGACATACAGCTTTAGCCACCTTTCCAAGGAAGCAAAACCTGCCACCAGGAAGCCACCTGATTGAACCACAGCTGTGCTAATAAGTATGTGAGAAAGAACCAAGTCCTCTCCTTAATAGCTCCAGGCAAGGGAAAAGGGTCACATTTTAGGCAACTTTCTTGGAATAACCATATTTACAAATAAACGCAAACACAAAAGCACTGGAAAATTCTTAAGTCACAAATGTTTCAGTGTGGACCAGGATCCAGAGTCAGACAGAGGAGGTGAACCCAAAAGCGGAAGAGGACTGAGGGGAGGGTGGAAGGCTGTCCAAAGGAAGCTTTCTTCCCCTTCCTTTTCTCTGACAGACAGCCCATCTGGTGGGGATTGTCCCATGAAGGAGTGACCTGGGTCTCTCAGGCAGGAAGAGAAGGCCAAGCAGGTCTCTAGTCTCATCATTCCCGATCTTACCTTGGGGCTATTAGGAACATCTTGTGACATGGACTTCATTCTCTTGGAGAGGAAAGAGAAACTACATAACTGCGGCTTTATCTATGCCTTTCTTCAGTGAAATACTTTCAGGACATCCAGGAGAAACCTAGTCCCTTTAAGGAATAAAGTTGTATTATTCAGTCTTGGTGAATAAATTAGGAACAGCTGGGAAGAGACAAAATGACTCTGTGTACATCTACTTTTAAAAGGAACATTATAATCTAATCCAGACTCCTCAATGTACAGATAAAGAAACCAGGACCCATACAGGTTACCTAACTAGACCAGCATCACAAGTCCAGTTGGTGGCAGATCTAAGAGTACAAGCCACCTTGATCATCCTTCCTCAGGACAAATGACTGTCCTACCAGACCATACCGCAGAGAGGACTCCAGAGGTTGTAGATCGCCGAGAGAAGGAAGAAACTCAGGCTGGGAGACACTGGGATGCTAGATGTTCATCCTGAATGACAGCAAGATGACTTACACAGGCAACTAACACCTGGATTCTACAAAGCACCCCAGTGTGAAAGGGAGAGGTGATGGAAGAAGAAAAAAAAGGAAAGAAGAAATACAAGCTTCTTGATGATTCACTTTACTTCAATAAGTAAACTTCAATAAGTGCATATTGATAATGAAAAGTGAAGACAAGAGGAAGATAATTAACTTATTTGAGCTAGTGACCAGATTTTCATCATAATTAAAAGATTTTTTTTCCTTAACATTCACTGGGATTAGATTCTATTATCATGTAAGTGTTTTTTATCTTGGTTCTGGAAAACCTTTATTAGAAACACTTTGGATGTTTGTCAGAATACAGATTCCTGGACTCTCCTTCAGGTTACTGACTCAGAAACCTGAATTTCAAAAAGCTTCCCATGGATACTGACAGATAAGAATCAATACCAGTCATAACCCCATCATCACAGAATTAGACAGACCCTATTTGTTTTCCAGCCCTCCCCACACCCACTTCAGAGTAGAAGTGCAGACCGGGAGTGCCCTTGGAGCCTGCCAGGCCTTGCCATCAGGCCTTCTCTCCCCACCATGTCAGGAAGGACAGATGGAGTGAACTGGGCTAGACAGTAGTTGGTTTAATTTTAAGATTTTATTTTTTTAGGCTATGAGTACGCATTTCCTTTAAAGTTGGGATGGGGGGGTGAGTTAATGTCCTAAAACAAGCAAAACAAGAGAGATTATTATTGACTTTCTGGGGCAAACCTCAATTCCTGCTTTTTCAAGTGAAGCCAAAGGCAGAGCACCCCCAGCCTAGTCAAGCTACCCAAACCCAAGTCTAGCAGCTCCTCAGATATAGACCAGTGTCAAGGGATGGCCTAGGAACTATCCTGCTCTGCTTACAACCCTAACTCCTTGGTAGGGACAGAAATCTGTGAGGAGCAAGGCACATGGCAGGGAATGTGGGAAGGGCAAGCGGCCACTGGCTGGCTCTCTGCCTGGGCCCATCCTCCGAGCTCTCCTGAGAGTAAATCAGCATGGTAGTCAGGTAGGTAAGGAGGCAGAGGAAGGCAGAATCCACACTACAGAGCTGGATTAAACTAAGGATACCTGCTCATTTTCCCAAACCAAGAATGCCCTGCAGGGCAAAAAGGGATGAAGGAGGCAACATCCTTTTCACACCCAAATTGCTGAGCATTTCTCAGAAATCTGTTTTGAGGAGAGAATGAAAATAGAGCAGTAATCACTACCTTTGAGAACTGGATTGCCTAAATATATTGAGTAGCACTCAACTCCTGATTATCTCTGCCCACTGAGGACAAAGGAATCGGCAGGAAAGAAAGAAGGCTGACACTTCTCAGGACTTGAGGGTGCCAACACTACTCCCTTAATTCTCTGGAATGCATACAAGGATTACCACGAAAGCCAAGCACAAATTCTAGCAAGTGCCTGCCCATCTTGATGAAGGTCTATCTACCTCCTGTTAAGTCTGCAGCAAGCCCTGGACATCTGCAATGGCTTACTGCCTCCCATCTTATCCAGGTTCACCTAATAATAGGACCTTTATATAAAAGTACCCCAAGGCCCTTTAGCAGTCTCCAGGAAGATTGTCTTTATGCCAGAAGATGAAGCAAAGGAAAGAGCAGAATACTGCCAGTATCTCATTCCCAGCACTTCCAAGAGGCCAGTTTTTTGTTTTTTGTTTTGTTTTTTTTTAAAGATTTTACTTATTTATTTATTTGACAGGCAGAGATTACAAGTAGGCAGAAGGTCAGTCAGAGAGAGAGGACGAAACAGGCTCCCTGCCAAGCAGAGAGCCTGATGCGGGGCTCGATCCCAGGACCCTGGGATCACGACCCGAGCCGAAGGCAGAGGCTTTAACCCACTGAGCCACCCAGGCGCCCCCAATGAGGCCAGTTTTATACTAAAATGATTTGTATTTGGGTATGTACATTGGCATGTGCATTTTCAAAGCACACATAAAAAACACTAACAAGAATAACCCTACGATGCCAATGTTGGTTATTTACAGAGATTTCATTTTTTTTTTACATTTTTCTGCACTTTCCAATTTTTATCATGAAAGTCATGATCTTTTCATAATCAATTTGCAAAATGTTACTTTAAAAGATAATAATGGGGATGCCTGGATGGCTCAGTTGGTTAAGCGGCTGCCTTTGGCTCAGGTCATGATCCCAGCATCTGGGATGGAGTCCCACATTGGCCTCCTTGCTCAGCAGGGAGCCTGCTTCTCCCTCTGCTTCTGCCTGCCATTCTGTCTGCCTGTGCGCGTGCTCTCTCTCTCTCTCTCTGACAAATAAATAAATAAAAATCTTTTAAAATTAAAAAAAAAAAAAGATAATAATGGCTATAATTTACCCAGAGATGAACATAGCATGCAAGAGAAAGATAAGGGCATTTGAGTAGTGTGGTGTCTGAAAGTAGATGAAAAAAAAGGCATAGAGATAGAAACCTCACTTTCTCTTCTCTGAAGCCCTTTGTTGCTACTGTATCTGTAAAGTTCTCAGGCCTCTGCCTCACGATTTCTTGGAGCCCCTATAGATTATATATTTCTTAAAATGTTTTAAGTTAAACCACAGCGTCCTTCAAACTACTCTATGATCAAAACTTTTTACCTGAGATGCCAATAAATGGCCAACTGATTAAAGCAAATTTTCATGTGTTACTTTCCTTCCCTCTTCTCTCATGACAAAGGTCTTAGCAGTAGTGAAAAAGCAGAAGGATGGGAGAATTATTTGTAAATTATTAACTTCTGAACAATTGAGAGGTTGAATATAGTTTTTACATCATAGAAATGATGAAATCCAACTATCAGTGGATTTCTTAAAGTTAAAAATCAAACTACACACAGGTAACATAAATGAGATGATTCTTCTCTAATCTGTCTACAGATCCCTTATTTAAGATGCTTCATTGGCTTCATCCTTCTGCAGTGAAGAGTGTATGATTTAAAATCCATCTAGAGCTGAAAAATATCCCTAACCAACCCTAATTATCAGATGAACTCGATAAAGCTTTTTCTGTTTCTTCTTTTCCACATATTTTCACTACATAATTCACACAGCATATACATAAAACTGTTTACCTGATGAAGCTCAACTTTTTTTTGCTAGGATCCATAATGCTTGAGAATGTTACTCATACTGTGCCCCTGTTTGAAGGTTGTGGTTCTCTAAAGGATGATATTAATAAAAGAAAAACTTTTGCTGCCAGATGGTAAAAATAAGGTAATATGAAACCCAGGACTGTGAAAAAGGACCATTTGCCCTTTTCTTTGATGAAATTGTCATGGGATGAAATAAATAATAGACTCAGAACCAGAGGACCTAGGTAAGCATTAAAATAAAAAACACAGCCGTGCATATTAGTAGTTACATGAACTGTCTAGATTACTTCCTTTCTGTACCTTTAAAATAGGGTTTGTTGTTGTGAGGATTTAAAAAAGGATGATGTCTGTGAAAACATTTACAATTATTATGGAACACAGCAATCTACCTGGGGGAAACAAAGAAGCTTTAATTTGGGGGCTCTATGCCCTTAGAAATGCCACCTACACAGTTTGGAAGGCCGGGAGCAGCTGACTGAGGGGGAGTTAATGAGGTAAGGTGTGGGAGAGAACAAAAAATATTTCCTCAGTTCAGGGCTAGAGGCAGTGGAACACTCCTTATCTCCCAGGTGAGTATAAGTTTCCAAGGAAGACTCTTCTTGGGAATTCTCTGTGGGAGTCAAACCATAAATTAGGAGAGACAGAAGAGTTTGGCCAGATGACTGCATCTATTAATGGAGCCCTCTGCCATGTTACCACTTAGTTATTCTACGCTTAGAGTGGAAGAGACCCAACTGCAGAAGAAATGGAAGCACGTGCAAACTGGGAAAACAGTGCTCAGCTGGGATCTTTGGGGCCTTGGGCCTGATTAACTGTCCACCAAGAGTGCTAAAGGTAGGTCTTGCTTCTGATCAGGTGTTTGGATTTTGTTCTCATTGCAACAGGAAGGTCGTGGAAGAATTTTAAGCCTGGAGTGACAGAAATCCATCCTTCCTCTTGGGGCACAACAACTACAGTATGTGCTTAGCAATGAATCAGTGATTCTCAACCAAATCCTACATTCTGTTTGCTCATAGTCACACTATGGATACTAAGGTATGGTAACACAGTACAAGTTAAAATTATAACAAATCCACCAAAAGATATACTTATTGGCCTTAAAGAAATGTTACATTGTAATTTAAGAAGTTAAAATTTCATATATTTTAATAGCTCTAATTTAATAAGGTAAGCCTGTCCTTTTGGGATCTGGCAGTGATAGCAGTTCAAGCAGGAGTGCCGTTTGAATCCCTGGAACCTAAAATAACATTTTTACAAAAAAGCAGCAGTCACTAAGTTGGCCTGGAAAGTAAGAGAACTGGAAATGTAAAGATGGTTTCTTTAACAAGTGTCATTCTACTATTTTACAGCTCTTGCCAATACAGCACTTTAAAAGATGTGCATTACAGTGAATTTCGAATTGAAAAAAGTAAATCCCAAATATGGGTAAAATTAGCAGCCCCACTCTTTGCCATTGTAATAAATGATTAAGTAGGTGTTACAAAGATGAAAAAGCAGAGCATCTCTTTCTAATCCTGACAGACATCTTCCCCTTCTTCACTGATCCTTTATCTTGCAGTGAAGACCTGCATAAGGAAGTCGGTTCCTGGTATGGTCCTGATAAGAACGCTTCTTTCTAGAGGTAGCAGCAGCAAGGACTACATTGCTTTTGCAGACACAGTTCGTGAACTTGTACCAAGTTTCTCTGAAGCTTGGAAACTGGGAAAGTGTCTGTGCTTCTGATTAATAATATTCAGCAACCAGGCTGAAACCAGAGGAAGTATAATCACAGGTAGGGAGCTAGTCAGTCACAGAGCTCCTGTGGTTGAGCGGCCCTGAGAGGGCACTAACACCACTGAGCACACACAGCCCTTTCGTGCCCAGGCGCTGACATGGTAGCCTGAGTTGAGATCCGTCAAGGGATTAAGACCTCCTCTGTCTCAGAGACAATGCAGGATGGGCCTCCTCTCAATTCCCCCCACACCCAGTTTAAATTACTCTTCTACCTTAATCTCTTTAAGACTTGAGGCTACTTTGTAATAAAACTATTCTCAATTTATATCACACATGGATGATTATTCTATCTCCCTCATACGCTATAACATCCTCCAAGTCAGAGTCGTCTCTCTTGATCCCCATTCACCCATCATATAAACATTTCAAACAGTATATGAGAAAATGACTTAAATAGTAAATGTCTTACTGCTTTGCTCCCCAAAGATAACCACTATTAAGTTTCTTACATCTCCCTCCATAAATGTTTGTGGGCATATACAAACTTTTATGTTATTCAATGTTCAATCCAATGAGCAAAACTTAAAAGAAATAGGGATTGATAATACAGAATTTTAAATCATTTCTGGTTCAGGGTAGTATATAAATAATTATAAGTAACTGCAAAATAAGATGTGTTTGTGAACATTCCAAGGCAGATACAACTTGCCTCCATCTACCACTCACACCTCCTCCATCTTCCAGGACTTCAGCAAGTACTGAGTTTGGGTAGTAGGTGGAATTACCAGGACACAAGCCTGGTAAGTCCAGCTCTGTCTCTAACACGGTGGGTATTCCCTGGCAAATCCACTCTACCTCTCTGAATCTGTTTCCTCTCTTACAAAATGAGATGGTATTTTCAGAGGTTTCTTTGAGAGTTCAGGATTGAAGCTGATAAATAAAACAGGTACACAAAGCCCAAACTATCACAGCTTCCCAGGAGTATATGCATGCAAATTAGACTGGAGCAGTTATTTAAAAAATATTTTTAATTGAGATATAATTGACATATGACATTATATTAGTTTCAGGTGTACAACTTCACATTTATATATAGTACAAAATGATCATCATGATAAGTCTAATAAACATTCAGCACCATCCCAGTTACAAAAATTTTTTTCTTGTGATGAGAACTTTTAAGATCTAATCTATTAGCAGCTTTCAAATATGCAATACAGTATTATTAGCTATGGTCACCATGATGTACATTATATCCCCAGAAGTGAGTTATTTTATAACTGGAACTTTGTACCTTTTGATCACCTTTACCTGTTTTGTCCTTACCATATTTGTGAACTTGGGTTTCTTTGGTTTTGTTTTTTAGAATCCACATATAAATGAGATCATATAGTATGTCTTTCTCTGTCTGACTTATTTCACTTAGCATAATCTCCTCTAGGTCCATCCATGTTGCCACAAATGGCAGGGTTTTATTTTTTTGTATGGTTGAATTGCATATATATGCCCCACAACTTCTTTATCCATTCATCCATAGTTGGGACGCTCGGTTTGTTTCCATATCTTGGCTATTGTAAATGACGCTGCAATGAAGTGGGGATGCACAGACCTTTTCAAGTTAGTGTTTTCATTTGCTTTCAACAAACATGCAGCAGTGTTATTGCTGGATCATATGCTAGTACTATTCTTAATTTTTTGGCCAACAGGCTTCTGTTTTCCATAGGGGCTACACCAATATACATTCCCACAAGAGTGCACAAGGCTTCCCTTTTCAACACAACCTCACCATCACTGGTTCTTATATTTTTGATGATCACCATCCTAACAGGTGTGAGATGATCGCTCACTGTGGTTTTGATCTGTATTTTTCTGACGACTCGTGATGTTGACCATCTGTATGTTGATGTTGGCCATCTGTATGACTTAATTGGAAAAATGTCTCTACAGATCTTTTGTTCATTTCTTAATTGAAGTGTTTGGGTTTTTTGCTACTGAGTTGTAGGAGTTCTTTATATATTTTGGATATTAACCCCTTACAAGATCTATGATTTGCAAATATTTTCTCCCATTCAGTAGGTCATCTTTTCATTTTGTTGACAATTTCCTTTATTGTGCAGCAGCTTTTCAGTTTGATGTAGTCCTTTGTTTATTTTTGCTTTTGGTGTTAGATTAAAAAAATCATCACTAAGACCATTGTCAAGAAACTTACCTCCTACGTTTTCTTCTAGGAGTTTTATACTTTCAGGTCCCACAACTCAAGTCTTTAATCCATTTTGAGTTATTTTTGAGATGGTCCAATTTCATTCTTTTGCCTGTGGCTGTCCAGTTTTCCCAACACCCATTCACTGAAGAGACGACCCTTTACCCATTGTATATTCTTGGCTTCTCTGTCATAAATTAGTTGACCATGTATACACAGGGGTTTATTTCTGGGCTCTCTATTCTGTTCCACTGATCTATGTATCTGTTTTTATGCCAAGACCATACTGTTTTGATTACTATAGCTTTGTAATACAGTGTGAACTCCAGAAGCATAATATTTCCAGTTTTGTTGTTCTTTCTCAAGACTGCTTTGGCTATTTGGGGTCTTCTGTGGTTTCACACAAACTTAAGAATTCTTTGTCTAGTTCTGTGGAAAATGCCATTGGAATTTTGATAAGTATTGCACCAAATCTTTAGGTTGCCCTAGGTGGTATGGATATTTTAATAATATCAATTCTTTTAATCCATGAGCACAGACTACCTACCCATTTATTTGTGTCTTTTTCGATTACTTTCATTAATGTCTTATAGCTTTCAGTGTGCAGATTTTTTACCTCAACTTTATTTATTCCTAGGTATTTTATTCTTTACGATATAATTAGAAAAGGGATTGTTTTCTTAATTTTTTAAAGGTTTTATTTATTTATTTGACAGAGAGAAAAAAAGAGAGAGAGAGAGAGAGAGCACAAGCAGGAGAAATGGCAAAGGGAGAGGGAGAAACAGGCTCCCCACTGAGCAGAGAACCCATGTGGCTCGATCCCAGAACCCTGAGATCATGACCTGAGTTGAAGGCAGATGCTTAACCAACTGAGCCACCCAGGTGCCCCTTAAGTTCTCTTTTTGATATTTTGTTATTAGAATACAGAAACACAACAGATTTTTGTATATTGATTTTGTATCTTGAAACTTTTTCTTCCATTAGTTCTACTGGTTCTTTGGTAGTTTTTAGGATTTTCTCTATGTACTATATCATCTGTAAATAGTTTTACTTCCTTTTCCTTCTGATCCCTCTCATTTCTTTCACTTACCTAACTGCTTTGGCTAGGACTTCTAATACTATGTTAAATAAAAGTGGTGAGAGTGAGCATCCTATCTTATTTCTGATTTTATCATTGAGTATGATGTTAGCTATGGGCTTGTCATATTATGGCCTTTATTATGTTGAGGTATGTTCCCTCCATACCCACTTTATTGAGAGTTTTTAATCATTAATGGGTGTTGAATTTTGTCAAGTGTTTTTTCTAACTCTATTGAGATGATCATTTAATTTTTGCCCTTCATTTTGTTAATGTGGTATATTGCACTGATTGATTTGCAGATGTTGAACCATCCGTGCATCTCTGGAATAAATGTCAATATATTCACTGTATATTGAATTCAAAGGTTTGCTAATATTTTGTTGAGGATTTTTATATCTATGTTCATCAGGGATATTGGCCTGTAGTGTTCTTTTCTAGTGGCATTCTTTTTTTTTTTTTTTTTTAAAGATTTTATTTATTTGACAGAGAGAGAGATAGTGAGAGCAGCAACACAAGCAGGGGGAGTGGGAGAGGGAGAAGCAGACTCCCCTCCAAGCAAGGAGCCTGATATTGGGCTCGATCCCAGCACCCTGGGATCATGACCCGAGCCAAAGGCAGACACTTAATGACTGAGCCACCCAGGAGCCCCTTTCTAGTGGCATTCTTGTCTGGTTTTGGTATCAGGGTAATACTGGCCTTGTAAAATGTGTTTGGAAGCATTCTCTTGGAGTAATTTTTTAAAACAATTTCCTGAGCTGTAATTCACAAGAAAATCCACATCTTGTTTTAACACAGAGGTATATCAAGCAATCTACACTGATCCTTAAGTTATCTTAGGATGCAGCCACAATCCTTCAGAAGTAGAGCCAACCTATGTTTACTCATTTCTCAGCAATGCATGTGACCTTTTCATCAGCCTCAGAGAGCTCATGACTATTTTTCCATTGTCAAGAGTCATAGGTAAGTTCAACGTTACATTCAGGAGCTATGGGTCAAACTTAAGCAAATAGTTAACATTTAATTCCCATTTGCCACCTCAGTACAATGAGCTGCCTACCAGGGAGGAGGAGGTCTTCCTGTTGATTAGACCACATATGTTGTTTTGTCCTGTTTGTTCTATTCTGACCATATCCTTTACCAGGAGCACAGATAATTATCCAAAGGAGTGTCCAAGTGATGAGGGAGGACTTACGAAATAGGGAAAAGGTCCTGGAAGTGGGTAGGGCACCATCCATGTTAAACATCTATTTGGTGATTCAACTGCAAGCTAATAGCAAGGTTACTAATAATGGATGAAAATCTTTGTTCTAGGGCAAACCTAGGAAAAGGAAAGTGGCATTCACAGTGTCTTTGTCAAGTGTTTTTGCCATTTCTCTCAGACGCAAGAGATGGAGGTTAAAAGAACAAACTCTGGAGTTAGACTGATATGGGTTCTGCCACCATTAGACTATTAACTAATCAATTCTGAGCCTCTACTGTTTATTTATTTCAAAGAGACAGACAAATCATTACATGCATTGCGCTTATCATTATTATTATCTGGAACTGTGGGTTCTGTGGGCTATCTCCTGTGAAATAAAAGACCCTTAAAAAAACAATTACAAGTGGGACACCTGGGTGGCTCAGTTGGTTGGACGACTGCTTTTGGCTCAGGTCATGATCCTCGAGTCCTGGGATCGAGTCCCACATCGGGCTCCCAGCTCCATGGGGAGTCTGCTTCTCCCTCTGACCTTCTCCTTGCTCATGCTCTCTCTCACTGCCTCTCTTTCAAATAAATAAATAAAATCTTTAAAAACAAAATTACAAGTAAAACTGAAAAATTATCTCCTGGTTAAAGTGTACTTACCTGAAAGGAATTCATAGAGCGAAGGGATGGAGGCAGTGTGGCATTATTCCTTGATAATATCAGCAGCAGCTCCAAGCAGGTTGCAGAGGGCAGGGTTAGAGAGTGGATGCTGATGTCACTTTCCCAAGCACTGCAAAGCCTGAAACACATTGATGTGTATAATTACATAATTGTATGGCGCCTAGGTGGCTCAGTCGGTTAAGCATCCAACTCTATTTCAGTTCAGGTCATGATCTCAGGATAGTGAAATCCAGCCCAGTGACAGGCTCCAGGTCCAGCAAGGAGTCTGCTACATATTCTCTCTCTCCCTATGCCTCTGTCCCTCCCCCACCCACTCATGCTTTCTTTCTCTCTCTCAAAAAATAATAATAATTTCATAGTTGTATCGGATCATAATTATTTCAAAAATCTGATGGAGAAGGAGAAGACTTTCAAGTGTAGAAGGGAAAAGCAATGCACAAAAACTAGAAATAAAATGGTTATACTAAAAATTCAGAGTAAATATCTAAGACATTTTTATAGTGTTTTTGATATAAGACAGATTCCGCAATTTTTTCAGGTCAACACTGCATACTCAAAGTTTAAAAGTCAGATGAAATATGGTCTTATTTGTGAGGGGTCTATTTGGGGTGGGGGATGGATAACAGCTAACATATTGAATGCTTCCCATATTCTATGCCTTCTTCTACATGTAACATCATGTTTGCCCTTCAGATACCTATGAAATGAACTGTCACTATCCTCATTCTACCGATGTGGAAATTGTTTGAGCTGGATATGCCCTATGAAGTGTCTAGTTCGTTGATTTTCAAACCTTTAAAAAGTGACAGAATCCTTTTATCAAAAAGTCCTGTGAAAGCTCCATCTATAATACAAATAAAAGCAAAGCTGCTCTGTTGGAAAGGGAAAGGTTGGCAGGAAGCTCCCTTCATCTTCCAAAGTAGCCTATGAAGCATCTCTGCTACATCCTGTTGAACTTACTTGAGAATTATTTCATTCAAGAAATGAGGAAACCAAAGGCTAGAAAAGTAAAGAGACTTCTCTGGGATGAGGTATGTGTTCAGAAATGATATGATTGGGTATAGAACCCTGGCTTCCTGAAATCCTATATCTAGTGCTTTAAGTAAAGGGGGAAATCAGAAAATCACTATGGGAAAAAAGTGTAATAAGAATAGGATATGTTTTTTCTGTCAATTCTTCTATTTACTTATTTCCTATCTGTGCCCCTATCAAAGTATCTCTTATCACTGTCCTAATTTTTAAAGAGAAACCTCTGTGTGTGTGTGTGTGTATTATTTTTTGGCCATTTACATTAACTTCTTTTTGTGAAGCTACCTTTAACCCTGTCGGTGAATTCTGGAACATCAGAGAGCATTGGTGGCTGAGGGCATAATGGATTTTAACGTTTATATGGTAAGTGATAGCAGATCGGTTAGCTGTGTCATCAATCAGTTTACTTATACTAATACATTTCTGATGTGGGATAGGGAATTAACTCTTCTTTGAAGCATTTGCCAGTTAGTTGAACTAGAATAGGACACTGCCCACTTTCCCCCAAAATGCTCTGTTTTCAGCAAGGGCACATTTGGAATGTCTTCTCCGTGTTTTAAACACTTCTTTGTTATTTTCTGTTGATTGGCTATGTTATTCTTTCTCCTTTTATTAGTTATACAACATTCTCAACATTTCTCTGGGGTAGAAATAAAAATCTCACCGTCTTTGGCAAAAGTCAAATGCAGTACTAGTGCAGTGGCTCTAAGCTCATTCTCCCAACCCCTTTCTTATGCCCTCTATAAACCACACCATTACTTGCATTACACTAAACACAGAAAGTCTTCTCATGCAGTTTTCTGGACCTGGAAGGCTGTTAGGCTACCTGGTGAACTTCTGTTCAGCCTGCAAGACCCACATAAGTATCATTTCCTTGGAGACATCCTCTTGTTCCCTTTATAAGAATTAACTACTTAGGGCACCTGGGTGGCTCAGTGGGTTAAGCCTCTGCCTTCAGCTCAGGTCATGATCTCAGGGTCCTGGGATGGAGCCCCACATCAGGGTCTCTGCTCTGCAGGGAGCCTGCTTCCCCCCTCTCTCTGCCTGCCTCTCTGCCTACTTGTGCTCTCTCTCTCTGTCAAATAAATAAATAAAATCTTTAAATTAAAAAAAAGAAGAATTTACTACTTGCCCCATACCATATTTGTACCCATTACAACACTTAACCACCACCCTATACTTGTATTCTTATGTGAGCTGTATGACTCATCCTAGACCAAACACGAGCAACCATAACCTGCAGATTCCTCTAACTTGGCTGCTCAGTGTGGAAAGAAAGATGGGATTAGTTGTTCTTCCTCTGGCACACCCAGTCACCTTTTAGTGGCTATAAGAAAAACATTCCACTTACATTTGTATGTTCAATAATTTAATTTAATTTAATTTCCAAGTGTTATTTTTATAATCAGAAATGGGACTTTTGGATCACACAAAGAAATGTTTAACTGTTACTCAAAGATGTTAACATGCTGCTAAGTGGCTATGGTGTGATCTATCAAAATCGACACACAAGTAGAAATTAAAATATATTAGCACTCCTTGTCACTGAGGAGTAACAAGCACTCTTGGACAAGTGTGGTTTCCTCATGAGATCCTGGAGTTCAGACATATTCTATACAATGTATTAAACCACCAAAATTTACACAAAAGGACATTCATCACACTAATGATATCCATATTCACCAAAAAAGATACAATTAGTTATATATGTTAGTTATTCACGTCTCTACGTAATTACAAATATTTGCATGGTATGTGAATTCAACTTTGGCATTTTATTTTTATTATTTTTTTATTTTTTTATGAGATGCCACTAAAGCTGTATTTACTCACTATTTATTTTTTATTTTATTATGTTAGTCACCATACAGTATTTTAAATCTAATCCTTCAAGTATTCTGTGAGTTAACAACTTTTATCCCTACTGAAGCTCATGAAGGTGACCAGTGTTGTCCTAATCACATGGTAAGCGAGGGAAAAGAAATTCAAGCATGATCCTCTCCACATAAATTTCATTCTCTTTTATATCCAGAAATGCTTTATATTTCTGGACAAATTCTATCCCCCAAAATTGAAAAGCCCAAGGGTAAGTATGGAGTAAATTTTAGATATCTTAGAACACCTCATTTTCTAATAATTCGAACCACCTTATTTTTAAAATTAGACAACCCAGCTGGACCTAGGATGGCTCAAAGGCCTAATATTCATCCTTTATTTATCCTAATATTTATCCATTTATTCTTTCTTTTCCCATACTATATATTCATTAGCCCCAGGATTTACCTTTTTATTGTTAAGTTTCATAAATGTTCTCTATAATCTTAACTACATATTAATCACATGAAACATCCATATATGTGGACAAAAACAGAGTAACACATGAAAAAATAAATGGTAACAGCTGTTTTGGAAATTTAGAACTATGGTTAACTTTTCCCCGAAACTTCAGTTAATGTTTTTACATTGTGGTTTCTGTTTTGTTTTGGTTTGGTTTGGTTTTGTCTTGCTTTGTTTTGACTTAGGAATAAAGAAATGAAGAAAGCAAGAAGATGAAGAAATGGTCTGTCATATTTAAAATTCAGTTTATCTTAAAACTACCACCAAACTCACTATGAAAATTTAAGGCATATGTTAATTAAGCCAGAAGTGATCCTTGAGACTATCTACCCCACGGCTCAAATATCAATATAAATTTCTGTTAATGATATAAACATTTTAAGAAATACAGGATTATAATAATCCAGAATTTGATTATTTCTGGCATTTCCTGCAAAAACATCCTAGTCTATTAGACCTAAATCAGTAAACTTCCACCATAAAACTGGCAAGAAAGATAATTCAAAGAGAATTAGAAACTTAACATTAATTGAAATCTATTTTGGTGATTTTTTTTAAATTTAATTTTATTTTTTCAGTGTTCCAAGATTCATTGTTTATGCACCATAGTCAGTGATTTTTAAAGTAGTGGGAAAGAAGCATTCCTAAGAGACTAGAATCATCAGCCAGGTGACCTTAGTCAAAGAGACCAAAATGGAAGCAGAGGACACACCATCCTTATTTCGGAACTTTTGCCTTGACAAAATTCCCTAGAGAAGCAACTATGGCCTCTCTATTTTTAAAGAGGCAATGAGAAGGGGGTTAAAGTCACTTTCCATCACTTCTAACAAAAATAGTGAAATTCAGAATGAATCAAACACCAATAAATACTAAGAAAAGAACTTGAAAAAATAGAAAGGTGATGCATTCTACTAAAAACCAGAGGTTGTTAATGTAATAGATGAAAACGACAAATAGAGATGATAAAACAACTCTACCAAAAATTAAAATATTTCAAATGAGTCCAACATACTACATAAGAAAAAAATAACATGGTATGGGAGAACTCAAGATGAAAACAGTTAATTTAAATGTCATGTTTTTCATATTTTTGCAATGGATCTAGATTCTTCAGTCCTTAGAAGGACCTAAGAAAGCAAATACCCTATTAATGATGTTAAAATATAATACTGTTTATACCTGTATATTTTTAAATTTTATTTCAAAGCTGTAACAATGATAAAGCTCATCAATTTAAGCTCTTAAAATACCAAAACAAGCAAATGACCACAACTAAATGGTAGACTTATTATGAACATACAACTATTTAATAAATACTTTAGAGAAGGAATCAAAATTTTATAAATTCTTATATTATCAAGAACAAAAAATTCAGAAACAACCAAATATACTGTTTAATTATTATAATAAACCATATAAACTCCAAGATATTTAGGTATTTTAAAAGAACGAATTCATAAAAATAGAAGCTGGAAAGGATGTAAACCAAATGCTCCTTATAAATTTCAAAATAAGGTTCAATAATTCACAAACAGCACTTCTTCGAAATTACAGTATTTTCTTTGAAAATTATAGGAAAAAAATTGAGTTTTTTTAAGTCCAAATGTTAACACTGTTCTTCCATTCTCTTTAAGGGGCTCTTAAGAGAAAAAAAACTAGGTACACAATTCCTGAAAGCTATGCCTTTTAAACTTTGTCCATAAGACATATGAATTGTTATAGGCAATCTCTCTCTCTCTCCCACAAATCAGAAAGCATGGGGAAAATGGTCCTGCTTTGAATAAGCTACCAAAAAGGCAATCTCAAAATTAAGTGCATTTATTCATGCCAAAAAACAATAAAAGATTTTGTTTTTCATAAATGCATGTATTATTACAAGATACCACTTGTTGAGAACTTAAGGATTATACTGGCAACACTTTATTTATTGTTGTTTCCAAGTATTTTGCAATTTATAAACACTGGTTTTATTTAAAAAAATTTTTTGAGTATAGTTGACACACAATGTTATATTTGTTTCTGGTGTACAACATAGTGATTCAACTTTTCTGTACATTAGGCTATGCTCACAAATGCAGCTATGATCTGTCACCATACAATGCTATTACAATACCCCTGGACCATGTTTCCTATGCTGTGACTTAGTCATTCCATACCTGGAAGCCTGTATTTCCCACTCCTCTTCACTCATTTTGCCCATCCCATAACCCCCTTTCCTCTGGAAACCATCAGTTTATTCTCTGTATTTATAGGTCTGATTCTGGTTTTTGTCTATTCATTTGTTTTCTTTTTTAGATTCCACATATGAGTGAAATCATATAGTATTTGTCGTTCTCAGTCTAACTTATTTCACTTGGCACAGTACCCTCTAGATTCATCCATGTTGTCGCAAATAGCAGGATATCATATTTTTATGGCTGCCTAATGGCAACATTTTCATTAAAGGAGAGAATATACCTCTTTGAACATGCTTGCCAGAAACTTCATAATAATGTTAGAATAGTTAGAAGTCCATCAAAAAAGGCCAGCTAGCTAGTCCTTCAGATTTTTTTAGCTTTTTGTTACAAAAAA
The DNA here is from genome assembly GCF_010015895.1 of Lontra canadensis. Classification (NCBI taxonomy): domain Eukaryota; kingdom Metazoa; phylum Chordata; class Mammalia; order Carnivora; family Mustelidae; genus Lontra; species Lontra canadensis. Next base: position 2,162,605 of record NW_022631008.1, read on the forward strand.
ATTTCAAATATACGAAAGTATATTTGGAAGAAAATAAATTCAAAAACCAATCTTATACCCTATTCTAAATTAAATTCAGGTGTATTAAAGGCATAAACATAAAAAAACTGATTAAAAAAATCTTCCCAGAAAATCTAGGAAAAGTATGACAAGCTTATAAGCTTGTGGTTTTATATATATGGTTTTATAATTTTATATATATGGTTTTATAATTTTTTAAAAAGTGTATTGTTAAGAAATTAAAAAATTAAAAAAAAACACAGGCAGAGGAAAGGAAACTTTAAGAAAGAAAGAACTCCCATATTCTCCTATATACTTATAAAAGGAAGACAACACAAATCCACTTTTAAGTAGTGAATTTTAACTTTCGAGTAGTGAATCTTAATCCATTTGAGGGTGAGAGGTCTCTATGACAATATGATTAAAACTATAGACTCTCTCCCCACAACAGTTCTCATTTTTTAAAGACTGATTGATTGATACAGTAAGAGTGAGAGAGAGCAAGAGAGCATAAGCAGGGGGAGTAGATGAGGGAGAGGGAGAGGCAGGGTCCCCACTGAGGAAGGAGCCCATGGTGGGTGGGCCCAATCCCAGGACTCTTGGATCATTACCTGAGCCAAAGGCTGACACTTAACCAACTAAGCCACCCAGGCACCCTATCAGCAGTGCTCATTTATACAAAAAAAAATTCTGCACATAAATTTGAATGTTTTCCAGGTCATCCAATTCCCCAAGCCTAATCATGTCCCTCTTTTGTATTAATGGAATTATATAATATGTGACCTTTTTTGTCTGGCTTCTTTGACTTAGCATAATGTTTTCAAGATACATGGATCTCAGAGTAGGACCTCTTGCTTTTAGATTAAAACCTGATTTCTAATTTACCACTTTTTATAAAATATTAAAAACAGTTCCACCTTTAACTATGTATCATAATATCTGTTAGCGTATTAATAAGTATAACCACTTACAAAAAGCTTTCAAAGAGTTTTTGAAGAGGTCTCCTAGCTCACATTTTTACCTCATTCCATTACCAGGGAATATCAATTGAAGGGAAGCCCGAGAAAGGCACTTCCAACGCTTTAATCACTTTACTGAATAACTGGAAATCAAAGTATGAGGGTTGGGATGTAATAAATTAGGTCCACTCCAATAACATTCTCCAAAGTAAACCTCACTACTGGCAACCACTCGGTTCCCTGTCCCATCGGGGGCCAACTCAGCCAGCACGTTCATTAATCAACACTGCCCAGTCTGCCCCCCACAGTTTAAGTCCTTTACCAATGGGGAGGGAAAAGTGTGATGCACAAAGTACAAAGCAAAAATTTAAGGCTGGTTTTATTATTTCCTAGGCTTAGTAAAACATATAGGTTTTCTTCATTTTTCAATTCAAATTGGTTGGCAGTGATCGTATTGAGATGTACTGTGAAACCATGTTTGGTCTCAGCAGAAGAGAGAGAGATGATCTGTTAGAGTTCTAATAGCCCATGGCTTCAGACAGGGATATATTTCTGGGGGTCTGACACTCTCTCCAACTCCACTCTCACCTGCCTTTACTGAACACCGTCAACTTCAGTACCCCTGGCTTCTCTCTTCACCTCTTTCTAAATCCACCCTCAGACAACCTTCTCCTGGGAATTCATACACTCTGCATAAAAGGGTAACTGGCAATGGTATAACTCAATTCAGATGAATTAGGCCTGGCTAATCCTGGTATCTTAGTTATTAAGCTATACTAAATTACATAACCCAAAGTCACAATTGGCTCTGTCTGACCCATTAAAAAGCAAATCCCAATCACTAAAATTGTGTCCCTCCATGTGGAGAGATGAGAATTTAAATGCCAAGATTGCTAACCTACTCGTGCTCTCTATGCAAAGATCCTTGATTTTAGAAAATGTCCTCTTATTTAAGACTTTAGACCTTCTGTGAAATCACCCATCAATGTAACTCCGGTAGAGTGAAAGCACAGTTGGACACATCCATTTCAGGTAAAGTAAGAAAATCAATTTCCAAGTAATGTGCATAGAGAAAATTAATTTCTACCAACTTAAATTCAATACCTCTGATTCTTCCATACCTTAATAAAATAAACACTAAGATCGACCAGGTCAAGCCAGAAAGTCTCCTAAATTTTATGTCTATCATTTACCCTTTAGCCCTAAAAAGATATGATTTTAGCAACTGGCAAATATGCTCTGAAGTTTTATTCAAGAATTTTATGAGTTAAGACGTATTCCCTAGGAGGAGTACCTTAAGTCAAAGAACAGAAATACTTGACTAAATTTTTCCAAGGCAGAATCAAATATTATTAAATGGAAGCTTCTGGAACCTAGGAGGACTTTCATTGAAACCTTCAAAGGCAATGATTTTTTACAAAATTACTAAATTCATAATATTCTCTTTCCTTGCCACCATACCCTTGAAATGAGGCATCTCCGGTAGCTGGCTTCACTATTCTACATTCTGTTCATTTCGGAGAGGCTACTCTCAATATCTGAAACCAAGGAGGGAAAAAAAAAAAAAAGACAAATACAGTGTCTGTATATATAATTGAGGTAGGAAGGAGGGAAAGTGTTAAATATGGGATATTCAAGAGATCAGTATTTTAGAAAAATTTTAAAGTTATTCTCAGAAATTGGTTAAAGATACTTAAGCATCTAAATTTACCAGTGCTAGAAGAGCTAGAAAAGCTAACTTGTCCCTTTTTTCAGCAGTGATACATCATACTGTGAATATAAAAAATACTGTCATCTTCTGAACCAACTTATAATGATGAGAAATTATTCGTGAATGTTAAAATAAGGGAAGCTTATATTTTTTAGCCTATAAAATAGAAAGAAAGCAAAAAAATGTTTCTTGATGATCCAAATAAAAGAAGCTTATTTAGTTTTATTTTAAAAAACAAAATACTTCATTTATAACCAAAGTATTTTTATTAAACTACTGATATAAACATTCAAATATATAAATTTGCTTTAGTTAGTAAAATAAACAAATAATTTTCAGTGAAAGTAACAAAATTATACTTTTGATACCCGAGTTCATCTCTTATTAACAACCGAAGTACTTAATTCTGCTTTCTAATTTACTCACAACACTGACTTTAATAAGTCACTGCTTCAAAGTATGGAACCCCCCAAAATCAAGACTTAAATAATAATTATAAATCTATACTGACATGGAAGGCACACTATTTTGATCATTTAAACACACACACACACAGACACACAGACACACACACACACAAAGCAAAACGGTGCACCTATTTTGGCTCAGTGCTTAAGTGTCTATCTCTTGATTTCAGCTCAGGTCATAATCTCAGAGTCATGGGATAGAGCCCCAAATCCAGCTCTGTGCTCAGTGGGGAGTCTACTTCTCTCTCTCTTTTTCTTCCCCTTTCCCCATATTTCCCCCTGTTTGGAGGTGCTTGCTCCCTCTTTCTCTCAAATAAATAAATAAAATCTTTTTTTTTTTTTAAGAAAGGAAATGAAACTTATTTTGGAATGTTTATTAATATGTATATTAATATTATATCAAATAAAATCAGCCTTTTAAGCAAGAAACAATCAAATCATCTTACCAAGTACTTTAAATCTTTCATTTACCCAAAACTAACCTAATAGGTAGTCTTTTCCATGAAAAAACATAGTTGAGATGATAAATTTGGAATTCAAGATTTTTATCATTGTGAGCATCACTCAAGTTGATCTAGATATTAAAAATCCATTGCCTACAAGTTGACAAATTTGGTGGTTGCTATTAATAGGATTCTTTACTTAGATCACAAAGAATAGAAAATAAAACAAATGACTGACTACTTGAAGTGACCTAAGCAGCTATATTATCTATCAAGAGACTAAATAAAGAGATGTTAATAGTACTAGAGAGCTTTCTTTATTTTCTTTCCTTTTTTTTTAATGCTAGGAAAAAAGTTTGCATCCAAAGACTATAAGGCACAATTACTTCAGAAAATTTCCCTATGACCTTGGAACAAGGCAAAAGCCTAGGGTTATCTGCCTTAGCACTTTGCCAAAACAAACCAGGGAATGTGAATCCTTTGGAAAATCAGTGTCCAACCTAGCATCCATTCATATTTTTGTTATGTCCAATAAAATCATAGTAATAGCCAATCTGCCTGGTGCGATGATCCCATTAGGTCTTATAACCTAAGCAGAGTCAGCTTAAGTCTAATCAGACCAAACAGCTGTTTTAACAGTTGGGTTTCTCCAAAATTAAAATATTCTATTCCTGACAGTGCCTAGCAACTCAACTGTTGGAACAGCTGCTCAAGTTGAAGAGGTAAAATCAAGTGTACATACAGTCTTCTTCCCATTTGCAACTGCTGTGAGATTCTTTCAGAAGAGAAGTTCCTAAACTTAAGTTCATGTTGACATTTCCTAACCTGTTTAAAATTTTATACTTGCACTGCCTCTCTCTCTCTCTGACCTTTGGTCAATATTTCTGCCATCATCATCTCTCTTGGTGTTTGCCCTTTGCCTCCTTCCTACTCTAACCCACAACTGCCAGCTGGTGGTTCTGTACTTCCTTCCTTAGAAATATCATCTGTGTGCTTTATACTCTCATTCCTCTCTCTATTGTCTTAGAAGTATTTTTACTACCTATGAAACAGAGGTTATAACTCAGGAGTCCCCAGACTCCACTAAGTGATATACTCTTTCCTATGACATACATTAGCACTATTCAGGTTAACTTTTGAAGTAAGAACCTTAAAAACAATCTTAAAATGCTCTCTGGCTAATGGTTTTCATTTTTGGTTATTTTATAAGTGTTTTCAAGATTCTGGACTTGTCACCATGATCTCATTATTCAGATATGTCATCTGTTGAATTTTTAAATATTTACTCTGTAGCTGAGAAACCTTTTCACCAACAGTCCTATTACCAATAATGAGTGTTTCTGTCTCTCCATCTCTCTACCCCACCTTTCCATCCATGCATTCATCATTTTTCTAGCACCTTCTCATTTTAAAATTTCTGCCAACTGGACTGGACATACCCAGACTAAATTGACTCTGATAAGCTCTTGAAGTCTGCACAAGATCTTGACCCTGATTTTGTAACATTTGCTTTTTCCCCTCACAATGTCCTCACTCCTTTAAATTGTACTGCATTACAGATAATTTAAAATCCTGGTTCCCAGGGTCTGTCTAAGAATAGATTTAGGGCAGGACCCAGACTCATCAAACCGGAACATACCTACAAAGATGCTGAATATGTTTCACGATTACAAATTTTTTTCCTGCAGCAGCTCCAGCTCTTCTGCTAGGCTATGTATGGAGTGATTCTGGCACATTAATCTTAGAAACAACCTCTCTCCTGTGCCCCACTTCTCATTAGGGGAGGGTAGAAGCCAAAGATACACTTCAACAAGTGCAGATACCATAAATGAAGAGGTGCTCACAGACCTTGTACCAGACAACACAGTCCTGGGGCAATATGACTCTAAGGGAGACACCGGAGTGCCCTGTGAAACAGGGCTCTCGGGCTGGAAGTCATTTTAATATGTCATTTCAAACTCTAAATTACAAGTATCGCAAAGCTAAATTTTTTTAACTAAAGGAGACTTTGAAATACTGCTGGCTCTGCTGTCACTATCCCATTACCATAATGTCAGTGCAACACTGGCCCCAAAGTTACCTAACTTTGTTTCTGAGTCGGTCTGCAGAATAGGATTCATTCTTCTAGCTTACAGTATTGTTAAGATCAGTTTTGCTTCATGGGGCTAAACATAGAAAAGTTTTCATTTTTAATAAGAGCTTAGATAAATAACCCTAAATCCCAAAGGACCTCGTTAAAGCAGTCTCATAAAAGTTTTACACTTGCATATGAGTTTGAAAAAGAAAATGTCTACCTAGCAGTTTGAGCTCCTGCTGACTTCTCTAGCCTTGGGGAAGTTATTGTTGAAATTCATATGTCTTGCTATTTCTGATGATTTAAAGCAGTCTATTATGATAAATCACCATGAAGTACACCAAATGAAAGACACTGTTCAAACAAAAATTTCAATTTTAAATATACAAAATACACACAGTGCACTCATCCGTATGTTTAAATAGCACTAAGGTTCTTATACATTACTCACCTAGCCACATATTTTATCCTCACAGCCTAGGATGCAAAAACATATTTTGTATGAGGTGATCTATTTTCCCTTTCTTTTTTTAGGAGGTCATTTCAACACATTTTGACTCTACTCTGGAGAATTAAAGTCCTCACAGGAAAGTTCCAACGAAATGGGAAACTAAATCAGTTGGAATAACAAGAACATAAGTAGTGGGCAATGTTAACATTTCCTCATATCCCTCATAGGACCCGGGAAGATCAAGACTGACACAGTATATTTAAAAGGTGAGAGAAGGATTGAAAATAGAACAGAATCTCCTATGTTCAAACAATAAAACACTAGAGATGGCTTTTTAAAAATGCCTCAGTACACAGCACCTCATCTTGCAATATGATAAGTGCCTAATTAATATTCACTTAGTGAACTTGAAAGAAATCAGCTTATAGATCATTTTCTGCCATTTTATCCATTATGGGACCATCATTATTCATGCTTCTCAGGCCTTGGAATCAGTGACCAGGAGTCTTTGCTCAACTCTGAAAGTTTGTTAGATGTCAGTGATAGAACTTTAGAGCAAAATCCACCTTGAGAGGAATTCAGCCCCTCTGCGATATTACTCACATGTGGCTGTATGGTCTTTGCTTGAAAAACACCAGTAACAGGGAGACTCACTGCAAAGCAGTTCTTTAAATGAAGTGAAATCTGCTCTTCAGAACCTGAGCTTTTCAGAAAGTGCCTAACAACATTTAACATTTTCTCCTGATTTTTATCTAAGATAGACATTCCCCATTTCCTCTAACAGGAAATATCCCATTTCCTAAACATTCCTTTTTTATGACCCTTTATTAAAACAGCCCTACCATTATCTTCATCAGTGCAGAACGAAAATCTGCATAGGATCTTTCACATGTATCAGTTCATTTAGTCTTCACATGAACACTGTAAAATGAGGTTTCATTTCACCTGCTTTACAGAGAAGCAAAATTAAGTTCAAGAGGTTAAATGACATACATACGGCCTCACAAAAGCAGGGCTCAGATCAATACCTCTGACTCCCAAGTGTTTTCCATTATACTTTTAAATTTCAGTCTTTTCACCTATAAAATGGGCGTAATAGTATTTGCCCTTTAAGTCTCAAAGATTTCTTGTGAATATCAAATGAGATAATGTACAGAATAAAACACAAAAAGCAGGTTTTTACTGCAAAGATCATTCATATGCAGAAAAATCTATGCTCTTTCAAGTATTTATGAATAGGAGAAGTCCAAGTCACAGGTAATGTGAATGTCATTGCTCTTTGCTTTCAGAATTCAAAGCATATGGCAACTAAATGCTAGGAATAAACTAGGAATATAAGAAGACTAATCCCTAAAAAGATATGGGAAAGTCATTCATACTTTGGAGTTTAGAATTCAATTAAGAAAGCACTTTCCTACAAAAATTATTTAATTTTTGCCTTTAATAAATGCTTAGTACACTGTCAGCCTTGTAAATTATATTACAGTATGTTATAGATTTTTGTGGACTAGCTTGGAAATTTATTTGACATTTGATAACATAATTCTATGAGGTACTCTGTTCTAGTTCTAGGAAAGAAACCTTGGGACATATCAATTTATAAGAGACTTTTTTTCCCTTTTGTTAAGGTTTATTAATTTTCTAAGGCATAGTAGGATATTTTAAAATAATTAGTCTTATTTTTCAAGGAGATTAAAGTAGTAGTATACATTCTAGAGCTAGTTGAATGGAAAACTGACTTTCGATTCAGGTACATTTCATCAAGTACTGCTACAAAAACATCACAATAAGATGAGGATTTTCTTAATTTAATTGTTTTCTAGAAGTATGATTTGATAAACAAGTAAGCAGAAATCTATAATAAACTGCCTCTATTTCTCCATGAAAACGAATTAAGCTAAATTTTAAAAGTGTTTTGTCAAAAATTTGAAAGATACACAGAAGTATGAAGAAACACAATGGACACCCACATCCCCATCACGAACTTCAACATTATCAACGGCTAATCTTGTTTCAGTTATGTTTCCCACCAAATACCCTCAACCCCTGATTTTTTTTTAAAGTAAGTTCTACAAATATTACTATGTTATCTGTAAATATTTCATAACGTACTCTGAAAGACAGGGACCCACAATATTATCACACCTAAAAAAAATTAATAGTAACTCTTCTTCAATGTCATCAAATGTTCATGTCCTCAACTCTTTTTAATATTTTTTTTCAGTTCATTTAAATTGAGATCCACATAAGTTCTATCATGTATTGTTTAAGTCATAAGTTTCTTTTAATCAATAGATTCTCCTTCTCCTTACCTTTTTGTTTTCCACTTGCTAACTTCTCACTGAAAACTAGATTGTCTTATAGGGTTTCTCAGTCTGAATTTTGCCAATTACAACCTGATGGTATAATTTAATGTCCTTCTCTCCTGAATTTCCTGCAAGCTGAGAGTTGGATCTGGAGACATGACCAGGCTTGATGCGTTGGGGAAGCTTACTTCACAGGTAGGGTTATATACTTCTGTCAGGAGACATAGTAATCACCCCCCCACTCCCCCTACATACACCACCAATCCCTTTTTCTTTCTTTTTGTGATGTTTCCAAGTTCCATGATTTATGATGGATCAGTAAATGGTGATATCCTAATTCTAGGATTTCTTTTTGATTGATCAGCTGGAATCTTTTCAAAAAAGAAACTTCCCTTCATCATCTATTTGGTTGCTCTGAGGTAGGGTTCAAAGAAGGAAAGCAGGATGAATGCTAGATTCTTTTCCCCCTTTATCATCCCGTTTTCAAAGCAATGAGATGGCTCACTAGCATCTTCCAAAAGTAATGCCCAGTTAAATTTCTTGGATTTTTTTTTTTAAGTATCATTAGGAACTTATGGATCTAAACGTATTTATTGCTTTTTCCGTATATTACGTTCTTACCCTACTGATACTCAACCCATCTTTAGCTGGTGGAGCCTATTCAAGTTGTCTCTTCTGTCCTTCTGACATGACCCTGATATTTGAGAACTTACTTTCAGTTAGAAGATACTAGAAGTTCTTCTTATACACTGCCTGTATACACCTGTAATCATCCACTGCTAGATGGAATCTTGGTTGCTTTTAGTGGGAAATGGTAACTAGAGACCAAACAATCTGGGCTCTAGGAATGCACTGTCAAAGGATTAGTCAATGTTTTTAGGCCTTTCTCAGCAAATAAAGCTAAAAAGTGTTATCTTTTAGGATTAAAATAAATCAGTGTTTTCATTTTAATTTTCTATTTCAAATCCAGGACTACAGAGTTTTAGGTTAACCTCATCAATCTTGCATCAATATCTTTTTCCTTAGCCCAAACTCCCAGTTTTCATGACACCAACAAAACTACTCATTGATTTACCCTAAAATGCACATACAACAGTCTCAGTGTTATCAGTACCACACTATCACCAATAGTATGATTGTTGAGAAATTTTAGGATTTTTAAACGTTTTCTTTTGTGTCATTAGGGTATGTCCCAAGAAAGATGTACAATCCAATTACTGTGTTTTAAAAAGTCTCCTGGAGCCCTTCTTCTTTATGCATTTATGTTACCAACTTATATTCTTCTAAAATTTCTTTTAGAGTTTTAGGGATGGCTTTTAAAAATTATATTCTGTCTTATAATTAAGTAAAATATATGCTTGTTCCAAAGACAGATCTATAAAATCAGGTAAATTTTAAAAAGTCTGATTTCTATTTTTATTCTATTCATCCTCTTCTTATCATCCTTTTTAATAAACACCATTTAAATTTTCAAATATATTCTAACTATTCTTCGATAAACAGTGGCCTACTCTATTCAAAAACTTTCCTCCCATCTTCTTCACATATTTTTCTTCATTTTCCCATAGCAGTCTGTCATGACTTTTTAGTTTTATGGTTCTTAATTGAAAGCATGCTTCAAAATCAATCTAGTCCTCTACTGATAGACATTTGGGTTGTTTCATTCATTCATGCTACTGACAATACAAATAGTACTAAATTGAATAGTTCTGTGTGTTTGTCTTTTCATTTTTGGCCAATGTCTCACTGAAATAAATTTCCAGAAGTGAGACAGCCCCATCAAAAGGTGAGTGCCCATGTAATTTTGCTACATTTCCTTCCATAAGGATTTTCGTTTTGTGTTCCCAGTATTGTTCGAGACTTCCCATTTCTGCAGTTTCACCAGTAGAATATGTTGTCAAACTTCTGGATTTTTGCCAATCTAATAAAATCTAATATAACGTTTTATTTTGCATTTCTTTCATTGAGTGAGATTGAACATCTTATGTTTAAGAACTGTTTTGCATTTTTCCTATGAAATATCTATGAATATCTGTAGTCCATTTTTTTATAGGGTTGTTAGCCTTTTTTCTTCTGTGTGTGTAGATTTTCATACATGAGGGGTATTAGCCTTTGTCTGTGGTTGAATTTACAGAAAGTTTTCATAGTTATTCTTTTTTTACTTTATGATGATTTTTGAACAAAAGTTTTTTTTTTTTTAATTTCTATGTAATCAAACTCACCACTCTCTCATTGCTCTTAGATTTTGAGACATAGAAAAATTTTCCTCACTCCCAGGTGATGAAAGAATTCAGCACAGTTTTTTTGAACTTATGTGGTTTCCTTTTTTAAAAACTCTGACCCACTTGGAATTTGTCATAGTGTCTGATGTGAAGGTTAAAATCTTATTTTTTCCTTGTATATATACCCAATACTAATTATAAATTCTGTATTTACTAATTTGTGCAGCCACCTTGATTATATTTTCTATTTCCATATGAGATCAGGTCGATTTATACTGGATTCCAATAGTCTGTCTATTCATACTATTTTAACTACAGTACCTTAATAATATGCTGTAGTATCTTAAAGGGCTAATTTCTCCCATGATTTCTTTTTTCAGGGCTTTCCTAATTATTTTTGTTTCCAAATGAACTTTATAATCAAACTGTCTAGCTGAAAACAAAACAGAATCTTATAGTATTTTCATCAAGTTTTATTTTATTGGGTTTATACATTAATTTAGGGATGACTGATATTTCAATGATATTTAACCTTCTTATCCAAGAATACGGTATATATTTCCATTTGTTTTAGATCACTTTTTAAAATTATGTTCAGTTAGCCAACATATAGTAGTACATCATTAGTTTTTGACATAGTGTTCAACAATTTCCAAGTTACGGATAACACCCAGTGCTCATCACACTTGCCCTCCTTAATACTTTACCCCATCCCTCTAACCCCTTCCTTTCTGTAACCCTCAGTTTGTTTCTGGGAGTCCAGAGTCTCATGGTTTTTCCTCCCTCTCTAATTTCTTCCCATTCAGTTTTCCCTCCCCTCCCCTGTGGTCCTCCCCACTATTCTTATGTTCCACATATGAGTGAAACCATATGATAAATTGCCTTTCTCTGTCTGACTTATTCACTTAGCATAATCCCCTTCAGGTCAATCTAGATCACTTTTGAAGTCTCTTTCAAGAGTATTTTACAATTTTTCTCATATAAGTTTTGAACATTTCTTGTTAAGTCAATGTATTCTTTTTCTATTTTAAATGGACTATTCCCGGGCACCTGGGTGGCTCAGTGGGTTAAAGCCTCTGCCTTCGGCTCAGGTCATGATCCCAGGGTCCTGGGATGGAGCCCCGCATCAGGCTCTCTGCTCAGCGGGGAGCCTGCTTCCCCCTCTCTCTCTGCCTGCCTCTCTGCCTACTTGTAATCTCTGCCTGTCAAATAAAATAAATAAAATCTTTAAAAAAAATAAATGGACTATTCCCTTCCATAATATAAGTGAATTTGATTGTATATTAAAAAATAATGACCTTTACATAATTCGCTAATTTAATAAATTATCTTACTGTTTATAGTAGCTTTTTCATGGATATTTTTGTGTTTTCCTGATACGTAATTGTAACACCCTCAAATAGTTTTATTTCCTTTTTTGTAATTCTTATGCCAAAATTGCATTCTCTTGTCTAACTGCAGTAGCTACTATCTCCAACACAATGTGAAAGAGTTAAAAAATTTTAAAGTTTTAAAATAGAGCCAGTGCTTAATCACACTAATAATTAGAAAAATACTATTTATAATAACAAAATATCAAATTGGCAAGTTAAAAAGTGCTGACCATACCACAGAGTGAAGCAACAGGAAGGCTTATGATGCTGGTGCGGGTACAATCTGTATAGCTACTTTGGTCAGCTACCTGGAAGTATCTAATAATATTGAAATGTGACTCTAGAGAGGGTAAAGAAGAGAAAAGTTCACACAAACTAACAAACAGATGAATAAGAATGCAAACTGCTGCATTATTTGTAATGGGAAGAAACTAAAAACAACTTGAATGTCCATTGAAAGGATAATTAGTAAATAAGCTGTGGTATATTTTGACAAAGGAATATTTACAGCAATTAAAATGAACAAGTATCAACATGAAAAAAACTTTAAAAATGTTAAGTGAAAAAAGCAAGTTGAAAAAGATAAATACAACAGGATACCATCTCTATGGCATTTAAAAACAGGTAAATTCATAACATATAATCTTAGTATTTCTATTTAGCAAAAGTATAAAAGTATACATATTTAGTAAAGGTATGCATGGCAATCAATAGTATATAGTCCTATTTATAGAAGTATTCATGGCAATGAAAAACACCAAATTCCAGGTACCACATATCCTCTGGGGAAGGATAATAGGGGACAGATTCAGAGGAAGTTTTAACTGTTTTATTTTTAAAAACTACCTATCTACCTATCTACATATCACAAATATGGTAAAATGGTAAGGTGTATTAAAAATGGGGAAGAAAACAAATATTCATTATATTATTCTCTAATGACTACTCTATAAATTCAAAACAGTTCACAGCAAAAGGCAATTAATTAGATTATAAACTTGGTCAGAACTCTTAGGAAATTAGCTAAAGTACTCTGAGAGACTGGCCCCTTGACTGCAGCATAAGATGTGAGGAAAACAAATATTCTCACTGACATAATCAGCAATACAGACAGAACTCTTAAACAATCAGCTTCAAATACAGATACAGGAATTTGGTAATTGCTCTTCCCTGCTGAGGACATCAGCCAGTGTTCTCCAGAGGTCTCTGAGTATATAGTGGACACAGGCTTGAGGAGGGGCACTTGGACAGCCACGGTCAGCAGAAATAAGATGCAATAACTGCATAAAGCACTGGCATCATCTACTACATGCCATTTCCATTCTTGACAGTTTCTAAACTAGATTATCAATAAAGCTTGAGAAATGTCTTAGATATTTAAGGATAAACATTTAGCACATTGGAACCGAATGTACAAACCAAAACCAGCTGTTGCCAGGAAATTAACTGCAAGAAAATGGAATCAGACCAAAAGTTCCAGGATTAAGCCCGATACTAAAGTGAGTATCACTTTTATCTGGAACAATCGATCCAGAACTCTTAGTGACAAGAGAGTTCACAACACTATACAAAATGGAATTAGAAAGGAAACAGACCAGAATCTTGCCCTCAAACACCTTATTTTAAAATAATGTATGCATCATTTATATATCAGGTTTGTGAAATTCTTTGGCTAAAAATAGTAAGATGTTAAGTTGTCCAGACAAATACAGAGGAAGCAAGAGCTCCTGTATAGTAAAAAATTACACAGGCCTCTCCCACTTCCACCCTTCATGGCTGAAGAGCCTCCTTAGCAGTTTAAGGCCCCAGTGTGTTCACCTCACATCCAGCACATCGTTAACCCTTGCCCTCTGGTCTACAAATCTCATTTCTCCAGGAGGCTGTCCAGATAGCCACTTTTTCCTTAGACCAGGAGAGCAGTTACTCCTATGGGGCGGAAGAGTCAATATCAATGTATTACTTACATTTAACACAGGCCACTCCATGACATGTAGCACACTCACTCATCAGTTAGGAAGGTGCATTTGAGCTACCACTTTTTTGCCACAAGAATGCCAACCTCACTTCAGTATTAAAAACTAAAGGTCAGCAAACCTTTTCACACAATAAAGGGTCAGATAATAAATATTTTAGGCTCGTTGGACATCTGTGTATGGTAAAAGCAGCCATAGACAATGTTTATATAAATAGGCATGGCTGTGTTTCAATAAAATTTTATTCACAAATGCAAGGGAGTGGGGGTGGGGTGGGGTGGGAATCTGGACTTGTCCTGCTGGCAAAAAATTGCCCACCCCTGATCTAAAGCAAGCAAGCATACTCTGAAAGAGAACTGTCCCATATGACCATGTTAGTTCTTTTCACTTTTTTTAAACTCAATTCATTCCAGTTTTCATCAGCAAATGCACATCAATTACTTATATATAAGATGTGTTTCCCACAGTGAAAGCTTTCTATTTCTCTGGGCCTCACTGCTCTATCTCCTCTGAACAAAAACAGATTTATAGCCTTTCACAGATTAAGAGCTCTGTTTAGAAGCTGATGCAAGCTTTGAATACTTGCATTAAAAATAAGTAACACACATAATTTTTTATCCAATTTCAGGGGGGTCATAGAACCCCATGAAATCTGCTGGAAGTGAGGGCAAAATGTCTAAGAACTCCAGGTTTCTCTCTTAGCACTTGAGTTAGTTATCTACTGCTACAAAACCACCTCTAAATTAGGCACCTTAAAAAAACAAACATCAGTTTCTGCGGGACAGGAATCTTGAAACAACTTAGCTGGGTGGCTGTGGTTCAGGCTCTCTCACGGGGCTGAAGTTATCTGAAGGCTGGGCTGGGGCCCCAGTGTCCTCATGCTGGCAGCTGGATCCCCTGAGTGTGAATGAGACACACAGCAAAAAGGAATCCCTTGTGCGTTTTATGACCTACTCTCAGAATTCACCCTCTGTCACATACACTTTGTTCTAGCCATTAGAAGTGTTTCAGTAGGTCCCACCCACACGCAAGGGACAAGGAAATTAAACTCTACCTCTTAAAGAGGGGAATAAAGAATTTGTGGGCATATTTTAAAACCATCACACATCTCCAAGTCACCCAAGGACGCCAAGAAGGTGGGATTCTCTTTAATCTGCCTGTAATACTTCAGTGTTCCCAGCACCATGCTTATCAAATAAATACCTGGCACCAATTCATTAACACACACAGTTAGGCAGGGATCAAGTCGTTTTTTTCAAAATAATCCTGTGAATTTGGTAGCATATCATTTTTTGAAGTATCTAAACAGAATCCTTAGTTATTTAACTTGCACAAATGAATTAAACTCTAAAATAAAGATTGGATGATGATTCCTGAGCTATACTGCCATGGCTTAAGGGTAAATCTTCTTCCCTCCAAAATTTTGGGTTAGGGAGGTTTATGCAAGAAGGTAGGGAGGCCAAATTTTGTTGGTAACCAAGAGTTATTGTTTTGAAAATTTAAAAAAAAGATAAAAGAAAAATAGCATAGCTATCTCTAGCTAATTAAGATTTACCTTCCAAACTGGCTGAACAAAAACTATCTTCCTCTGAGCATTTCCTGAAATCCCAACTTTTGGAATTTTCCCTTAAGGTTTTCACCAAGGCTTTGATTACCTATAAACCTGCCAAGCACACAGCCTCAGGAGGTAGAACTGCCAGGCATAATCAATATGGTCAGAGAGAAGTAGACATACGTGTCACGTTAGTATTAATTAGTGTCACCTGCAAAAGTCCCAAGTGCATCAATAAAAAATTAAGATCTTCATATAAAAGAAAAAGTCAGAAGTTCAAAATTTTCCATTAAATTTTCTTTAGCTTCAATTGATTTCAGTGCAAATATGTACAGAGTTTATATAAATATTCCAAGATGTCAAATAAGCCCTCCAACATTTATAGGTCATGTCTCCAAGGTACAGAAATGAGATCTGTAGTTAGTCTGTCTCTGTGAAAACATCTGCATTCTTTAGGGTAGGGAAGATAAAGTAAGAGAAACTGAATTTTCCAATGGAAATGTGAGCTGGAAGCAGGACAATAGCTTTGGGACAGTTGGTTACCTGTCTACCCACTCTCTTCCTTATGGGACTTGGGCACTATAGTGAGTAACACTTGGCCACATATGTGTACTTGGCAGAAGAGATCCAGTAGTGGTAATTCCTCACAGGCCAGCTTATTTCCAGTTACAATCCTGGGAGCCCAGCACACTGGACATAGTCCAGTATGGGCGGCTATTGTACATCTTGATGCTGTTGGACATATTTTATATTATAAACCATTCTAGGGATTACTCCTATTTGAGTCCCTTACTAAAAACTAACTTTGTCTTTCGGGTATTTTCCGTGCAGTCACCAGAACACAAAATACATATACTAGATGAGTACCAGATATAGATGAATTCAATCCTAGACTATATGTTCTACAAAGTTCTTATTCACCAATGTGTACCTCCCACCTGACACACTATTAACTGAATGCATGAACAAGCACATAAATAAACAAATCTTCCACCTTACCTGTGTGTACAGTAGGCAAGGTTCTTGTGAATGTGTAGCAAAATACAATGCACTATTTAAGGAACTTAAAACATACTAACCTTAAATAAGGTTATTTATAAGGTTATACTAACCTTAAATAAATATAAATTCTCTTATGAATTCCCTTCCTTTGGAATACAAACACTCGTGGAAATTATCGACATGTCGCTGTCCTCCTTCGGTCTATACTCCTTGCTGGATATAACCAAGCTATACTTGGTGTACCCTGACACCTACTGGCTGACCGAAAATGTCTTCCATGGGTGTATATACATTCTCCAATCTCTTTCTTCCCTAAATTCGTAACTTCCAAATCTGTTTCATTTAAGACCAGAAAGTCTCTCTTTCTGTATTCACTCTGTTCCACTGATATATAGGATCTTCTTGTGCAATTTTTCAAAAGTACATTCTTTGGATCTACTGTTCCCTTGAAAAGGGTTCCACAATCACATAAGATTCGTATATGCGAAGTACTGTGTATGTTCCTTAGCAATACACCCTGGACTTTACTGCGATTTGGGCAGTCTAGCAGTAAAGATGCTTACATACAATTTAATTGAGTCCGCTGATTCACAAATTTGTTTATTAACAAAAAAGACAATAATAAGCAAAAATTATTGGATAATATGAATCTCAATTAGTATTATTTGACTATAGCATCTTTTTTTGTTCCCACAAAAAACTATTATCTTTTGAAATACATTTTGGGAAATGCATCCTGCAATTTCCTATCTTAGCTCAGAAAGTCTCCTCTTCAACTTCCTGCCCCCATTATCTTTCTATCCCTTAATTCTCAGATCAAATGCTATCTTCTCTATGGAATTTTCCTTAATTAGAACTAATGCAAAAACTCTTTGTTCATCTCTATCATAGGACAGAGAATGTGTACCTTTTAGAGCTTTTATGTAACTTGTAAGTTTCCAAGATTAAACACTGAAACTCTGGAAGTAAAAATTCTGTCTCATTTATATTTTTATCTTCTATATCTCTAAGCGAAAGTTTTACACACAGGAAGCCTAAGTGAATGTCTCCATTGAGCTGAATCTGAGGCTAAGCACCGCCTTCATTAAATACCTGTAGCAAGAGAAAACTAAGCCTTCAGTTTATAAGACAAACTAAACACAACAGAGCTTGAGATCACACTCTTTAAAATGCTTCTAAGTGTCCCAAAGTCATGGGATTGCATAAAGTTAAGTATATTTACCCCAAAGATGAGGAAACTAAGGGCCAGATTAGAGGTTATCACTTGGCCTGGCAATGTAGTTAGTCAATGGAAAACGTGGGATGAGAGTCCATGTCTGACTCCAATCCCATACTCTCCCTGTTGTAAAATGTCAGGTATCCTCCTACAACTTCTAAATGCTCCAAATGTTTCAGGTCATCTCAGTATCAGATGCCCTAACAATCACCCCCAATTACAGATGATGGAATTATTCCCATGACTGACTGACTTCACAGTGAAGTCCCATGCCAGATAAGTTTATTAAATTTAAGAAATACATTTCTACAACTGCATCATGAAGCCCCATGCCTGACTTTTTCAATTAGAAGTTAACACAGTCACTCTAATTTTTCTAGGTTCATTCTATTCTTCTAGTACAAATTTACTGAGTTACATGTAAAGTGAAATAATAGTTTGCATGCATCTACAAGCATCTGAAGAGCTGTTTAGGTAGAAATTTTGCTAAGGACAAGGCATTCCCAAATGATCTCCTACCCTAAAGTTCTGTTTTCACTGCAGTTGTTTTTTAAATACAGACCAAATAGTTTCATCGAAGAGGTAAAAAGTGGCTGGTAAGCCAAGAAGGTTTCTTGATGACTAAGGCTGTTACCCCACACTGGGAGAAGAATGGTGTTACTATACAAGCAGGTATTGGAATTAGGTCCAAAGAAGTCCAGGGAAAGCAAATCCGGTAGGAGACCTAAATGAGAACTCAATATGGAGAATGTTGAAAAAATAAAGTATTTGGAAAGAAGCCGAGCATGTGAGTCAAAGGCGGAAAAGAGAGCGAAGGAGGTCAGCCCAATAAGCGTTAACAAGGTTAGAAGACATTTGTGAGTACCTGGTGTAAAAATAGACTAAGATGGGCTTGGGAGCAGCCAATTAAGACTGGTGCTTGCAACCAGCAAGGGAAGAAAGTAGAGACTGAAATTAGGTTTAGAAACAGAAGCCAAGTTTAGGCTTCATTAGGTAAGTAAAAAGAGTGGATTAGTTAGTTAGTCTTACTTGGGGGCTAACTGGAAGAAGCCTTGATGGTATGACGGTATCAATGTGAAGAGTCCAAAAGCAGGGCTTAATAAATAAATCAGTTTCTATTTTTTTTTTTTCTGCTTTTATAGGCAAGGTTTTTGACGGTGGTCTGTAAATACTGACACAAGGACACATAGCAGACATAACCAAGGGTTTAGAAGACAGACCTGTTTTTGAATCCTAAATCTGTTACATCTTAGCTGTGCCTCATTGGACCAGTAACCTTAACTTCTATGACTTGTTCTAACCACAGCACTTTCTCACACACATGTTAAAAGGATTCAATGATACAATGTACTAAAAGTTTAGAACAAGTCTGATGCATAATAAAAGCTCAAAGATAGTAAATATTGTTAGATGATTAAAACCACAATATCCTTAAAAGACTTTTAAAAGGAGGAGATTTATAGCAAGCTTACAAAAAGAGGATATAGATGCACATAAAATAAAAAGGTATTACCAAGAAAAAGGAAAGAAGAATGACAGTCTACATAAACCTTATTTGAACCCAAAGACACTTCTATTCAGAAAACTCAGCTATGCCTGAATAACTTTTCAGAGTTAACCTGAACAGCCTAGCACATAAAATGTCAGCTGTGCCTTCCAACCTCCCCCTTTTGGCCTTATCGATTTAGAAACAAACTCCGTGATAAAATTAGTAAGGTTAAGTCACTTCACCAGTAAAGGTATCATTATTTTATGTCACTAAAAGGAGAAAAGAAGAAAAATGATGGAAATAAGAGACACTAAGAAAATAAGAGTTAAAAAAAAATCCCAGAAACCCACAGGGCTTAGAATATATTTTTATATATTTATCTTAATATAATTCCCCAGGATGTCAGGAATAGTTTATTTGCCCTGCACAATAGAAGAAAAAATTCTGTAGGTCTGTTAATGAAGATGTTACACTGTAAGAATATTTATAAACAAAGATAGCCATTTCCATACCAATCCCCTTCTTATAGAAATATTATAAAAATAATATGGACATTGGTTGAAATGGAAAGCTTAGAGTCTTACAGGTAATTATACACTCTTAAACACGATGAACTATATATGATCTGCACAGATGAGTATTTGAGAAGCTGTAGAATTCCATTCTGATTGGACATGAGAGAAGATGTGTCAGGCATAGAACCAGGCAAGGCTAAGGTGGTTAAATCAGAGTCAGGCTGTAAAAGAACTCATATAATGATCCAAGGATATAAAAATTTTGGGGAGGCAGAAAGGAAGGGAGTGATGTGAGTGGGGATGGCCAGGCTGGCTACAGAACGAATGTAGGCTGGTTTACAGAGTTCTGGCAAGCTCAAGAGACGCCCATAACTTCCACATGAAGAGTAATGGAACACCTGAACTAGGCTGGCAACAATACTAAAGGAAAAACGAATAGATATGAAGAGATTTTCAAAGAACACTGTACATGATCTCCTAACCGGCTGGAAGTAGGAAAATCAGAAAACAATTAATGGCCACCTTCAGGATCTGAGCCTGGGTAACTAGAAGAATCATGATGCCACTGATAGATACAAATGGGAGGAAAACATATGTTCACCAGAAATGTTAATGAATTTCTTCCAACTTGCACATATTGAATTTGAGAAGCCAGTGGGATATCTGGCAGAGATTACCTGGAATTAAGATGGAGATATAAGCAAAGAACTTAGTGAAAGTTAGGTCTGAAAATGAAGACTTGAAAGTTTTTACTCAACAGAAATTAGAGTTTCTACCACGAGAGCAGATGAGCTTTAGCAAAAGGGAAAATGAAGTCTGGGACATGATTGTCACGCTATAGGAAAAAGTAGAAATGGCAAGGGAGGAAGGGAAGAGGTCAAAACAAAGGAAAGGGAAGAAGTCAAATAAGCCAGAAGAAAACCAGGAAAATGCCACAGCAAATATGTCCAAGAAGAAACGGTGAATAGGGATGAATGCTCAGGATTGAGAAAAAGTAAACGATTTTGCTTACCAGGTGACTACATGAGATCTTTGGATCATCAGCTTCAGTGACTAAACTAAAAGCACAGGTGGACTTGTTAGAAAGATCTCCTTAAACACGACACAAAAACAAAAGCCTACAAATTCTAATTTTACTTTTGACAGGATCCAATTATGATAGGATCCTAATTTTGATAGGATCAAATATGTCACAAGACATCATAAACCAAGTTTAAAAGTAAGCTACAGGCTGGAAAAAAATATTTCCAACAGATAAAAGACTAAGATTCACAATCTGTAAGAAATCCTAATATCAAACACTGGTGCACACAAGTGCCCACGCACATGTGCGAGTGCACACACACACACACATACACACACTCTCACACATTCGAAACACATATTTAAGTATGCAAAATAACACGAACAGGCTATTCCCGAAAGAGCAAACTCAAATGGCTGGTACACATAAACACAGATGTTCAACCACACTAAGGAAAACACTCATTTAAAAAGATGCAGTTCTATCATATTGGCCAAAATTAGTAAACCTGACGGTATCAAACACTGGAATAGGTATAAGGAGAAGGGTAAAAGTGCCAAAGAGAATAGCCCCTGGGAGAACAACTAGACAATATCTATTAAAATTTAAAATATCAATAGTAAGGGGCCACTCCCACTCTCTAATAAAAAGAACCAGGGCTCCTTGGTTGGCAGATTCTAGGGCTGAGGCAGGGAAAAATAAGAGTCTGGGGCATTCTGCAGTATCGGGAAGTTAAAAGGGTGATCAAAAATTAAAAGTACAGGGGCATGTCAAAGGAGCACAGGAGCTAGCCTAAAAGAGCTCCCAAAGGCCAAAACTGGAACAATTTGAACAACAAAATAAATTAATAACAAACACATAAATAATGAAATATATAACGTGGTGTTGGATTATAACCCAAGGTAGGAAATAAATATATATGAGTCCATCAGATAAGAATAACTGAATAAATAAATAGAAGAAACAAATCTTCCTTATGTAAAAATTCCAAATAACATATATAGGTCATACCCCTTTTTTAGAAGATGGGGCTTACCTTTCCCCCTCCCCTTTGAGTATGGGCTGGACTCTGACTTGACTCCAGAGAACAGAACATGGAAAAGAAACAACAGTCACTTCACAGTGAAAAATTGTCCAACACCACCTTAGCTAAGTGATCACAGCGTGCAACACCAGTGGTGGCTGTGGATAGCCTGTACCCCCTGATATAATATGATGGTATTCTTTCCCAAACCCATCATCTCAGTCTAACCAGGAGGAAAATATCAGATAAACCCAAATTAAAAGACATTCTAGAAAATCTCTAACCAGTCCCTCTGGAAAATAAGGAAGGTCTACAAAACTATTCAAGACCAGAGGAGACAAAGAAGACACAATGAATGAATGCAATGTAGCAACATGGATGGGATCCTGGAACAAAAAGGAACATGAGTAGAAGACGTGGTGAAATCCCAGGAAAGCCTGGGATTTAGTGAATATGAATGCGCCAATGTTGGTTTTTTAGTTTTGAAAAAGGTGCCAGGGTGATGTAAGGTAATGTGAGGCAAACCTGGAACTGGGTGAAGGGTTCATACACAGGAGCCATCTGTCCTATCTTTGCAACTCTGCTTTAATCTAAAACTAACCCAAACAAAACACTTATTTAAAAAATGTAAAAGAAATATATCCCAGGAGCAGAAACTCCACTTCTTCCCGTCCACCTTAAACAAGTCCTGGCAGAATGCTTGGGGAGGGTGTACAAGGATCTTCACCGCAAAAATGTTAGAATCAGGGGAAAAATGTAAAAACTGCAACAGAATGACACAAGAAACCATGGACTACCTACATTATGAAACAGCTTACGGCTGTGAAAAATTAACTAGATATACATGTACTGAGAAGATATAATGCTGAGTGAAAACACAAGACTGTAGGAGGGTACTACAATATATGATGAGAAAAAGGAAAAGATAGACAAAAGCTAACACACTAAAGATACACAAAATATAACACACAGAACATTTCTATAGACACTCTTGGGGGCACTTACATACATACATATGTCTATGTTGAGATCAACAGTGGTTACAGAGGTGACTTCTATAAGGGGAACTGGAAATTGAGATGGTGGCCGAGGGGATTTGAGCTTTATTCCATGATCTTGAAGATGTTTTACGAGAAGAGTGCCTTCATCATTTACCTGGGGGAGCTATGAGTGATTACTTTTTTTAAGGTAGGAAGATAATATTCCTCTAACACAGGAGATAAAATGGCTGGCATGAGGTTCTGGCAGCTGCTGTGCTGCAGGGATATAGAGGGCGTCCCATGGAGACTGGCAGTATTGCAGGAGGTCACGGGCCTGAAGCCCCACCTAGATCCCTGAGATGAACACTTACTTGTACAGTAGATGTTACAATAGTGGCCAGCCTTAACAATGGAGAGGCCAATGACAGAAGTTCAATGGATCTTGTTTCCAACTGAGGTACAAGTACCCAGAGGGCTCCAGGATCCTGCAGCCATCCGATTTAAAAAAAAAAAAAAAAAAAAAAAAAAAAAATTCCAAGTGCTACTGAAACTGAATTCCCTCTACTCCAGCTGACCTCAGAATCAAAGGTTCATTTTTCACTCTCAATGACTAGAATAAAAGCAGAACCAACCAGGACCACTACAGTTGCTTTAGACAACAATGTCAAACTGAAATTCTGGCAGACATGGAAGATTAAGCACCCTTTCTATGATACTCATTATCTTACTTTAAGCCAATAAATTTCCTTATAAATTGGGATTACAAAAATCTTATCTTACAAAAATCTTAGGGAAAACCTTGAAGAAAATTTAACTCAGAGCATATATTTAAATAAGTGCTTAAAGCTCCATTTAAAGTACTATAGTTTTCCTTAATATATTTAAAAGAGGTCACTTCCCATCAGTAATCTGGTATTTTTAAAATAACATTTGATAGGCTTTAGCTATACAATTAAAAGTAAATTTCTCCCCTACTGCAGCTACATTTAGTAGCTGAGAAGCCAAGGTCCTTTTCCAACCCTTAGTCTTCATTCAAACAGGCCACGTAGATTCTGTAGTCCATCATTTTAGTAACACAAAATAACACAAAACCCTTTGCATCAAGACAATAAAGCTTGAATCTTGCTGACCCCAACTGTGCTTTCTCTGTGCTGATACTCAGATCAATGATACACTGGCCAAAGTCACACTGTAAATCCACAACCACAAACTTCAAGAGGCAATGAACACTGCCTACCAATCCCACACATCTCTAGTCGTCTCACTCACCTCCTCCCGAAATGACCATTTTCAATCTTCTCCATTCTCCTCAAACTTCCCACTGTCCATTACACCCACCCTTTTTCCTCTTAATGCCTCTTCCCCCATCACTCCTACTTGATAGATAAAATAGAAGCCATCACAGGACGAGTGTCCCATGGTCCCCAAACCTAGTATGCAAACCTCTTCCATCCACTCCAATTCTGATCTTCCTTCCTGTTACAGAAAGGGAATCATCCCTGTTCCTAAGGTTAGTTGTTACACCTGAGCTGGAGATACCAGCCCCTCCCGCCCTGTTGGAATGAACCACCCCTTATTTCTCATGTGTAATCAACCTCTTCTTTTCAACAGTCTCTTTGTTGTTGGCTTTTTAACAGGCTCAAGAGGGTCTAACCCTACCTGCCTCACTTCGGTCAGCTCCCCAGCCACTTCCTATCACACCTTCCCTTCAAAACCAAACTTCTTGAAACAGTCATCTCTGTCACATCACCTTCCACTCACTGCTCACCCATTCCAGTCCAGCTTCCAGCTCTGTCACCTGACAAAACAATCCCTGCTAAGATCACTTAAGACCGTTTCAATCTAAATCCAATACACGTTTTACACTGAACATTTTATCTGACCTCTCAGCAGCATCTGACCACTTCTTCCTCTTAAAGTACTTTGTTCTTCCCTCAGCTTCTATGGAACAGTACTCTGTTGTTTTCCTCCTACCTCTCTGCTGTTCCTTTAGCTCCTTTCTAGGCTCATCCTCCTTTCTCTAGCCCATAAATGTGGGTAGTTCTTCACAGCTCAGTCCTTCCATCCTATTTTCCTAAACAATCCCACCTGTCCTTTCCTAAACAATCCACCTTCAATTATGAACAATATGCAGATGACTCACAAATTTAAAAACACAGCCCAAACCTTTCATCGGAACTCCAGGTCTCTATATAACTTTCCATTTGTTATTTCCTCTTGAATGACTCAAATAGTAACTCAAACTCAACATGTATAAAACCAGACCTCATGATCTTCTCCCAAAACTTGATCTTCCTCCAATGTTATCTACCCCCATAAATAGTGGTTTTGTTCCAAAATCCAATCAATCACAAACACTGCAATATTACTATAGTATCTCTCAAATCTATCTCAGCTGCCATCATCCACTATAGTCATTTCTCTTGGGCTTCTGCAATAGCCTCCTATCTGATCTACCATATCCAACTGTATCCTGGTTGGCAGCCAGAATAATCTTTCTGAAGCATAAATTAAACCATCTCACCCTGGACAAAACATTTAATAGAATCTATTTTTCTCAGGATAAACACAAAGACAAGCTCTCTAAAATGCCTCTAAGATCCTGAGTTGGTCTAGCTCCTCCTATCCTGTCCCCGTTTCTCACTCTCTCCAGTGTAGCCACTTTGGTGTTCTTCCCATCTTTTGCCCTCATTATGCTCTCTCCCACCACAGGTCCTTCTGTATAGCTTTCTTATGGGCAAGCCCACAGCCTCTTCACATAGTTTGCTTGTTCTCATCTTTCAGACAGTAGTCAAGCATCAGTTCTTCCTGGGGTCCTATTCTAACCTGGCTGGTCTCCCTATGATTTGCTCTCCTAGCACTATATAGTTCTTCTTTGTAGCACTGATCATTTATAGGTCTTTCCCACAGACTCTACTAAGATCTGTGATGCAAGGCATCAGATCTCTTTTAGCTCAATTTTCTATTTCTAGTACCTAGCTCTGTAGTATGAATTTAATATCTGTTGAATCAATGAACAAATGACCATCTTTAACACCTGAGGTTGAATACTTTTTTACTTAATGTCCAAATTCAATGGGCTCTTGAAATTCAGTCTCTCCTGTCTGGTACCATTGTAAATGCTTTCTTCCCTTTATATCTAAATTATCTAAAATAGCCCCGGAAGATGGATCCCTAGCTCTAGTTGCTCTCTGATTCACCCTATTATGTAAAGCTGACAGGATGCTGGGGCAACATCTTTTTATGGGCAATCAAAATGGTAATAGGAAAGGAGACCACGTTAGAAAAAAAGAGACTGCACAAGGAAAAGGAAGCTTGAAACCATTCCATTTGAGGCTATTAAGCTTCAAAAAGAGAAAATCTAGGACTGAATGTCAGATTATCTGAATACTTAAAGAGCTGTCATATTCAAAAATCAACAGATTGATTTTTGGTAGCTCTGGATGAGAGTTTCTGGGAAACAGATCCCAGCTCAGTAAAAGGAAGACCATTCAGTTGATTAGAACTATCTCAATGTTGTCGTTCTTGCTGAGTAGTGACTTTGCCACAACCCAGCGAATTCAAGCCTAGTCTGGTGAAATGCTCAGCAGAGAGAACAGTGGTTCTCAAACATTTTTGTATCAGCTCTGGAACCCTTTCTTCAAAGAAAAGCTTTTGATGAGACCCTCATATGCCACAGAGATAAATGGAGCATCTCTACGGGCAGATGACTGCCACCCTCCACTTCCCACTCAACCCCTCTGCAAGCCACCTGCCATTGCATTGGCAACAGCCTACTGGAGTTCCCTACATGAAAACACGCATGCTTTCAGGGCGCCTGGGTGGCTCAGTCAGTTAAGTGTCTGCCTACAGCTCAGGTCATGATCTCAGGGTCCTGGGATCAGGCCCCGCATTGGGTTCCCTGAACAAGGAGTCTGCTTCTCCCTCTGCCCCTCCCGCCTGCTTGTGCACTTTTTCTCTCTTGCTCTCAAAAAATAAATAGTCCTAAAAAAAAAGAAAGAAAGGAAAGGAAAGAAAAAACATGCATGCTTTCCCTGCTCAGCCCTCTGCAGCTTTTACTGGTGTAGGGGTGGAGTGGAGGAAACTACTTCTTAACTCTTTTCTATTTTCTTTGATTCAGCTAATGAATATGATTTTCCATGAAAACCCTTCCAGCATGTAAGTAGATTTTGCTCTTTTCAAAGAACTTGTCTTTGTACATGTTACCTTAACTTTATTATAAATTTCTTTATGGCAATAATCTTTGGTCTCCTGCTTTGGAATCACATACAATACAAAGTATAGTAGGAGGTAATAAAAAAGAGGAAAGAAAAACCCAAACCCTTCTGCGTGAAAAGTGAAGACAACTACTTCAGGTTGGACTCATAAAAATACCTAACACATGTTTAGAAAATACAGGAAAGTGAAATAACAGTTTCAAACTCACATTCTCCATCCTGCTTTAGACAATCCCAGTCCCTGTGCCCTTTCTGCCCCCACAGCTTATGATTATACTTATCTTACATTCTTGCATCAGAAGAGGGAAGCCAGATTCCTTCCAGAAAGCGATTCCAAGAGATGAATTGCATTCCACAGGTAAAACCTGTTTTGACTAGAATCTCGAGGGAAAAGCTCACTTTTATTATACATCACAGTCTTATTTCCTGTATCTTCTTTAATGATTATAAATTCATGGATAAGAATTACAAATAAAATAAGTTTGAATTTAGGCCACTGTACTTACACAGTGTAATTTTCCAATTACAAATTAAGGAAGCACGTGCTCAACTTGCTTGGTAATGAAGAACAACTTCTAGATGGGTACATGTAAGTGGTAATATGGTATTAGCAGACAAATGTGTAAAAAGTATTTGCCAAAGAAGCATTTTTCTTTTCCCAGAGGTATTTGATAACTTTGCTGTATTTTCAGATTAATTTCCTTTCAATGGATTCCTGTTCTAAGAAGCTAAGGCACTGACTTCTGAAAAAAAATCACATTTGTATCCTTAAATTCTGATCTAGAAGATCAGATATGAACATACTATAAATCAGAAGTTTCCACTGCTGATGTTACATATTAAGATACATAAATATTTACTGAATATAGTATAGTAAGCAATATATTTTGGGGAGTAATCAAAATGCTGACACATTCTAAATTACCAAAGGAACTGTTCTTGAGGAAGAATATACATTTACAGTGACATTTTCAGATCTCCTAAAATTTTATGGTGAAGGACTACATGATATAATGATAAAGAAGTAAATTTGGAATCAGGACAACCTGGCTCAAATTCTGGCTCTATCACCAACTATAAAAGTGACTAATTATTTCTCTAAGTAAGTCTCAGTTTCCTCACTTATAAAATCTAAGACTTGGACATTTATACCTGAACTCTAAATTAATCCTATTCTGCAAAAGCAATGCCCCTAAGTAGAGTACACTGACAATGTCAGCTTGTAACTTCTATGTGGGGACACAGAAGACACTTTAAATGGTTTAATAAAGTGCTCGTTAGGGGTTGGTAACACAAATTTATTCTTTGCTCATTCATTCATCCATTCATTCTAGCATAGTATTCTGACACTATCCAAATGAATTCATGTGAAGTGTTTTAGTAAATCATGTAATTATTAAATAACAGGTCTTAAATATTTTGCTGAATATAAAATTAGCATAAATTAACATTTGCTTTATGTTTTCGTCAATCAAAAAGGACAAATTCCTCTAAATCTCCTTAAAATCACCTAATTTAACCTTAGGCAATGATAGTGACTGACACATCAGATAGGGCACCTCAATTAAGCAAACTTTAACAATGATTTTATGAATACACAGGCAACAAAGCAAAAATAAATGGAACTACATTAAACTTAAAAGATTCTGTGCATCAAAAGACAATCAAAAATCATAATCTACGGACTAAGAAAAAATAGTTGCAGGTCATGTCTAATAAAGAGTTAATATCAGGGTACATTAACTCCCACAATTCAACAACAATAAAAAACCAAATAACCTGATTTAAAAGTGGACGAAGAACTCTGGAAAATAGTATGGAGGTTCTTCAAAAAGTTAAAAATAGAGCTACCCTACAACATGGCAACTGCACTATTAGGTACATACCCCAAAGATACAAATGTGGAGATCCAAAGGGGCACCTGCACCCCAAAGTTTATAGCAGCAGTGTCCACAATAGCCAAACTATGGAAAGATGTCCATCGACAGATGAATAGCTAAAGAAGATGTCATATATGTGTACACACACACACACACACACACACACACACACGCACAATGAAATACTACTTAGCCATCAAAAAAGAAAAAGAAATCTTGCCATTTGCAATGACATGGATTGAACTTGAGGGTATTATGCTAAGTGAAGTAAGTCAATCAGAGAAAGACAATTACCATATGATTTCACTCATATGTGGAATTTAAGAAACAAAACAGAAGCACAGATTCTGGAAGGGAGGGAAAAATAAAACAAGATGGAATTAGAGGGGGAGACAAACCATAAGAAACTCTTAATCATAGGAAACAAACTGAGGGTTGCAGGGAGCAGGGGTAGAGGGATAGGGTAACAGGGTGATGGACACTAAGGAGGGCACGTGGACAGGACTGGGTATTTTATAAGACTGATGAATCACTGAACTCTACCTCTGAAATTAAAAATACACTATATGTTAATTAATTGAATTTAAATGGAAAAAATTTTAATTAAAAAAAAAGGGCAAAGAACTTGAACACACATTTCTCCAAGAAGATATACAAATGGCTAACAAGTATATGAAAGATGCTCAATATCACCAATTAGAGAAATGCAAATCAAAACCACAGTAAGGTACCACCTCACACCCATGAGAATGGCTATTACTAAAAAAACAGAAAATAGGAGCACCTGGCTGGCTCAGTCTGTGGAGCATGCAACTCTTGATCTCAGGGTTGTGAGTTTGAGGCGTAAAGATTACTTAATAATAAAATCCTTAAGAGGTGCCTGGGTGGCTCAGTCAGTTAAGCATCTAACTTCAGCTCAGGTCATGATCTCAGGGTTCTGGGATCAAGTCCCACGTCAAGCACTGTGCCCAGAGGAGAGTCTGTTTCTCTCTCTTCCTCTGCTCCTCCACCACCCCCTGCTTATGCACTCACTTGCACTCATAAATAAATGAAATTTAAAAAAATAATAAAATCCTTAAAAAAAACAGAAAATGATTAAGTGTTTGTGAGAATGTGGAGAAATTAGAAGAGCTCTTAGTGGGAATGTAAAATGCTGCTACTACCATGGAAAACAGTGTGGAGGTTCCTCAAAAAATTAAAAACAGAACTACCATTTGATCCAGTAATCACACCTCTGGGTATATTTCCAAAAGAACTGAAAGCAGGATCTCAGAAAGATATTTGCACACCCAAGTTCAAAGCAGCACTATTCATAATACACAAAAAGCAGCCCAAATGTCCACTGATGGATGAATGGATAAACAAAAAGTCACACACACACACACACACACACACACACACACACACACACGATGCAATAGCACTCAGCCTTGAAAAGAGAGGCAACCTTGTTACATGCTACAACACAGATGAACAATCTTAAGGACATTGTGCTATGTGAAATAAAACAGTTACACAAAGACAAATACTCCACGATTCCACTTACATAAAGTATCTAAAGTAGTCAGTGTTGTGAACTGAATTGTGCTCCCCAAAAATTCTTTTTTTTAAAGATTTTATTTATTTATTTGACAGACAGAGATCACAAGTAGCAGAGAGGCAGGCGGAAAGGAGAAAGCAGGCTCCCTGCTGAGCAGAGAGCCCGCTGAGGGTCTCGATCCTAGGACCCTGGGATCATGACCTGAGCTGAAGGCAGAAGCTTTAACCCACTGAGCCACCCAGGCGCCCTCCCCCAAAATTCTTATGTTGAATATGAACTAGAGTCAGGGCTCTAGCCCCCAAAGTGATGGTATTCGGAGATAGGGCCTTTCAAAAAGTACTTAGTTAAATGAGGTCATAAGAATGGGGCTCTACTCAGAACTGCTGTCCTCATCAGAAGAGGAAGAGAAGCAAGATCTCCTCCCCGTCTCTACTGCTTCCCCATCTACTCTCTCTTTGCTCTCACAGAAAGAAGGGGCATGTGAGGACACAGGGAGATGGTGGCTGTCTGTAAGCCAGGAAGAGAGGCCTCACTAAAAACCAATCTTGATGGCACCTTGATCCTGGACTTCCAGCCTCCAGAACTTTTGAGAAAATAAGTTTCTCATTTTTAAATCATCCCGCCTTTGGCATTTTGCTATGACAGGTCTGGCAAACTAATATAGTCAACTTCTTAAAAACAGAAAATAGAATGGTAGTTACCAGGGGCTGGGGGCAGCAGGAAAAGGAGTTGTGTGATGTAGAGTTTCGGCTGCAGAACGTTAAAGTTCTGGAGAACTCTTTCACGACATGTATGTGAATATACTTAACATCACTGAACTATATACTTAAAAATGGTTAGGATGGTGTATTTTATACTACGTGGTTTTTACCCATTTAAAAAAAATAAAGCAGAATTTCAATTTTTCTGCTAAAAAGGAGAATACAGGTTTAAAAGTACTATTTCACAAATAAAAACAACTACTATTATTATTTTATGCACATGAAATGTATATGGGTGTGATTTATGTGTTTCTATTTCATTAGAAAAAGCAATAATGGGGGTGCCTTGGTAGCACAGTTGGTTAGGAATCTGACTCTTGGTTTCAGTTCAGGTCCTGATCTCAGAGTCATGAGATCAAGCCCCAAGTCAGAGCACAGAGCCTGCTTCAGTTTCTCTCTTCCTCTCCCTCTGCCCCTCCTCACCATGCTTGCTTACTCCGGCTTTCTTTCTCTCTCAAAAATAAATAAATAAATCTTTTTTAAAAAGCAATAATGACAACTGTCTTACGGCAAAACAACACTTCCTTATTAGAAACAATTTTTACCAAGACAGAACCAACAAAGGAAAGCCTAGTTAGTTTACAAATCTCTAAATTCACCAAAACTAGCAGTGAGTATAACGTATCATCATTTCCTCCTCAATATATTTTGCCAGAAAATGCTTCTACTAAATTGTGGAACACAGAATAGTTCCTAGTTCAAATTCTCCAGATTTTTTAATCACATTATTTTATCTTGCAAAAAACAAGGGAAGAGTTACTACCAGTACTCGGACTCATTTAACTTAAATAATGAAGAGAATTCAATTCAGCTTTGAAAAAAACCCACTTTTTTACACTTATTGATTACATTCCTATAAGTTCTTTTCTCTTAAATACATAAGAACAAAGGACTTGAAACCTATAAAATTCTTCATCATTCCTTACTACAAATAAATCTATTTTTCATGTTTCCCTAAGAGAAAATGAGAGAAGTGTTAACAATAATCATATAATATCTGTACTTAACAGTTTACTCTAAGTTAACCTGGGGGATTATAGAGGTTAGTAGCCATGCTGCAGTAAAACTCCTCTTATTTGCTGGCCTAAATAAAATTTCAAGAAAATTGTGGGCTGTGAAACCCAGAGGGAAGGGTAGACACAGCCTGATTTCAGGAGATAGACTAGGACAGTGTTTTTCAACTTCGGCACTACTGGCATTTTGGGCTGGATAATTCTTTGTTATAGAGGCTCTCTGAGGCACTGTAGGATATTTAAGAGTATCCTGGGCTTAACAGTCACATGAAAAAGTGCTCAACATCCCCTGGCATCAGGGAAATACAAATCAAAACCACAGTGAGATACCACCTCACACCAGTCAAAATGGATAAAACTAACCAGTCAGGAAATGACAGACTTTGATGAGGATGTGCAGAAAGGGGAACCTTCCTACACTGTTGGTGGGAATGCAAGCTGGTGCAGCCACTCTGGAAAACAGTATGGAGGTTCCTCAAAAAGTTGAAAATAGAGCTACCCTATGACCCAGCAATCGCACTACTGGGTATTTACCCTAAAGATACAAATGTAGTGATCTGAAGGGACACATGCACCCCAATGTTTACAGCAGCAATGTCCACAATAGCCAATCTATGGAAAGAACCTAGATGTCCATCAACAGATGAATGGATAAAGAAGATATTTTATTTATATGTATGTATGTATGTATGTGTGTGTGTATTATATATATATATATATATATATATATATATATATATATGAATACTATGCAGCCATCAAAAATGAAATACTGCCATTTGCAATGACATGTATGGATCTAGAGGGTGTTATGCTAAGTGAAATAAGCCAATCAGAGAAAGACAATTATCATATTTCTCTGATATGAGGAATTTGAGAGGCAGGGTGGGGGGTCGGGTGGGGAAGGGAGGGAAAAAAATCAAACAAGATGGACCGGGGAGGGAGACAAACCATGAATACTCTTAATCTCAGGAAACAAACTGAGGGTTGCTGGGGGATTGGGGTGGATAGGGATAGGGTGGCTGGGTTATGGACTTTGGGGAGGGTATGTGCTATGGTGAGTGCTGTGAAATGAGTAAGACTGAGGATTCACAGACTTGTACCTCTGAAGTAAATAATACATTATATGTTAATAAAAAAAAAATGCCCCCCCCAAGAAGAGTATCCTGGGCTTTACCTATAAGATTCCAATAGCACCTCAAGTTGTAACAATCAAAAATGACCCAGACATTGACAAATATCCCCTAGCAGCAAAATTACTCCAGTGGAGAGAATATGAGGCCATGGATGAATTGATGAATTAGCACAATTAAACTGCAGACATTAACTTAGGTTAATGTTAAAAGTTAACATTTAGGATCTAAACTCAGATATGTAAACTAAACAAGTAAGTTGTAGGATAAATGTGGGCAGGGGGTAGGGGGATAAAAAAAAACAATAGACTTCAAAATGTTAAGAGACATGTGTGCCTATTACTAGAAAGAAAGAACATTCTAAATATATTACCTGCCACTTTTTGTGTGTGCTCAAGGAACTAAAACCATAGTTACATTTGCTATTTTCCCCTTTTAGACTGCCATCTGGCAATCCACACTTCCACTAAAATAAATAAATAAATAAATAAATAAATAAATAAAATTGCAGTCGATTGGACTAAAATAGTTAATGTACCACCCCACGTGCCAAAAATATGCCAGGGAGTCTATAGTTTACTCAGTAATGCCCCCAAAGAAAGAAACTAATGTCTCTTAAACATCAATGTCCTTAAAGACAAAAGCAAGTAACTCACAGGATGCTTACCAAATGTATGAAGTTCCTTTACTACCTTTGGGGGATACAGAGTCAACCAATAGTAAAAGAAAAAGCAAAACAAAAAAAGTTACATACAACAGGCAAACTGAACTCATAAAACTCATTTATTATGACTCCAAGACATAACATACAAAGTTTTGAAAAAAAGTCCACTAATCAAATACAGAACACAACTGACTATAGTCATTGTATTTCCAGTGTCACAGGGATTTGTTAAGAATGAGTGAAATAATGAGACAGTACACTGAATCCCTGTCACTCTCTAGAGAGGCAGTGTAAAGATTCTTCACAATAATGAATACAGGTTCACCACTGTAACTTAATCTACTACCAATTCCCTTTCCTTAGCACCCAAAAGCTGTCAAAAAACAAACTGGCACATCCAAACTGGTATGCCCTTTGAGTTCTCTTTCACGAATCCATAAAAGCAGACTATGGTAACAAGACCCTACAGTCACCATAGATGAATAGTAATTATCAAATATAAAGATAAGCAGAAAACTGTGAACCATTCACTTAACAAATGTTTTGTTAAATGTGACCATAAATTGTATATATTGAGCACTTCTACAAGAACTCATCTAGGGGCACCTAAGTGGCTCAGTCAGTTAAGCCTCTGCTTTAGGCTCAGGTCGTGATACCAGAGTCTTAGGATTGAGCCCCACATTCTGCTCCCTGCTCAGCGGGTAGCCTGCTACTCCCCCTGCTTATGCTCCCTCTCTCTCAGGAAAAAAGAAGGAGGAGGAGGAGGGGGGGGGGAGGAGGCGGAGGAGGAGGAGGAGGAGGAGGACAACAACAACAACAACAACAACCACCACAACAACAACTACTCATCTAGATGTAGTAATGAGCAAGATAGACGAGGTCCTGATTCACACCAAGTATACATCCAAGCCCAGGAATTCTAGTGGAAGCATCAAACATTTGGGAAAAGCAACATCATGAAACGAAGTATCAAACACAAAGAATCTTTCAAAGAGAACAGAGTTAACACGCAAAGGAAAGAGTTAATGGAGAAAACAGAAGAACTGAAGCATCACTATTATTCTCAGATACTGAGGGAATACTTCATTTGTAAGATAAGAACAGATTGTGACAGGAGGAAATTCTGAATAAACACTAACATTTAGATATATGTGTATGAAATCTTAGAAAAACAAAGATAAAGAGAAATCCTATAGGTTTTCAGAGAGATATAAGAGATTATCAGGTATTCAAGGACTGGCTACAGTTCAAGTTTAAAAGAACTATGAAAGGGCATATTTTATCAAAGCAAACAATGAAACAAAGACCATAAAGAGAACAAAGGGCAAAAAGATACATAACACTATAAATATTTTAAAAACATCAAATATTTTCATGGAAATAGACATACAATAAAAATATAAAGACATTTATGGCCGCCATACATGAG
This sequence comes from Lontra canadensis, assembly GCF_010015895.1. Classification (NCBI taxonomy): domain Eukaryota; kingdom Metazoa; phylum Chordata; class Mammalia; order Carnivora; family Mustelidae; genus Lontra; species Lontra canadensis. The sequence continues at coordinate 2,198,023 of NW_022631008.1, forward strand.
TGTAAGAGGGAACGAAATGGGGGAGGGCTTCTCTAAGAAGAAGGAACCACTAGCAGCAGAATCATAAAGAAGAAACGTGAAACTTTATTAAGAGTCTTTTCTTGGGACACCTGGGTGGCTCAGTGGGTTAAAGCCTCTGCCTTCGGCTCGGGTCATGATCCCAGGGTCCTGGGATCGAGCCCCGAATGGGGCTCTCTGCTCAGCGGGGAGCCTGCTTCCTCCTCTCTCCCTGCCTGCCTCTCTGCCTACTTGTAATCTCTATCAAATAAATAAATAAAATCTTTAAACAAACAAACAAACAAACAAAAGAGTCTCTTCTTGCTCTGGTGAAGAGTGTGGATAGCAGTTAAATCTAGAAATTGATAAAAAAAAAAAGTTTAAATACATATGTTAAAAGTTTCAGGTTAACCACTAAAAATCAACTTGAAATAGATATTTTTTTAACTTCCAAATCATCAAGAAACGATACAGAGAAGACAACCAGTGTAAAAGACCATAGACTAAGTTCAACTAAATCAATAATCACAGTAAGTGTGGGTTAAATTCACTTTTACAATAGACTGCCATATTGGAGTTTGTTTTCACCTGATTTTTGTTTGTTTTTTAATGGACCATTTATATTTGCTTTATTCCAACACCCACCAAATATCTATATCTTTGGCTAATTCTTTTTTTTTTTTTTTTTGGCACTTACTAGTTTTTTTTTAAGATTTAAATTCAATTAATTAACCCATAATATAGTATTGTTTCAGGGATATAGGTCTGTGATTCATTAGTCTTATATTATACCCAGAGCTCATAACATCACATGCCCTCCTTAACGTCTATCACCCAGTTACCCCATCCCCCCACCCACCACCCCTCCAGCACCCCTCAGTTTGTTTCCTAAGATTAAGAGTCTCTTTTTTTCTCTCTCTCTCTGGTTTCATCTTGTTTCATTTTTTTCCTCTCTTCCCCTATGATCCTCTGCCTTGTTTCTTAAATTGCACGTATCGGTGAGATCATATGATAATTGTCCTTCTCTGAATTCACCTGTTTGGTTTTTTTTTTTTAGTTTTTAAATTTAAGTAGGCTGCATACAATGTAGGGCTTGAACTCAGGATCCTAAGATCAAGAGTCGCATGCTCTACTGACTGAGCCAGCCAGATGCCCCAGTCAGTTTCAAAATATCCACCTACATGGTTTAAAAGGTACATGTTAGCAAGACACATACCTAAGACAAAATAACACAGGACAGCTGTAAAAAAAGAAATGGAAAAACATTCCCCTTTTCCATGGAGCTTCTATTTCAAGACCCCCCCAGTGGATGCCTGAAACCCCAGAAAGTACCCAACCCTATATATATTATGCTTTTTTCCTATACATACATACCTCTGATAAGGTTTAATTTATAAATCAGTAAGAGATTAACAATAACTAGTAATAAAATAGAACAATTATAATGATATGTAAATGTAATCTCTTTCTCTCTCAAAATACCTTCTTGTACTGAACTCACCCTTCTTACGATGGTGATGGTGTGAAATGACAAAATACCTATGTGATGAGATGAAGTGAGGTGAGTGATGGAGACACCGTGACCTAGCTAGCTACGACTGACCCTGACCATACATCAGGAGGAGGGTTATCTGCTTGTGGATGGCAGGTACCACAGGTGAGAAACCATAGCCATAGAACATGAAACTACAGGTAAGAGGGGACTACTGTACACCAAATTAGTAATTAAAAAAAAAGGAAAGTAAATATAATATTAACATTAGGCAAACTGGAATTAAATGCATCAAATGGAAGGAGAGCAAAATCTCTCACAGATAAAATATGCAACTAGTCAACGTGTCATGGCACAAACATTTATGTACCTAAAAACAGCTTTAAATATATAATGCAAAAACTGCTATCAAAATCAGAACAAAAAAACTTCTATAATCATAGTGTGATTTAACATACCCCTCTCAAAAATGCACATTTCAAAGGAATAAAAAATGTGAAAGGTTTTAATAAGCTTCACTATGTAAACCTAAATATACAAAAGTACACACACGCACACACACAATAGAGGATACAAGCAACCAACAGCTTAAAACATGACTATGTGGGGCGCCTGGGTGGCTCAGTGGGTTAAGCCGCTGCCTTCGGCTCAGGTCATGATCTCAGGGTCTTGGGATCGAGTCCCGCATCAGGCTCTCTGCTCAGCGGGGGGCCTGCTTCTCTCTCTCTCTCTCTCTCTCTCTCTCTCTCTCTCCCTGCCTCTCTGTCTACTTGTGATCTCTCTCTGTCAAATAAATAAATAAAATCTTTAAAAAAAAAAAAAAAAAAAAAAAAAAAAAACATGACTATGTATTAGGCCACACATGCACTGAAGTCCCCAAAGCATCAAAGCATAAATGACAGTCTCTGATCATACCTCTAAACAACACAAGGGTAATCGTCTGGACTGTTTCACTTAGACTGGCAGCAGATGGGCAAAACTCTAAATGGCAGTTTGTGAGGCTTCAGGGAAGTGGCATTTATAGAAACTTTAGGTAGGAGTATAAATGGCCAAGGCCTTCTTTACACAGTAAGTTGATACTATCTATCAAAATTTTAAAGTCATACCTTTGCCACAGCAATTCTACTTCTAGAAATCCCTCATAAAATAAGTACACATAATTACAGAACAAATTTGTGTAACAACACAGCACAATGCTAATTATAGCAGGAAAATAGTAATAACCCAAGAATCTAACAACAGAAAAATAGTTAAATTATTTATAGTATATCCATGTCATAAAATGCCAAGCACTGACATGGAAAGAATCTCCAAGACGCCACAGTGTTGCCTTTTTTTTTTTTTTAAGTGTAAAAAATACATCTGTATCATTCAAATTATGTTAGGGTAAAAAATAAATAGAAAAAGGAGTTGAAGAATACACAATATACTTTTACTTCCGGAGAGGGACATGGTGGAGAACTTTTATATTTTACTTTACATATGTCTCAACTGTTTGAATATTTTATGATTTGTACTGCTTGTACAATCCAAAAGAGAAAAGAGCAATTTTTCAAAATTTCTTATTTACTCCCCAGAAAAAGACTGGGATCTTCCTGTTCTTATTACAAATTTGATTAAACTCATTGGAGAGAACAGAACAAGGGTAAACTTCCAACTGTTCCCTCTGCCAGAAGACTGTTCTCTCAGATAAGGCTCACTCCTTCACTTCCTTCAAGTTTTCCACTTAAATATCATCTTATCTGAGAAAACTTCCTTGACTTTTCAATATAAAATGACAACCTCCCACACCTATTCTACTGCCCCCCAACTACTTTGCCTTGCTTTTTATTTCACTGGAGTACTTTCAACACCTGTGTCTTAGTGTCCCTATCTCTAAAATGAGGGTGATAACAGTATCTATCCCACAGGTTGATGCTAGGCTTCAGTGAGCCAGAGCTCTCGGATGAGTGCCGGGCTCTCAGTAGGGGCCCCATCAGTCCATGATTTTATGCCACTTTTGCGGATGGTCCGCCTTCCCCTATTACAATGACACACCCAGGAAAGAAAGGACTGTGATTTGTTCCCAATTGCATCCTGAATGCCTGGAAAGTGATTTTATCAGTAAATATTCATAGCTGTTGATGCTTGATTTAGCACTGCAGCCATATGCACAGACAGCTGAGATTACAAGAAAAAAATCAATTATTTTCAGTAAAAGCAAGTTTTCTGCAACTAACATGAATCATCTGTAATAATTCAATCTACTTTAAAGCATAATATTTAGCAGTAGGACTCCTAGAAGCTTCAAATAGGGAGTTGGTATGGTACCATTTAATTCATTAATTTCTCAACACTAAATGGCAAAAGAAACTAAAACATAATGTGGAATGAGAAAAATGAAAGCACAACTTACTTTGCATTCCTGTTTTTGATGCATGGCTGGTAGAGGACCTTGACAGCATTCCAGGCAGAATAGGAATCTGCCTTCAAGTTATCTTCCAACAGGGGGAACTTTTTGATACTTTTGGAACTTCCCAAAGATTCAGTCACCAGACTATCTGAGTTTAAAAGCCATAGCTAAAGATACGGAGAGAAAGGCCCAAGTATAAGGATATTATCATCACCCTATCTGTATCTCATAACACTAAAAACAAAATACATACAAAACTATAAAAATACCAGAAAAAAAAAGACAGGAGAACCCTGAAATAATTTTTAAGTATGGTAAGTCTTTCAAAGTGTAACATCTAGTAGAGCTGCTGAGATCATAAAGTTTAAAAAAAAAAAAAGACAACCAACTAGGAGAAAATATTTAATATATAGATAACAAAGTTATTATCTGTAATATATAGAGTTCCCAGGAATTAAGAAGGGGCCAAAAACAGCCCAACAGAAATAAAGGCAAAGAATATGAACAAAAGTAACAGGAGAACTAAGTGATGAACATATATAAAAATGTTAGTAATAAGGAAATGTATAAATCATGTGCCACCATTTTTCACTTATTAGATTGGCAAGTACAGAGATGGTGACATTCAGTTCAATAGAGGGGTTTGGACTGCTGGTGGAAGAGCGTTTTTTGGGATTTGGATGCATGCTGTTCATTGAGGGGCTCAGCTGCAGTCAGACTTCAGCTTGATCCCATGGGGAGCTCTGATGCAAGAATGGCACCTACATTGTCTGTCCCACCTCGAGACAGGAGGCCTCTGCTTTCTGTACCCCAGGGTCAAATCCCTGGCAGCAGACTGACCAAGGCAGGGGTGGGGAAGACCTGACTTCCTGAACAAGGTGGCACCTGTCATGTGAGGGCATGCCTCTGGAGACAAGGCAGCTGAGCACCATTAGCAGCCCACGTGTCTCAGCAGCTGGGAAATGGGTGCACCAGTCTGAGTAAGGAGGACCTGGGCGGGGTACCAAGAATGTCTCACTACATGGGACAAATGAGTACATTTTCTCGTGGGTGATAATTAACAGTTTAAAAAACACAAATTCTAATACCATCTTAGATTAGAAAGGTCTATTTCTAAAGAAGTACTAAAATACACATGCAAAGATTATTTTCATTGAAGCACTGTCTTTAACAGCCACACACTGGAATTCTAGACATGAAAGACCCTGGTCTATACTTACACTCACAAGGAACAATCCTTATGATATACTGTTGAGTGAAGTAAACATGATAAAGAAAAATTCCTGTCATGTGATTTGGGTATGTTTCACAAACAGAAAAGCAGAAATGTGAGTGTATGAACAAGAGAGCTATACACAGAGAGGGAGAAGATGCTGATGGACACACCATACCGTTAGTAATGTTTGCCTTCAAATCCTACATATAGCAAGACGAGGAGAGAAGAAAAGTTGGGGGAATACCTTCTTTTACATTCCTCATGTTGTCTGAATGCTTCAAGAAGGTATTACTTTTGTAACAAACAAGTTTTTTTAATTTATTTTTTTAAAGATTTTATTTATTTATTTGACAGAGAGAGAGAGAGAGAGAGAGAGGTCTCATGTTAAGCATTCTCACCCCATACACACACACAAAAACAGGAACAACAGAACATATTTTAAACAGAAGAGTATCAAAGGGAAAAATAAGGGGAAAATCAATAGGGGGAAAAAAGTGACAGAAACAGAATTAAATTATAGTGACCAAGAAATGCCATGAACAACTTAGAGTGAAGAACTTTATTTTGTGGTGTGAGCAGGAATCAGGTTTTATTTCTTTCTATATCCCTATTACCTAGCACATAGAGCCACTTGATCTATTGTTATCAAATTAAGGGAGTTGATTTTGAATTAAACTGATATTACAAACTCAAATTTCTGGTCATTTCTTTTCTAGACCTGAGACTTAAAGAAAAAAGAATGGCAAGACTAACGAATTTCTGAGACCCTCGATTACCACGCTACAGAAAGCTGGGAGAAATTACTTCTTACCAGGATGTACGCTTTGCCATCATGACCTTGAATAGTGAATCTGAAAGTGCTTCTAGCAGCGGAGAGTTCCACTAGACACTGGGCAATAACACTCTGTACAAACTGAGACCTGTTTGAATAGAAATAAGTTTTCACAATGTGCCTCTCATAATAACTCTAACTGGCAAGAGGACCCAAAAATACCCACAGGGTACCTAAAAGGCAGATGTGTGTGCAGCCTGACTTTTCTATATGCTGCCCATCCCTTTGCAGACTGTGCTAATGTGGATTTTAATATATTTTAATGTATTTGTGTTTCCTCCAGTCTTCTTATAACCTATTCTCCAATCCTTAACACACTTCCCATCCCAAACCTAACTATTCCCCTTGACTGAATAAAAAATACCGTATTAGCCAAGTCAATATTCCATTTGTGCTGCCCCACATTAAACAGTAAGTTAAAAGAGAAGGCAAGGTATTTCGTCCCAAACATTAGACAGTATTATATATGATGTCTTCCATTTGCATCCTTCCCCTCAAAGAGTCAGAGCTGAGGCACAGAATGAAAATATTTACAGGAGGATAAGTTATAAGGTTATATTCAGATTGCCATAATTTCTAGATATCCATAAATAAACTAAAACAGTTAACTTCTGTTTGCAAAATAACAAAAGATTCAAAAGAAAGAAAAAGCTAATGGATTTAGTGGCTAAGTAACTTTTTTTTTGAAAACACAGGAGTCATTTGAAAACTGACTCATGTTTCAAATTTAAATAAGTCAAATTAATCCCAGAAATAATTATTCAAAAACCTATTGGTGATTAAGTTATGAGACCCTGGATATATGACAAATAGAGAGAAGCACAAAAAACTTTCAGGTTTAGAAGATTTATATGATGAGCACATTTATTTATGCCACTATGTAATAAACAAACAATAAATGAATCTCAAGTCTTTTGTATGTGTGGTTTGGTTCAACGGCCTCAAAAGCGTTTATTTTTCTTTTCCAAATAAAGAGAGGTATAAATAAAAATGAATTCCCAAATAATTAATTGTACCTATCATTCTCCACATTTGAAACTGCAGAATAAACTTAATTTGCTATTTGTACCTTGCTGTGATAGAAAATTTTCTTTCAGATGGCTGAATAATTATCTCCGTCATATAAAACTTGGTGGTTTCTAGAAACAAAAGTAAGAAAATTAAAATCTAATTTTAAATTTAAAAACATTTTTATGGTGGGCATACTGGTCCTAATTACAATATCCCAAACTAAATATTTTGTACACATACTAGTAAAATTCACTTTCAGTAAAAATTTTCCCAAAATGACTTAGTGTAAGACACCAACAAGACACAAGGAGAGCATCCTGAGATTTGGGGGCACCTGGTGTTTTAGAACACATGCCCAAATGAATCCTGGCACAGTGGCACTCTGTTCACATGCATAGAAGTTTGGAAAAATCAGCCACATTACAGACACAGCTCAGTTAGTAGAAACTAGTCATTTATTTCCCCATTTCTATAGTCACAAACCTAGGAGTCACTGGAAAAGGCTTTTGAATCACAGTGTCCCAAAACCCATGAAAAGATGCTGTAAACCTCACATTAGTATTTCCCAGAATCTCAGTGAGTCTATTAATGCACAATTCCCAACAAATCTGGTTATATAATTACTTAGTTTATAGAAAAATTTGAACAGTAAACTAAGTATCTTATAGAAATGAATAGAAACATAACCATTCTGAATTTTTAAAAAATCCATGAAAAAGATTTCTTTTCATTAGTAATAAAGGAAATACAAATTAAAAGGAGATATTCTGCAGCATCAAACAAATATTTGTGAATGACAAAACATAAGCAATGATGATGATATGGAGAAAGGGGTACACTTAGACACATACTGCTATGAGAACTGCAAATGATACATTTCTGGAAAGCCACTTAATGAAGACCTGAAATATATTCTGATGCCATCATTAAACACCTAAGAATTTATCTCAAAGAAATATTCACACCTGTAAAAATGCTTGTATTAATTAAACTGAAAACAATTTCTCTAAAAATTGAGAATGGCTGGGCTAAACAATTACACATTTAGGCAAGTGAATTCTATGCAATCATTGAGAATGGTGTGCCAAATAATTTTAATTGTCTAAGTAAAATGGAGGGTTATTCTCAGTACATTTTCTGAAAATGTTTTCAATTGTTCAATGTAACATACAAAAAAAGGCAAAAAAAAATCAATAGTTACAGCGTATTACATATCTAGAGCCATGATGATGAATTTATCTACTTCTCCTTTAAGTTCAACTTTTCATTTTGCTATTTTGAAATCATGTTACTAGATGCAGAATTGCACCTTTTAACATTATGAAGTGATCCCTTCTATTCTAGCTGCTGTTGAACTATAACTTAATTCTATAATTTTAATCCTATAAGATATTGTTATTATGGCTTTATGCAGTTAGCATCCACTTAATGTCTCCCACATAATTACCACTGTCTATACCAATCCTTCTTGAATTTAGACCTTCTATTTGGGATGATTTTCTTCTATTCTATAAAGATAGAATTCTATTCTTCCACAAGTACAATTTCTTTTAATAAAAAAAACCAAACCAGTAGAAATGAATTATTCTAGTTTTTGTCAGAAAACATCTTTGTCTTGATTCACAGGAGAACATTTGCACCATATAAAATCCTAGGTTAACAGTTTTTAACCTTTGTGCACACTGACACTTGGATTCCATTATCTTCAAACTTTCATTATTACTGCTCCTTTGAAAGTGATGTCATTTTTCTTCAGTTGTTTTTAAGGTGTTCTGGTTTTTGTTTGTTTTGCTGTATCATTCTGTATGTCTCACTATAGACTTCTTTTCATCTTACTTGGGTTTCATTTAATTAGAATTCTTGCACCTCCTCAACCTTAAGCTTACTGTTTCTATCACTTTTGTAAAATTCTTAGCAATTATCTCTTCAAATATTGCCCCTTATATTTCTTTTCCTTCTAGAAGTCAAACTAAAAATAGGTTAGAGTACAAAGGTTCCTCAAAAAGTTAAAAATAGAACTACCCTATGATTCAGCAATTGTAAAACTAGGTATTTACCCAAAGAATAAAAAAATAGTAATTTAAAGCGATATATGCACTCTGATGTTTATAGCAGCATTATCAACAATAGCTAAATTATGGAAAGAGCCCAAATGTCCAGTGACTGATGAATGGTGGTGTGTATACACACACACACACACACACACACACACACACACACACAAACAGAAATATTACTCTGCCATAAAAAGAATGAAATCTTGCCATTTGCAACAATGTGATGGAGCTAGAGAGTATTATGCTAAGTAAAGTAACTCAGACAAAGACAAATACCATATAATCTCACTCATAAGTGAACTTAAGAAACAAAACAAATGGGGGCATCTGGGTGGCTCAGTCAGTTAAGCATCAGACTCTCGATTTTGGCTCAGGTCATCTCAGGATTGTGAGATCAAGCCCTGAATCTGGCTTGACACTCGGTGTGGAGCCTGCTTAAGATTCTGTCTCTCCTTCTACCCCTCTCCACACCACTCCACTCTCTCTCTCTTAAAAAAAAAAAAAAAATCATAGAGGAAAAAAAGAGAGAGGAAAATAAAAAAAAGATTCTTTTTTTTTTTTTAAGATTTTATTTATTTATTTGACAGAGAGAGAGAGATCACAAGTAGGCAGAGAGGCAGGCAGAGAGAGGAGGAAGCAGGCTCCCCACTGAGTGGAGAGCCTGATGCGGGGCTTGATCCCAGGATCCTGAGATCATGACCTGAGCCGAAGGCAGAGGCTTTAACCCACTGAGCCACCCAGGCACCCCCAAAAAACAGATTCTTAACTACAAAGAACAAACTGATGGTTACAAGACTGGAGGTGGGTAAGAGGATGGGTTAAACAGGTGATGAGAATTAAGGAGGGCACTTGTTTAATGAGCATCAGGTGTTGTATGTAAAGTGCTAAATCACTGAACTATACACTTGAAACTAATATTACAGTGTATGTTCACTGGAATTTAAGTAAAAACTAAAAAAGCAAAAAAACATGTTAGATCTTCTTGGTATATGTTCTACATCTTACTTTCTCCTCTATTTTTGCCTTCTTGTCTTTCTGTGCTGGATTATGGATTCTTCTTCTTATCTACCTTCTATTTATGAATTCTTTCTCCAAGTTGTACATAATCTGCCTTTAAATCATCCACTAAAGGGGAGCTTCGGTGGCTTAGTTGGTTAAGCATCTGCCTACGGCTTAGGTCACGATCCCAAGATGCTGGGACTGAGCCCCACATCGGCTTCCTTGTTCAGCGGGGAGCCTGCTGCTCCAACTCTTCTTCTGCCCCTCCCCCTGCTTGTGCTGTCTGTCAAATAAATAAGCAAAATCTCTAAAAAAAAAAAAAATCCACTAAATTCTAAGTTTCCATTATATATATATTTTTAGAAATTCTATTGTAGTTCTTTTCCAAATATGCTTGCTGTTGTTTCCTTTGCCTTTGATACCTTCAAACCTCTTATACTGTTCAATATAGGAAAGCATGATTGTTCCAGTTTACATGTGTTAATTCTAATAACAGAAGTCTGTTTCTGTTTGTTTGCTGCTTTTGTTAGTTCTTGTCGACGGAAGTCTAGTTTACCTGTGTACTTATTTATCTGTGGTTGTATGGGGAACACTGTACTTGACAAATTATTTGTGGGAATAATATGAGTTTTACAATGAAGGCATTTTACTCCAGAGGTGATTTGCATTTGATTTTGCCGGGGATATATGGGTGGGATAGCTATTCCAAGGCAGACTAACCAAGTTCAAGACTTGAAATTCCGTAAAGTACCAAAGGGTTGATACAGGTCTATAATTCCACAGGGTTGTTCCACTTCCCATTCACCTTCACAGTAAGGGTTTGCCTCTTTAGGGTCCCAAAATCTTGTTCAGAGTTGTCTACTAGGTTCCCTTTGGTGTAGTCTTTATGTCCTTACTTCTCAAACCAATCAAAATAAAAGTTCTAGGTGCGCCTGGGTGGCTCAGTTGTTAAGCATCTGCCTTCAGCTCAGGTCACGATACCGGGGTCCTGGGATTCAGCCCTGCGTTAATTGCTCAGGGGGAAGCCTGCTTCTCCCTCTCCCACTCCCCCTTGCTTGTGTTCCCTCTTTTGCTTCATCTCTTCTCTGTCAAATAAATAAGTATTTTAAATAAACAAACAAATAAAAGTTCAAATTTTAGAGAACTGGCATATTGCAGGGAAAAGGATTCTTTTTTGCTAACCTCTGAGTTTGCTCGTGTGGTAATTTCCCCATATATTTTCTATTTATCTTGATCTTCATTCTTTCCTGTGGATTCCAGTCATTTTCTTTCACTCCAGCCTGAAGAACTTTTTTTTAGCATTTTTTTGTAGAGAAGATCTGCTAGTAATGCGTAACCTCCCTCTATATGAAAATGCTCTTAGTTTTGCCTTCATTTTTGAAGGGCGGTTTTGCTGGAATATAATTATTAGTTGACAGGTTTTTTTTTTTTAAATTTCCTTCCAGCATTTTGAATATCTCACTTTAATGTCTTCACTTTCTGCAGAGTCAGCCTTAATTGTATCACGAAGTTCCCTGTATGTGATGCTTCATTTTTCTCTTGTACTTTTAAGATTCTTCATCTTTGGGGCGCCTGGGTGGCTCAGTGGGTTAAGCCACTGCCTTCGGCTCAGGTCATGATCTCAGGGTCTTGGCATCGAGTCCCGCATCGGGCTTTCTGCTCAGCAGGGAGCCTGCTTCCTCCTCTCTCTCTGCCTGCCTGTCTGCCTACTTGTGATCTCTCTCTCTGTCAAATAAATAAATAAAATCTTAAAAAAAAAAATTCTTCATCTTTGGCTTTTATCAGTTTGACTACAATGTGCCTGGGTGAAGTGTTCTATGTGTTTATCCTACTTTTCATTGCACTTCTTGGATCTAAAAGTTAATGAATTTCAGAAGATTTGCTAAGATTTCAGCCATTGTTTTCTACAAATATTTTTTCGTGAGTTATTCTTTTTCTTACCTCTGAGATTCCATTTACAAATTAACTGAAACATTTTGATATTGTCCCACAAATCTCTGAGGTCCCATCCATTTTGATTCAGACTTTTTCCTCTCTGTTCTTTGCATTAATTTCTATTAATATACCTTCAAGTTCAATGATTATTTTTCCTCTTGTCATCTCAAATGTGTAGTTTAGCTGATCTAATGAATTTTTTAGTTACTGTAGTTTTCAGCTCTGAAATTACCAATGGTTCTCTCTCTGTGAAGTTTCCAATTTGTTGAGATGTGCTATTATTTCACTCAAGAGTTCCCCCTTTTAATTTTTAGCCATATTTATAATAGCCACTTCAACATCTTTGTCTAATATTTGCACAAATCTAATATTTGCACTTATTCAGTACCTGTATTTTGAGTCCTGTTTTTTAGTATCGATCACTCTTTTCCATTTATTTGCATGTCTAATAATTTCTAAATGGAAGCAGGACACTGTATGTAATATAATGTTGCTATTCTGGATTTTGTTTTGTTCTTTTAAGGGTTGTTGACTTATAATAGTCAATTAACTAGCCTGGACTCAAACTATGAAATATGTCTTCCCAGAGTGTAGTTGCTAATGTTTCTGCTCAGTTTTATTTTGCTTAGCCTGGCTCCCTAGAGAGTATTCATTATACCTACACAGGTTAACTGTCAACAAATCCGGAGACAGGTTTTGATCAAATACCTCAAACCATTAAGGTTCCCACCTTCTGCTGCCCAACTGTGTGTGGATGAGAAATGAAATCAAAGGCATGGGAAATGTGCAGGTCTCCCGGAGCTTTCAATTCTTATTGAACTCTCTGGAACCTACTGTGTGCATTTAACAGTCACCCAGAGCTCTGTGAAGAAGTTATTGTCTCAGCCCATCCCCTGCTTTTTGCTTCCAAAATCTCCCTCTTAAATTTCTAGTTTCTCCTTTCCCTACCTTGAACCTTACATTATTATGACTATAATGATATCATGGTAATGTTTCCTTTCTTGTTCAGCCTTCCATTTTCCTGCAGTGAATAACTGCTTTCTTTTTCATCTGTTTAGTTTTCCAAGCACTTTTACCTAATTCTTCCCATCTGATGAAATGGCATATCTCAAGACGGTTACATGCAGTCAAACAAACCAAAGAATGTACCAGTTTCATTTTGTAATTGAAAAAATGTTTATTGCAGTCTTCTCTCCTTCGCTTCAATCTAGGCTATTATTCCCAAGGTCTGCCCCGTGTGTCCCTCACTCTAGGACTCCCTTATCTGTGTTAGATAATCTGTTTCCCAAATCCCATGTCTTCTCTCTAAAGGTTAAATCCTTAGGTTTGGTGAGATATATCCTATGGTACATTTCTAAGGAAAATATACATTTGAGATCTGTGTTTTGAGACATTGCATTTCCAAAGCTGTATGTGTTATCTTCATCCTTGATTCGATAATTTGACTGTGATAGAGTTATGGGTTAAAAATATTTTTCCTTCCAAATTATGAAGGCATTACTTCACTGTCTTCTAGATTTCAACAATGCTGTTAAGAGTTCAATGTCATTCTAATTCCTGATCTCTTGCTTTTTTTCCTCCGGAAACTTCTTCCTTGGTATTCAGAAATTACTCAATGATACAGCTTTGAGTAGCTTCATACTGGACGTGTAGTGGGCCCTTTCAGTTGAGAAACCGAAGCCCCAGCTCTGGAAAATAGCCTTGTAATGTTTTGGTTTTGGTTTTTGTTGTTGTTGTCAATGTTATTGTTGTTTAGCATTTCTGTTCTTTGATAATTTCCTAAACTCTGTTGTCTCTATTCTTTCTTTCTAGAATTTCTATCAGCTAGAGTCTGAATATCCTAAAAGTCTCCATTCATTCATTCAACAAATATTTACTGGGTACCCACTATATGCCAGATATTTAGTGCTGAGGTTATAGTGATAAATGAGATAGACAATATCTCTATCTTCAGGAAACTTACGTGATGATTTTTTTTTTCTACAATCCCTTTCCAATTTTCAATCTCTGAACTTTGGTTCTGATTTATGAGATAAAATAGTTCCTTAATTTATTTTCTAGTCCTTTGATTAGGTTTTTTAAGCAATCACATCTTTCATTCTATATTCTTTGAATTATGGAGGCAATATTATTCCATTTCTCTAAGAACATTATTTTTGTTAAAGATTTGTTCTGTTTTATACATACTCCAGTTCTCCTCAGTGCCTTAATTCTGTCTACTTCATTATTTCTTTACTTCTCTTTTACAGTCTCTTTTATAGTTGGAGGCTTGCTCGAGTATCTCTTGATTCTCAGCAATCCATTCATATTTAAGGGTAAGGTAATAAAATGCTAACAGGAAATCTCTCAGGTGTAGGTACAAGGCTTATTGACTACAGGATGGCTGAATCTAAGTTCATTTTATCGTTGAAGGAAGCTTACAAATCAGTGTCTCCACATCTCTTCTCTGGCCGGTATCCTTCCATTTTCAAGAAAGAGTCTTCTAATCTCCTGCCTTGAGAGTATAAGCAAGTTGTAAAGAGAGAAAGAATCTTAGGAGTCTTACAGCTCCATCTAAAAATTTTGAGTTAGGCATCCTTCCTCCAGCTCTTTGTTCTCAGACTGCTTTCCCTATTACCTGCTGCCTCCAAATTCTGAGCAGACCAACTCTGTGGCCCTACCGTGGGCGCCAGCTCCCTCCTCACTCAGATGAACTACAGAGCTACCAAGTGTGCTACCATATCTCTCAGCTTCACAGCTTTCAAAACAGTCTGTGTATATATCTTGTTTACACCACTGTCACTTCCTCTCCATGTTTCTTTATCTCTGTGGATGTACATCTTTTTTATTCCTTAACTGACGTTTTAACTGGGCTTCAGGGAGAAGAGAAAAGAATTAAAAAAAATCAATTCACCTAATTTGACTGAAAGCCTTAAAATGTTCTAAGTTGTTGGTTAAAGTGCTTGGTTTCATTCTCCAAAATGATGCTGAGGGTAGCATCCTTTACCCCTACTCATTCTTCCTTTTCTGTTTCCTTTGAGCAAGTAACTACTTGCCAGATTCTGATAATTTTAAAATACAAACAAAAAAGACCACCATCTGCCTTCTTTTAGGTACACTAGCTTCACTTAAATCCCATCGTCTAGTTAATAATATTAAAAACAATTATTCATCACCTACAAAGCGGATGCAGAGTGTTGTAGCTCTCCAGACATTTTTAAACCTTATCTTTAAATAACGAGGTGATTTAATTATCAGGATTTTATTATATTTGAAAGTGGTATAACATAGACTTTACATAAATACAATGAACACTATTGGGAAAAGAACAGGAACAGAGTACAAAACTCAGAATGTGGTTTCTTTCATTTCAATCCCCAGCCCTAAAATACAGCCCTGAGGAAGAGGGCAGCCAAGAAAACTTCTTCATCTCCATCAACCAATCCTGACTGAGGATTTGTACTGAGAAAAAAGCTCCACTCTTCTTTAGGACAGACCCAGGTACAAACTTTATACTATTGCTTTATATCCACAGAGAGGATATGAAATATTGAAAATGACCCAACTTCTCAATGCTTAAAATTCAATACTATGTACTTATAAAGGTCAAAATACACAAAATTCTTGGCATGTTGGATGATATGTTAGCTAATCTCTATTTTTTTTTAAAGACTTTATTTATTTATTTGTTAGAGAGAGAGAGAGAGCATGAGCACAGGCAGAAAGAGTGGTAGGCAGAGGCAGAGGGAGAAGCAGGCTCCCCGCTGAGCAAGGAGCCCGATGTGGGACTCGATCCCAGGACGCTGGGATCATGACCTGAGCCAAAGGCAGCTGCTTAACCAACTGAGCCACCCAGGCATCCCTAATTTCTATTTTTTTTTAAGATTTTATTTATTTATTTGACACACAGAGAGATCACAAGTAGGCAGAAAGGCAGGAAGAGACAGAGAGAGGGGGAAGCAGTCTCCCTGCTGAGCAGAGAGCCCGATGCGGGGCTCGATTCTAGAACCCCGGAATCATGACCCGAGCCGAAGGCAGAGGCCTTAACCCACTGAGCCACCAAGGCGCCCCTAATTTCTATTTTAAAAATCATCAATTCTACAACACATATTAGCTATCTATCTTCCATATAGATTTCCTATAAAATCTCCTTCTACTCTTTTTTAACAAGAAGGCAATCATTTTGGCTTTTTTATTATGAAATTCTTACCTGATGACATGGTCTCTCCCAACATTACCTTGCAACGCTTACAAATTACTTTGGTATTTGCCTTTGGTTTCTGTAGAACAGAAAAATGTCATTTAAATGTCATTCAGCTTTTCTTAAAAGGAATATATAATTTTAACATAGTCTCTAGAGTATACATTGAACTTTACATTTTATTTTGCCCTCTACTAAATACTGGGAACACATTTAGCTTGTATGCATAATTCACATGCACAGAGATCTTTTTTTTTTTAAATCTAAAGACAGAATAATGAATAGACTGATTTTTCTAAACCTAGTCACTTCTTGATAATCTAATTGTTGTAAATAATTTGAACAGGAAGCACCTTACATTTCTAAAAAGCACTTCCAAACATCCACTACCATTGAGGATAGGCAGATGGTGGACAACAAAGGCAGACAGAATAGGTGACTTGTCCCAATTCATGTGTCTAGAAAACAGGAGAATCAAAAACTGGAGCCATTATTTTGATTCCCAGTCCAGTATAATGTAAAAGTAATCTATAATTCATAACTACTCACCAGAAGTCAAAATTATCTAGCCTACTCATCTAATTCTAATTTTTCCACTTAAGCATTGTAACTGGAAAAACTGGAAAGTGTTCTGAGACAAATTCCTGAAGCATTTTTAAACTTCAAAAATCTAAATTCATCATTTGGGATACAGCTTAAAGGGCTAGCATTCCTCTAATAATTAAGCAAAAAAAAAAAAAAAAAGTTCTTTTATATTCAGAGAACAGATTGGTGGGTAAATGGGTGAGGGTGGTAAAAATGGGTGAGGGGTCAAAAGGTACAAACTTCCAGTTACAAAACATGGAAGTCATGGGGATGTAATGTACAGCATGGCAACTACAGTTAATAATACTGTATTATATATTTAAAGTTGCTAAGAGTAGATCTAAAAGTAACAATGTTCTATGTCAGTTATACCTCGATTTAAAAAAAGTTACTGCTTTGTAGTTGTTTTTTTTTTTTTTTTTGTAAGAGATTATGTTATAAGCAATAGCATAGTGGTTAAGAGCCCTGAGTATGGACCAGATTTCCAAGGTTTCAGTCCCAGCCCTGTTATTCACTACACACATGACCCTGAGCAAGTTAATTAACCTAGTTTGGTTTCTTCACCTGAAAAAGGGAGTTAATAGTAGTGCTTAACTCCTAGCATTGTTTATTAGGATTTAAAGAGGAATATTATAAAGCCCTGTCCTGGGTACATAGTAAGTACAAAGTGGAGGTTACACAAACAAAATATACTTTTGGCACACATCATTCAGGATAGGCTGACCCATACCTTCCCATAAAGGGACCGATTTTTTGCCTTTTACTAGATAGCCACTGTGTATTAAGAATCTACCAAAAAAAAAAAAAAAAAGTTTTTTTCACATCCATAGCAAAATCTCTGTTAAAGCCCTACAACATTCTTTTCACAGAGATACACGGCAGCGTGGCAGAAGTCATATAAAAGTGGGCAGGGAAAAGAAATTTCTGCAACTCTGGCCACCTGAAGTCATCTTCCCTGGGCAACCACAGACTAGAGTGCTGGTCTAAGTAAGGAAAGAATACCTTTCTGATGTGGGATAATGTGTGTATTGACCTAAGGAATCTTAACTGATTAAGCTAAGTTTGAGTACCATCATATTTTCCTTGGCTTTAATCATTATGTCCTGAAAAGCTGCATAAGAGGCACATTTAAACTGAGTTCCATGGATGTGCTGCTAGTAACTGATAGAGCTGATATTTGAATCTAGATCCCTTTGTTGCTAACACTTGTGTTTCTATGTCCACAATAGCTAAACTATGGAAAGAACCTAGATGTCCATTGACAGATGGATGGATAAAGATGTGGTGTGTACACACACACACACACACACACACACACACAGGAATACTACTCAGTCATCAAAAAGAATGAAATCTTGCCATCTGTGATGATGTGGATGGAACTAGTGAAATAAGTGAATCAAAGAAAGATAATTGTCATATGATCTCACTCATATGTAGAATTTAAGAAACAAAATAGAACTATAGGGGAAGAGAGGAAAAAATAAAACAAGACAGAATCAGAAAGGGATACAAACCATAAGAGACTCTTAATCTTAGGAAACAAACTGAGGGTTGTTGGAAGGGGGCAGTGGGGAGATGGGATAACTAGGTGATGGACATGAAGGAGGTCATGTGATATAATGAGCAGTAGGTATTATATAAGACTGATGAATCACTGACCTCTACCTCTGGAACTAATAATACATTACATGTTAATTAATTGAATTTAAATTTAAAATTTTTAAAAATAAATAGATAAATAAATAAAACTTGTGTTTCCAAGCACTATGGCCAAGTGTTTTCCAAACTAAGTCATAGAATCAGCTCAATGGGTTACAGCCTGCATTTAAAAAAAAAAAAAAAGGATGAAATAGAGGGGCACCTGGGTGGCTCAGTGGGTTAAATGTCTGACTCTTGATTTCAGCTAAAGTCATGATCTCAGGGTCATGAGATGGAGTTCCATGTTAGGCTCTGCACTGGGTGTAGAGCCTGCGTAAGATTCTCTCCCTTTCCCTCACCCTCTGCCCCTCCCCCCACACTATCTCTCTTTCTTTCTAAAAACAAAAAAAAATTAAAATAAAAAGATGAAATAGTATAGAAATATCACAGTACTTCAAATAGAGTATAAGTACTGCTTCAAGAAACTTTTAATTGATATGTATTCATATGTGTTATCAGATCTTGATATAAAAAATTATTTCTGGGTTGCTTGGGTGGCTCAGTCGGTTAAGTGTCTGCCTTCAGCTCAAGTAAGGATCTTGGGTCCTGGGATCCAGCACTGCATCAGGCTCCCTGCTCAACAGGGAGTCTGCTTCTCCTTCTCCACCCCTCTGCTTGTGCTCTCTCTCTCAAATAAACAAGATCTTTTTAAAAATATGTATTTCATATTTAATTAGAGGTCAAAAAATATCAAAGCCCCAGACACAGAAACTAAGGCAGGTGCCAATCTGTTCAGATGTAGGCAAGGATACAGGAAGAAGACAGCTCAGAAAGCAGGCATGCTCAACTGTGAAGTCTGATATTTGGGCAGTTTCAAGCTTTCTTACAATAAAATCTATCTGTACGGCTCCAAATTGGTATTAAACACACTTTTTATAGGACCCATTTGTATGAGTTAAATCAAACCAACCTCATTAAATGTTACCAAAAACTAAAGGCTTTACTAAAAACTAATACAGGGTATAGAAGTAGCAATGCTAGAGAAGAAGAAATTTTTCTATTCTGAGCAGAACACTTTTCATCAGGAGCTCTGTTATATATTTCATTTATAATTGCTGTTACAGCACATTTTGCTTTGTAATGAAGTAGGAAGTAGGAAAAGTGGTTACTTATTGGTTTAAAAAAAAAGCAATCTACCTTTTCGGGACACTGGTAATCAAGATTCTAAAATATGATCAATAAAAAATAAATGATCTCAAACAACCAAATGTGTGATTTTGATTCAAACAGATAGTAGAAGGTACCTTTAATAGAACTGATAAAATCTGTATATGGTCTGTATTTTATCATCAAGTGATAATTGGTCATTTTGTCAAATGTGAAAAGATACTGTGGCTATTTAAAAAAGAAAAATCCATATGGGATGAAATGACGTGTCTGGGATTTGCTTTAAACTACGGGGTCAGGGGGAAGGAATTAAAGGGACAGAGGAAGCCTACTTTATGAATCAAGAGGACTGATATACTGAAGTTTACAATTCTTTCCTTTTTGTATTTGTGAATGTTTAACAAAGCTCAACACAGTATTTTAAGAAAATTTAAAAAACAAACAGCCTTATAGATTTAACAAAACAAATGATCAAAATCAATAAATTATTGCCAACTACCCCCAGAAAGAAAAAAAGCAAAGCTGTCAGTCACACTTGCCAGATGTAATATAATCAAAGTTCAATTTCATTTGTTCCTTAAAACAGCTTGAAGTCACAGTATGACTATACTTTCTAAGTCTAGAATACTATTATGAATCTTATAAAAGGTTGAAGTGCCATCTTTATCATCCTATTATAAGATGCTGGTAGACACAAAAAAATAGCATAACAGTAAGTAAATGCAAGAAATAAGGAAATCTTCAAGAGTCTCTTGATAACAAAAGAAAGGTATATACTACCACATTAACAGGCACAAATAACATACTGTATACTCAAATGGGGTACTGAGGGAAAGAAATTTAAGTGTTGGATTTTATTTGTTTATGCTATTTTTAAAATGAGGGCTTTTTAATTAAAATATGATAACACTCGGAATTCTGTTGAAAGAGAAACTCTGTTTCGTAATGCATTTCTCTTGACTGGTCCTTAAAGGAAATAATAAAGCAAGTTGTGCAGTGAAGCAGCCTAACAGTGTGGGAACTCGACATCGACAGAGCAAACATCAAAGAAGGACCTTGTTGTAGACTAATTAAATCAATATATCTGAGAGACGGCACCACTGCTCAGAGATGTGGATTAGCCTCCTGTCCTCGTTTTTATTTCCCTTTGTGTTGTTTCAATTTCTAAGGACCCCTGATATTGTCTCGCCAAAAAAAATGTTTCCCAAGAGATATCATTAGGATGCTGTGTCACCATGTGACATTTCAAAACCCTGCTAGATGGCTAGACTTGGTGATATGAGAAATAGGTTTTCAATAGCACAGAGCACACAGTGTTGTTCCCACAGGAGCCTTGAGAGCACTGTTTAAGCAGTCCCTCCAAGTATATGTTACTATTTTGGTCACAGGCATACTCTTTCAATGGCTGCGATATGCAATTAAAGAGAACTTCCATCTAGGCTAACTTGGAAACAATCTCGTCAAAGCAGCTTGTCATGACAGGAGTTTCCCACAGTTTCCTTGATACTAAACACTGTGCCATCTGAATATGAAGGGTCTTCCTTTAACACATTGGATGGCTGTTCACAATTAAGAGAAATTCTTGTAAATGACATCATATAACTGATAAAGATGTAAGTGTGAAGAATATATTTCCATATAGGGAAGGGAAACTCATGGTTTCTCTCATTTAATCTTTTTCCTCTCCTCTTCCATTCACACCTTGCAAATATTTTAAAAAATTTAGAGCTTAATTGTGAGAATGAAAGTTAAAACACATAGGACAGTGAACTATTAGTCTATAAATTTAGATTAAAATACGATTTTAACATAACCATTTTAAACATAACAGATTTATATTAACTTCTTACCATTTATTTTTGAAAACTATACAAGGATAAAGTACTATAATTTTAAAAGAACCATATTTAGGTAAAGGGATGGGTGTTTACGGCGAGAGATAAGGCACTTAAATAATTCTGATAACTTCAATCTTTGATGAACTTCCTTAATCTGCCCTCAAAATACAAAACAGTTCTATAAACTAACTTAAAACCTGCGAGCTGCCCAACTAATGCACATTTCCTGAAGTGGTTCAGTTTTTGTTACAAAAATTAAATGAAATTTAATGTACAATGCTTTTATTCCTACCGATAATCAGATGTTAAAACGAAGATTGTCTGGCAATGAATTTCTTTACTTTTTAAATCAGATCTGTATTGACTTGCCATCAGGAGAATGATTTCTCACAAGGGCCAAGTCAATGCCATTGATTTTCTTTTAAAGTAAGGTAAACCACTTGTTTTCTGCAGTGAAAGGAAGCTGCTTTCTCCTTAAAGCAACTTCTATAGCAAGGGGCAGCTGACCTCACATGGCCCACCACCAACTTGGGGTTGGCAGCACGAGCTTCTTTTCCACATTTGGACTCCTCCACTTTCTCTTTTTCCTTGATGGCATCTGCTTTTATGACATCAGCAGAAGTCTTAACTAGGGGCAGACACAGGGAAATACCTAGGCCTAACTGTATAGTACATATCATGGAATAAAAGAACACTTTTAATTCAAATCAGACTATATAGATTATGGTATGTTCTCCTAAAAACAAGAAAGTGGGGCATTTTGGTTTGTAAAATGGTAACATTCCCAATTCTATGCATGAAAAAGTCCTCTTCCTCCAGCCCTAAGCTGCTCTGGTCTAAGGCCGTATGCTCTTCCTCTATCAACAGAGTAGAGTTGGTGAATAGAGACAGTTGAAATCATGGATTTTGGTCCTTGGAACAGTATGTATAGCATGCTGTAATTAAGAAAAGATAGGAGAAGCCAGTTTCTAAGACAACCCCCAAATTAGCATTTATTTTGAAAAGATATTTTACCAATTTAAAATGGTTCTCAGAAGGACACTGTGTCTCCACAGGGGCTAGTTCAGGTCTTGGCTGCCATAAATCACTTCTTAAATTCACCAAGAAGAAAGAGTCTCCAATAAAACAGTCATTCTCTTGCGGATGAAGAGGCTTATTAGCAAAGGGGTCAGGATGACAACACCATTCTTCAACTAGCGCTCCCCAATTCTCACTCGGCAATGGGAGCACCCTGAGGAGCTTCCTAGTAGAGAGAGGAAGAACAATTTTTAAAGAACAAAATGGAAATGTAGCATTTTCTTAATTAAATCAGCATGAAAGATAAAAGAAACTCATTAACCACATTATCTGCAGTGATGATTTTTCCCCCCAGATTACTTAATATAAGTAATATATACTTACCCTGGGCAGTTTGAAAATGTATAAAGGTATAAAAGAAATAAAAATCATCCTTTCCTTACCACCCAAAGACAAGTAACTACTTTGTAAATGATGGGTTATTTCCTTGCAATCCTTCCAAGAAACATAACTGTATGCACGTATGCAGTCTGGGATCAGAAGTTATATACCAACTTGCTTTCACTGTTTAGTTATATTATGATTCTTAATGACTCCATTCTATTCTACAGGCTTGCAAAAACTTTTAAGATCATTCCCTTACTGGTGGACATTCAGTTTCTCAGTATCAACAACCCTGTGATGAACCTTCCTGTTAAAAAATTTGTATACATATCTGACGATTTCCTTGGGAAAAAAATCTTGCAAATGTGAGATCACAATCACAATGATATCCATATTTTAAAACCCCACACATATCGGCAAACTGCTTTTCAGAAAGGCTATATGAATCTATAATTCTTCCACCTACCTTCTTCAGAATACTATCACTTTTCCACGTAAGGGGTGAAAATATTCTCCATATATACCACTTTAATTGGCAACTCTTTAATTACTAGTGAGATTGAACTAGCTCTCATATTTATTGACCAGCATGTTTCTTCTGTGAGTTGTGATCAGTGACTATTTTCTAATGAGGTATTAGTATGTTCTTACTAATTTTTAAAAGTATATTCTATCTTAAGAATATTAGCCTTCATCCATCATCTGTGACAAATACTTTTTCAATGTTATTGCCCTTTAATTTGGTTTGTCTTAAAATTTCAAATTATCTAAACCTTTCTTCTCTGATTTCTCCCATTAATTATTTTGCAATAAACTTTTTATTTGGGAGTAATTTTAAATTTACAGAATGGTTTCAAAAACAGTATAGACAGTCCTCATATACACTCCACCCAGCTTTCTCTGAGGTTAACATCTTATATAACCATGGAAGATTTGTCAAAACTACATACTTTATCTGGGTTTCCCTAGTTTTTCCATTACTGCCCTTTTTTCCTTTGATCTAGGATCCAATTCATGATAACATACTGCCATTAGTCATCATGTTTCCCTAGTCTCCTTTAGTCTGCTACATTTTCTTAGTCTGTCCTTATTTTTTAGGACCTTGAAATTTTTGAAGAGCAATGGGTCTGGTGTTTTACAGAATATCCCTCAATTTAAGTTTGTCTGATGTTTTCTCAAGATTAGACTGGGGTTACAGGTTTGGGAAAGAATACCACAGAAGTGAAGTGACCTTCTCAGCACATTTTATCAGAGGGTACACTCTCTCAATCAATATGACTTATCACTGGTGCTGTTAAACTTGAACACTTGGTCAGCCAGTATCTACCAGGTTTCTCCAGTAATAAAGCTACTATTCCTCCCTTTGCAAACTCTATTCCTTGGAAATGAGTCACTAAGCCCAGACCACACTTGAGAGGAAAGAAACTGAGCTCTACTCTACTATTATTTTTTATGTTTAAAAGAGCCTCACGATTAAGTAGGCCCTTGTATTTGTTATCAGTTCTGGTTTTTTTTTCCCAATAGTTTCATTTTTTTCTGGACAAAAATTGATACCTTGGACTTTATCAGAAGAAAAGCTAAACATGATTTATCTATATTCTACTCTAAATTAGGGAGACCCATAGTCTAAGAGGAGAAGACATATGGGCAGAATCATGAGAAACTTCAAAATAATTAATCCTGAGAAAAACTGAGAATAAAAACATGTTCATGGTCTTCTTTTTTTTTTTTTTAAAGATTTTATTTATTTGCTAGAGAGAGAGAGAGAGCACAAGTAGGCAGAGAGGTGGGCAGAGGCAGAGGGAGAAGCAGGCTCCCTGCTGAGCAAGGAGCCCGATGCGGGACTTGATCCCAGGATACCGGGATCATGACCTGAGCCGAAGGCAGCTGCTTAACCAACTGAGCCACCCAGGCGTCCCATGTTCATGGTCTTCTTAATGCCAGTGAGTAGTGTGAATGTTTAAAGCAGCCTGAATACTTGCACAGCTCTGTTCCTATGCACAGAAACATGTGCTAAGAGTCAACTGTATTTGATCACAGACCTGTTTATGCCACTTATACCTTATTTTAGTTACATAATTTAATTAAATAGTATGTAAACCAAGGAAATACAAATTGCTATTCCCCTGAAACTAAAAGTTTCAGACAAAATAAAAGCCAGTTGTAAAAAAAAGAAATTAACTGGTAAGACATGGGAGATACAACAATAGAACATTGGAAAAAGGGAGGAAGAGTAAAAATCTAGAAAAGTCTACAATTCCATTGCTTTAAGAATGTCTAACTTCTCCTTCCATTTAAGAAAACAGAAGCTAGAACTTGTAGATGATGAATCTGTTGCCTCTATGATAAAAAGGTTAACAATGAAATACCTGATAGTAAAAAAAAAGCTACACAATAGTGGAGTCATGTTCAACAAAAAGATACTGGTTCCATAATAAAATATTAGTAAATTAATATACATTTGCATGTTTTAAGTTAAAATATTTGAGATGCAAATGTGTCATTTTTTAATGATTTCCCCCATGTTAATCCTTTTTCCTTTATCTCCTCAACTATGAGAATCATAAAAAGACTCTTAACTACAAAGAACAAACTGATGGTTACCAGGGGGAGGGGAGTAAGGTGATTGGTTAAGTAAGTGTTTGGGATTGTTGTGATGAGCACCGGGTGTTGTATGGGAGAGCTGAATCACTAAACTGTACATTTGAAACTAATATTATACTGTACACTAACTAACTGGAATGTAAATAAAAGTAAAAAAAAAAAAAAACACCAATAAGAAAATGACAGGTGAACATACTACTTTCTCCCACTGGAGTCTCTGGAAAGTGAGTTGTGGAAGCAGGTCTTTGGGCAGCAGTTCCATGACCACCTCACCTAGCTTCTCAAGCACCATCCCAAAGCCAAGATCCACAAAGGCTGACAGGTGCTCCACTGCACTGATCCACCACAGGTCTCTACCCAGTAATTCTGGATCCACCAGCAACAACAAACCCAGGGAACCATCAAACATTCCACCTAGAGCCCTACCAGCAAGTGCACTCATGGATTGCTTCTTGGCTATTTGATCAGGGATGGGGGAGAGGGATTGGTAAATATAATGTGATTTACTCTCTTACTATTTAATTATTCTTCTAGATCTCTTTCTTACTGTTCTTATATCAATATAAAATTAAAATATATTAAAATGTGTCAATCTAAAGAAAAAAGGCAATTACAATACGGAAGAGAGTAGACATTTAATTTAGGAATCCAGAGGACAAATAGGAAGAAGAAAGGCTGATTTTGGTTTAACATAAAGAAGAACTTTCCCTTTCAAATTAGGGAATGTACCCTAGTAGCATCACTCAAGCTGCTGAGCTTGTTTAGGATATTAAGTGATTCTTTCAACATCCATTTTCTAAAAGTCTTCTACGAGTAGGCATTCAGTCGACAAAAAATATTAATACAGTTCCCTCTCTCAAGGCACTCAGGGTTCCAGCAGGAGATATAGACCTATGAGCAAATAATAAAACTTTAAATATAAATATCACAAATGCTCATGCCAAAGTAATGGTTCTAGGGAGAAGGAGCTAGATGGCAGAGGCGTAGGAGACTGAGATATCATCAGGTCCCAGGAGTCCAGCTAGATTATTATCAAACCATTCTGAACACCAACATATTCAACAGGAGATAGAAGAGAGGAAGAGCAGCAACACCAGGAACAGAAAATCCACCACTTTCCAGAAGACAGGATGTAGGAAGAAGTGAATCCTAAATGATGGGACCATAGACCTCTGCAGGGAGGGGCCAGCTCCTGGCAACTAAGAGAGCAGCGCAGCATAAAATTAGAACTTTTAGAAGTCTGGACGTCACTCCAAAGGCTAAGCAAGGGGTGGAGCCCTCGCTGGGTCAGTGTGGTCTCAGGACCCACGGGGTCATGGAAAGACACGGGGTGTCTGAGTGTGGTAGAGGTCCCAGGTAATGGAGCACGGTAAATGGCAGCAGAGACAAAGCTGAGCAGTGGGCTCTCATCTTGGGATTAATATAAACCATGATCCAAGGCACAGTTGTACCACTGCTTTTTGAGCAGGGATCCCACAAGCAGCAGATCCAAGGAAGGGAGACCCCCTCCTTCATCCTCCAGAAGGACCAGTGCAGGAGGGTGCTGCAGGAAGCTCCAAATGGGTTTGGAAACTCTAAATGGGGCCGTTCGCCTGAGATAAAAATACTAAGTCACAGGCTGGGTGAGCTCAAAGTGCAGCTGGAGACCAGGGAGATGGGAGGGATTGACTGCTTTACTTTGAGGGCGCACTGAGGAGAGGGGAACCTGAGTTAGCTCCTGCAGAGCCAGAGATTGGGAGGCCTCCATCTTCATTCTATCATTCAAAGTTGTACAGAAAGTGTTCAGGGAACAAAAGCTCCTGAGAGCAAACCCAAGCAGATTACTTAGCCTGGCCCCTGGTAAGGGCAGTGTAATTCCAAGTCGGGCAAAGACATTTGAGAATCACTGCAACAGGCCCCTCCCCCAAAAGATCAGCAAGAACACCCAGCCAAGACCAAGTTCACTACTCAATGCGAACTGCAGAACTCCAGACCTAGGGGAAAGCAACACATAGAATTCATGGTTTTTTTCCCCATGAACCTTTAGTCTTTCAAAGTTAAATTTTTTAAATATTTTTTTTCTTATTCTACTTTTTTAATTTTCCACTTTCCTATTTTAATGTTTTTAACTATTTTATCTTATCAACACCTTTTCAAAAATATCTTTTAATTTTCATTGTTATATTCATATTTTATCCCTTCATTGTATTTAACCTTATTTCTTGTATACATATAGGTCTTTTTTTCCTTAAAATTTTGGTATACAATTTCTTCTAATAGATCAAAATATACCCTAAATCAAGTGCATGGCTTTGTTCTATTCTCCACCCTGATCACATTATTTCCTCCTTTTTTTTTTTCAACCAACTTCTTACCAATTCCTTTCTAAAAATCTTTTTTAGGGGTGCCTGGTGGCTCAGTGGGTTAAAGCCTCTACCTTCAGCTCAGGTCACGATCCCAGGGTCCTGGGAACGAGCCCCGCATCGGGCTCTCTGCTCAGCCTGCTTCCCCCTCTCTCTGCCTGCGCTCTGCCTACTTGTGATTTCTCTCTCTGTCAAATAAATAAGTAAAAAATAAAAAATAAAAATAAAAACTCACCACACAAAAAAAAGAACAATAGGCAATACTAACAGTTAGGGACCTGATTAACACAGACATTACTAAGATGTCAGAAATAGAGTTCAGAATGATGATTATCAATGTGCTAACTGGGCTCAAAAAAGGCATGGAAGATATTAGAGAATTCCTTACTGGAAAAATAAAATCCCTTTCTGGAGAAATAAAAGAACTAAAATCTAACCAAGTTGAAATAAAAAAAGCCATTAATAAGGTGCAATAAAAAATGGATGTCTTTACTGCTAGGATAAAGGAGGCAGAAGAGGGAATTAGTGATATAGAAGACCAAATGATAGAGAATAAAGAAGCTGAGTAAAAGAAAAACAATTACTGGGCCACGGAGGGAGAATTCAAGAGATAAGTGATACCATATGACAAAACATTATTAGAATAATTGGGGTCCCAGAGAAGAAGAGAGAGGGGGCAGAAGTATATTGGAACAAATTATAGCAGAGAATTTCCCTAATTTGGCAAAGGGAACAAGCATCAAAATCCAGAAGGCACATAGAACCTGCCTCAAAATCAGTAAAAATAGATCCACACCCTATCATCTAATAGTAGAATTTACAAGTCTCAGTGGCAAAGAAAATCCTGAAAGCAGCTTGGGACAAGAGGTCTGTAACATACAATGGTAGAAATATTAGACTGGCAACAGACCTATCCATAGAGACCTGGCATGACAGAAAGGACTGGCATGATATATTCAGAGCACTAAATGAGAAAAATATGCAGCCAAGAATACTATAACCAGCTAGGCTTTCATTGAAAAGAATGAGAGATAAAAAGCTTCCAGGAAAAACAAAACTTAAAAGAACTTGCAAACCCCAAACCAACCAGGGGTCCTCTAAGCAAAGAGAGAGCCTAAAAGTAACAGACCAGAAAGAAACAGAGACAATATACAGTAACAGCACAATGGCACTCAGTTCCTATCTTTCAATAGTTACCTAGAATGTAAGTGGGCTAAATACCCCAAGCAAAAGACACAGGGTATCAGAATGGATTAAAAAACAAGATCCATCAATATGCTATCTACAAGAAACTCGAATTTCTAGACCCAAAGACACCTCCAGATTTAACGGTTGGGGGTAGAAAATCACTTACCATGCTAATGGACATCAAAAGAAAGCTGGGGTGGCAATCCTTGTATCAGATAAATTAGATTTTAAGCAAAGACTATAATAAGTAATGAGGAAGGACACTATATCATACTCAAAGGGTTTGTCCAACAGGAAGATCTAACAATTTTAAATATCTATGCCCCTAACATGGGAGCTGCCAACTATATAAATCAATTAATAACAAAATCAAAGAAACACATCAACAATAATACAATAATAGTAAGTGATTTTAACACCCCCCCTCACTGAAATGGACAGATCATCCAAGCAAAAGATCAACAAGAAAAAAAGGCCTTAAATGACACACTGGACCAGATGGACATCACAGATCTATTCAGAACATTCCATCCCAAAGCAACAGAATACACATTCTTCTCTAGTGCACATGGAACATTCTCCAGAATAGATCACATCCTGGGCCACAAATCAGGTCTCAACTGGTACCAAAAGACTGGGATCATTCCCTGCATATTTTCAGACCACAAGGGTCTGAAGCTAGAACTCAATCACAAGAGGAAAGTTGGAAAGAACTCAAATACATGGAGGCTAAAGAGCATCCTACTAAAGAATGAAGGGGTCAACCAGGAAATTAAAGAATTTTAAAAATTCATGGAAACATATGAAAATGAAAATACAATTGTTCAAAATCTTCTGGACACAGCAAACATGGTCCTGAGAGGAAAGTATATAGTGATACAAGCCTTTCTCAAGAAACAAGAAAGGTCTCAAATACAAAACTTAACCCTACACCTAAAGGAGCCGGAGAAAGAAGAGCAAAGAAAGCCTAAACCCAGCAGGAGAAGACAAATCATAAAGATCAGAGCAGAAATCAATGAAACAGAAACCGAAGAACAGTAAAACAAATCGATGAAACTAGGAGCTGATTCTTTGAAAGAATTAATAAGATTGATAAACCCATGGCCAGACTTATCCAAAAGAAAAAAGAAGGGATCCAAATAAAATCATGAATGAAAGAGGAGAGAGACCTCAACCAACAGCAAAGAAATACAAACAATTATAAGAACATATTATGAGCAGGGCACCTGGCTGGCTCAGTCAGTTAAGTGGCTCCCTTCAGCTCAGGTCATGATTCCAGGATCCTGGGATCGAGCCCCACGTCGGGCTCCCTGCTCAGCAGAGAGCCTGTTTCTCCCTCTCCATCTGCCTGCCTTTCCGCCTACTTTTGTTGTGTCTGTCAAATAAATAAATAAAATCTTAAAAAAAAAAAAACCATATTATGAGCAACTACACACCAGGAAATTTGACAATCTGGAAGAAATGGATGCATTCCTAGAGACATATAAACTACCAAATCTGAACCAGGAAGAAATAGAAAACCTGAACAGATCCATACCCATTAAGGACATTGAAGCAGCCATCAAAAATCTCCCAACAAACAGGAGCCCAGAGCTAGATGGCTTCCCAGGGGAATTCTACCGAACATTTAAAAAAGAATTAATACCTACTCTCCTGAAACTGTTCCCAAAAATAGAAATGGAAGGAAAACTTCCAAACTCATTTTATGAGGTCAACATTACCTTGATCCCAAAACCAGACAAAGACCCAATCAAAAAGGAGAATTACAGAGCAATATCTTTGATGAACACAGAAGCAAAAATTCTCACCAAAATACTAGCCAATAGAATCCAACAGTATGTTAAAAGGATTATTCACCACGACCAAGTGGGATTTATCCCTGGGCTGCAAGGTTGGTTCAACATCTACAGATCAATCAATGTGATACAATACATTAATAAAAGAAAGAACAAGAACCATATGATCCTCTCAATAGGTGCTGAAAAAGCATTTGACAAAGTATAGCATCCTTTCTTGATCAAAACTCTTCACAGTGTAGGCACAGAGGGTACATACGTCAATATCATCAAGCCATCTATGAAAAACCCACAGCAAATATCATTCTCAAGGGGGGAAACTGAGAGTTTTCCCCTGAGGTCAGTAACACGGCAGGGACGTCCACTATTACCACTGCTATTCAACATAGCAATCAGACAACAAAAAGAAATAAAAGGCAACTGAATTGGCAAAGAAGTAGTTAAATTCTCACTCTTTGCAGATGATATGATACTCTACGTCGAAAACCCAAAAGACCACTCCAAAACTGTTAGCACTCATACAGGAATTCAGTAAAGTGTCAGGATATAAAATCAATGCACAGAAATCAGTTGCATTTCTATACACAAACAACAAGACAGAAGAAAGAGAAATTAAGGAGTCAAACCCATTTACAATTACACCCCAAACCATAAGCTACCTAGGAATAAACCTAACCAAAGAGGCAAAGAATCTGTACTCCGAAAACTCTAAAGTACTCACGAAAAAAGTTGAGGAAGACATGAAGAAATGGAACAACGTTCCATGCTCAGGGATTGGAAGAACAAATATTGTGAAAATGTCTACACTACCTAAAGCAATCTACACATTTAATGCAATCTCTAACAAAACGCCTTCAATGTGTTTTAAAGAAATGGAACAAATAATCGTAAAATTTATATGGAACCAGAAAAGACCTCAAATAGCCAGAGGAATATTGAAAAAGAAAGCCAAAGTTGGTGGCATCACAATTCCAGACTTCAAGCTCTATTATAAAGCTGTAATCATCAAGACAGTATTGTACTGGCATAAAACACAGACACATAGATCACTGGAACAGAATAGAGAGTCCAGAAATGGACCTTCAACTCTATGGTCAACTAATCTTCGAAAAAGCAGGAAAGAATGTCCAGTGAAAAAAAGACAGTCTCTTCAACAAATGGTGTTGGGAAAACTGGACAGCCATAGGTAAAAGAATGTAAATGGACCATTTCCTTACACCACACACAAAAATAGACTCAAAGTGGATGAAAGACCTCAATGTGAGAAAGGAATCCATCAAAATCCTTGAGGAGAACACAGGCAACAACCTCTTTGACCACAGCTGCAGCAACTTCTTCCTAGAATTGTCACCAAAGGCAAAGGAAGCAAGGGCAAAAATGAACTATTGGGCCTTCATCGAGATCAAAAGCTTTTGCACAGCAAAAGAAACAATCAACAAAACCAAAAGTCAACTGACAGAATAGGAGAAGATATTCACAAATAACATATCAGATAAAGGGCTAGTATCCAAAATCTAGAAAGAACTTTTCAAACTCAACACGCAAAGAATAAATAATCCAATCAAGAAATGGGCAGAAGACATAAACAGACATTTCAGCAAAGAAGACATCCAAATGGCCAATAGAGACATGAAAAAGTGCTCGACATCCCTTGGCATCAGGGAAATATAAATCAAAACCACAATGAGATACTACCTCACACCAGTCAGAATGGCTGAAATTAACAAGTCAGGGAATGACAGATGTTGGCAAAGATGTGAAGAAAGGGGAACCCTCCTACATTGTTGGTGGGAACGCAAGCTGGTGCAGCCACTCTGGAAAACAGTATGGAGGTTCCTCAAAAAGTTGAAAATAGAGCTACCCTAGGAACCAGCAATTGCACTACTGGGTATTTACTCTAATAATAGAAATGTAGTGATCCAAAGGGGCACATGCACCTGAATATTTATAGCAGCAATGTCCACAAATAGCCAAACTATGGAAAGAACCTAGATGTCCATCAACAGATGAATGGATAAAGAAGATATGGTATACAAACACACACACACACAATGGAATACTATGCAGCCATCAAAAAATGAAATCTTGCCATTTGCAACTATGTGGATAGAACTAGAGGGTATCATGCTACATGAAATGAGTCAATCAGAGAAAGATAATTATCATATGATCTCTCTGATATGAGGAATTTGAGGGGCAGGGCAGGGGACCGAGGGGGTTAGGGAGGGAAAATGTGGGACGGATGGGATCGGGAGGGGGACAAACCATGGGAGACTCTTACTCTTATGAAACAAACTGAGGGTTGCTGGCAGGGAGGATAGGGATAGGGTGGTTGGGTTATTGACTTTGGGGAGGGTATGTGCTATGGTGAGTGCTGTGAAATGTGTAAGCCTGATGATTAACAGACCTGTACCCCTGGCACAAATAATACATTATATGTTAATAAAATTTTTAAAAAAAAGTAATGTTTCTAAGTCCACAGGGAGTTGGGAGAGGGAACAGCTTAAACACCCTTGAAAATTTTTTTCTTTTGTCCTTTCTTCAGATATATATTCCCACATGCATACAACATCTGCATATTACTTTAGGAGATTCATGGATTCACAAAACCAACCCACAGATTCAGGGCAATAAACACAACATGCTAGGGGAGTAGAGTGTACCTGGATTTCTGAGAAGAATACCTGAGTTGACCTTTGAAAGATAAATAGTTCTTCAGACAATAAAAGGAATTAAGGCTATCACGGATGAGCACCATAACTGTTTAACTTATAACTGTGTTCCTCGTGTCTAGCACAGTACCTGACTCAGTTTAAGTTCTTAAATACATGTTAAAGGAATGAACAAGCACATATGGACAACTATAACCCGATCACTACAGGCCCCTTGTTGGGTCTGTTACACACTGAGATAAAAGGGTTAACAAACCTTTGCCCTTGCTGCTTGAGAATCTCACTTTTGGTTTAATCAGTGAGCTCTGTTGCCCTGGAAACCAGGTAGATGGTAGGCATGAATTATATTGCTAGGCAACATCACTTATGGTAAAAATGACCCCTGACTGGTAAATTGCATCTGGACTGAAAGGAAGTATGAGTGAGCTGCAAATATCTGATAAGGGTGCCATGCTTTGGATTTGCCTGAACATGGTTCTTTACAAGGAACCCTAGAAACTATGCCAAAGAACTGTTACAAGAGATACTGGCTGCTTAGATCATGAGGCTTCTTCTCAGGGTAGCTCCTGCACCTGCTTGATTGTGGATCTTGGGCTTTATACCTGGAACTATGTCACATGGGAAGACAAGAGTCCCCTGCTACAGGACTCCTGCTGACAGAACTCCTGATGCTGCCCTGCTGGCAAGATGGCAAGAAATGTGGCATGTGGTAGTGTTGTGAGTCTGCATATTTCATTTATTTATTCGAGACAGAGAGAAAGAGGGAGCACAAGTAAGGGGAGGGGCAGAAGGAGAGGAAGAAGCAAGTTCGCTGCTCAACCTGACATGGGGCTCGATCCCAGGACCCCAGGATCATGACCTGAGCTGAAGGCAGATGCTTAACCAAGAGAGCCACCCAGGCGCCCCATGAGTCTGCATATTTAACTGACTTTCACGAGACCTCTGGTGGGCACTATACACACCTTATTCCATTTACTGCTTACTACAACTTCATGAGGTGAGGCTTTCTATTCCCCTGCTACAGAGGAGGAAAGATAGGCTCTGAAATGTTAAATCATTTGTGTAAGTTCACAGAGCTAGAGGTGATGAATAAAGGCAGGATCTCAACCCAGGTCTTCTGGGCTCCAAAACTGAATTATTTCCATTGGAATACATTCCCTCCCCTGACAATACAGAACATCAGAAAAGGCGGGATGGGGGCAAACTGTGTGGGGTGTGACATGCCAACCTAAGGGGTAGGGACTGGTTTCTAGAGAGATGTGGGAAGCATCACACAATTTTAAGCAGGGAAGTGATAAGTCAGATTTGAATTTTTATAAAGAAGCAAGTAAGAGAACCTGTTTAGAGTGTGAAACAGGCCTAGACAGGCTCCTAAATCTTCTCCAGCACTAAGATGCTCTGTCTCTTGACATTTTGCATGTAGTGTCAATGAACAGATTCCCAATACAGTGCAAAAGACACCAATGCCAAAATCTCACACGTGGTCACAGAGAGGAAACTGCACCAAGATTGACAGAGATCTGGGAGACTTGATGCACATTAGCACAAAATGTGGTTATTTCAAACTGAACTTGAGCCTGTATCACAATGAATAAAAGCTGTATTATATCCCATAACTATCTACATAAGACATCAGGAGCAAGAAGTACCTAATTTACAAGTTGCAAAGATTAAAGTGTTTTTACAACAGAAAGAATTTTTCTGGTATTTTGAAAAACTTAAAACCTTTTAGAAGAAAGGATGTATTATAATCACATCTCTACTCGAAGTATATCTGTCGAAAACTCTGAAACTCTGATATGATCTACTTCCCAAGAGAACTTTCAAAATAAAATAGATACCATTTTTTTCAAGGCAGTTTTTAGGTAAAAACCTGCTGAAGCTCAGAAAAAGAGTAAAGTGATTTCTTGAATTATCTCTTAACTTAAAATAACATGAACAACAACACATGCTTGCAATAAATTAAAATTTGCTAGTTATTTTTAATGCATCTTAACCACAAGCTTTAGGGACAAATAAAATACACGATGTTAATCAATGCTATTGATTGATGATGCTAAACATGTAGACAAGAAAATGAAATGCCCCTCAACTTTAAAATTAACCATTACTCAGTGATAATAACAATGGTAACACACATAGAGCCTTCACAGACTGTGACCAAGTGGACATTAAGAATCTTAAGAACAACATCAAATATGTAAAGCTCAAAATATGGCTGCTGAAATTTAGATAACTTCAACTGGTAATGCCCGACTGTTAGACAACAAATCCTATGAACCAAATTTACATTTTATTACCATTATGTACATAGTACAATTAGACTTCATAAAAGTATCATTTTTTCCCCAAAAATGCTATCAACAATCTAATTTGTGCCTGGACTCATTTTCCCCTTCTTTGTTCTCTTTCAAAGAAAAGTGACTGCATTCATAGGAGGAGTTAGTTTCAGACTGTAATTATAGCTGGCCTGTCAAGTGGACCAAATGGTTGGATACTCTGACATCTCTTATGTTTCCATAAAGTCCATTCTACTTGTTTCCTTCTAGAGTTCTCAAAGCCTCCCTAACTGCTGGCTGACATCCAGCTCTGCTGGTGCAAGTGGAATGAGGAAGGCCTATCCAGAGACCTTAGGAGACCTCACAAATGGACTGAAAATCAAAAGCTTTTATGTCTGAAAGTCTGTTTGGCCAACTGATGTATGTAACTCACATCTGGCATAAATTTATTTCTAGGAGAAACAAATTCTAAACACGATGAACATGCAGCTGTTTCTGAGACTATTTTTCAAAAAAGTAAATTCTGTCATTATTATTACTTGGTATTAGGGCCTAGCATAATCAAAAACTGTACCTGTTCAGACAATTTTTTTTTTAGCGAGGGAGAGTGGGGGAAGGGGCAGAGGGAGAGGGAGAGAGACGATCCAGGCTTCACACTGACCATGGAGCCCAACATGGGGCTCGCTCTCATGAACCTGAGATCATGACCTGAGCCGAAATCAAGTTAGATGCTTAACTGACAGAGCCACCCAGGTGCCCAAGTTAAGACAATTTTTATACAAATACTCTGAACTAGTAAAAATGTAAACTGGAGAATTTTATGGTAAGGAAATGAGGCATTATCTATTTTCAAATGACCAAAACAGATGGCTAAAATCACATGTTCCTAAATTAAGAAAAAAAGATTGCTATAATTAGCAGATTTCATGCACCTTGATTCTAACAGGTATTAAAAGCCATCAATGAGTCTTAATAGATTAAACAGTCCTCTGTACCTTATTTCTATAATTTGCTTGATGAGAATAATTTCAATAAAGGAAAAAAAAGGAACAAGGATTAGTCTTGCACTTTCCAAATGACCATCAATCACAGAACCCAAGGTACAACTTTACGCGGTTCACTCATCATAGGATTTTCTGCTGGTAGGACTCCTATAGTTGTATCTAATTCAACTCACTTTACAGATAAGCAAAATGAGGCCTAGAAAATTAAAGTGACTTGTTCCTAGATATTAAGGCTAGTCAGTATGCAGATCTTAACTCTCCTCCACCTGCTTATCAGAGGAGTTCCTGGTACAGATAAATCAACCTAACCCAAGGTGCCCTCCTGGAAAAGATGCTTACAGTTAGTTGGGTTTGATTATAGGACACATAAACCTCTTTGGGTTTTGTCTTCTATTTAACAAGCACAAAAGCTGTCCTTACCACCCACATAAAACAGATAACTGAGGGAAAAATGAGAAGACCACTGGGTTTAATGCAAAAAGTCAACATGAAGTCCTTGTGCAGATACTGGAGGATGCTTGTTTTTCCAACAAACCGGCATGGGGCATGCTGCCCAAGAGTGAAATGTAAGCAAAGTCTTGAATCTCCTACTAAAGATTTTTCTGCATTGTTCAAGAGGCATACACTTGCCAGACACACAGGTGTGACAGGAAAAGGCTTTCAGGTAAGCCTTGTTTAAGTGAGGCAAGAGCCAAGTCAAGTCAATGTTTATCTTCTCAGAAAGAAAAAGGGAGAAAGGAAGGTCATTTCCCTGGCACACCTTAAAAATAGAGTCCTGAATCAAAACGACCCAACACACTAAACAAGATAACTTGCTGGTTTGCTAATAAGACCAAAATGCAAAAGGGGATGGAAGGAGTCTATAAAACCAACTCAAAAGAGCTTGTCAAGCTTTTGCTATCATATATATGACAGCCTTTAATTCTTCTGACAGGTTTGGAAAACAGGCCTTATTATGTCTACTTAAGAAGAAACACAAATCGAAAGCATTACAGAATTTTAAGCAGGAAGTGATAGGTCAGGTTTGAATTTCTACAAAGAAGAGGAAGAAACCCAACAGGAGTTCCTGTTTAGAATGGAAGTTAGGCCTAAATAAGCTCCTAAGTTTTCTCCATCGCCAAGATTCAGCCTCCTGACATGTCGAAGAAGACTCAAGTCAACTTGAGAAGTGGCTGAGGTGACATGGACAAGGCTCCCCAGCTATTCAGTGGTGAAGCTGGAGTTCAAACCCAAGGTCGCATTCTCCCACTCCTGCTTTACACCACTCAGCCTCCAGATGGTCATGGTTAGGGAGAGTGAAACTGTCCCTCCGGGTTCACCTGTAAGGCCTTCTCAATTCCACGATCAGAAAAAGGACTGACAAAAAAAACAGAAGATTTAGTTGCTGCATGGGAAAAATCGCTACAGGTAACCATTTTTTTATATCATCATCCCTTTCCGAGGAAACACAAATATCGGCCAATAATGAATGAGCATAGCCCTTATGGGGAGCAGTACAAGGAAACAGGGCTACACTGCACTTCACTTGCTCTTTCTGTGACTACTAGGTCCCCCCATTGTTATATAGGCATGCATGTTCCAGAAACTTCATGTGAGAATTCAACCAAAGCCTGAAACATACTGAGAGAAGCACAAGTTTCTGAGTTTAACTACAACATGAAGTGAAATCCTCCAGACATTTCAGGCTACAGTGGGTCTGTCACGGACTGCATACTCTACAGCAACTTCAGCCCGTAGGTAACCTGAGCAAGGACATTCTCCTCTCTTCCGTGGATTCGGTCACCTCATCTCCTACCCAAGATAATCACTCGGAGGTGCTCCATTCAAAATCCCCCCACTTATACTAGGGTAACTTTCCATGATCTCATCTACCTGGGGCACCGCCAGGAATCAGAAAGTAAGCAAGAGAGGCTGGTGGAAGGCTAAAATAAACATCCTACTGTTTATTCAATTCAACCCAGGAAGAATTTATTGAGAGTACACTATTCATGAGGCACTGTGGCCTGATGCAGGGGCTGACGGTGATAAGAATAATAATTATAGCAGTGCCTGGCACATAGTAGGCATTCGGTATATGATGGCTACTGCTATAATTATTATTCTTATCACCGTCAGCCCCATGAGGTAGCTCCTATTGTCTGCTATACTTTTGAATAGGGAAACTGAGGCATGGAGTGGTTAAGTAACTTGCCCAGAGCCACAGCTGGTAAATGGTG
This sequence comes from Lontra canadensis, assembly GCF_010015895.1. Taxonomy (NCBI): domain Eukaryota; kingdom Metazoa; phylum Chordata; class Mammalia; order Carnivora; family Mustelidae; genus Lontra; species Lontra canadensis. The sequence goes on from NW_022631008.1 coordinate 2,236,867, forward strand.
GATGCAAACCCCAGCAGTCTGGCTTCTGAGTCTCTACCACTAGCCCCTACCCTACACTGCACTCTAAATATGAGTGGAGGTAAGGGATACAGGGATACAGGTCAATAAGACTATTCCAACATCCCAGAGCCCGTAGCTCAGATGGGAAGACAGGCAAATAGACCTGCGAGGAGCATATAAACCAACCCAAGGTTCAGGGAAGGCTTCTGGCAACAGATGCCCTGTCAGATGAATTTAGGTAGGAGCTAACCAGAGGGAGAGAGGGGGTGTGGGGCACATTCCAGGGGAGAGAGGAAGCTCTGTGCAGGTAGAGTCTGGCGTTCATTGAGACAAGGACCACTGAAAGAGGAGGAGTTTTCAGAAGTGGAGAAGGAGCCATCCCCAGATAAGTCTCAGGCACTCATCTCAGAGGAAACATATCTAATGAGAAAATCTAACTTCTTTCTTTAAGGATGGTTAACAACAATAAGGTTTTGATCTGTCTTTCCAACCTACGAGTGGAAGCTGAAAACTCAGGGGAAAGGCTTTGTGCCCAGGAAACAAGTAGGTTGACAGAAGGAAAGGAGAAGATGGAAAAAATAACAAAAAGAGACACCTTTGGAATACAAAGAATATAGCAAAAGGCCTTTTCGCATCTCAACAGAGTAATCACAGCACACTGCAAGGACAGGTAATAAGATTAACCTAATCATCAAGAAAAGGTTAATTTGTGCTCTGTATGCTCTGTTTTAATAAGCAGGGAAATAGGAAATGGATTTTCGAAAGGGACTAATAGAAATAGGTCAAATAAAAAGATGCGTTGCAAGAGCCTCTGGGATTTAGAAAATTCGCTTAATGTGGAACAAACCTCATTCACCAACATGATGGATAAAACATGCACCAGAGCCCATGCCTCTTTTCAGAAGAGACATGCTTCAGTGACCAGCACAGGCTTCCATCAAGATAAGCCTTCCTCCCTCAAAACCAGCATGCTATGTTCCCCTCCATCACCTTTAGAAGGCCTAACTGCTCTATGATTGCTGGAGAGTTTTATGGTTGATTTTGTTCAAAGTGACATTAAGCTGGCTCTCATTCTAAGGCCATATACAGCTTCCCTGGTAATTACTTCAATAATTCTGATAGAAAAAAAGAAAACCATTGCCAGGCACAGAATTAATCAACATAAAATAAATTCCTTACCTGTCCTTTATTATGACTTCACCGCAGGACTGGCAATAAAATGTGCAACATCCTTGGGCTTGCGAGCTTTGATTAAACATTGAAATCAGTTCTAAAGAGAAATCGATGAAAGAGCAAATCTCAGAGGGGTGGGACAAATATATTAACATACTTGAAGAGTTTAACAGCCACAATACATTACTATCAATAAACATTGTTTACGATCCACCCAGAAGTACACATTTAATTAGCATTATCTGATGACTCAACCAGAAGCAAATATTGTGACGTGTTCTCAAAAACAACAGATTTTGCTAAGTGTTTCTGAGCTAGGTATCGCCCTAGATTATGCCTGTTAACATACCAATGCGTTATTTCACTCATTCCATAACTACCAACATTAAGGAAGGAGAAAGGGAACAACTGCTTTCACATCAAGCCAACTACAGGGGGTCTCACCATCCTCAGCCTTCCTTGGCTATGTCCTACATCCAGTTTTTCATCAGTGTGACTGCTGCTTCTACTTCTTAAATTTAAGTTTAATTTGATGAAAACAAAGTCTAATTCCACTGTGGCCGATCACCAGTAAATACAAACAAGAAGAAACTGGTCTTCATTGGGCGGGTTCCTAGGAATGGAATGGAATGGCTCCTAAGAAGAATTCAATCTTCTAAGAGCAAAACTCAACTTCTGATTAAAGCTATGGAAAAATATTATTTCCTCCATTATGTGAAGCACAGCATTCCCTCAGTTTCCATTATTTTATTCATGAAGAAAGGAAACTTTCATTTCCCAAAAAACTCCCCCAAAACAAAACATCCACACACAAAAATATGTCTGTAAAAAAAAATTTAAAGGAATGAGGTCATACTCATTAGAATTAAGCAATTCGAACTTGGTTTATGTTACTTTGTATGTATGTTAAGATTTTAAAGACTGATGGTAGAAAGTTTAATCCTTGGCAATTAAAAATTCATCCTTTTAATTTCTGGGGGTATCCGCCAATCCCTGTAGCACTGAGGTGAAATAAACGGTGTTCTTTAATTTTGAGGAGATATTAAGTAGACCTGGGTAAGTCATCCAGAATAGTCTTTTCCGAACCAAGAAACAAATTTTCAGTGAAACACTCCCCTCTGCTGGTCACCCAGCATGATCCCACGGCTCAGGTTCAAGTCAGAACTGCCAGACCAGGTGGCATCGTGGGAGAGTACTGCCACCTGGGGATGAATCCCACGCTGGTGCTCTCTTAGACTTTATGTAGCCACTTCCACGTCAAGGGTCCTGATCTGACCTACGTTACATTCAGAATAGCACAACAATAGGCTTACTATAGTCCTTAGAAGAACAATTACAGTTGAAAAGTCAACTTTTTTAAAATCTCAAAACACAACTGAATGCTAACAATGTCAAGTCTTCATACACTACATTTTGATTCAAATCAACATCAGTATGCACCAGTCTGATATTTATTCATTCAGCAAATATTTACTCACCACCTATTAAGCAAAAAGCACTAAGGCTATTAAGTACTGAGATCTATTTTGCATACCCTTCCATGCACTGCAGAACAAGGCTTTTGAAAGTCTTCCTTTTCAGATATTTGAGTAAAATGTTTTAAAAATGTAAAGCCAGAGCAGACCAATGGAATCAAGCAATATGCGAACCAACAATCAGCACTCAACTTACTCTGTCCTATGGTTACAATGAAACAATCCTGCTTGCTGATTTAACTTTTCTTTAATAGTTCAAGTTTTACTATTTATTAACCATGCAGGCAACAAACCAATTGTGTCTGAAGAAGACCCCATACCTCCTCAGTATGGGACCTAAAATCACAAATCCAGAAAACCAGCAGATCTGAAAATACCCCAGTGCGGCTTTTGTGCCCACCTTTGCCCAGTTTCCATCATCAGTCTATTTCCCATCTTGGTGACCCCATTCTTCTTTCCATGGTTATTACAGTAGTCATTCTTAGCATGTGGATATGTCACTTAAGCTCCATGACATTTTGGTTCCCTATGCCTTATTCCTAAATCCAACTCTGCCCAACTCAAGACTAGTTATTCACTGATTAAGGACTTGAGTAAAAATTACTCTCCAATGAAAAAAGCAGCACAGAACTCGGGGGAATGCTCCACATCTCCTACATGGCTCTTCAAAACCATCCTGCTGACCCCACCTCGAAACTCCACGAAGCTCAAATGAAAGGCTTAGTATAGATGAGGCAGCCACGAAGTCTCAGAACGCAGTTGAAAGAATCATAATCCTTTCCTGATAATGAGCATCTCACGGGTCTGTTATAGACTATTTCCCCTTTCACATCATTTTTAATTCTCTAAAGCACATTACTTACATGGGAAGAGATGCAATGAGCCAATAATTTTATTCAATAAGTTATTCTGAGAAACATTTCTACCATCTTACTGACTCAACCTGGCAATAACAAAATACTAGAAATATAACCGGCATAGCAATAACCAAAATCAAATTATGCATAAAACTCAATTTCAAAATCTGTATCTCTAGTGTTCTATTTGAAAATGTCTCTCCATGGATGGGATCATTTCCATCACTCAGTTCTCTGGGCAAATATTGTCCCTCCTCAGAGGGGCCTTCCCTGAGCACCTTTTACCCTAGTCACTCCCTACCCCATTATTCTGCTCCTCTTTGACCACAGCACTTTTCTCTGTATCCGAGTAACTTATTTGTTCATTATCTGTTCCCACCCACAAGAACGTAAGCTCTCCTAAAGGCAGAGGCCTTCCCAGAGTGTTCACTAGCAGAGTTCCCAGAGTGTATCCCTAGTACCTAGATCAAAGCCTAGCACACAATGTAAGGCAGCATTTGTTGACTGGATGAATTTCTATGTCACACTTTCAAATCCACCAGGTCGACAAACCATAAGTGACTCTTAATCTCACAAAACAAACTGAGGGTTGCTGGGGGGAGGGGGGTTGGGAGAAGGGGGGTGGGGTTATGGACATTGGGGAGGGTATGTGCTATGGTGAGTGCTGTGAAGTGTGTAAACCTGGCGATTCACAGACCTGTAGCCCTGGGGATAAAAATATATGTTTATAAAAAATAAAAATTATAAAATAAAATAAAATAAAATCCACCAAGTCTTGCACAACTACCATCTGATTTCATCTTCCTATCAACACTGTGAGCTTGGTAATTTCACAATTAAAGAAACAAAGCAGGGGTTATGTGGGAAATCTCTGTGCCTTCCGCTAATTTGCTATGAACCTAAAACTACTCTAAAAAATAAAATCTAGGGGCGTCTGGGTGGCTCAGTGGGTTAAAGCCTCTGCCTCTGGCTCGGGTCATGATCCCAGGATCCTGGGTTCGAGCCCTGCATTGGGTTCTCTGCTCGGCAGGGAGCCTGCTTCCCCCCTTCTCTCTGCCTGCCTCTCTGCCTATTGTGATCAGTCTGTCAAATAAATAAATAAAATATTTAAAAAAAATAAAATAAAATCTACTAGAAGAAAAAAAAAACCCACTAACCACCCCTTTACCCCCAGCCACCGAACAAAGCTCTAGAAAAGTAAGCAGCAAGCTCAACTGCACAGCTAATAACTGGCAGAGCTGACAAAGAACCTTCTGACCGGCTCTTTCTATGCTGCTGCTGAACAGGCTTTTTCATCTGGGAAAAGGTCAACTTTTCAAAGGAAAAATCACCTTTGATCTACAATGAACAACTAAATGCAGAAAGAGGAGCGCTGGGATCACTCACTGGCATCAGATTCTGCCCGCACCTGCAGTCGCAGGTGCAGTCCCTCTCCCGGGACATAGCGCAGCCCTCGGCAGGAGGAAGGCACAAGCCTGACCTCTGCTGGAAGCTGGAGCTCTGTGCAGCCTTCCGGGGTCTTCACCTGGAGTGAGCACGGCACTACAGAAATATCCATGGGCATACCCCCTTCTTTAGGCTCCCTGGTGATTAAAAACAAAACACACAAAAAATTACTTCTCAAGGATGAAAACCACATGATAAAACAGACAAAAATGGCCAAGGATCTGTTTCTCTTCAATACAGTCTACTGTCTAAAGTCACTGCCCCCAAAAGAATAGCAAGGAATGGATCATAAAGGAAGTCATTCTATACAAGATTTCGATCAGGTCAGAGAGTACTTTTCACTGTCACTGTAACATGAAAGTATGGGGATGTATTTCTTATTCTTGGCTTATTTTATGGCAATGATGCATTTATAAATGTGCACTTTTCCCCCATTGCTAATAGTGATCCTGTGCCCCAATTCTCTATCCTAATGCTTCCTGCAGTTACTCCAACCTGGACCTTCCTGGGGTTGCTCCCACAGCCATTCTGCTTGCACCGTCCACCTTCCACTTCCTAAAGCCCACTATTTCCTCCCAGCATCTCCCCAACTTCAGGTTCTTTGAATCAGCACAGTCTAATGCTGGTCTATTGTACATCAGGCACTTGTTCTTTAGAATATTTTGTCAGAGGACTCAAGGCAGCAACGGACAGTGGCTTTTTCATCTTTGCATCCCATAACCCTAGCAGTTTCTTACATTCATTCACTCTCTCTCTCTCATTCATTCAATACAGCTTCTTTGATTCTGTAACTGCCAGGTACTGGGACTACAACCATTAACAAGATACCTTCTCTGCCCCTCACTGCCCGCCCCAAGTAGGACACAGGCAAGTAAACAGGAATGCTCAAGGGAGCCTGAAAACATCGTGTTGGCCAGGCCAGGGCCAGGAGCAGCAGGCCACCCTGTGGGGGGGGGGGGTTGGGGGGTGTGGGGAGCCCACCACCCCAGGGACAGGTTCCTCATAATCCAGAACCACAGGACCACCATCTTCACGGACACTGAGGAGTGGAGCACCGTGCTTGGGCTGAAGCACATCCTCGAGGACATCCTCAAGCGGCCATCCGATGAGCAGTAACTGTGCAAGGATGACCAGCATCTGGATGACGACAAGACACTGGGAGAGTGTGGCTTCACCAACTGGATGGTGTGGCCACATGCACGGTGGGTGGGTCTGGCCTTCTGACCAGCTCTCCCCACTCAGCTGTCCACCAGCAGAAGGGCTCCAGGCCCTGTGCATTGAGCCCTTCTCCAGCCTTCCTGAGCTGCCCATTGTGATGAAGCTGCAGGACTCAGGAAGCAGTGCCTGTGAAAGGCCGCGCAGAGGGAGCGCCCGGGCTGGCCCCCAGTGCCCTATCCCCTCTAAGAGATAGGCTGACAAAACAAAACAAAACAAAACAAACAAACAAACAAAAACTGCATTGTACTTGTCTGTGATAAATATGGAGTACTATGGAAGCACAGGGAGGCCTGCAGTGCCTATCACAGTCAAGCAGCGTTATTTGAACAGTAAATGTATAAGCCAGGGAAATATCCTTGCTTCTAAGACTAGTATTACAATTTTTTGTACAAAATTTTTTGTACAATTTTTTGGTACAATTTTGTACAATTTTTTTACAAATAATTGTAAATTATTTTATTTGCAATAAAGTATTGTCATTTGACATACAGGATTTTGATAAGGAGACCAGGATTACATGAAACAAAAGGTACAGGAGAAAAAAACTTGTCAATTTTAAAAATTTAAAAAAATAAATAAAACAATCTAGTGATGTATGAATATGAAAGAACTGGTGAGTCCAAGTTGCTATAAACACAAATCATTTGGTATAGGCAATCGAGAGTAAAATACAGTCTATTCCCTGTCCACCAGGGACCAAAAGTACAGTGGGGATGAAGACACAGAGAAATGGTCCTCATATGAAGCTAAAATACACTTAGCATTGTAACAGAGATGCCGAGCCTTCAGACTCTGTTTTAAGTGCAAACAGCAGGGAGAGGCCAGCAACTCAGAATAACCTAAACACAGAAAGCAGGCCATCTACTTGAGTATATCTAAGCACAGAGATTATACCATGCGTTCAGGTGTGAATCTTGATTAGGCCTCTTAATTCGCCTTAGAAAATCTTAAGATTATTTTCTGGCTAGTTCCTTTGAAGGCATATGGACCTGCATTTAACTGGCAAGAACCTAAGTCTTTTCCAAGAAACACAACCTTAGACTCTTGAGTCAAAAGTCTAGTTTTTTTGTTTTGTTTTGTCTTAAATTAAAGAGAGTACCAGCAGGAGGAGGGGAAGAGAGAGAGAGAGAAACAGAACCTTAAGCAGGCTCCACGCTTAGTGCAGAGCCCAATGTGGGACTCAATCTCATGACCCTGAGATCACAACATGAGCCAAGATCAAGAGTTAGGTGCTTAACAGACTGAGCCACCCAGGTGCCCCAGAGTCAAAAGTCTAGTTTTAAGAATTGATGTTTAAGAAATAATAATCCTCTGAAGAAGAGGTCAGAAGGACAGAAGGACATATATTTCAGGTTTTGCAGGCTATATATGGTCTGTTGCATATTATACTATGTATTCTATTTTTAACAATGCTTTAAATAATGTAAAATCCATTCTCAGCTCATAAACTGTACTAAAACACACCACAGGTTAGAGTTGGCCCATGGGCTATAGTTTGCTGAACATTGCTCTAAAGGTACACAATTTGTCCATTTTGCTACTTCACTGATTTTCAAACTGGACTGTGCCATTGGCACAAGAAGTGCCTCAAGGGAGATAACTGCGTTTCTTTTTTCTTTTTTTTTTTAAGATTTTATTTATTTATTTGACAGAGATCACAAGTAGGAAGAGAGGCAGGCAGAGAAAGACGGGGAAGCAGACTCCCTGCTAAGCAGAGAGCCCAATGTGGGGCTCGATCCCAAGACCCTGAGATCACTACCTGAGCCAAAGGCAGAGGCTTAACCTACTGAGCCACCCAGTTGCCCTGGTAATTGTGTTTCTAAGCCTCAGCCCCACGCCGTCTCTGGCTGACCACTCTTCTTTCCCTTCATGAAAAGTTCAGCCCATTAGAGGGCTGAGTAAGGTAGGAGGCACCAATACAAGTGTGGAAGAACCACAGTCTTGGGGTGGAGGTGAAGAAGGGCATCCACTAGGACAGCCACCCCGCAGAGATATCAGATCTTAAGAGGGATGAGGAGTCTAAGGGGGTGGGAGTGGCAACTCGGGGTTCCAGAGCCTGCCTCAGACTGCTCAGGCTGCCAAAACAAAACGTCATAGACTGGGGGCTTAAACAACACACATTTCTTATAGTTCTGATGGCTGAGAAGTACAAGATCAAGGCGCCAGGGGATTTGGTTCTCCTTGAGAGCCCTCTACTAGGCTTGCAGTCCGCCACAACCCCACCGTATCCTCACACTGTGAAGAAGAGAAGCAGCTTTGGTATTTCCTCTTTTAAGAGCACTAATCCCATCGTGGTGGCTCCACCCTCATGACCTCATCTAAACCTACTTACCTCCCAAAGTCCCCATCTCCTAATACCATCATATTGAAGGTCAGGGCTTCAACACATGAATTTTGAGGGGACACACAAAAATTCATTCTGTAACAGAGCCCAATGAGGAACCCAGATGAGGAAGGTGTCAACACTGACTGAAGAGAGGGAGGGAAGCAGCGAAGGATGCCAGCATGAGATGACTTACATAGAGGGTAATTGACTAAATAAATGTAAGTCCTGAGAATAACAAAAGCCAGGATTCTCACTGTCGGAAACTAGAATTACAAAGAGGGAAAGGGAAAAAATCAGAATGGATCCTATGGTGGTAGACCAGAATTGAAAATACCTGTGTAGAGTCACGGTTTTTAATGTATATATAAAGAGATCCAGTAATACAAATGTCTATGTGTGTAGATGTACGTATGATATACAAACACAAATACATGTGCATACATTTGTACATGAATATTACGTATATGTCACATACACACTCTAGTTTTGTCCACTAGGGCCTGGAAAGAGTAACATGTCAGTCAATAGAAATGAGGATACTTTGTGCTTAGATTTTGGTTTCTAAAGTTCACTTTCCACTTTAATTTTTTTTTTAAGTTTATTTATTTGAGAGAAAGAGAGAGAGCACACGCGCACACAGGTGTGAGATGGGGAAGGGGCAGAGGGAAAGAATCTTAAGCAGACTCCACGTTGAGAAGGGACCCCAATGCGAGGCTCGATCCCCTGACCCTGACACTGAGACTTGAGCAGAAATCAAGAGCTGGATACTTAACCAGCTGTGCCACCCAGGCACCCTAGTGATTTTCCACTTTAAAACAAATGAACATACACAAAACAAAATAACATTCCTTGAAAAAATAACTACATCCAGGGATGGAACAGAAAAAGAATGAGATGAGCCTGGAACATGTTGCTGTGCAAAGAAAGAAAATTAATCATGGGGTGCCTGGGTGACACCCAGTGGGTTAAAGCCTCTGCCTTCGACTCAGGTCATGATCCCAGGGTCCTGGGATCGGGCCCCACGTCGGGCTCTCTGCTCAGCAGGGAGCCTGCTTCCTCTCCTCTCTCTCTGCCTGCCTCTCTGCCTACTTGTGATCTCTGTCAATTAAATAAATTAAAAAATCTTTAAAAAAAAAGAAAATTAATCAAAGAAAAATAGGAACATGTTAAAAAAGAACATATTAAAAGAAGAATATTAGGAACATATTAAAATCCTCTTGAAGGGACTCCCCCAGACACATCTGGTATAACATGAGCAAAAAAAATGTAACCCAATGAATAAAAGATCATGGGTCCATGAAGATGTAAATAAATGAATGAATGAAGTGCAAATCTGATGAGGAACAAGGGTATTCACACATAGTTGCAAAGGACTTCTCCAATTAATACTTAGGGAATATAAAGAGAAAAAGAGTCTTGCCCGACTGAATCAGTTAAGAGTAGGAAGAGTTAGAACTTCTATTGGATTCAACAAATCTGATATCAGAAGCATGAAGAATTCTCGTGTCCTATGTCAACCTTACAACATTCTTCCTGAATACTGAAGCTCTTTGCAGTGTATATCAAAACTACCCATGAGCGTGGGAATACAAAAGGTTTGCATTCCTGTAAATGTGACAAAAGGTTTGTGTTTCTGTGTGTGTGTGTGTGTGTGTGTGTGTGTGTGTGTGTTTACTCCACTACAGATTCGTCTTTCTTCTTTCCTGTAAAAGCAGTAATCCAGTCAGATAACTTTACCGAGGCCCTGTTCTGATGTGCATTTACTGTGAGCTTTTGCCTGCCTGTGCTACTTTTACTTTTAAGCCAGAGCACCCAAGCTTCTGCCTTCTGGAATATAGAGAAATAGTTTCATCCTGCACTCCCCTTGTTCTGTAGTTACTCTGATGGTAGTAGGTAGGGTTCTTAAAGTTTGCAGTATTCTTCTCTTCTTTGAATGGCTGAGGGAGGGGAAGGGAAAGAGCATCCTATTTCTTTTATGACAGTGCACATTGGTTAGTTTAAAGTGTATGCTTGTATTTCCTTATCATTAAAATACTGTTCAATTTCATTTTCATAGACGAGGAAAAATATTTTGCATTAATTGACTCCTCTATTTAAAAAGGGATGGTTTAAGTTGAACCATTATAGCTTCACACTAAATCTTTTCCTAAATAAAAATGTTACAGCCCTACAAAAAAAAAAAAAAAAGAGTAACTTTATAGTGTTGACAGCAGACATTATCTACGTGCTTAAAGTTAACATGAACTTTAATGGAATAAGTCAAAATCATGTGATACCTGATAGGATGTAATAAGAATGCAGCATCACTTCTGTGATATTCCTGCCAGAGATATATATAGTCTGAACCCAATCTTGAGGCAAGGATATTCCACAAAATAATTAGGCTGTAATCTTCAGAAGTGTCAAGATTGTGAAGGTCAAGGGAAACTGAGGAACTCTTCCAATTTTAAGAGACCAAGAAAACACGACAATGAAATGCAATGCATGATTCTGAACTGTGTTCTTTTACTATTAGAGACATTATGTAGACATGTGGCAAAATTTGAGTGAGGTCTTAGTGTAAGATGGTTGTAACATATTCCCCAGCTTTGAAGGTTGCATGGTGGTTACAGGCGGAATGTTCTTTTTTTTTTTTTTTTAAGGATTTTATTTATTTATTTGACAGAGAGAGATCACAAGTAGGCAGAGAGGCAGGCAGAGAGGGAAAGGGGAAGCAGGCTCCCTGCTGAGCAGAGAGCCTGATGCGGGGCTCGATCCTAGGACCCTGAGATCATGACCTGAGCGGAAGGCAGAGGCTTAACTCACTGAGCCACCCAGGTGCCCCGGAATGTTCTTATTTGTAGGCAATCCCCAGTAATGTATTCAGGAGTGACAGTAACTTATTCTCAAGGTTGAGACTGTCCAAAAATAAAGTGTTTGAGACTCTAATTGTCCACAGCTTTTACATACTTGAGGCTTTCTTCACCATGTACTTACACTCTTTCAGATACCACACCCTACTTGAAACTATCCAATGACTTCCCATCAAACTTTGATTACAAGCTAAAATTCTTTCCATGGCCCTTAAGACCCACAGATATACTGGAGACAGTTGTTAAAATTCCAGGGATTTTGCAAAATAGTTGACATCACTTGCCTGACATCATCCATGGTGAAAGACTATCTCCACCACAGGAATCAGTAAATGCTACAAATTGGGAAGATTTCTTGTTAGTTTCATTGGTTTTCTAAGAATGCAGGTTGTTAAACATTTACTAACATACCTCTTTGTAAGACCATTTACTATGTGCTCCACCAGCCCACCCACATCTCTCTGAACTTGGCACCTCTTCGTACTTGCTGTTCTCTTGGAGGGAAACAGTCTTTCATCAGATATTACATAGTTCTAAACCTCTCCCCTTTGGGCTTATTACTCAAGTATTGCTTTTTCACTTGAAATAAGGGGTTATAATTTTTCTCCCTATCCCTTTTTGTTTTATTTTTTTCTATGTACTTTTCTCCTTTCAATATCATATATATTTTATTTATTTTGTATAATTTCTGCTCACCTCTCACCCACTGCTACCATTAGACCAAAAGCTTAACAACAGCCAAGAATTTTCATCTTTGCTATTGTCACTGCTCACAGTTAGATACCCAGCACTTAGAATCTGAGCTTTCAGCACTGGAATAGGAACTCAGTAAACATCTGTGCACTGAATAAATGGATGGCCAACGTTTACCCCAGGAATACTAAGATGGCTTAACATAACAGATTTTTCTAATGCAATTCACAGATGTAAATATGAAGGGAAAAAAAAATGAAATCATAGTACATGTACAAATCATACAGAAAATACAGTAAAAATACAGAAAATACAGATTCACTATCAAAACCTGTAGTAAAGTAGGAATAGAAAGGAACCATGCAATTTACCACATAGATTTGCCAAAAGTCAATTTCATTGTACTTAGTGATAAAATGCTAGAAACATTTAAGATTAGGAACAAGAATAAAGCTCAATCATACCATTTACATTAATTGTAAACAGACTAAAAAGTTTAGTTAAAATGCAGAGATTATCAGAGTGGACTCAAACACTCAGGATAGGATTTTTAAAATTTATATATAAAGGCATATGTTAAACAGTAAAAGGAAAGAAAGACATACATGATGCCAAACAGTACAGTCAAAGGTTTCCTGACAAAGACATTGTGTTATTTCAATGGGAGAAATGGCACTCTTTTAAACTAACGGTGATGGAACTACCAGATATCCTTATAGGAAATAAAATGAAATTTGGCTCCTATCTCACTCCAAACACAAAAAATGAATTTCACCTAAATATAAAAGTTAAAACTATATAACACATGGGAAAAATTTTACAACCTTGAGGTAAGTAAAGATTTCTTAAAATACGAACAACACTAACCATTAAAGAAAAAAATGCAATAAACTGAAGTTTATTATAATTAAAATTTTCTGTTCCTGAAAAGACACTATTAGGAAAATGAAAAGGTAAATTTCTGACTGGGAGTAAGTGTTCACATATTCACAAGGCATAAATAAGATAGATCTTATTTCCAGACACTAGAAAGAAGTTTTTAAATTCAACAATAAGAAAAACCTGATTTTTTATAATGGCAAAAAATCAGAAGACACTTTCCAAAGGAACACGTATGAATGACCAAAAAGCAAATGAAAAGATACTCAACATTATTAATCAGGGAAATGCAAATTAAAATGACAATGAGACTTTACACCATAATAGAATTAGGTAATTACCTAGGAGAAATGAAATGTATGTCAACTAAAAAGCTATAGCAACTTTATTCATAATAATCAAGTTCTAGAAACACACAAAATATCCAGCAATAGAATGGGTAGATATATTGTCTATTAATACAGTAGAAAATTACTCAGAGAAAAATAGACACAGATAAAACAGGAATCCCAGAAGCACTGTTGAAGGAAAGCAGTCAGAAACAAGAAGTACATACTGTATGAAATCCTTTATATACAGTTCATGAAGTGGCAAAAACCAATCCTTAATGAGTGAAATCAGAAGAGTGGTTGTTTTTGTTTTCCTGAGGGGCAGTTGGTGATAAAACTCAACAGCCAAGGACCATTAGGGACAAAACTACTAGTAGTCTAGCAAAGTCAGGTTTCTTCACTTGCTTAAACAAGGGAGAGTAACCTAGAGAAACTTTGAGGGTCCCCTTTGATGACAGGACGTAGGGACTTTGTCTTGCTTTTGTTTTGCTAAGTTTGGGGCTACTAATAACCCTACAAAGTGGACTGTAATTGGAGATACTTATCTGAATTTATGATTTGAGATGGAGAGGGAGAAACAGAGAAACAAGAGAAAGAAAAAAATAATAAATATCATCCGTATTTTACAATTGAAAAACTTCAGATTAAACGATTCTACTCCTGCAAAAAAGCTAGGATTTGAACTCCGTTCTCATGCCAAACCCCAAACTGCCACACCTATACCTGGACGATTTAAGGAAAAGGACAATTAAGGAAAAGCATCAGCCCACCTCTTGAGCGGCCCCGAGTAGTAAAAGTTCCAGGATTTTAACATCTAATTTACTCTATTTGAAACGGCAGTCACAAGGGAATAATCGAGGGGGCCACATACTACCAAGCAAACGCGGGAACTTTTCTTCTAAAAGTTTCTTGTAGGTGTAGTGAATAACAAGTGAAACGTTTGGTGACTTCTCATTGGAACGCGGAATGCGAATATAAGAATGAGCTCCAATAAGAAGTCTGCAACCTTTGTTAGTCGTTCAGTGAACGTGTCAGTTTTGCTGCAGACGACAGCGTGGGGGGGGGGGGGGACACCAACCCGAGTTTATGTACAAAACAGGAAGCTCTCACATTGAACCTTATCCTCTAATGAGGATCCCCAAAAGAAGCGGGCAAGGCACTCGGGGGGGAGGGCACTGTTTTTGGAAAAGCCTGGCACTGTTACTTTACATCAGTGCTCCTCAGACTTTTTAGTGTGTATTTTGAGTCCTGGAAAGCGTGTTAAAATATAAGTTCTGATTCTGCAGATCTGGTGTGGGGCTGAGACTCTGCATTTCTAAAAAAGCTCCCAGGTGATGCAGAGATTACGGGGGAATAAAAGCACGAGGGGTGGGAGGGGAAACTCCACTTTGAGTAAATGACAGGTTCTAAGCAATTGGAAAGAAACTCAAAACTCCGTTCTTTGGAGGGAGATGGAGGCTCCCTGACAAGCAGAAACAGCGGAACGCAGAACGCAGCAGAAACGCGGCTACACACCGCGCCTAGCTGCCCACACGCCCAGCGCCGGCCTTACCCCAGGATCAGCAGAGCGCTCTGCAGCCGTCTCCGCACCTCCAGGAACACGCGCGTCCCCGCTGCAGCTGCCGCCATAGCCGGCGCCCAGGCGCAGGTTCAGGGGATTAGGGGCCAGCAGGGCCAGAAGCGGCTGCACGTGCGGCTGTGGCGGCCGCGGTGCGGCGGCTGGGCGGGCGTCCGGGACCAGATTCCTGGGCCGACACAGCCTGCCAGCCCACAGCGCCGCCTGCCGGGCGGAGAGCGCGCTGCCGCGAGACTCGACCTGGGGGCGTGAGCGTTTTCAAGTCCCTGCGGGAGTCGGAGCGCGGACAAAGGTGGAGCAGCGAGAGGCAAACTGTCCTTCCCGGCTTCCTCTTGTGGGCGTGGCCCGGCGCGGTAGTCTCCCAGGAAGTGACCTTAAAAATCCGAGCCGAGTACAGGTGTAAGAAGGAAGCTGGAGGGGAGAGGGATGATGGAAGGAGAAGATATAGGAGGGCACTGACCCCAGGAGGTTGGAGAGCAGATATATTCACCCAAAACACAATCTTGTTTCATTTTTATTTTTTTTTTTATTTTTTATTTTTTTTTTTATTTTTTAAAGATTTTACCCATTTATTTGACAGAGACCACAGGTTGGCAGAGAGGCAGGCAGAGAGAGAGAGGAGGAAACAGGCTCTCCGCTGAGCAGAGAGCCCGACGTGGGGCTCGATCCCAGGACCCTGGGATCACGACCTGAACCGAAGGCAGAGGCTTTAACCCACTGAGCCATCCAGGCGCCCCTTGTTTCATTTTTAAATCAACTATAGTATCATTTTTACGAATCATGTCAGTTCTTTGGTAGCTCTCCGCTGTTCGAGGCGACGAATGTCCAGGATTGACCTGACATTACTTCTGCATTTAGACACAATTGGCTCTAAGATAGAAACAGTTGCAAAAATGTTAAGTTTTCTCTTATCTTGGGGCGCCTGGGTGGCTCAATTGGTTAAGCAACTGCCTTTGGCAGTCGAGATCTCGGGGCCCTGCGTATCAAGGAAGATTCTGCCTCAGGCTGCCTGCTCAGCAGGGAGTCTGCTTCTCCCTCTGACCCTCTCCCCTCTTTGCTCTCTCCCTCTCTCTCTCAAATAAATAAATAAAAATTAAAAAAAAAAAAAAAAGGTTTTCTGTTATCTATACAGAAGAGTGTGCGGGTAAATCCAGTACCATGAATCACAAGATTAGCTATTCCTATAGTCTTTGAAAAAAGGAAGATAATGATTCCACAGGTACATTTACACTCCCCACGTTTTATAGAAGTAAAACCTGATTGACAGAAGTCATAATGTTATTGGTGCTAGAAGATAATTTCACAAAGTTTCACCTAGTAAAGAAAAAGATCTATTAAAATGTAAGTACTTAAGTGGTGGTGAGAATACTTAAAATAGGGTAATATTAAGATATAAGGCTAGGGTGGTAAACTTAGAAGGATTCTTTAAAAGAATTCTTTAAAAACAAGGGGCTCAGGGCTTGGTCAGTGGAGCATTGGAGGCTTGATCTCCAGGTTATTAAGTTCGAGACCAGGTTGGGTGCAGAGATTACTTAAAAATAAAATCTTAAAAAAACAAACAAACAAAAACCAAGAGACTGTTAGGTTTTAAAAACAGAAACAGTGATGACTTGTCTTAGTAAAATCATGTTTATTGACAGCCTCTCAGTAGGAAGATTTTCGAAATAACAAATCCACTTCCCTAGAGATACTATTTTAAGACAAATTTTCTGAAATCAGTATCTGCAGTTCATAAAGTTTATTGTGGTGCTTCACAAATTCCTGTATCCACCACAGTAATTCAAAATCATGGATGGAGATAACAACGAAGTTAAAAGAATTAAGTTTATTACTATTCCACCTCAAATAATGGTGATCATGAGTGATGATTTCAACTCCTAATACCTTCCACCTTCAGTTCTCAAAGCTATTAAGTCTTAAATGCTGCCACATTGTATGGAAATATTTGTCTTAGCACAGCATGGTCTTCATACTTGGGTGTTTGATTATTTTTAAAGATTGCTATATTGCTATATTTCATATACACATTTTTATCTATATTATATATATAATACATATTATATATATATATATATATTTCGTATACACATTTGCAAAAAAACAATCTTTTTTTTCCTTTGACCCTACGGTTTAGGCAACACAGTGCAATCTTCCTCGTAGTAGCTACATGATTTAGAGAGACATAAACTCAAAATATTTCTAAACCTGATGACAACTATTTATCTGCTAACTTCATCAGTCTCCCAACTTCTCTGGGCTTCAAGTTCCCCATATGAAATATTGAGGAATCGTTCAAATAACACTTAAATGGCTGTTTAAATAATATATAAAAGCTGTTCTCAATTCCTAGCATTCCTTCCAACTCTCCATTAAGATGTAGCTGACGCTGGCGAGTTGAAAACATCCGCTATTCCCTTTCCAGGCCCATCCGAATGGTTGGTTGCCATGAGCGGCTTCCCCGACCGTCCGCTTGAGGGCGCTGTGGCAACAGCTTGCGCCGGGAGGCTAGGCACGGACCGGGGGCGGGGATCGCGGGTCGTCGACGTCGACGCTAGCGTGGGCGCGGGCGCAGTGCACGCTGGGAGCTGTCACTAGGCCCTTCGGCTCTCGGCCTCCGCGTCGCTGCCGCGGTTGCCAGGAGAGCGGCGCCGGCGGGGAGCGGCCGAGCCCACGGCAGGTAACAGCGTCCCCGCCCCCAGCGCTGTCGCGAGGCCGGCTGCCGGCCTTGAGCGGCCTCCTCGGCCTGGCTGGTTCCGGAGCCTCGGGGACGCCCCGAGGGGCAGTCTGCTGTGGCGCCGGGGGTGTTGCCGCCCTGGCCCCGCCTGGAGCCTGGGAACCGGCCGGCAGCCCTCGGGTTTCCGGAGGGGCGGGAGCTGCGCGGGGATCGGCGGGTCGGGGCCGGGAGGAGGCTCGAGGGCGGTCCCAGGCAGGGGTGGCTGCTTTCCGAGCCTCCTGCGCCGGGGCCCAGCGGTGCGCAAGGTTGGGGTGGAGGTCGCACCTGTGAGATGAAGGCGCGCGGAGTAACCTCTTTGTTGGTGGAATCCAGGCTTCGTGCGGTCTCCTTCATCTGGTGGGTTCTTTTAAGATTGAGGAGACAAGAATGTCTGCCATCGTTAATGTTCCATGTGGGGGGTTGGAAAGGAGTGCAGAAGTTTATTAGAGGAAGTCAGGTTAGTCATAAGGAAGTTGTTAACCATTATCACCTTTGATTCTCAAGCCTTTTAAAGTTGCAGCATAACAATAGTTACTTGTTGGTTTCGTCCAGTCTTCTCCCCTACCCTGAAGTAGGGGAGGGGGAGTGGTACACAACTACTTTAAAGCTGAACGAATTGTTTGACACTATCTTACAGTTCTCTGGAGTTTGAGAAACACTGTGATAATCTGATTTGGAGACTTAGTTAAAGCAATCAACATTTTTTTTATTAATTACCAAAAGGATAAGAAACCAAGTGTTTGCTTGACAAATAAGCCCAGAACTGTAGAAAGACAAAAATCTCTCGATTTCGTTGTTGTTGGCTTTCTTCTACGCAGACAGGTCTCCTATGTTCTCATGGACAGCATATGTTGACGTTATATGCTAAGAAATTCACCACCTAATAACAAAGTCATTTAGTTGAGCTGACAGAAGTTATAACAAAAGTAAATTAAAACCAGTTGTAGTATAGATGCTTTATTTCAGTGATTCCTTAAAGCTGCCACTCTGAACGAAATCATTCCTCATTAGTACTAAACAATAGTAAATCTCCAGGTGTATCTAATTATTAGGAACCCATTTCTTGAAGAACTAAAAATGCCCAAGTTAATACACAAGCCAGAAAATGTGACACCATAACCAAAATGTTAAACATAAATTAAATGTTTGACTACATACAGTTTGAAGAGCCTTATTTTGTAGTTAAAGTGGTGGAAAGAGCTCTGGCCTGGGAATGAAAGATTTTGTTCGCTTTCTTTCTTCTCCAGCTAACCAGATGTGATCTCTCTAGGCCTCAGTTTTGTCATCCGCTTAAGGAAATTTCATAAGATCAGAGTTTTCCAGACTGATGTTCCTTGAACCCTCTTCTCAATCTAGGAACTGCTTTACTGCCCCCAAAACAGTGTTCCATGACAAATAATTTGGGAGCACATAGGCTTAAAGCAGTCTCACCTGGCCAGAAAGACTTTTCTAATGACCAACCTGTTAACATCCTGAATATAATTACATAGAATACCAATTTGAAAATTGCTGTACAGATCTTCCTCAATTTATGATGGGGTTATGTCCTGATAAGCCCATCATAAATTGAAAATGTTGTAATTTGAGAAGTCATTTAATACATCTAACCTATGTTACACATGCTCACAATACTTACATTAGCCTAGAGTTGGGCAAAATCTATCAAAGTTCATTTTACTACAAAAGTTTTGAATATGTTATGTAATTTATTGAATATTGTACTGAAAGTGAAAAACTGAGTGACTGTGTGGATAAAGAACAGTTGTAAGCATATGAGTTGTTTACCCTCATGATGGCAGGGCTGACTAGGGGCTGAGGCTTGCTGCCACTGCGAAAAATTTTAAGTCGAATTCTCATGAGCTGGAGTGCCTGTATTTGAGCTGGGTCTCCTTCAGCTTTAAAATTCCCTACGTTATGCTTTCCTGCTTTTAGTTTAAGCTTTCTGTGGCATAAGCACATAGGGCAGCGCACCAATATAACAAAAGGCTTGTATTTTCCTTAGTAAAACATTAAGGATGCACATAGATTTCAGTGCGCTTTAATGCTTTCATTTATGGCAGAGGAAGACTATCTTTTTTTTTCCTGATCTCTTGATGCTTTTCTATAACCATAATTAATTCACATTTTGGATTTGGTTTTATGGTTAAGTCATTGATTTTATTGAGAGTGGCATTTTAAAGTTCCAAGAAGACTTGTTGATAATGGCATTATTTTTACTATGCCTGAGTTCCCTCTCTAGTCATGAGTGCTTAAACTGTGAAGTGTAATAAAAGCCACTTGAAATGTACTTAATAATTAATAACTAAATTTTAAGAGCTTAGATCATTGGAACGAGTTCAAGGTTAAAACAAATTCTAAGGCAGTCCTTTCTGAGTTGCTTACAAATGGGATCTAAGTATTGAATACAATCTTAAATTATTTTGCTAAATTCTGTCAGGTGTCACTAGCACACAGCCAGTATGGCCACTTTAGTCTGTTCTTTGTTACTTTGTTAGGAGTGAGTGTTATTAACGTGCTCCTTTGTTTGAGGGGGGACAGGGATGGGAACAATACATTTAATAGGTGAGCCTTAATTCAGGTAAAATTTCTCCCTGAAATCGAACTGTTGAAAAGTATAGAGCTGCAAGTTTTGTGTAATAGCTTACAGTTTTTATTGGAAATTTATGATATGAAAATAAATATTTTGATTCCCTTGCCTTTAAATGGTGATTTCCTTTTATTGTATTTACCTATTTACTGCCTCCCCCCCCCAATCTATCGAAGCCTAAAACCTCAGTAATTCTTCATTGCATCGGTCAAAGACATACCAAATTTAAGGAAGAAATTACAGATAAGGTGCATTCATTTTATGTGTACATTATATACACACCAAGGTAACCACCAGCACAATCAAGATTTAGGACAGGCCACCACTCAGGCCTGTGTTGTGCTTTTGCTTTCTTCAAATGCATGCTCCATGTCTTGGCATGTCTACATCATACTGTCCTAGCTCCAGTGCCACCTTGTCTGTGAATCCTTTTTTGATTACCTCATTTTCAAGTAATTTTCTTCTCTTCTAACTTTCCTGTCAGTGTTTATCTTCTTTTCTTTCCTTGGTGGATAAACCAGTGGTATGCTCATAGTTCATGGTAGGCACTTACATTTATTTCTTGACCAAATGGGTAAGTGTAGTATTTCTCAAATGTTAGTCATTCTTACATCATCTTCAAAATTTTGGCCATATCTGCATATTTCCTGTATCCTTGCTTTCTTTGTATTTCTTTATATCCTTGTAGTTATTAATATAATTTTTAATGAAAACTTGAAATAATCACCATAAAGAAAAAAATATCACTGTCAACAGAAAGTAGATGTAAAGTTGAAAATAATGAAAACAAAACTTTTTACATTTTAGAAACTACTGGCTACTGAACACTCTTAAACTAAAACTTAAACTCTAAAACTTGCTTTCTTTGTTTAAAAGGGAGATTAGCAAGAATTACAGAGGTGTTGATAACATTCTGCCATCAATCTGAGAACTCCCTGATGCAGTCAGAGGCATTACAACAGAATGAAGAGGGAATAAAGTCTTTACTGATTTGGTGTCACTTAGCCCTCTCCTTGGGCCCCATAAAATCATCTCACATCTGATGGGTGGCCAAAATTTGGGAAGACACAGAATTAATCAGGGCTGAAAACTCCTTCGAATTTTATCTGTGAAAGAATTGGGAAATAAAACCTAAATTGCCAATTAAAAGGTATACTAGAGTTAACTTCAAAAATGCAATAAAAAGACTAAATGGTCATTATTGAATTAGATAAGTCCTTTTTTTTTTCAAAAAAATGTTTTTAATGTTAATGTTAATTTTCTAAATAAAACATCCACTTTTTTTTTAACATCCACCTTTTTATTATTAGGATATGATAGCTATAAGATAAACCTTTGAATCTGAAGAAATCTAAAAATCAGTGGACACCTTTTATATGACAAAGTGATGACTTGATTCAGTATTGATGAAATGTTGGTAATATATTTATCTGGCAAAGCTCCTATAAGCATGGATAAGGCAATAAGCTTAAGAGAATATCATATCTCCCTTACTTCTTCCTTTCATCACTTTTTAAGTTTGAGTTGGATTTTAATATTTCCATCCTACAGAAGACATTTCTGGCCTTTTGTTGTTTTGGTTTGGTTTTTTGTTTTTTTTTTCCTTCTGAGGTAATGAAAAATTCTCCCCTCTCATGGAAACAGTTTAATGTGAATAGTCAGGAAAATAAATGCCCTGCTCTTGTTCTGTAAAATATGTCCTGTATTTCAACTTGCTATAGTTATTTTCAGGCTTATATATGTATTGTGAGCTTAATGTTTAAATTACCGTTATTTTGTGTTCATGAACAAAGAGTTCAGGTGAAAAGACCATTTAGTTTGGTGTTTCTGTTTTCCAAAAAAAATAATTTGCCTGAATGGTAATACTAGGTTTATGAGTATACACAATAATTTGCTACTCAACCAGAGGTCAGATTGCTGTTAATCTAAGGTTCTGGGATACAACCTTTATTTGGAAGTAAGAAGAGAGCCCTCTTGATGAATAGTCTTTATTAAAAGAGCTTTCACCCAAACGAGTAGTTTCTTTCCTGTCTCTACTATAAAATAAAGCAGCAGAATAGAAACGGTGCTGATAAACTCTTACATTTGAAAGTAACAACTGACTGTAATCAGAAAAACTATAAAAACAAAGCAGTTTTAGTCCTTTAAGTTATACAGGTAAATAACCATTCACACAGTGGCTTTTCATATATACTTAACACATGTCTTACATTGTCTTGATTTTAAAATTTCCTGGACAGAAGTTTTTCTCTGTAGGGGGAGAGAAATAGAATATAGTACTTGCTTTAAAGTTAGTGTCTGTCATTTTGGAAGAAAAATAAATATTTAAATGACTTTCATATTGTATACCAGCAGTTCCATAAATGTTACCACCAATTAGTCAGGAGTCCACCCTTAAGCCTAAAATGGGATTCCAGCAACATGATTATTTTTATGGCACCTGTCATTTTATTGGAAGGCTGTCTTCAAAGCATTGTGCCCCAAGCCTACCTCATTCTATTAATTTGAGGTTGCCTGTGTGATGTGATAACTGCTGTTTTTATTATGTTTAAGTTATAGAGGTTTCGGTTTAAAAAGTAAATATTCAGTAGGTTGCCTTCTTGGGGATTGATTTCTTCACTGTGCAAAAGGTTTTTATTTTGATATAGTCCCAATAGTTACCGCTTGTTTTTCCATTGTCAAAGAAGACCTATCTAGGAAAACATTACTTACCATGGTCAATGTCAGAGAAATTACTACTTTTGTTCTTTTCTAGGATTTTTTTGGCTTCAAGTCTCACATTTAGGTCTTCAATCCATTTTATTTTTGTGTATGAGTATTAGAAATTGGTCCAGTGTCACTCTTTGTCATGTAGCCATCCCATTTTCCCAGCATCATTTATTGAAGAAACTTTTCCCCATTGTGTATTCTTGCCTCCTTTGTCATAGACTAATTGACCATATATGTGTGGGTTTATTTCTGGGCTCTCTATTCACTTCCATTGATGTGTCTGTTTTTGTGCCAGTACTATACTGCTTTGATTACTACAGCTTTGTAGTATTTCTTGAAATCTGGAATAGTGATACCTCCAGCTTTATATGCAATAAGGGGTTAATGTCCAAAATTATAAAGAAGTTATACAACTTGGCACCAACCCCCCCCCCCCGCAACAGTCCAATTAAAAAATAGGCAGAGGACCTGAATAGACTATTGTCCAGAGAAGACATACAGATGGCCAAGAGATATATGAAAAGATGCTCAACATAAGTAATCATCAGGGAAACACAAATCAGGACTACAATGAGATATCACCTTACACCTGCCAAAATAGCTAAAATCAAAAAGACAAGAAGAAGTAAGTGTTGGTGAGGATGTGGAGAGAAAAGAACTTCCGTGTACAGTTGGTGGGAGTGCAAATTGGTATAATCACTGTGGAAAAGAGTATGGAGGGTTCTCAAAAACTTAAAAACATAAATACCATATGATCCAGCAATCCCACTGGGTATTTATCCAAAAAAATGAGAACATGAGTTAGAAAGATATATGCATCCCTATGTTTGTTGCAGCATTAGTTGTAATAGCCAAGATACAGAAACAACCCAAGTGTCCACTGCCAGAAGAATGGGTAAGGAAGATGTGGTACATACACATAACAGAAAATTACACAGACATAAAAAGAATGATATTGTGCCATTTGAAACAAAATGGATAGACCTAAAGGATGTTGTGTAAAGTGAAATAAGTCAGACTGAAAAAAAGACAAATACCATGTGATCTCACTCATAGCAGGAGTCTAAAGAAACGAATGAACAAACAAAGGATCAGACCTATAAAAATACAGAGAACTGATGGATGTAGGAGGGGGAGAGGGTGACAGGATCCACAAAATGGATGAGGGGTAGTGGAGATGCAGGCTTCCAGTTATGGAGTCAATAAATCATGGGAGTAAAGTGTATACCATGAGAAATATAGTCAGTGATACTGTAACAGCACTGTATGGTGACAGGTGGTAGCTACACTTGCGGTGAGCATACCATAACATGTAAACCATCACCTGAAACTAATGTAACATAGTGTGTCAACTATACTCAAAAAATTATTTTAAACGTTTTTGGACAATATCTGTCTAGTTATCTTTGGCTGTATAACAGAATATCTCAAAATGTAGTGATTTAAAGCAGTAAATAGTTTCTTTCAAAAGGGATTGGCAAGCAATTTGGATGTGAGGTTCTGGCTTAAGTTTTGTGAGGTTACAGTTCAGAGAGTGGCCTGGACTGCAGTCATCTTTAGGTTCAATTGGAATCAGAGAATCCCTTTCCAAAGTGGTTCACTCACATACTAGCAGGTTATTTCTGGCTATTGAAGGAAGGCCTAAGTTTCTCCCCATAGGGCTCCTTTAAGTGTCCTTACCACATAAAGGCTAGGTTGCCCCAGAATAAGTGATCCAAGAGACAGCACATAGACCAGCAGTGATTTTGTGTAGGAGGGTAATTATACAAGAGAAGGAATATCAGGAGTTGAGGATCATTGGAGGCTATCCTGGAAGCTAGCTACCACATTTTATAAAGCTAGTATGTGTATATGTCACCAATAAGCAGTACATACTTATTCAATATGCAGTTTATACATGGCTCATGGTTTTAGCATAAAGATTGACTTAATATGCGAATTACTAAATGAAGCACATACTTTATCCACAAAATACTTAGTTTCTGTGGTTTGTTGAGGGGGGTGGGATGACTCTGGGTTCAAATGTAACACTAAATATCTAGATTTTATTTGTTTTTATTTTCTTTTTGTTATTAAATGAAGGAGGGAGGGAATGCCATGTGTTACACAGCTGCTATTTGATTTTCTGTGGGGACATTACTCCTTTATTTTTAAAAAAAATTAAGCTTATTTAGTACCAAAAAGATTTTAAACGTATAAAAAGAACTATACAGAGAAAAGTCTCCCCCTGACCCCCATCTATGCAGTTTCCATCTGGACAACTGGAAGTAATCAGTTTTACTTTCTTGTGTGTTCTTATAGATCTATATCATATATATGCAAATTATAGGATTAATTTTTTTCCTTTCTATATGAATGGTAGCATACTATGTACACTGTTGTGTACCTTGATTTTTTTTTTTTTTTAGTTCATATATTTTAGGAACATTTTCTAAATCAATACATAGACTTTATTTGTTCTTTTTGCCAGCCAAGTATATTCTGTTGTCTTCAGTTTTTATAATCATTATTGGTCATTTACTGTGAGTCAGGCAAGGACTGACTAGGAGTTGGGGATGTGAGAGCTAAAACTGAAGAGTACTCAATCATATGGATTAATACCCTTGGGAGTCACACAGCTCAATTAAGTAAAGCAAAGTAAGTTCTGTGGTAGAGGAAGTACAGTGTGTAGTGGGAGATCACAGAAAGGAGGTGTATATATGAGTGTTGGAGAGAGAGAATAGTTAGGGAAGACTTCACAACTGAGGTAAAATCTGAAACATAAGTAGGGACTAGCCAAGTTAAGTTGGGATTTAGGTTTCAGGCAGAAGGAAGTTTTAAATAAAAAGATTTTTAAAATGTATTAAAAAGCTATAGTCATTTTAAAACAGTGTGGTACTGACATAGAGACAGACATGTAGGCCAGTGGAATAGAACAGAAAGCCTTGAATTAAACCCTAGTGTATGTATGGTCAAATAATCTTCAACAAAGAGTGCCAGACCAATCAATCCAGTAAGGATAGCCTCTTCAACAAATGGTATTGAGAAAACTGGATATCCACATGCAAAAGAATGAAATTGAAACCTTATTTTATGCTATATGAGAAATTAAAACAGATTAAACCCTAAACATAATACATAAAACATAAAACTTATAGAAGAAAACATAAGGGAAAAGCTTCATGATGTTGAGTTTGGCAGTGATTTCTTGGGTATTACAACAAAAACACAGGTAACAAAGGCAAAAAGAGGTACTACATCAAAAGAGGGACTACATCAAACTTAAAAACTCTTAAGTGTCAAAGGATACAATAAGAGATATAAAAAGGCAACCTACTAAATTAGAAAATTTTCAGAAATGTGTCTAAGGGGCTGATATCCTGATTATAATAAGAACTGCAACTCAGCAACAAAAATACAACCTAATTAAAAAATGGGCAAAGACTTGAAATAGACATTTCTTCAATGATTATATACAAATAGCCAGAGCATATGAAAAGATTTTCAGCATCATTAATCATTAGAGAAATGCAAATCAAAGCTACCATGAGATGCTACCTCTGCTACCTCACACCTATTTCAGTGGTTACTGTCAAAAAACTGAAAAGTGTTGGCAAGGATTTGGAGAAATTAGAACACTTGTGTACTGTTGGTGGAAATGGTAAATGGTGTGGCTGCTATGGAAAACAGCTTGGTGGTTCCTCTTAAAAACAGACCTGCCATATGGTCCAGCTTTCCCACTTCTGAGCATATTCAAAAGAATTGAGGATCCTGAAGAAATACTTGCACACTCAAGTTCATAGCAGCACTATTCACAATAGCCTAGAGGTAGAAAACATAAATGTCTGTGAACAGATGAATGGATAAATATACACAAAGAATTGAATATTATTTAATCTTAAAAGGGAAGGAGGTCCTTAGGGCCCATGCTGGGCATCAGCCTACCTTAAAAAAAAAAAAAAAAAAAAAGTCTTGTCACACACTACAACATGGATGAGCCTTGAGGACATTATGTTAAATGAAATCAGTCACAAAAAAGCCAAAATACTGTATGGTTCCACTTGCTTGAAGTATCTAAAGTAGTCAGATTAGAAGCAGAAAGTAAAACGCTGGGTGCCAGGGGCTGGCAAAGAGGGAAAATAAGGGTTTTTTAATGTGTGTAGAGTTTTAGTTTTACAAAATGAAAAAATTCTGAAGGTTAATTACGCAATGTGAATATACTTAACACTACTGAACTGTACACGTAAAAATGGTTAAAATGATAAATTTTATGTTTGGGTTTTGTTTTTTTTCTACCACAGTTGGAAAAGATAAATATTAACCTTTTGGAAACATGAAGGATATATGCATTTTAAAATGCTATCCTGCAATGAAAGCCGTGTTTCTAAACATTGAAAAAGGGCCTGATTAAAGAATGAGCCTAAAGGGGTTGAATCAGGAAATACTGTACTGGCTCAGTTGGTAGATTATGTGTCTCTGAATCCCGGGCTAATGAGTTCAAGCCCCATTTCAGGCATAGAGCTTACTTGGGGAAGAAAAAAAAAAGATACTATACAGAGTCATAGCATTTTTGAATATAGTTAAAATAAATCAGATAAATTTTAAGTGATGAAAGGGAGCATGGGCCATTCCCAGAAAAGAGCATATTTAAAGTCACTGAGGTGGGAGGCAGTAAGTCTTACACAGTTGGCTATTTTGTAAAAATATGCATTGGCACTTATTAAAGATGGAAGGCCAATTTTATTAAGGATCGTCATGATAGGTATGGGGACCACTGCAATGGGATTTTATAGTGAAGGAGAGAGATAAATCTCAACTTGAAATACAGCGTGGGCAAGTGTTGGTTTGTAACCTCCTCAGAGCCTGTTATCTGAAATCTGAAACCAGCCCTGTCCTTGGCAAGAAAGGAGTGACAGAACAAAGGGATCAACCACTCCAGATTTATAGGTGGCAAGTTTAATAACTGAGGGAATTTACATAAGAGGCTTGTCTTGGATGGCCTCAAAACCAGTAGATCTCCACACACACTCACTTGCTGAAATCTTATATAGATTTATATAGACACCTTTACTGGGTTCAGTCACGTACCCGGTCCAGGTAGCCCCCACACCACGTTTCTATCTCAAGGCTGAATCCTTAGAGAAGCTTCTGGGATCGGGGAAGGCAAACAGAACACACTGTCTAAGGACAGGAAAGGAAGTGAGGAGCCTCCAGTTGCCTGTGTCCAGCTCATGGGTCAACAGGCAGTCGCATCTTGATGACCTCCAAAAAGTGGGATTTTATATCCAAGGAGCAGAGTGAGAGTCAGAGGATGGAAAATGACTCTTAAGAGGAAACATCAAGGGTAAGGGGAGCATTCTGCCTGAACCGACCTAACAGGATTCTTGCTGAAGATAGATTGGGGTGTCCAGATGATGGATGATGAGGAGCCTAATCAGATATTGAGTGTGGTCAGAAACTGAAGGTGGGAGTTTCTGGTTAAGCTGATATAGCAGAGTTCTTGATAAAACTATGTTTTAGCAGAAAGTGCACAGGTGGGCCTAGGAGAGAGAGGATTCTGAAGTTTTACTAAAGTTTGGTCAAGCAAAGAAATTTTGTCACCAGGTTTTGCTTAGCTAGGATAAAAATATGACTATAAGATTGAATGCATAGGTCCAGTTTATGAAAAGACTTCATATGACTATATGGGTAAGAGGTTGCGTTTCATTTCTAAGTAATTATTACTGTTATAGCTGCAATAGGCTATTTCTTAGGTGTTAAGTAAGCCTTGGGCTAAAGTGCTTCTTGTGGACCCCAGGTTTACTTTCAGAGCTTCAAGCAGGGAGTATGCTCAAACTGTGTTTTACTGTGTAAATTAATTAATTTTACTGTGTAGAAAGCTGAAGGTGTTGAGGGCACCTGGGTGGCTAAGTGGGTTAAGCCGCTACCTTTGGCCCAGGTCATGATCTCAGGGTCCTGGGATCAAGTTCCGAATCGGGCTCTCTGCTCAACAGGGAGCCTGCCTCCCTCCCTCTCTCTTTCTCTCTCCCCGCCTGCCTCTCTGCCTACTTGTGATCTCTCTCTCTGTCAAATAAATAAATAAAATCTTTAAAAAAATAAAAAATAAAAGAAACAGGATCTTTAAAAAAGAAAGAAAGAAAGAAAGCTGAAGCTGTTGTAACAGTAGTCCAGATAGAAACTATTCAGGAGCCATGGTAAAAAGACCATTCTGAAAGATAGTGTTTACCACAGCCAACTTTGAGTGGGGGTGGAAGTAGGTGGTGATTTATAGATCGATTTGATATAAGAGTAGGAAATAAGGCCAAAGTGCAAGCTTGTGTGATTGGGAAGATGAGAGTACTGTTTATTTCAGTAATTAAGTAAAAATAAAAAACTGAGAGTAATAATAGCAGTGCTTGACAAGTTATATTTCTAGTGTTGGAATGATATCCTAAAAAAATGTAAGAATAGAGTATGAAAGTGAGGAGAGGTATAGTAATAATGATAACAGTTCGTGGTTTATCAGTGTTTCGGAGGATACCCAGTTTTTGTAAAAGGACTCTGAATAAAGATTTAACAATAAGCAATACCATATTTTGGTTCTGATTCTGTTAGGTGCTTCAGAATCTACCAAAATATCTACAGTTAATTCTCTTTCTTGCCAGGTAACACCTCAGCAAGGTTCTTTTGTTTTTTTCATGACATTAATACTGTTGTTCTATTTTCATCTAAACCTTAAAACATGATACGAAATGTACATTGGAAGAGATGTAAAGGCAGAGGCAGGCCTGCCACAGGTAGTTTCCCATTTTTCTCTGTGAAGTGTCTTGATACCTTCAAAATTAATTATAGCTGCTTTCCTTTGCCCATTAGGGGATTTAAGCCCTGCAGTGCTACTTACTATCCAGCACTATTCTTTTACAACTTTGAGTAAACCGATGTGCAGACACATGCATAGTTTGTGTCCACTGTGAATCCTTTTTTATATATCCCTATAGGTAAAATTGCTCAGCCAAAATGTTAGTTTCTTCCTAATATTTTGATCTTATTCTTTAGATGCATAGGCGTAGTTGAATTTGCATCTTTGTGTATGTGTGTTTTCCTCATGATTTTACTTTTGGAACAGTTTTAATAAAATTTACAAACAAAATAAAGCTCTGCATGGGATTTTTTTGTTTGGGGAAAATTGCTTCTTTTTTCACAGGCTAGAAAATTGGTTTACAGATACTCAGTAAAACACACTGAGAAATACAGAAAAACTTGGACTGTTCGTTATATATAATATAGCATTTTTTTGTGTTCATGCAATAACCAGTTTCCATTTTTAAATTAAATACTATGATTAATAGTATGTCATTTATTTTTAAAATGCTGAGAACATTACTACTATTTTTAAAATGATTAAATTTTATTTTCTTGGAAATAATTATTTAACTTAATATGGTGCTAAACTTTAATTTTAACTTAATATGGTGCTAATATGGTTTAACTTAATTGTGCTAAAATTTTTTTTTTTTTTTTGCTTTTTTTTACATTTTTTTCTAGTAGTTTGTTTCAGTTAAGAACATATTTCTTTAAAGACTGGGGCACCTGGGTGGCTCAGTGGGTTAAGCCTCTGCCTTCAGCTCAGGTCATGATCTCAGGGTCCTGGGATTGTGGCTCACATCTGGCTCTCTGCTCAGTGGGGGCCTACTTCCCTCTCTCTCTCTGCCTGCGGTTCTGCCTACTTGTGATCTCTCTCTCTGTCAAATAAATAAATAAAATCTTTAAAAAAAATAAATTATTTGTCATTGTTAAATGAAGAATAATACTCAGCTATTAATGAGCGTATTTATTTTGAGAAGGATACTTTCTGAGAAGGGATGTTTTAAATAAACTGGAGGAAGTATTTGGTAGGATAGCTAATATTAGTGTTGTACTTCATCTCGTGTTTCACATCTTTTTAATCGTTGTATATAGTCACACACTCCTTGTTACTTAGCATTATCTCACATTTCACCTTCTGTTTATTAAGAAGCAAGCAGTGTTTTTTCTTTTTAATTAACAACAAGACCAGAATATGGCCAATCTAAATAATTTAGATTTTCTTTAAGTATATTATGCTGACACTCTCAGGCTGACTTACCCTGGCCACCTAAAAAGTTGGTTTCATTTCCCACCACCAAATTCAGTCAGTGGGTATAAAGGGAAATCAAGTGGATTTTAATATTGACAAATGCCAAACATTAAAAAGATATGTTTGAAAAAGCATTATAAATCCCAAAGCCAAAATTTAGTTGTTTGACATTCTCAGTTTTAGATTATTCACACAACTACTTCTTTCTGTGGGTTGATACAAATATGATACGACTAAATCAGAATATGTAATTGAGTCATCAGTTCCAACTATTTAGGTTCTGCCCCTTCCACCTGGTCATTTATTGAATAGGATCACTGTTTTACAGATACCCAAGCAAAACCCTTTTATATCAGAATTTATAGTTATTTCACCTTATGCTTTAACCTACACACTTTCAGTATTAAGCAGTGATAATAGGTTTGGGGTATTTAGAGTTCAGCTTTGGTCCTTGTCCCTAAGCCAAGGTCTAAAAGGAACGACAGAAATGTATGTACTTACACCATTATAGTGTTTTTAAAAAGTAAGTGGAATAAGAAAAGAAAGAAGAATGTCTAAAAAATGAGGACTGAAAGAGTTAAGAAAGCCTCTGTAGCTGCAACAGGTTGTTTTGTTTTGTTTGAAAAATTGAGTAAGAGAGGAGAGGTGGGATATGTCAGGCAGAAGAATTAAGAGTTGTGATTAAAAAAAATAGTTGACAAAGGCAGTGATTATGGACCAGACCTAGGTGTTAACCAGCCAGAGTTCTTCCTGGTTCCTCCTCTTAACTCTGTGTGAAACCTCAAACACCAGAATGTTCATATGTACATGGCTGCATGAATGTACTTGCCCCATGGATTTGTAATGAACATTACATGAGATAATTTGTGTAAAAGGGTTTAGCATGGTGCCTGCTACACGAAGTCAGTGTGAGCTGCTGTTAGTAATCATCATCATCTTGAATAATGTTTGGGCAGTGTTTGTTTGGCTGCTGTGCTTGGGGGACAGGATATTACCTTTACCTGAAGGGCATATGTTTCATTATTACAACTATTAACATTTGAAGATTAAAAAAGACTCCTCGCTACCCATTCATGGATCATTTTTGGTGGTAATATGTGCTTACACTGTTCTATTTTCTAAGTCACTTTTCTTCATGATGCTTATATGTCACAAAAATCAGAGTTTATAGCAAGAAGAAATCTTTAGTTATCCTTTTTATAGAATTCAGAGTATTTCTAAGAGATGGATAATTTTTTATGTATCAACTAATTTTGCTATCTTTTTTCCAAGTAAATAAAACTTGCTCTTTGTCATCTTTTTAGAATTGTGGGATTTTTTTTTTGAATCATAGGTTTTATTTTTATAATTTTTACCAAGATCAAAAGTGAAAATATAAATATATAACTGAAGTGCACTAAAACTCTTTGTCAGAATTTTCTCCAACTATAGATTTGAATCTAATTAATTTTAAAAAGCTTTAACCCCTGGGAATATCACATTTAATAGATGTTTTTTTTCAGGGGGCTAGAATGACACCTCCATATATAAAGATGCTAAAACTGAGCTAGTTTTTTTGAAATGTAATTGGACAAAGCCCATTTTTAAAATAGGTGTTCTTAGGAGAATCTTTCAGTTTAAAGTGTTTAATAGCCACATGAATAGTCTGTTTAAAGGGACTGAAGTCTGTTTAAAGGGACTGAAGTCAAGTGTGGCTATACTGATTGAAAAATAGAGTATAGTTTTGCTCTTTTCTCCAGAGTTTTTCTTAGAAAAAAACAAAGCAAAGTGGTTTGTGAGCTGTGTTCACATTGACAGATTTATTTATTCAAAAACATTTGAGGGCCTACTGTGTACCACCCACTTTTATGGGTCCATTGATTGAAGAATGAATCAGTCCATTATTGGACATTGGCTTCTGACCTCATGGCATTTGCATTCCATTAAGGGAATGTAGATTGGAAATATGCAAATAATAGGAAATTTCAGATTGAAGTGCTAGAAAGGAAATAATGTGGTATTCTAAAGTAGATGTTAAGACTGTGCGCTTGGCCTAGGCCACTTGACATCGACTATTCAGAAAACACTTTTCTTAGGGTTTCATATTACTTGGAGAATAGGAAGGGATTTGTCACGTTGACCTAAGAGCCTTCGGGTACAGAGAATAGCAAACACAAAATGCAAAAAAAGGCAAAAAAATGTTGGTGTATTTAGGTTTAGATATTCTTATAATGACATAATATGATTTTAAAAGATCTCTGACTTCTCTGGAGAATGGATTATAAGGGCTTAAGAGTAGAAACAGGATTTGGTGGTATAGTGTAGTGGACTCTAAGCAGAATAATGGAAAAGTGGTGGTGGAGGCATTTAGCATATATTCTTAGCAAACTATTTGAAGCTATAGGAGTAGAAGAGATAACTCGGGAGAAGAGGTGAGAGTTCCTGATTGAGTCTTGAAGTCTTCAGCATTTACAAAATAATAAATAAAATTTGAATAGAGAAGAGGAGCTGACATAGACTAAAAAAGACTTGCTAAAGAAGTCAAAACATACCTTGAGAATAAAGAGTCTCGGAGGCCAAGAACCAAGTACTGAATATTCCTGAGAAGCTGATTAACATGAGGGGCTGAAGAAATGACCATTGGCTTTGGCTAATGCAGTTTACTGGTGACCCTTATTTGGGTGGTTTCCTTGGAGGGAGAGTGTCATAGGCATTTTTGAGTGGACTAAAGAGTGAAGAGGAGATGAGGAAATGAAACAGTATAGAAAAATCCTTCAGGTAAGGTTTTGTAATGAAAGAGAACAGAAAAATGGGTTGGTATCCAGAAAGTCTGTGAGAGTCAGGAGGAAGCTATAAATTTTAGTTTCTCACCATGGGAGATCCCAGGAGTTTGTCTGTAGGCTAATGGAGAATGATCCTGCACAGGAAGAGAAACTTACTGAAGAGTAAACCATTAAGGCACTTGAGGAAAATCCTTGAGAAAGCAAGGGGAGATGGAATCCAAAAAGAGTAAAAGGGTAGGTCTTTGACTGAGGAGAGTCCATTGTTCTTTGGAACAGGGAAGAAGGTAAGGAATTTGGGTAAGTGGAGACAGGTTTACAGATTGTTAGAGGGAATATAAGCATTCCTTTTGCTTCTGTTTTCTTTTTTATTCTTGTTCTTGCATGATCTTCAGTTATTTTTAATGGTTGAATATCTTACTGAATTCGTGTGCTAAAATTTTTTTATTTAAATTCAATTAATTAACATATAGTTAGAAACATATTTAGTTTCAGAGGTAGAGTTCAGTAATTCATCAGTCTTAATCACCCAGTGCTCATTACATCACATGCCCTCCTTAATGTCCGTTACTCAGTTACATCTTCTTCCTATCCCCCTCCCCTCCAGCAACCCTGTTTGTTTCCTGTGATTAAAGTCGCTTCTGACTTGTCTCCCTTTCTGATTTTGTCTTTTGTTTTTCCCTTCCTTTCCCTATGATCCTTTGTTTTGTTTCTTAAATTCCACATATGAGTAAGATCATGTGATAATTGTCTTTCTCTAATTGACTGATTTCGCTTAGTGTAATACCCTCCAGTTCCATCCACATCATTTCAAATGTAAGATTTTATTTTTTTGAAGGCTGAGTAGTATTCTGTTGTGTATATATGCCACATCTTCTTTATCCATTCATTTGTCAATGGGCATTTGGGCTCTTTCCATAGTTTGACTATTGTGGACATTGCTTCTATAAACATTGGGGTGTACTTGCCCCTTCGGATCACTACATTTCTATCTTTGGGGTAAATACCTAGTAGTGTAATTACTGGGTCATAGGATTTGCTTCTCTTTTCTTAATTAAATTTGAAGTTTGGTCTTTAGCAACACTGGAGGGATGTGGTATTAGAGTTTTGAAAAGAAGACAAGGTATGATATACTTGTGTGAGGCAAGTACATTCACTAAGGAAACAGTGGATTAGAACAGCGTTGAAGCCTATTTGAGGTTTGCTTCTCAATTCAAAATGCGGTCAGCCAGCCTATGCATGTATGCTTTTTCTCCAGCAATGTTCAGTTGCTTGGGTTCAGGCATGGAAAAAGCAGATAATGGGGTGCCTGGGTGGCTCAGAGGGTTAAGCCTCTGCCTTCGGCTCAGGTTGTAATCTCAAGGTCCTGCGATCGAGCCCCACATCGAGCTCTCTGCTCAGCAGGGAGCCTGCTTCTCCCTCTCTCTGCTTACTTGTGATTTCTGTCAAATAAATAAAATCTTAAAAAAAAAAAAAAAGCAGGTAATCAAGTTCAATTCAGATTGGGATTTTTGCCAGGTATGTTATTGAGAGAGTAAGACACCTCACCGTCTAGGATGGGTATAAAAAGGAAAGAATCCTCCATGAGACCAAAGAGTAATGGTTAAGAAAACTCCAAGGGTGCCTGGGTGGCTCAGCTGATTGACTTTGACTCTTGGTTTTTGGCTTAGGTCATGATCTCAGGCTCCGCATTTAGCAGGGAGTCAGCTTGAGATATTCTCTCTCTCTTCTCTCTCTCTCTGTCTCTCTCTGCTACTCAAAGAGTTAGAACTCTAAAGCCAGATTGTTTCTGTTCCTGGCTCTGCTGTTTATTAAATGTATCACATAATACTTCTATACCTCAGTCTCTTTATCTGTAAATGTGGGCAATAATAATGCATACTTCATAGGCTCAAATAGGATTAAATTGATTAAAATAATGCAAGCATTGAAATAGTCCCCGGCATGTCATAAGCCGCAGCGTAAGGTTAGCTAAGATGTTGCTATCTCTGCTGCATCAGAGGTCTTATCCTGGGAAGGTAGTTAGGATAAGAAGGCAGCCAGATGTGCAGAGAAAAGCTGAAGATCTGTTGATCACATATTTGGAGTTTCTTAGTTTTTATACCATTTTGAAGGTTTGAGATTGGGTCAGATGAGGGGAAGTACAGAACATCAGGATTCTAGTCGGTACCTTAACCTATTTGTGAAATACCTGGTAGGTGTTTTCTTTTATCCATTGTTGTTAGCCCTCTCAGGAAGTTTCTACTTTTCTGGAGTAACTGGATTTATAAATTGATCGAATAAATTATTAGCTAAGGATTATTACTCTGTCAATATTTGAAACCCAGAACTCTTGACCAAAATGAAATAGATTTATTAATGTTACATTCATTTGTTAAATGAAACAGTTACTGAATAATTTATTTAGTCAAATAAGTTTGGAATATAGCATTTTTTAAAGAATTTTTTTATTCATAATCAACAAATAATTTCTTTCCCCCTGAACTGCATGGTACTTTAAGTAATTTATTTATTTCCATACTTGGAATGTGATAAAACTCTTGGAAAGTCCCCAGATACCTCTGTAGAATTGGCTAATACTGAATAATCCTTTGTCTCTTGGGCCCTCCCCTGACTTTTCATTGGCAAAAGAGAGGGGGAGTCAGGGAGCTCAGCTGGTAAGTAATAAGCAAATCAGCCAAAATATCTTTGTGTGGTTATTTTCTGAAATTAGGTCTACTCATTTTTTATAACCATTTAAACAATTTTTAAAAATTCAGGTGGTCTGTTGAAATGTTTTCTTAAATTTTGTCTTTTCACCCTGTATAATATGAATACCCTCATAATTTTCATAGGTCCTAATTGGCCTAGAGACATCTACACCTTTTTTAAATAGCTACTTTGTTTCATTTTTATATTTGAATGAAACAAACACTACACTAAATCATGCTTTATTTTACTATCATGCTAGGTCCAATTTATGTGAGTTATAAGTTTGAAAGAACAGCTAAATTGTGAAGGGATATGACTATGGATTAAGTAAAAGAAAACCTGCTTATTAACAGCTCCGGAAAAAAAAATTTTTTAACAAGGATAACTTTTTTGTTACAGTGTTATATTAGTTTCAGGTGTACAATATAGGGAATTAACAATTCCATACTGAAGGAAAAATTATAAATGCCATTTTGACTTTACCTGCATCACTTTAAGAAAAAACGAGTCACAATTTTTCTTTCTATTTATTGATTTTTATTTACATTTTCAAGCTTTCTAGTTATATTAGTATTGTATCTACCAGAAAGTAGGTTTTGGGTTTTTTGTTTTGTTTTGTTTTGTTTTAACTTCAAACAAACAAAAAAGCTCATTTGATAAGAGGTGGTAGAATTGCTTGGTTTCTTGTTTATAGTGATGCAAATGTTCTGTATCAACTCTGGTGAGGAATCTTGATTATTGTGATGGTTTTATGGGTGTATACATTAGTCAGAACTCAATAAGTATGTTTAGTGTATATAGATTAATAGTAAAAAAAAAAAAAAAACCCACACATTTGGTAATGACGAATTTTAATTTGAATTCATGAGACAATTGGATATAATTTAATGAGAGTCTTTGGTTTTCCATTTTACTACCTTTACTAATTTCAAAGGGATATCTCATTCTTAATTACAGTTTATTAGTCCTTAAAATTAGCATACTTGCTTCCTGGTACTGTTTTGTCTTTATTGGGACTAAGGGTGGCAGTAACTTTTTAGAACATTTTCTATGTGCTAGGCGCTCTGATAGGTTTAATACGTTCTTTATTTAATTTTGACAACCATTGAGCTAGGTGTTATCATCTTGTTTTATAGGTGAAGAAACTGCACTTTGACCTCTTACCCAAGGTCGTACAGCTAAGTGTTAAAACTAAGATTTGGGGGCGCCTGGGTGGCTCAGTGGGTTAAAGCCTCTGCCTTCAGCTCAGGTCATGATCTCAGGGTCCTGGGATCGAGGCCTGCATAGGGCTCTCTGCTCAGCAGGGAGCCTGCTTCCCCCTCTCTCTCTGCCTGCCTCTCTGCCTGCTTGTGATCTCTCTCTCTCTGTCAAATAAATAAATAAAATCTTAAAAAAAAAAAAACCCTAAGATTTGGATTCCCAGCTGTCTTGACTTTAAGTCCTGTGGTTTGAGACCCTGCCCCCCCCACCTTCTTTTTGTGGGCTAAGGGGTTCTACAAAACACTGTTTTGTTATTGAACATGTGCATTTTTTGCCACCTATTTTTGCCACCCATTTCTGAAGAAGAGGCAGTGTCCGAAGTTCCTTGATCCAGTTTGGGAAATGCTTTATTTGCATTGTGATCTAAGCCAATGGTGCTCAAAGTGTGATTTGTAGGCCATTTGCACATTCTTAGTTAAGGAAACATGAGATAAATACAGATGGAAGTAAGCATTAGACTTTTTTTTTTAAGATTTATTTATTTGAGAGAGAGTGAGCTTAAGTACAAATTGGGGAGGGGCAGAGGGAGAGAAACTCAAGCAGACCCTGGCACTCAGAGCCAACACAAGGCTCAATCTCAGGACCCTGAGACGATGAACTGAGTCCAAATCAAAAGTGGGATGCTCAACTGACTGAGCAACCCAGTGTCTGGCATATTTATAGCAATTTGATATTCCTACAACTGTATGCATGATTTATATTTCTATCAGTAAGCAATGGATTGGGGGAAAACTGGTTCTTCACCACACTTTGAGAAGTGTTGACCTGAGCCACTTTAAAATAAAAGATGAAAAAAATAACTGAGAGCTAGAATTTGCATTTATTATATGTTGGATGAAAAATTCAAAAGTGATACGTCCCTAGACTTCTGATATGTAATGAGTCATTTTATTTTTATTAAAAGTCATTGAGGAAGTGTAGCCTACTTCTAGTCCCAGGATGTGACCATCTTTTCACCCAAAAGAAAGTACCATACATAGCTTCCTGCTGATGAAATTTCTGCAAAATATCCGTTCTCATTTTTCATCTGTTTGCTTAAGATTTTTGCTTTTAATATTCTACCTGATTGTTATAGATGTCTATACTACATGAATTCTTTTTAGTTACATTTAAGTATTTAGATTATTTTTAGCTAAGTAAGAAAAAAAATAGAATTTCTTATCTGAGTCAACTTTTTTAGCTGCAAATACATGAAAGAGTTCTAAACCCCACTAACTTAGCTGTCATTATTGGTTAGCTTTTTTATACCAAATTTCAAAAGTGTGTCTGAAGAATATATCAGTTGAGGTAATATTGCCTCAAATTATATTATTACTCTGATTATAATTAATATACTTTCATTTATAGGAATTACTACTAAATTGATTTTTAGGTTAATTTTCCCCATGCACAAATACTATATATCTTATCTTGAAAATGATTTGTTTATCTTATACTTATCTTATACTGGAACTATTGCTAAGGAAAAAAGTCCTTGTCAGTAAAAATATATGTGCTTTCTCTACCACTATTCCTAGGTTTCTTGATTAGAATTTAGTTATTTTATACTACCTTTTTTATGCTTTCAGATAATCCAGTCAAGTTGACTTTTTTGCCCTGAACTTAATTTGGTTTTACGGTTCTTTCTTGTATGATTTCCCAGAAGAAAAACCAGAAATGATTTAGTTTTTGTTCATTCTAACCTTCATTCTTTATATGTCACTACGTGTTAATATTTAGCTATTTTATCATTTATCATAGTTATGGCTTTAATTGTTCAGTATG
The DNA here is from genome assembly GCF_010015895.1 of Lontra canadensis. Lineage (NCBI taxonomy): Eukaryota > Metazoa > Chordata > Mammalia > Carnivora > Mustelidae > Lontra > Lontra canadensis. The sequence continues at coordinate 2,276,248 of NW_022631008.1, forward strand.
TCAGTGTGTTTAAGAAGAGTTTAAGTATAATATATCCACTTAATGAAACCACTAAGAATTATGATTACATAAGAACTAATGGGGAAACTGAAAAATATAGACTGCCAAGACATATGTGGCCTATGATCATACCTATTTAAAAATATGCATTAACAAGTAGATAATCATGTTAATCAACATTGTTATTTGGCAGATATATCCACGTGCTTATTTTCAATTGTTTGCATTTTATTTAATGCATTTTTTAATAATTATGTTCCTTTTATTTTTTTTAATTTCCCAGTGTGGGGCTTGAACTAACAAGATTAAGAGCCACTGCTCTACTAACTGAGTCAGTCAGGCACCCCTGTTTTTCTTTTATAAAGTAAAAATCAGTAAAGGGAAATACAAAGAGCTTTTTGGTCTTCTAGCTTGCCTTTACAATGATCTTTAATTTATATTGGCCTATGCCTTTATTTTTATTGAAATTTAATTGACAATATTATATTACTTTCAGGTACAACTGTTGATTCAGCAATTCTATACATTACTCAGGGCTTGCCATACAACATTGTTACTGTATTAGTTATTATATAGTATTGTATTGTGTTATTGTATTAGTTATTGTATAGTATTATTGACTATACTTCCTTAGCTGTATTTTTCATCTTTGTGATTTATTTTATAACTGGAAGTTTGTGTCTCTTAATCCCCTTTATCTGTTTCACCTACATGCCCACCTTCCTCCCCTCTGGCAATAACCAGTTTGTTCTCTATTTAAGAGTTTGTTTTATTTGTTTGCCTGTTCACTTATTAATGTTTTAGATGCAACATATAAATGGAATTATATGGTGTTTGTCTTTTTCTGACTTATTTCAATTAGCATCCAGGCTCATCCATGTTGTCGCAAATAGCAAGGTCTGATTCTTTTTTATAGCTGAGAAATATTCCTTAGTGTGTGTGTGTGTGTGTGTGTGTGTGTGTGTGTGTGTATGTGTGTTGGTGTATCATATCTTCTTTTTTTTTTTTTTTTAAGATTTTATTTATTTACTTGACAGAGAGATCACAAGCAGGCAGAGAGGCAGGCAGAGAGAGAGGAGGAAGCAGGCTCCCCGCTGAGCAGAGAGCCCGACGCGGGGCTCGATCCCAGGACTCCAAGATCATGACCCGAGCCGAAGGCAGCGGCTTAACCCACTGAGCCACCCAGGCGCCCCTCATATCTTCTTTATTCATCTATCCATAACACTTGTGTTACTTTCATATCTTGGCTATTATAAATAATGTTGCAATAAACCAGAAGCATATATATCTTTTCAAATTAGTGTTTTTATTTTTTGTGTAAATTCCAATAGTGGAGTTACTGGATCATATGGTATTTATATTTTTAGTTTTTTGAGGAGCCTCCATATTGTTTTCTACTGCACCAATTACATTCTCATTAACAGTGCATGAAGGTTCCTTTTCTCCGCACTCTCACTAACACTTGTTATTACTTGTATTTTTTTTTTTAATTTTAGCCATTCTGATGGTAAAGTGATACCTCATTGTGGTTTTGTTTTGCATTGCCCTGGTGATTTTGATAATGAGCATCTTTTCATTTGTCTGTCGGCCATCTGTATGTCTTTTTTGGTTTCTACTACCTTAGGGCTTTGTTCTTTTTCCAGCTCTTCTAGGTGTAAGGTTAGGTTGTTTATTTGAGATTTTTCTTTTTTGTTTTTTTAAGATTTTATTTTACTTTATTTTATTTTTGGATTTTTATTTATTTATTTAATAGACAGAGATCACAAGTAGGCAGAGAGGCAGGCAGTGAGTGAAGGAGGGGGAGCAGGCCCCTCACTGAGTAGAGAGCCCGATGCGGGGCTCAATCCCAGGACCCTGGGATCGTGACCTGAGCTGAAGGCAGAGGCTTAACCCACTGAGCCACCCAGGTGCCCCAAGATTTTATTTTTTGAAAATAATCTCCATACTCAATGTGTGGCTCAAACTCAAAACCCCAAGGTCAAGAGTCACACACTCCACTGACTGAGCCAGCCAGTCACCCCTCTTGTGTTTTTGTTGTAGGCCTGTGTTACCATAACCTTCCATCTTAGAACTGCTTTCTTATGCTGCATCTCAAAGATGTTGGACCATTGTGTTTTTATTTTCATTTGTCTCCATGTATTTTTTTATTTTCTCTTTGATTTCTTGGTTGACCCAATCATTGTTTAGTAGCATGTTGTTTAGTGTCCATGTATTTGTGTTCTTTCGAGACTTTTCCTTGTAATTGATTTCTAGTTTCATACCATTATGGGCAGAAAAAATGCTTGGTATGATTTCAGTCTTCTTAAACTTATTGAGACTTGTTTTGTGGCCTAACATGTGATGTATCCTGGAAAATGTTCCACATGCACTTACAAAGAGTATGTATTCTGCTCTATTGGGATGGAATGTTCTGTAGATGTTAGGTCCATCTGGTCTAATGCGTCATTCAAAGCCATTGTTGCTTTGCTGTCTGGCTGATTTGTCCATTGGTATAAGGAAGGTATTAAAATTCCCTACTATTATTGTATTGCTGTCAATTTCTCCTTTTATGTCTGCTAACATTTGCTTTATTTATTAAGAGAGAGAGAGAAGGAGGCAAAAAACTTATTGGAAGAATTAATAACTAAAAACTCCCCTAATTTGAGGAAAGAAACAGACATCCTGGTCCAGGGAACACAGAGAGCCCCTGATAAGATTAACTTAAGGACGTCCACAGCAAAACACATAAAAATTTAAAATGGCAGAAAGTTGGGGTGCCTGGGTGGCTCAGTTGTTAAGCGTCTTCCTTCAGCTCAGTTCATGGTCCCAGTGTCCTGGGATCAAGCCCCACATCAGGCTGCTGGCTCCGCAGGAAGCCTGTTTCTCCCTCTCTCACTCCCCCTGCTTGTGTTCCTTCTCTTGCTGTGCCTGTCTCTCTGACAAATAAATAAATAAAATCTTAAAAAAAATAAAATAATAAGATAAAATGGCAGAAAGTAATGATAAAGAGAAAATTTTAAAAGGAGCAAGAAAAAGCAGTTACAAACAAGGGAAACCTCATAAGGCTATCAGCTGATTTTTCAGCAGAAACTTTGAAGGCCATAAGACAGTGGCATGATACTAAGTGCTGAAAGGGAAAAACTTACAATCAAGAATGCTCTACTCAGTAAGGTTATCCTTCAGGATAGAAGGAAAGATAGTTTCCCAGACAAAAGATAAAGGAGTTCATCACCACTAACCCAGTCTTAAAAGAAATGTTAAAGAGAATTCTTTAACTGGGAAGAAAAGGCCAGAAATAGAAGAAAATAAGAAAAATTCCACAGGTAAAAGCAAACATGTGGTAAAGGTAGTAATTAATCACTTGTAAAGCCAATTATGGAGGTGAAAACACAGAAGTAATACAATCAGTTATATCTAGAAAAAAAATAGCCAAGGAATACACAGAATGAAAAGGCATAAAATATGACATTGTATATGTAAAATATGGAGGGGGTATAGAAATTTAGTGCTTTTAGAATGTGTTCAAACTTAAGCAACCATAGACTTAATGTAGACTGCTATATACATAAGATGTTCTGTATAAACCTAGTGTTAACCACAAATCAAAAACCTACAATAGATAAACACACAAAAAAGATAAAGGAATCCAAGCATAGCACTAAAGCAAGCCATCAAACCACAAGGGAATGGGGCGCCTGGGTGGCTCCGTTGTTAAGCGTCTGCCTTTAGCTCAGGTCATGATCCCAGGGTCCTGGGATCGAGCCCAGCATCGGTCTCAGTGGGAAGCCTGCTTCTCCCTCCCCCTCTCCCACTCACCCTACTTGTGTTCCCTCTTTCCTGTATTGCTCTCTGTCAAATAAATAAAAATCTTCAAAAAAAAAAAAAAAAAACACGCACAAGGGAAGAAAGCAAGAGATGAAGAAAGGAAGGGGGAAAAACTACAAAAACAATCAAAAAGCAATTAACAAAATGGCAATAAGTACATGCCTATCAATAATTAACTTAAATGTAAATACACTAAATGCTACAATAAAAAGACCTAGGGTGACCGAATGGATTAAAAACAAGACCCATCTCTATGCTGCTTAGAAAAGACATCAGACCTAAGACACATTCAGACTATTGTTGGACCATTGAAGGGATGGAAAAAACTGCAAATGGAAGTGAAAAAATTCAGTGTAACAATACTTATATTAGACAAAATAGATTTTAAAACGAAGATTGTCTTTTGTATTTGGAAGCATATGTTGCTATGTCTGTTTGTACTTATGGTTAAATTGAATGGTAAAAAATTTTAGAATATAAAGATTAATGATAAAACAGCTTGCAGGATTTTTATCTCACTCCCAGTCTTAACTATTATACTTAAAACACCGTGTGTGCATCCAGCTTGAGCTTGACTATTTTAAGTTACATGCTGCGCCACATACAAATATGGATGAAATATAGTTCCTGCTTTCAAAGACTTCTTCCCTAATAGGGGAATTGCATAGCTAGTTCTTTATGAAACAAGTCAATGTTGAAAGGGAAGGTAATTAAGATGAGTTTTGGTTCATTTATCATTTAAGTTCCTATTTGTCTTGGGTTTCTCACAGTACTTCAAAATACTGCTTTATTTTGTTCCTGTGAGAATCCAGAGTAGGAAAGTATAACAATAAAATACAGGTTTTTTTCCCCCGCATAAATTTTGCATTATTTTAAGGGCCTACCCCTCCCAATTTGGAATGAAAGTATCACAAGGGCAGAAGTATTCTCTTTATTCAGCACCCAGACATAGGGCTTGGCCTATGGTATATTGAGGTGAATAAAAGTCAAGTGACTCTTCATTGAAGATAATCTCTCTAAAAACGGGATGTGGGGATTTGTCTGTTTTTATTTTTATGGATAAAAGAATTGAGATAGAGTATTGAGAAGTTTGTATCATTCTTTTTGTCACAGCCTTAACCAAGAAAATTTTGATTGAATAAATTGATAGATTTTTACTTTTTTTTCAGTGCAAACATGTATTAGCAATATAGCTTGTAATCTCTAGAATAGTGACTCTTAACCTTTTAGAGGGTTTTGTTAAGAACCATTTTTGAGATTTTTATAAAAGTAGTAGACTCTCTCCCCAATAAAATGTAAGAGGTAAATTTTGCATGTAATTTGAGGTAATTCACAGATTCCCTAAGACCCATTATATAGGGGGAAAAAAGTATGTAGGGATATACACACATAACTTCACCAAGATTAATTCACCTACCATACAATCACCTACCACACAATTCTCCTATTTAAAGTGTGTAATTTAGTAGTGTTTAGTACAGAGTTGTGTGACCATCCTTATAATCAGTTTTATGTATTGAAGTATAATTAACATACAGTCTTAGTTTCAAGTGTACAATATAATCAATAGTTCTGTATATTACTCATTGCTCTTCAAGATACATGTAGTCTCAATTCCCTTTATTTCCCACATACCCCAAAAGACCTCCCCTCTTGTAACCACCATTTTGTTATTTGTATTTAAGATCTTGGGGTTTTTTAATCTCTTTTCCTCTTTGTCCATTTGTTTCTTAAATTCCACATTTGAATAAAATCATGGTATTTGTCTTTCTCCCTTTCTCTGACCTTTTTTTTTTAACTCAGCATCATACCCTCTAGGTCCATCCATGTTGTTGCAAATGGCACTATTTCATTTTTTTTAATGACTGAGTAATATTCCATTATGGATACATATCACATCTTCTTTATTCATTCATCCATCAGTGGACACTTGGGTTACTTCTATGTCTTGGCTATTATAAATAATGCTGCAATAAACATAGGAGTGTGTGTATCTTTTCAAGTTAGTGTTTTCATTTTCTTTGGGTGAATTCCCCTGGTGGAACATATAGTAATTCCATTTTTAATTATTTGAGGACCCTCCATACTTTCTTCCACAGTGGCTACACCAGTTTGCATTCCTATTGGTAGTGCATGGGGGTTCCTTTTTCTCCACATCTTTAACACTTGTAATTTTTTTGTCTTTTTTATTTTAGCCGTCTGGCAGGTATAAGGTGATATCTCATTGTAGTTTATCTTTCATTTCCCTGATGATTATTGGTGTGAAAATCTTTTCATGGGTCTCTTGGCCATCAGTATGTCTTCTTTGGAAAATGTCTGTTCAAGTCCTCTGCCATTTTTAAATCAGATTCTTTTGGTGTTGAGTTATATAAGTTCTTTATATGTTTTGAAAATGAGCTCTTTTTTTCCTTTTTTTTTTGTTGCCAAAATTTTTTATTTTTTTATTTATTTTTTAAAATAAACATATAATGTATTTTTATGAAAATGAGCTCTTTATTTGATATAACATTTACAAATATTTTCTTTTCAGTAGGTTACCTGTTTGTTTTGTTGATAGTTTCTTTCACTGAACAAAGCTTTTTATTCTGGTGTAGTACCAATAGTTTAATTTTGCTTTTGTTTTCCTTGCCAGAGGAGACATATGGAGAAAAATGTTACTGTGGCCAATGTCAAATTACTGCTTTTGATTTCTTCTGGGAGTTTCATGGTTTCAGGTCTCATATTTAGGTCTTTATTCCCTTTTGAGTTTCTTTTTGGGTATGCTGTAAGAAAGTGGTCCAGTTTGATTCTTCTGTGTGCATGTTGCTATCTAGTTTTTCCAGCACTATTTGTTAAAGAGACTGTCTTTTCTCCATATATATTCTTGCCTCCTTTGTTATAGAATAATTGACCATATAACTATGGGTTTACTTGAGCTCTGTATTCTGTTCTATTGATCTATATGTCTGTTTTTGTGCCATTACCATATTGTTTTGTCCACTACAATTTTGTGATATATCTTGAAATCTGGGATTGTGATAACTTCCAGCTTTGTTCTTTTTCAAGGTTGCTTTGGCTATTAGGGGTCCTTTGTGGTTCCTTATATAGGACTATTTTTCTAATTCTGTGACAAATGCTGTTGGTATTTTGATAGGAATTTGCATTAAATCTTTAAATCTAGATTGCTTTGGAGAGTATGGATATTTTAATAATATTGGTTCTCCCACTCCGTGAACATGGAATATCTTTCCACTTGTTTGTGTCGTCTTCAGTTTCTTTCATCAGTGTATAGTTTTCAGAGTACAGGTCTTTTACTTCCTTGGTTAAGTTTATTTCTGTGTATTTTGTTCTTTTTTGGTATAATTAGAAATGAGATTGTTTCCTTAATTTGTCTTTCTGCTACCTCATTAGTATAGAGAAATACACAAATTTCCTTAATTAATTACATATTCTGTGACTTTACAAATTTCATCCATCAGTTCTAATATTTTTTTTATAGAGTCCTTAGAGTTTTTTATATATAGTATTATGTCATCTGCAAATACAACAATTTTACTTCTTACCAGTTTGGATGCCTTTTGTTTCTTTTTCTTGTCTGCTGCAGCTAGGATTTCCCAGTGCTATGTTGAATAAACGTGGTAAGAGTGAATCTTGTTCACTCTTATCTTGTTCTTGATATTGATAGTGAATCCTTATCTTGTTCTTGATCTTAGAGGAAATATCTTAGAGGATAGATCTTAGAGGAAAGCTTTCACCTTTTCACCATTGAATATGATGTTAGCTGTGGGTTTTTCACATATGGCCTTTATTTTGTTGAGGTATGTTCTCTCTGAACCTATTTACTGAGAGTTTTTGTCATGAATAGATATTATCCTTTGTCAGCTGCTTTTTCTGCTTCTATTGTGATGACCACATCGTGTTTATCCTTTCTGTCCTTAATGTGATAAATTTATGTAGTGATTGATTTGCAAATATTGAACCAGCATTGCAGCCCTGAAGTAAATGCCACTTCATCATGGTGAATGACTTTTTTAATGTATTATTAGATTCAGTTTGTTAATATTTTGTTGATAATTTTTGCATCCAATGTGATGGCCATATGGTGTTTATCCTTTCTCTCCTTAATGTGATTTATATAGTGACTGATTTGCAAATATTGAACCAGCACTGCAGCCCTGAAATAAATCCCACTTGATCGTAGTGAATGACTTCTTTAATGTATTGTTGGATTCAGTTTGTTAATATTTTGTTGATAATTTTTGCATCTAAGTTCATCAGAGATACTGACCTATATAATTCTCTTTCTTGTAGTGCCTTTATCTGGTTTTAGCATCAGGGTAATGCTGACCTCATAGAATGAATTGGAAGCTTTCCTTACTCTTCTAATTATTTGGAATAGTTTGAGAATAGGTATTACCTCTTCTTTAAATGTTTGGTAGAAATCACTTGTGAAGCTGTCTGTTCTAGACATTTATTTGTTGGGAGTTTTTTGATTGCTGATTCAGTTTCATTATTAGTAATTGGTCTATTCAAACTTTTCTTCCTGATTCAGTTTTTGGGAGGTGATATGATTCTAGGTTGTCCCATTTGTTGACATATAAGTTCTTCATAGTATTTTCCTATAACCCCTCGTAGTTCTGTAGTGTTCTTTCTTCTTTTCTTTCATTTCAGATTTTGTGCGCCCCCCCCCCCGCTTTTTGGTTTGTCAGTTGTTGATCTTTTCAAAGAATCAGCTCTTGGTTTCATTTACCAGATCTACTGGGGGTTTTGTTTTTGTATTTTATTTTGTTTAATCTTGTTTTTGCTCTAATCTTCATTGTTTTCTTCCTTCCACTGGTTTTGAGTTTTGTTTGTTCTTCTTTTTCTAATTCCTTCTTTTTTTTTTTTTTTAAGGTTTATTATAGCGTGTGAGCAGGGGAGTGGGGGGGTAGTGACAGAGAGGGAGAGAGAGAGAATCTCAGGAGATTCCCCACTAAGCGCAGAACCTGATGTGGGGCTCTATCTCACAACCCTGAGATATGACCTAAGCTGAAACCATGAGTTATATGCTTAACCACCCAGTTGCCCCTTATTTTTCTAACTCCTTTAGGTGTAAGTTTAGGTTGTTTGAGATTTTTCTTTCTTCTGCAGGTAGGCCTGTGAACTTCCTCTTATAACTTCCTCTTGCTATAAACTTCCCTCTTAGACCTACTTTTGTTGCATCCCAAAGACTTTGGACCATTGTTTTTTCATTTTCATTTGTCTCCATGTATTTTTGATTTCTTCTTTGATTTCTTGGTTGTCCTATTCATTGTTTAGTAGCATGTTGTTTAACCTCCATGCCTGCCAGCTCCTTTCTTCCTGGAAAAGTCTCCCAAAGATCCCTGCCCCACCAGCACATGCTTTGAGATTAGTAAGCAAATCTTCCTCCCAGATACCCAGGCTTTTTTCAAACTGCTGCGTCTATGCCCTATCTTACTGGGACTGTTTGTTTTGCTGTTTCTTTAAGGCTGGGGGCTCAGTTTTCTCTCTCCCTCACTGTTCTCTCATAAGCCTCCTGATTTTTAAAGGACCAGGTTTTAAGCCCCGCTGATTATAAGAACTTACCAAATTTGGCCCCTCTGGTTTTCAAAGCGAAAATATGGTGATTCATTGACCCAATGCAGGCTCCCAGGTGTGGGTCAGTTTTTCTCTCTCAGGCAGCCTGGGGTCTTCCTCCCTCCATGGATCCATTTAGCTCTCCATCTTATCACTACCCTTACTACCTTCTTTGATATGGCCTCTTCTCTACATTTAGCTGTGGGGAGTTTGTACTGCCAGTCTTCAGGTCATTTTTTTTGGTTAGTTATTTAGTTATCTAGTTAACTAGTTGTATCCGTGGAACAAGGTGATCTTAGAGTCCTCCCACTCTGCCATCTTCCCCAGAAGCCTTCTCCTCTTTTCAGTTTCTTGATAATAACCTTTGAAACAGAAAGGCTTTTCATTTCAATGAAGTCCTATTTATTTATTTTATTTTATTATTTTTTTTTAAAGATTTTTTATTTATTTAACAGACAGAGATCACAAGTAGGCAGAGAGGCAAGCAGAGAGAGGAGGAAGCAGGCTCCCCGCTGAGCAGAGAGCCCAATGCGGGGCTCGATCCCAGGACTCTGGGATCATGACCTGAGCTGAAGGCAGAGGCTTTAACCGGCTGAGCCACCCAGGCGCCCCCTATTTATTTATTTTAAAGTTGGCCAATAGTTTTGTAGCAAGACCATATAAACCTGTTTTAAAATTTTACTTTGTAACTTTGGTTTCTTCTAACTTTTTTATAGGTAATGATTTTACATGACTTTGGAACTGGTCTCTAGGGGGACGCTGTGGGAGGATGAACACAGAAGAGCTAGAATTACTGAGTGACTCTAAATACAGAAACTATGTAGCTGCAATTGACAAAGCACTAAAGAATTTTGAATATTCCAGTGAATGGGCAGATTTGATATCAGCACTTGGAAAACTTAATAAGGTATGTCCATTTTATCCATTTCATAAAAAGAAGTAAAAATCAGAAATCTGAATTTGTACTTACTGAATTTCTCTAAAGGTTGAAGTGAAGAATTGTGAAAACATAACAAAAGTTCAGAATTACTTTAGGTACTGCTATTTTACTTCCTGAGTTGCCATGTGTACCATGTATACAGCCATGTATATTTTTGTGGCCAGAACAACAACAGTACTTGAAAAATATAGTTATTCCATTATTGGCATTAAAAACACAAGACTAGGAAGCAAATATGCTAACTCCAAGGGATAACACATTTCTGTAATTGATCATCAGATATGGCTCTGCAGTTCCTGACAGCAAAATTTAAAACTCCATATGGAATGTAGTAATTCCTCTGTCCCTTGCAGGTGTTATGTATGTAGCAGTAAGGAAAATTTTGTATCCAGGAAATCCTCAGATATATTCAGTACTTTTTACAAAAGTGACAAGTTGTCACTTAAGCCTTGGAGGTTCACCTTGAGTGTTTCTTCCAAACATGTCTAATTTTAATCCCCTGCTGTGGTGGCATTATGGATCAACTCATAGCTTTAAGTTTTAACACTTTTTTTGGTTTCTTTCTTAACTTAGAACAAACTTTTCACCTTACATCTATAGTTTTGGGGATTTTGGAGGTGTTTGGTTTTTTTTTTAAGATTTTATTTATTTATTTATTTGACAGAGATCACAAGTAGGCAGAGAGGCAGGCAGAGAGAGAGGAGAAAGCAGGCTCCCTGCCGAGCACAGATCACAATGTGGGGCTGGATCCCAGGACTCTGGAGTCATGACCTGAGCTGAAGGCTCGGGCCTTAACCCACTGAGCCACCCACGTGCCCCCTGACTTTTTTTTTTTTTTTTAAAGCAGTTGTTATTGAATTGGGATGCTTTTAAATATTAAGTAGAGTGGAGAAGATAGGAAATGAGCTCTCCCAGTAACTTTTAACATGAAACAGCTGAGCATACAATTATCAGTAAAGAAATTGTCTTAAAATGTATTCTAAGGACACTACTGTTCAACCTTATACATACTATGGATAATTATTTTTGAATCTTAAAAAAAACTTTCATTTTTAATGTGCCAAGTATTTATCTTAAAATTAGATGTACAAACTTCTTTTAATTTTTTTTTAAGATTTTATTTATTTATTTGACAGAGATCACAAGTTGGCAGAGAGGCAGGCATAGAGAGAGGAGGAAGCAGGCTCCCCGCTGAGCAGAGAGCTCGATTGAGCAGCGGGGATCCATCCTAGGAGATCATGACCTGAGCTAGGTTCATGACCTGAGCTGACCCTGGGATCATGACCTGAGCTGAAGGCAGGCTTTAACCCACTGAGCTACCCAGGCACCCCATAGATGCACAGACTTCTGTTTGACATGTTAACTTCTAACATTTATCGTTTGTGGTTTGATAAATTCTCAATTTTTTTACAATAGCCTTATGTATGAATATGCTTAAAAGTCATTAGTTTCTTTGTTGTTCTGAAGCTGAAAACTTATTAGGAACTATGTTTAAAAGCAATTAACTAAATTGCAAAATTAATATACATAATTGAGTATATAAGTAGTTTTTATATGTAATCAATAATTTATGGAAACATATTACTGTATCCAGATAATACAAAGTAGGATATGCAAGTCATTGAAAAAACTTACTTTAAGTTGAGAAACAGGCAAAGATTATATGTACTATATGTAATATAAATTTGTTGATGATAGTCTAAATACATTAATATAAGATTTTATTGTTTATTAATATACTAAACTTTCACCTCATTTATATAGGTTTTTCAGTTTTGAAATACTTTCAGAAAATGGTGCTTTATTTTACTTCTTAAATTTTATTTGGTATTAATAGAATTTTTTATTAAACATTTTGTTAAGTAGATCATTAAATTTTCCACAGAGGTAATAATACTTTTCCTTAAAATATATGTAAATATTGGAGTGCCTGACTGGCTCAGTTGAAAGAGCATGTGACTCTTGATCTCAGGGTGTTGAGTTTGAGCCCACATTGGGTGTAGAGATTACTAAAAAAATAAATTAAAATTTTGTAAATATTGACTCCTGGCTACTGTGTTTAAAATTCAAATTAATATTTTGGAAACGGAAGCAGCTAGTTGAAAAATATTTTTCATAGCTGTGTTCTTAGTGGTATTTTGCCCTTAATTTGCTTTTCATGTATGGATTTTATTTACATTCATTACATCCAACTTAAGACTGAATTAAAAGCTTATAGTTGGAAGAACATTGAAAATGTTATATCTAAGTGGACCTCAGTTAGAACCTCCACTTTTGTTATAAACTGGGAGATCCAGTCCTAAGTTTTCTACTGTACTGCCTTTGGCAGGTCATTTTATACATTTTAACTTCAGTTCTTTGTTTTGTAAAGTAAAGGACTTCTTTTATATTTCTTCTAAATTCCAATTCTAGCATATTTTATTGTTTTCATTCTGAGTGTTTATTCTGTAATTTTCTATCAGCACTTTACTATAATACTTGGAAGAACTTTCAAGTTCTTATTACTTACATAACTAATCTCCTTTGGGTGGTTTGTAAAATAGAATCTTCTGTAAATTCTACCCTGACTATTATCTCTAAAACAATGTTATGTTTGAATAAATGCAGTTGTATTTGGTCCACTTGGGAAGTTATGTTAGTAAAAACAAATGGGCAATTATAATCTTAAGTAGATTCTTCTAAGCATTAGCATTCCTTGCTATCATATGATATGCTAAAGCAATGGTTGTTGCTCTTCCAACCACATATTTATATTGAGATCCAGTTTCCTTCAGATCTTTCAAACAGTGTATCAAAAATAGATTGAAGGATAACTGACATTAAAGATTTGCAAAAATCTAAATCATTGCCTCTCTTCTGAATAAATTTGTTGGCAAAATATTATGTTTTTTTTTTTCTAAATAAAAATGATACTTCTGTTAACATGTAGTGGGTTCTTTTTCTTTAACAAAATAATTTTTTTTACATCCTCAGTTCTAATTTTAAATATGGCATATACTGATACATAGCACTAAGACAAGAATTGTTTGGCACCCTCTATAATTTTTTAGAGTGTAAAGAAGTCTTTTAAGGATTTTTTATAATTCTGTGCTAGAAAATGGAAATAAAAGATATAATGTTTTTATTTTACTCAAATGAATTAAAATGTTTTCTTCAAGGTTTTACAAAATAATGCAAAATACCAGGTAGTACCCAAAAAGCTGACCATAGGCAAACGCCTAGCTCAATGCCTACATCCAGCATTACCAGGTGGAGTTCATCGAAAGGCGCTTGAAACATATGAGATTATCTTCAAAATCATTGGACCTAAGAGACTTGCCAAAGATCTTTTTTTATACAGGTAAGAAAAGCTTTATTATTTATGTAAAAATAAAAAACATTTTTGATTGTTTTATGTTTTGTGCAATAAAAGCTAAAATACTGAAAACTCCTTTAAGGAAGTTTTTAGATGTCAGTGTCAAATATTTTGATATTAAGTACTTCAGAAAAATTTAGGATATTCCTTAATGTAAGATTTTTTTTCTTCTGTCATTTATGAAAAATTTTTGCTTAGAATTGTTGAGCGTACACTACTTTCTGCCTTTTTCAACTTGAGGACTACACTGAAAAGATATAAGTTACCTTTATCTCTCAGCAGCTTTCAATGTAGTTGATCATTCTTTCCCTGAAATAGTCTTTTTCTATTGGCTTCTATTCTGCAGTTTAATTTTTCAGTCTTTATATGGACATATGGAATTTCTTAAAGCTTGCTTAGCCTTACCTTTGCCTTTATATTGCTTTCGTTGGGGGAGCTTATCCATACCCATGTTTTATCCTTTAAGTGCTAACTCCCAACTTGGTATCACCAGTGTTGGCTTCTGCTTTAAACTTCTGACTTACTCACCATCTCTGTGTGGTGCTTTAAACTTTTGACTTACTCACCATCTCTGTGTGGTGGTTCAACTGAAGTTCACCCTATTCCAACCTAACCTCATTTTCTATAAACCCAGCCTTCTGCAAGTGCACTAAAGTTCAGTAAATGGCACCATTGTCCATCCATTTACACAAGTCTGAAATCCAAGGGCTACACTTAGTATCTTGTTTTCTTTGCCCATATTCTTCTTCCTCCCATGTACAATCTGTCACCAAGAGTTTTGTTTCATAGTGGTAAAGAACAGAAGCTTTGGAATCAAAATGGTTTGTCTTTCACTCACCAGCTCTGTGATCTTGGGTCATTTTCTTCACCTGTCTTTGTATTCTCATTACCAGTTTCACATGATTGTTAATTAAAAATGTAAATATTTATAAAGTACTTAGAACAATGCAGCATATGGGGAGTCCTAAATAAATGTTAGTTATTGTTCTCGTAGATCTTCCAGTCCATCTACTTGTTTCCACCCTCACTGGCAGCATCTGCTCTAAATAAGCTTTATCTCCGGCTTGGTCTTTGTCACTGGCCTCCTAACGTACACATAATATTGTTCTTATTCTTTTATACCCTTTTCTTCACGCAGTACCAGAGTAAACTTTTTAATACTTTATTTATTTTTTTGATTTGACAGAGATCACAAGTAGGCAGAGAGACAGGAGGAGAGAGAGGGGGAAGCAGGCTGCCCACTGAGCGGAGAGCCTGATGTAGGGCTCAATGCAGGGCTCTATCCCAGAACCCTGAAATCATGACCTGAGCCGAAAGACGAGGCTTAACCCACTGAGTCACCCAGGTGCCCCAACTTTTTGATACTTTAAATAGATGTCATTCTCCTGCTGACATCTTTAAATAGATGTCATTCTCCATTGACTTCTTCCTGCTACTTAAAAGTAAAATTCAAAGTACTTACTCTGACTTCTAAAGTTTTATGTACTTTGACCCTGCATGTCTCAATTACATCCAATTCCTACTTTTTTCCACCCAATTCACTTTGTTCTGTGATACAGGTCTCTTTGTTTATACTTCCTCATCTTTTTGTTTGTTTGTTTACCTCACCCTCAATGCTCTAATTCAGGTCTCTGATTAAATATCAAATCCTCAGAGAAGACTTGTCTAGAGAAGACTTTCCTCTACATCTTTGTCATTAATACCCTGTCGTTTCACTGTGATGTATTTAGAGGGTGGTATCTATTTATTTATCGGTGTTTGATTCATTGGGATTTTTACATCTGTGAATCAGTGACTTTCGTCAATTCTGAATCTCTTCAAATTGTCTTTACTCCATCTATTCTCTCTCCCATTTTTGGAACTATGAGTAAGCATGTTAGGTCTTCTCACTCTGAGTTCCCCATCTCTTATCCTCTCTTTCTTGTTTTCAAACCTCTTGTCTGTCTTTGTTGCATTCTGGATAATTTCCTCTTACTTAACTTCCAGATTACTAATTCTTTCTCTTTCTTTTTTCATATCTGTGTGAAATTTTTTCTGATCCTTATTAAGATGTAATTGACATACTATATATATACACACACATATATATATATAAGTTTAAGTTGTATAACATATTATTTGATAAACGTATATACTGTGAAATGATTACCATATGTTTAGTTAACACATCTGTCATAACCTCAGTTATGATTTTTTTTTCTTATGATCAGAACTTTTAAGGTCTATTCTCTTATCAACTCCAAATACAGTATTGTTAACTGTAGTCCCCATCATGTACATTATATCACCAGAACTTACTTATCTTGTAGCTGGAGGTTTGTATCTTTGACCACCTTCACCCACTTCTCCTCCCCACCCATCCCAGGCAAACACCATTCTCTTCTCTGTTTTTATGCACTTGGTTTTCTTAGATTCAGCATTTAAGTGAGATATATTTTTTTTCTATACTTACTTATTTCACTTAGCATCATGGCCTCGAGGTCCATCCATATTGTACAAATGGCAAGATTTTTTTTTAATGACCAAATAATACTGCATTCAGAGAGAGAGAGTGAGTGCACATGCATGCACAAGCACAAGCACGTGTGGCAGTTTATCTGTTCATCTGTCAATGGATACAAGTTGTTTCCATGTCTTGGCTATTATAAATAATGCTGCAGTGAAATGGGAGTGCAGATATCTTTTCAAGTTCATGATTTCATTTCTTTTAGATATATATCCAGAGGTGGGGTTTCTGGATCATATTGTACTTCTATTTTAATTTTTTGAAGGACCTTTATACTGTTTTCCGTAATTGCTGTACCAATTTGCATTCCCTCCAACAGCATACAAGGGTTCTCTTCTCCACATCCTTGCCAGCATTTGTCATCTTTTGTCTTTTTGATAATAGCCTTTCTAACAGTTGTGCGGTGATACCCCATTTTGTTTTTGATTTGTATTTCCCTGGTGATTAATGATGTTGAGCACCTTGTCATGTACTTAGTGGCCATTCCAGTATCTTCTTTGGATGATGTATCAGGTCCTTTGCCCATTTTTTAATTGGACTATTTGAGATATTTTGCTGTTGACCATGAGTCCCTTATATTAATTTTGGATATTATTTTGGATATTTACTCTTTGTTAGATATATGGTTTGCAAATATTTTCTCTCATTCCATAGATTACCTTTTCATTTTATTGATTATCATTTACTGTGCAGGACCTTATTAGTTGGATATAGTCCCAGTTATTTATTTTTGCTTTTGTTGCTTGTGCTTTAGATTTCATATCTAAAAAATCAATGCCAAGACCAATGCAGGGAGCTTTTCCCCTATGTTTTCCTCTAAGAGTTTTATGGTTTCCAGCCTTATGTTTAAGTCTCTACTCCATTTCAAGTTAACTATTATGTGTGGCATAAGATAAGGATCCAGTTTTCTTTCCCACATGCATATCCACTTTTCCTCTTTCACTCTTGATATTGGTAACTCAGACCTTATTTTTTCCCTTTGATCAGTCTTGTCAAGGGTTTATCAATTTTGTTAGTCTTTTTAAAAACAAACTTTTAGGCATACCAGAGTAGCTTAGTTGGTTGAACAAGCCACATTGATTTCGGCTCATGTCGTGATCTCAGACTCATGAAATGGAGCCCCACATGGGGTTCCATGCTCAGTGCAGAGTCTGCTTGTCCCTCTCCCCCCACCCCCGCCATCTGTCTCTCTCTCTCTCTCTCTCTCTCAAATAAATAAAATCTTTGGAAAAAAAATTAAAAATAAGAACAAATTTGGGACACCTGGGTGGCTTAGTTGGTTAAATATTCAACCTCTGGTTGTGGCTCAGGTCTTGGGGTCCTGTGATAAAGCCCTACTTCAGGCTCCCCACTCAGTGGGAGGTCTGCTTCTTTCTCCCTCTGCCTTTCCTCTTGCTCATGCTCTCTTTCTAAATTAATCAATCTTTTTTTTTTAAGATTTTATTTATTTATCTGAAAGAGCAAGAGTGAGAGACCACAAGCAGGGAGAGCAGCAGAGGGAGTGGGAGAAGCAGGCTCCCTGCTTACCATGCAGGCTTGATCCCAGGACCCTAGGATCATGACCTGAGCCAAAGGCAGACACTTTAACCAACTGAGCCACCCAGACAATGCTAAAATTAAAAAAAAAAAAAAAATTTTTTTTTTAAATGAAAACAAACTTTTAGCTTTGCTGGTCTGCTTTAGTGGGCATATATGTTTTTTCTTTAAATTCTGCTTGGATGTCGTGGTTGTTTTTAATAATAGTAAATACTGCATTCCAAAAAACAGCACTTTAAAAGAAAAGCCAAGAATTTCTGAATTTATGTTGCATATAATTCTCTAATAACTGATAGATTTTCCTTTTTTAAAAATTTATATTTAAATTCAATTTAGTTAACATTTAGTGTATTACTAGTTTCAGAGATGGTAGATTTTCCTTTCTTAATGCAGGACTTTATAAGTCATGCCTACTACTTTTCAACTCTTCAGTAACACAAATTTTACCTTAAAAAACAGTTATTTTTACAAAATTGCAGTATATCTGATTTTTTCAGCAGGATGTTACCAGAATAGTAAATTATCTCTATAATACCACACCTAGGAAAACATTTCTACATTTCTAGATCTAGCAGACATTCTTACACAACATAGAGTGAAATTATATTTCTAGTCTATAGTTTTTCAAAGTGCATCTAATTTAAAAACTAAAGTTTATATTAATGTTGGACTTTGTTTTTCATTTGTAATTTTGTTAATCTCAAGGTGTATGGTTGCACATAATTATATACAAATACTTTTAAAGTTGAACAAACTGTTAAATGGCAAAATACCACATTTCTGCTTTAAGCTTTTTCTTTTTTTAAGATTTTATTTATTTATTTGACAGAGAGAGAGAGATCACAAGTAGGCAGAAAGGGAGGCAGAGAGAGAGGGGGAAGCAGGCTCCCCACCGAGCAGAGAGCCTGACGGGAGGCTCAATCCAAGGGCCCTGAGATCATAAGCCGAAGGCAGAGGCCCAACCCACTGAGCCACCCAGGCACCCCTTAAGCTTATTTTCTTCTTAACATGATGCAGTACACAGCAGTGTTACTAAGAAGGCTGGATGTGCAGTTTGAGTACCATGAAATATTATATGTAGTCAGCTTTTGGTAAGACAAATTTGGACCTCAGTCTAGAGACTTTATAGCAGTCAGCATTTAGGTGGCAGTTGAAGACTTGAAAATAATTGAGATCACCCGGGTACACTTAATAAGATTGAACACAATTGTATTGAAAGACAAAGATGTTAAGTGGAAAAAGAAGGACAGAAGTTATAGGATGGGGACGCCTAGTTGACTCAGTTGGTAAAGCATCCAACTCTCGATCTCAGGGTTGTAAGTTCGAGCCCCATGTTGGGTGTAGAGATTATTTAAAAAATAAAATCTTTTAAAAAAGAAAGAGAGAAGTTAAAGGGGGGAAAAAAGGAAAGTGGATGAAGCAGGACCTTGGCAAAAGCCAGGATTGGGCCCTGGTGCTTATGGAGGAAAGTAGCTTTGAAGAGGCTTTGACTATAAATTTAGATCAGACTACCTAAAGTTGGAGGCAGAAAAGTAGGAAAGAGTTCTCTCTTGATGACCTCTATTTACTATATAAACTAGTAGCAAGTAGTAATCTCTATTTACTATATAAACTAGTAGCAAAACAATCTTTATGTTTTTGTTATGCACTTAAGTGCAAGAGGACTTGGGGCTAGGACCTTAGGATACAGAAACAAAAAGATAGTCATGGTCCCTTGCTTTCTGATGTTTACAGAGCTGCCTATTAGAAATACTCAATAAGTACAGAATTACTTACTAGAATAAGTAGGTATTGGATACTATGGGAACACAAAACAGGAAGCCTAACCTAGTCTAATTTAAAGACAGTCTCCTCCAGGAAATGGCTTAGGCTAATTCCTGAAAGTCTAGAAGTCACCGGACAACAAAAAAGTTGTAAGTAAAGGTGTAGGAATTAAACCTATTGGACCAGCTTATGGAAAGACCTAGACACTAAAAAGAGCATGGAAGGTTCTCAAACAAATCTGAAAGGAATTCTTCAGTATATGTGGAGCAGAAGGTGCAAGAGCAAAATTGGTGAGCTTATGTGTGCTGTACAGGTGTGTAGTAGCAAAACATCAAAAAATGTTAAAAGCTACATTAAACTAGACTGATCTGAAAGGCGAAAGAAAGCCAGTGAAAGGTTTTCCTGAGGACAGGTGCTTCAGGGCAATACTGAAGCAGTACCTGGTAAGTCAGGATGATTGAGCACTACATAATAGTTGAGTCTGAAAAGTCTGGTAGAGATGGAGATGATTTACAGTATTCAAAGAGGTATCTAGAAGAGTGATGTGGAGAGAAAACTTGGTGACTTAATACAAGTTAGAGGAGAAGATTTTTTTAAAGGAGTGAAGGATCACTCCTAAATTTATAATTTTTTGGTTAGCCAGATGGATAATGATGCCATATTTTGAAATTGTGAAATTTGAAGTCTTTATAAAATAGCTGGGTGGCCACTGGGTTTATGAATATGAGGCTTAGGTAGAGACCTGTGTTGATTAAATTGATGTAGAAGAGGATATCATTTTGAGTTGATTAGGAGAACTTCTTATTTCGTCAAAATATAAGTCAAGATTTACATGTATATGTAGGTACGTATGAATTAATGTTTTGTAGTTAATGTGCTTCTCCCCACCCCCTTTTGTTTCTATGTTTTTAAATAGTTCTGGGTTATTTCCTCTTCTTGCAAATGCTGCCATGTCTGTGAAACCAACATTGCTAAGTTTGTATGAGATCTATTACCTGCCTTTGGGTAAAACACTGAAGCCTGGTCTACAAGGATTGCTAACTGGTATTCTGCCTGGCTTAGAAGAAGGATCAGAGTACTATGAGAGGTAAGATGGTACTGTTATTAGTGCAACTAAGTAAGCAAAGTCATACATTTGTCAGCAAGCATCCTTGGATCAATAATGTTTTAACATCACAAAAATTAATTATTCTAAACACTTTAACATATGACCTGAAGGTCTCTATAACAACTAAAAAAATACTGTATATGTATCTAATTTGTGTATTGCACTGAAAATATAGGTAGGTTGTAAGAACACAAACTTGGGAGGTAGATGGACTGGGTTCAAATCCTGGCTCAACAGACACTAGATAGCTTAGACAAGCTTTTCAACATTTCAGAACTTTATTCAGTTTCTTCATCTCTAAAACAAACAGTACTTATTCCATTCTGTTACTGTAATAATGAAATCACTTAGTCAAGTCCTAGCACATACAAGTTACTCAAAAAATTGCAACCCATAATTAAAAAAAATCAATATGTAGGAACTTAAATTAATAAAAGAATGGGAAATTGGATCATGTGTTAACAGTTTTTAAGTTATTAGTGATGGAAAAGAGCCTAACACCAAGTACAGTGCTGTTTCACTAGCTGTGACATGATGCTCTTGATATTTTAACTTCTTAAAGAAAATGAATTAATCTATTTTGGAGCCTATTACTGCTTCTTAGGAAGTTTATAGTTATAGACAGTGCATGATGGCATTAACTATCTTTAGTAGCTTGTTACTAATATTCTTACCAAAAAGGAAATTGTGAGTTGAGGTGGCAAAAACAGAAAATGCCAAGCTTATTTTATGAGTACACTTAATGATTTGAATTTAAATAATAAATATTATTAAATAAATAATAATTTAAATAGCTGGTGTATTGACCAGCTACTCTATTTTATTTTGGTTCATATGTTTCTATAATGCACTAAGAATCTAATCCTGAAAATACTGGATTACCTTCCTAAACTACTTGGAGAAAATAAAATTTATGTCTAAAAACATCATTTTCTTTTGTCAACTTTTTTACTCACTCGCTTACAATTTTAGGAACATACGATATAATTTCATTTAGTGTATAGCTGAGTTTTGTTTCTAATTGTTATATTAATTCTAGGGAAACACTTTATAAGTCTGTTAGTCACAATTAAAAATTTAACATAATGATTTTTATGAGTGTGGTATCTCTGATTTGTCTCGTTATGTGTCTTGGTCCGTTTGAGGTGCTATAACAAAATACTTCAGATTGGGTAACTTATAAACAACTAATTTGTCACAGTTCTGAAGGCTGGAAGTCCAGTATCAGTATGAGCAAGGTCATGTTCTGGTGATGCCCTCTTCCTGGTTCATAACTGGAGCCTCCTCCCTGGTCCTCACACAGTGGAGGGGACTACGGAGTTCTGTGGGATTTCTTTCATAAGAACACTAATCTCATTCATGAGATTTCCACCCTCAGGATTTAAGCACCTCTCAAAGGCTCTGCCTCTCCTGGTATCATTTTGGGAAGATAAGGTTTTAACAGGACATTTGAGGAGACATAAATATTCAGACTATAGCATTATGTTTTAGCAGTTATTCCACACAAATTCCAACAAAGGGATTTATAACCATATTCTTTTAATCCAAAGATAAATTAAGGCCATGAGGGAGTATAGTGTTGGGTTAAATCACATAGCAAGTTAACGGACGAATGGATAAGGAAGATGAGGTCCATATACACTATGGAGTATTATGCCTCCATCAGGAAGGATGAATACCCAACTTTTGTAGCAACATGGACGGGACTGGAAGAGATTATGCTGAGTGAAATAAGTCAAGCAGAGAGAGTCAATTATCATATGGTTTCACTTATTTGTGGAGCATAACAAATAGCATGGAGGACAAGGGGAGTTGGAAAGGAGAAGGGAGTTGGGGGAAATTGGAAGGGGAGGTGAACCATGAGAGACTATGGACTCTGAAAAACAACCTGAGGGTTTTGAAGGGGTGGGGGGTGGGAGGTTGGGGGAGCCAGGTGGTGGGTATTAAGGAGGGCACGTATTGCATGGAGCACTGGATGTGGTGCAAAAACAATGAATACTGTTACGCTGAAAAGAAATTTAAAAATAAATAAATCACATAGCAAGTAAACAGTAAATGCATCATCAGATTCTTTTGATTCTGACTCTACTACAATGTAATAAATTTTTAGGTATTATGTTATTCTCTGCTTGAAACAAATCAAAAGTAATTTATTTTTAAATATAGTCCTTAATAAAGCAATAATGCATCTTTGATTTTGTTACAGGTCTGATTAAAGTTGTTTTTTTTTTAAACGATTTTATTTATTGATTTGACAGACAGAGATCACAAGTAGACAGAGAGGCAGGCAGAGAGAGAGAGAGGGAAGCAGGCCCCCTGCTGAGCAGAGAGCCCGATGCAGGACTCGATCCCAGGACCCTGAGATCGTGACCTGAGCCAAAGGCAGCGGCTTAACTCACTGAGCCACCCAGGCACCCCAGGTCTGATTAAAGTTTTATGAATTGCAGGATGTGAGGGCAATCTCGGTGTGACATCTGTCACCCCCTGGATCACTAGGGTTGAGTCAACTGACCTGGCTGGCTAGGCAGGTGTCCTCTTCTTCCTTCACTGTTCCATGTGTGTCCCTCCTGAAGCTGTGTGCTTGATCAAAGCAGACAGCCTTCCACAATAAAGGAGCACCATTCTTTGGTCAAGGCTATATGGGTAGCTGTGCTCCCCTGCAAGAATCTCCAGCAAACTTTCCAAGTTATTGTGAATTACAGAATAGGATTTCAAAGAGAAGGAAATATTTAGAAAATGTCTTTTCAGAATTCATAGGGGGAGCACTTGGATGGATCATTTGGTTAAGCATCTGACTCTTGATCTCAGCTCAGGTCTTGATCTCAGATGGGTCATGAGGTCAAGCCCCATGTTGGGCTCCACACTGGGTGTAGAGCCTACTTAAAAAAAAAAAAATTCATAGAAATTCAACAGAAAATATATTCTGCTACAGGATTACTGTTAACTAAGATGTATAGGACTGAAGATTCATTTTACAGATCAGGACATGGAACTGAAGAAAGATTAAGTGACTTCTCCAAATTACACAGCTAGTAAATGGGGGAGCCAGGACTGAAATCCAGTCCTCTTGGAGAATACACTTCTAGTCTATCACACTTGTGTCCAGGGCAAAGCTTGGAACAATAGTGTGAATGTTTTCATACATTCTGGAGGAGAGTAATTTCTTTTTAACAACATGAAACTAAATGCTTGTCTTCTTAAGCCACTTTGTTTTGTACCTCAGAACAAACACCTTGTTGGAAAAGGTTGCTGCTGCAGTGGACCAGTCAGCCTTCTACAGTGCCCTCTGGGGTAGTCTCCTTACCAGTCCTGCTGTACGGTTACCAGGAATCACATATGTCCTCGCCCATTTGAACAGGAAGCTTTCCATGGAAGATCAACTTTATATAATTGGCAGTGATATTGAACTAATGGTATGTCTATGTACGATTGCTCACATAACCTACTTCTTCAGAGCCAGGCACACTGTTCCAGACAGATGGTGAGAATTGTGCCACAACCAGAGTTCCTGTTTCCATGAAACTTATATTTTTCATCAAGGAAACTTAAAGACCAAATTAGTCACTAAGTATTGTTTTTAAAAGCCTCAAAAAATTTTTTTCATGGAAAAGGAATTATAGATTATATGTTATCTTCAGCTGTTATTCAAGCAAATAAATGGTCTTTATTACCATCTTGCTAACTGATCAGACCTCTGTTAACATAGCCACATTAATTATATCATTCCAAAGGAGACCTTTTCAGTCCTAGCTTCCATTATAGGAAAGATGGATTTTCAACAAAGTGACAGCCAGATTCTTTTTTTGAATTTGTACAAGAAGATATAGAACCAAAGGAGATGGTGAAAGATAGTACCCAAAAAAATCACATTGATTGCTTATACTTTTTAATTTCTAGATTAAGAATAGAAGGAAACCTTTTCTCTCTCTAGAGTGCTATACTATGAAAATTAGCAAGGAGTAAAAAATAAACCCTTAAAGGTCACTATGAAAAGTTTTTTTTTAATTATGGTTAATCATCCTGCACTTTTTTCCTATATGATTATAAAATGACTGAGACTTTTATGCAGATTTATGGTTACATGTATTAAACTCTAATTAACATACATGGAAAATAACAACTTATATGTACAGTTTATGAATTTGGATAGAGCCTACAGCCAAGTAACCAATACTACAATCAAAATAAAGACTATTTACATCACTCCAAAAAGTTCTTCTGGGCCCCTTTGTAGTTATTTCTCTTCTCCTATACTCCCAGGCCCTTGCAAACACTGGTCTGATAGCTGTTCGTGTAGGTGTACCTCTTCTAGAATACTGTATAAATGGAATCATACAGTTTCAGCCATTAAGTCTGGTTTCTTTCCACTTTGTAGAACACATTGGAGATTCATGCATGTATTTACACGTATCAGTGGTGTGTTCCTTTGCCTTGCTGTGTAGTATCACATTGCATGAATGTACTGCAGTTTGTTTATTCATTCACCAGTTAATGAACGTTTGTGTCTCATTTGGGCAATAATGAATAAAGCTGCTGTAAACAGTTGCATACAGTTACGTGTGGGGACCTATGTTTTTATTTCTTAGGGAAATACCTAGGAATGGGATTCCTGGTTCACTTGGTAAAGATACATTTACCTTTTTTTTAAATAACTTTATTGAGGTACAGTTCACATACCATAACGTTTATCCTTTGGAATTGTATAATTCAGTGGTTTTTAGTATATTCACAAAGTTGTGCAGGTATTACTATCTAATTTTTAGAACATTTTCATCACCTCAAAAAGAAACCCCATAGTCATTAATCACACCATGATTTTCCCTCACTCTTGCCCCTGGCAACCACTAATCTTTCTGTTCCTATATATTTGTCTATTCGGAACACTTAATACAAATGCAGTTATACAATATATAGCCTTTGATGAATGAATTCTTTCACTTATCGATATTTTTAATATTCATCCATGTTGAGCTGGTATCAATACTTCATTCCTTCTTATGGTTGAATAATAGTGCATTGTGTGGATAATACCACATTTTATTTATCTGTCCATCAGATAATTTTTTTGGCTATTATCAATAATGCTCTGAACATTGACATGTAAGTTAATAGATACCTTAGCAGGTATAAAATATTATTGTTTTGATTTGCACTTCCCTAATGACTAATAATATTGAACATATTTTCTTATGGTTATTGTCATTTTTAAATCTTCTTTGGAGAAGTGTCTCCTCAAATTCCTTGCCTGTTATTTAAGTTGTATTATTTCTCTCTTTGTTGTTGAGTTGTAGTTCTTTATATATTCTGGATGTTAAGACCTTTGTATATATGATTTAAACTATTTTTGCCCGTGCTATAGACTTGTCTTCTTCCTTTCTTAATACTGTCCTTTGAAGCAGAAAAATTTTTATTTTGATCAAGTCCAGTTTATCTGTTTTATCTTTCAGCATTTGTGCTTTTGGTATTAGATATTTTCTAAGAAATTTTATCTAATCCAAGATCACAAACAGTTATTCCTGTATCATCTTTTTGTGTATGTTTAAGTTTATAAGAAACCGCCAAACTATTTTCCGAAATGACTATACAATTTTTATGCAGATTTTAAAATGTATTGTTACATTTCCTTTTAATAACTTAATGGAAATTTTAAGCAAGTCACTTTTTTATTTCTTTAAAACACAAATGACAGGGGCGCCTGGGTGGCTCAGTGGTTAAAGCCTCTGCCTTCGGCTCAGGTCATGATCCCAGGGTCCTGGGATCAAGCCCCACATCGGGCTCTCTGCTCAGTGCAGAGCCTGCTTCTCTCTCTCTCTCTCTGCCTTCTTCTCTGCCTACTTGTGTTCTCTGTCTGTCAAATAAATAAATAAAATCTTAAAAAAAAAAAAAAACACAAATGACATAATTGGAAAACTATTTGTAACATATCACAGAGGACTATCCTCCATATTATTCAGAGAGCTACTATAAATAAGTAGGCAAATATTAATAAGTATAAAAATGGATTTGAACAGATAACCTAAAGGAAATAAAACTAACTCAAACATATGAAAAGACGCTCAACATTACTTATGATAGAAATAAAAATATAACTACACTGGGATGCCAACTTTCATATATCAGATTGGCAAAAATGAAAAAAAAAACCACACATGGGTAAATATGGAAAAATAGAAATTGTCACACAAAGTTGGTGGGAATATAAATATATATAACCTTAATGAAATGCATTGCATTATTTATATTGCAAATGCATATACCCCAAGACCCAGCAGTTCTATTTCAAGGGATTTATCCTATAAGAGTACTTGTACATCTGTATATTGCAGCATTATTTACAATAGCAAATATTTACAAACAGCATAAATATCTTTCATCAAAAGCCTGTTAAAAAATTAGAATTGGGGTGCCTGGGTGGCTCAGTGGGTTAAAGCTGCTGCCTTCGGCTCAGGTCATGATCCCAGGGTTCTGGGATCGAGCCCTGCATCGGGCTCTCTGCTCAGCAGGGAGCCTACTTCCTCCTCTCTCTCTGTCTGCCTCTCTGCCTACTTGTGATCTCTGTCTGTCAAATAAATAAATAAAATATTTTTTAAAAAATTAGAATTCATCTATGAAATAGAGTATTTCTTTAGCGATAAAAAAAAAAAAATGAAGCTCTGTATATAGTGTTAAGAAAAGATCTCCAAGATCTGTTATTAAAAGAAAAAGGCAAAATTTGGGATATATGCATGTGTGTTTTTATTTACTTACATTCGTAGGGAATATTCACTGGTTATACTGGTTGCATGCAAAAAAGGAAATTGAGTGGTTGGGAGACAAGTGTGGGAGAGAACTTTTTGCTGTATATACTCTTGTATACCTTAATTTTTTTAAACCATCGTAATATATTTACCTATTCCAAATACTGTAATTACATTTAAATAGTGATAAGAAACTGAGAAGGTTGGAGAAAATGAAATGTTCCACTTGCATGGTAAATCTTTCCCAGTGTAACAGGCAATAGATACTAAAGGCTCTCTTATTTCAGGTAGAAGCAGTAAGTACTTCAGTGCAGGACTCAAGTGTACTTGTACAGAGAAGCACGCTGGACCTCATACTCTTCTGTTTTCCATTCCACATGAGTCAGGTAAAACATTAATAATGATATTAATATAAGGAATTCTTTGGAAAATCATAGTTTCCGGATGTGTAGTTATTTTTTAAGTTGGATTTAAGTTGAATTCTTTTGTTTTATGAATGGGTAAGTGCAATACATACTACATACAATACATGCAGAGCTTGAACTCGTAACTCTAAGATCAAGACCCAAAGTGATATCAAGAGATGAACACTTAACCAACTGAACCAGGTGCCCCCAACAGTTCCTTTTTTAAGGAGTAGAATTTGTGGAAATTTGGGGGGGTGGGGGGATCTTTATTGATTTGCATAAGAACATGGAAATTGAAATAGATTATTTCATACCTTTAAAAAGAGTTCTAACCTGTAAGAAACAAGAGATAATCATTGCTAGCTCTGAGTGAGGCAGGACTCTGAGACCCAGGCCTTCTGCTCAGCTGTTACGTCTGTACTGATGTAACTTACCTTTTCTTGGTTTGGCGATTTGGTGATGTATGTCAAACTCTTAGCAGAGTTGGCTGTTCAAAAGCCAAATATTCAGTCACTGTGACATTCTCTAGTACTTTTATTACAAATGAGAACAGTTAACAAATCATGAGTGAAGTGTTTCATTGGTGCAAATGTAATCAATGTCTTCATTTTTAACCCACAGAGCCACCCAGGCACCCCTCAATGTCTTCATTTTTAAAAAGGTAGTCTGAATTCTTTTTGAGTTCGAAACTTTGATGAGTTATGTAGAACACCAATAAGTGAACATTCAGAATGGAAGAACAAAAGTAATAAGATGGAAAATTTCTACCTTGGAAAAGGATGTTTATTTCTAAAAAGTCATTAGCCGAAAGGACTATTATTTGGGGGTTTTGTAAGAACTATGGTTAGTAGATAACTAGTGAATTTTCATTAACTGTCATGCTCACACTTTTCTTTATTACTTTATTCACTTTGGAATTGAATTATTAATAATTGAAGAATTTCACACTTCATTGTCTATTGTCCCTAATTGGAACATAAACTGTCTGCTTTGCTGTTTTTGAGATTTTCCACCCTTAAACCAGAGGCTTTTGTTCTATCTCTGGCTTTTCAGGAACACCTGCTGGGACATCAGCATAGTCTAAATTTATCAGTACAAGGGTGTTGCAAAAAGCTCATCAGGTAGTAATGAGTTCTACTTTTCTTTTTTTCTTTTTTTTTTTTTTAAGATTTTATTTATTTGTCAGACAGAGAGAGCAAGAGTGAGCACAGGCGGATAGAATGTCAGGCAGAGGCAGAGGGAGAAGCAGGCTCCCTGCTGTGCAAGGAGCCCGATGTGGGACTCGATCCCAGGACGCTGGGATCATGACCTGAGCCGAAGGCAGCCGCTTAACCAACTGAGCCACCCAGGCGTCCCGAGTTCGACTAAAGATTCATAAAAGAAAGCAAAGAAGAATATGCTAAAGTAATGTATATGGCTTAAAAACCTAAAATATTTATTACCTGGGTCTTTATTGAAAAAAAATGTATTGACCTTTACTCTTAAGTTTTCCCATTGTTTTCTTCCCTTCTAAGCATTCAGCATTATTAGTCCTTCAGTATACTGATAGGTGACTCAGCAAGATCTGAGGGGATTAAGTCATGGTAGACTTAAATTCGGAAGAATTTAGTTTGTAATCTCATTAGACCAGTGTTTCTCAACCTTTTGTTTAGCAGAATTTCCTTCGGTATTTTTTTAATATACCAGCCAAGAAGATTTTCTTAAGCCTTATCTTTTATAATTTGTATAATAAAACCAGTAACTGTTTAATTTTTTTTTTTTTTAAATAGATACCCTACCCAGACCCAGTTACATCTTCCCCCTATTACTCTACTGGATTTTTAGGTTACTGAGAATAGGGATGAAGACAAATCATCTTTGTTCCCCACATTTCCTCTTTCCATATCTTTTATACATAATAAATTTTAAGCAAATATTGATTGTAATCGTAACTTAAGAGAGCCTTCATTACATTGTCCCAAAAGTGATTGCTGTTAATAGCTTCAGCAGTTAATGGGTTCCTGAATCTCTCTACTTATTTCATGGAAAGTTGGCCCAATCTCTAATAATAATTCCATATTAGAAATGTGTGGTAATGTCAACAGTAATCAAGAAGTGACTTCTTACTTTCTTAAGAGTATTTTGGGAGAGGGGAAGGTGCATGGGTGGCTCATTCAGTTAAGCAACTGACTCTTAATTTCAGCTCAGGTCATGATATCAGGGTCCTGAGATGCAGCCTGTATCAATCTCCACACTCAGCGGGGAGTCTGCTTCTCTTCCTCTCTCTCTGCCCCTGCCCTATCCCCACTCACTCACATTCTCTAAAATAAATAATTTTTTTTTTTAAAGAGAAGTTTTGTTTTTGTTTTCAAAATATGATTGGGAGACATTAGTATTTTTTAAGAAAAAAATTTTTTTTAATTTATTTGAGATTGAGAGAGGGAGAGCAAGCACATGTGCAGAGGGGAAGGGAGAGGGAGAGAAGGAGACTCCCTGCTGAGCATGGAGCCAGACAGGGGGCTTGATCCCACAACCTTAAGATTGTGACCTGAGCCAAAATCAAGAGTCCAGCGCTTGGAAAAAAAAAAAAAAAAAAAAAAAGAAAGAAAGAAAAAAGAGAGAGTCCAATGCTTGACCAACTGAACTACTCAGGCACCCCAAAACATTGGTACTTTTCAGGATTTTGTGAAAATATCTGTAATCTTCATATCTGATGTTAGATCAGCAGTTCTCAACTGCTTTAGTTTTAGAACCCTATTACACTCTTTAAAAAATATTGAGGATCCTGGGGTGCCTGGGTGACTCAGCTGGTGAAACATCTGCCTTTGGCTCAAGACATGATCTCAGAGTCCTGGAATCACGCCTCATGTCCAACTTCCCCCTGCTCATATGCTCTCTCTCACTTTCTACCTCTCAAATAAATAAGTAAAATTGATGATCTTGGGGCACCTGGTGGCTCAGTTGGTTAAGTGTCCGACTCTTGATTTTGGCTCAAGGAGTGATCTCAGGGTCTCAAGGTCCTGGGATGAAGCCCCACTTTGGGCTCCCCACTGAATGGGGAATCTGCTTGAGGATTCTCTCCCTCTTCTTCGTCTGTTCCTTCCCCTGCTCATATGCTTGCTTGCACGTGTGTGCCTGCTGGCTCGCTCTCTCTGTAAAATAAATAAGTCTTGAAAAAGAATATTGAGGATCCTAAAAAAATTCTTTTGCCGATGTAGGTTATATCTGTTTATATCATTAGAAATTAAAACTGAGAGATTTTTAAATATTTACTAATTCACTTAAATACAACAGGTAACAGGTGACTCAGTCAGTTGAGCATCTACCTTCAGCTCAGGTCATGATTTTGGGGTCCTGGGCATCAGTCCCAAGTTGGGCTGTTTGCTCAGCGGGGAGTCTGCTTCTCCCTCTGTGCTCTCTTTTTCAAGTTAATAGGTGAAATCTTAAAAATAAATAAATAGAAATAAGGAAAACAGTAACGAAGTTATCATGTTTGTCTAGATAACATTTTATAAAGTCACTCTGCCAACACATTAAAAAAACTGGTGAATAGAGAGAGTAGCACTGTTTTATTTTTCCACAGATTACTGTCTGGTCTAATAGTACAGAGCAGAATCTGCTTCTGCGATCAGTCATGATTTTTTTTCTTTCGGTTGAAATATATGGAAAAAAATCTGCTCTCACTGATACATAATTGGAAAAGAGGAATGTTTCAGCAGTCTCTTGTTGTTGTTAAAACAGCATATTCTTCTATACTACACCAAAACTCAGTAAGCTGTACTTCTAAGAAAATTATTGCAATATGGAATCTGAAACCAAATCAATGTACTTTCCATATTGTGTTTCATGAAAATCTGCTGATCTGTCTTGTACTTTGAATACATCTTTTACCCAAATAAGGTTTTGTTTCTTTGCTGGGCATGGGGTGGGGCTTGAACTCAGGACCCTGAGATCAAGAGCTTAGCTGAGGTCAGGAGTTAGTCACTCGACCAACTGAGCCACCCAGGCGCCCCCAGACATGCTTTTGTAACATCATATTTGGTTATTTGGAAATGCTACTTCAGTGAATTATGCAAATCTTCCAGAGATTAACACAATAACAGACTATCACATTGCTTACTACTACCACCAATCTCATGGGCAAAGTTTTTTAGGTATTGGGAAGCTTTCAAGCCGATTTAATTTAATTCAGTATGTACTATTTCAAGCCAAATACAGATTTTCTAAAATTCTAATTTTCTTGGGGTACCTCGCTGCCTCAGTTGGTAGAGCATGTGACTCTTGATCTTGGGGTTAAGTTTGAGCCCCATGTTAGGTGTAGAGATTACTTAAAAATAAAAATTACTTAAAAATAAAATATTGGAAACACTTCTAATTTTCTCTTGGAAATTAGATGAAAAATGAAGCTCAAAATTTATTATCTGTAATGATGAATATTAATTGTTTTTCTTGAACTGACAGTCTCACTTTATTTTTGAGAAAATACCTACCATGTCAAGCCTGAATAATTGTAGTTTGTATCATCAGTCCCTCTTTCAGGTAAAAGTGGTACAAAAATGGGTAATACACCTCACAATTCAAACAGTCACACAGGTGCTCTTCCTCAAGATATCCGTCATGTAATGTCAAAGTGTTTTGTGTTTACTCCCCATTTCATTCCACAATATTAAAAGACTTCTGTGCAGGGGCTAGTATTTAACAAAATAAACTTTTTTCTGCTTCATTTACAACATTCCTAAGTGAAACTGACTTTTTTCCCTTTGTTTTTAATTTTACTGTAAGTACATGAGAGTAAAAAATCCCCTGCCTCCAAGTACAGTAGATGCCACTGCTGTATTTCTTCTGCTCAGGTGCTTGCAGGTTTACCCAGTATTCCTTGATCACAGCAAATGTCAACACATCTCAGAAGGCAGATAGCATCGTGGAATTGTTAGGAATATAGTTTTTACCTTGTGGACCTCCTATAAGAGTTTTAGAAATCCCCAGAAGTTCAGGAACCACACTTTGCTTAGAACTGCTTAGATTAATAAAATTCAGATGAGTGACCAGTTTTTCAGCTATTGATGATCTGTGTTCTGTAACATCTCAGTTAAATTTCTAAGATTCCTTTAAAACAAATAAGGTAGATGAATCCTTTTCCACTACTGTCAAGGAGCATAGTACTGAAAAGTTGACAAGTCAATGATTAATAAGTCTGTTCTCAAAAAAAAAAAAAAAAAGTCCATTCTCTATTCAGGTGAGTCACTAACCAGGTATTTGAATTTGGTTAAGTACTCAAGCCCTGTGAGGCTCTGGTTTTTTATTCTAGAGTGATTTTTAGACTAGTTGATTTCCACATTACCTTCTAATCTTCAGATTCCAAGATTCTATTCTAAAGTGATTATCTAATAATATTCTTAAAATTAATAGCTTTTTAATTAGCTGCCCTCCTTTTATTTTTCTTTTAACTTCACCTCTTTTAGCTAAAACCAGACCTTTATTAGGAAATCATGTTTTGAACATCTAATTAAGGCTGTTAGGAAAAGAAAAAAATGAATTTTCTCTTCAGAAGATCTGGAGTAAAATTTAAAAAATAAGATGCGTTAAAGGTGGATGTGGGTATAAAAGCATTCATTATATTGTTTTCTTTATTTTTCTATATGTTTGAAAGACTACAACATAAAAATGTTTAAAAGGTTAGGAAATGAAAGACTTGAAATTGATGAAGATAGTGCGCTTCTAACGTAATTACCAGCAGTTGACCAATATGAATGTGAAAGACTATGATTTTCTTGAATCTGTTCCATTTTGCTCCATTTCTGTTTGATTGTTTTATGTCAGATCTTGCTACTGTTGGATAGGACAAAGAACTTTAAACTGGAGATTAAAATAATTGAATTATGCAACTAAATAGCTGTGCTACCTTTTCTTACTGATCTGTAAAAAATCAGTAATTTTTCCTGATCTGTAAAATGGAAGTAATCATTCCTGTGTTTGAACAGTCAGATCAGTCCTATATGAAACTACCTCCTAAGCCCTAACATTCTGAGTATATTGCAAGGTGGGATTGTTTTAAAGGGTAAGAAAGGAATGTATTTTTGTATGTGATTAAGTACAACCACATTTCTAATTTTTTCAGGCCACTCGAC
Organism: Lontra canadensis; assembly: GCF_010015895.1. NCBI lineage: Eukaryota > Metazoa > Chordata > Mammalia > Carnivora > Mustelidae > Lontra > Lontra canadensis. The sequence goes on from NW_022631008.1 coordinate 2,310,068, forward strand.
CAGATATGATCAGGATCTTGTCAGCAGCCCTTCACGTAGTACTGAGGAGGGATATGTCCCTGAACCGGAGACTTTATGCATGGCTTCTTGGTATGTGTTTGATGTGTATGGTCTTAGCTGAGGAAAGACAGAGGGAAATTTGCCATACATAAGTATTATCAAGTTGTGTGTATGTCCTAAATGAAGAAATTCGTAGTCTGCCTAAATAGACAATAAAAAGATAAATAGTGTATTATATGAAGAAATTTCAAAATCATCTAAACAATAGAGGCTATTTTAAACCATAAGTCATGTTTCCTTTGACAAGATTTTTCTCTTATAAATTGAGGCTGTTATACTGTGAGTATGTAGACAAAGAAAGATAAATTAATAACTGAAATAATAACATAATTTCCAAGACTTTGAAGTCATCAGAGGAATCAGAACAATTACTATTACCCTGCACATGGTTCCTTACCTGTCTCGCACTCAAGCAGTAAGTTTTTTGTTCTTCCATACTTTCTGTGAGTGTTTGGCCTGTCTTCACAACTCCTTACTGCCCAGAGTGAAAAGCTACAATGTAATTTTTCTTGGATTTTCTGAACCTTCAGTTATTTCACTCTTCATAAGATTGAAAAAAAAATAGAGGATAATGCTAGAAGAATACTATGATACTTATGTATTGAATTGATTTCCCTTTATTAAACTATCTAAAATGATCTCTCTTGCTGACATTGATTGGGCTACTAATTGGTAAGTGTTTGGTGCTGTTTTTGAGATATTTGCTGTTTTGGTATTTAATGAACAACAGTTTTGAGAATTCCATTTTAATTTTTTGTGCTATTTGTTTCCATGGAGGTTTTGATAACAACGGTGCTATCATAGGACCCAGAAGCACAAGACACAGTAATCCTGAAGAACATGCCACTTACTATTTCACTACCTTTTCAAAAGAATTGTTGGTCCAGGTAATGAATGCTTTCACTTTATTTTTTGGTTACCCCCTGATCAGTGGAGTTACTCAGCAAGTCTAAGAAAAGGTCCTGCCTGAATTAGTTCATCATTGAGGGGTGGAGACAAGACTCACAAATATCCTAAGAATGACTGTAACGAGCAAATGATTACAATAAAATGAGTAAGTAATCTTAAAATAGACTCTGTAAATTCAGAAATTTTTTCTTAACTTTGTTCTCATGACTTTATTAATACATAGTTTCATCTTCTCACCTGTCTGCCCTATGAATTGGAGCTCTTCCAAAAATGAGCTAGGACCTGTGTTATTTTTCCTCTGAAGTCTCATGGAAATTTGGGTTGCAAGAGGAATCTAAATGTGGTAAAACTACTATTGTAATGGAAAGCTTAAAATGAGCCATAGTTTTATTTTATATTATTTTTACTTTAATTATGAGATATTCAAGATAACTTATAACAAACAGAAAATACATGGTATTTGAAGCATTTTTAAATGAGTGAAGTTATAAGAATACAGTTTTTTGAGTTACCAGTGGGAAGACAATAGCATAGTAGCAGACACTGTCATGGTACTGTGGCATACTTTGGGGCCTGTTGATGATGATATTAAATAGAAACTTTTTAATCTTTTAGGCGAAAAGTCAAAATAACTCATAAATTTATTTTTTTAGATTTTTTATTTAACTTTTCCACTTTTTTTCTAGAGAAAATGTAAGCACTCTTTTTTTCCCTCAAGACAATTGAATATTAACTTTTTTCCCTGCCTTTGGCAGGGGAAAAAGCTAACTTCAAAGAAAGAACTTCAGAAAAGCAATAGATGTAAATCTCCATTATGGTCATACTTAAATTATTTCTTAAGAAGACGTCTTTGCATCTGTTTATTTAAATGACTAATATACTTTTTCTTTTTTAAAGGCAATGGTGGGGATCTTACAAGTGAATGGATTTGGAGAAGAGAGCACGTTAATGCAGGATCTAAAACCTTTTCGTATTTTAATCAGTTTACTTGACAAACCTGAGCTAGGTAATATATACTGTCCTAGGGCATAAGATCATGTGTGGTGTTTTATAGTGTTTCATAATAAAAATAAGACAAAGTCATTACATAGAGAAATTTCTGTATTTTGAGGTGGCTTTCAAATACAAGTTCTCAACAATTTCTTACCTCAAATTTACTGTAGAACATTAAGAAGATACAGATGTATACATCCAAGCCATATGTTCTCATATTTTATCTTATGCTATGTATGTACTATATATATACTATATATATTTTACCTTGTACTCTATATGTAATGGAGGAGTCATCTTAAAGATACTATCTAAGTTCTTCTTAATCCTGATTAAGTTACTGAAGCATTTATGATTTGTCATGACTGTGTCTTAGAGTTCACAAGATTCAAGGACTGGACAAACATATCTGGGTTCTGTCCCTCAGCTTGATTCCCCAAATCCCCCTTGTTTTGTGTGTTTTCCCTGTCTTTGTGTATTTCCAAGATATTAGACAGCTCTATTGGGAAGTTAGTTATGGCACGTGAGAGAGAAATTAAGAAAAACCAAAAATATTAGAAACAATGAAGTGAAATAATAAAGTATGTAATTTTATTAAGTTACATGCAAGTGTTTTAGCAAATATTCATGTCTTCTCACTAACTCTTAAAGTATAAATGAAGAATTTTAAATATAAAAATAATTTGAGTTGCATTGTTGGCTTTGAGAATTTATTTTAGCTATCGTGAGTTAATAGATGAAGTCCAGAAGTTTTTTTAAGGAGATTAGCATCTGTTGTAGCAAAATTTGCCTTGTGCATTTTTGTATCATTTAAAATAACATTAGTACTAATATAAGTATTTATTGAATACTCACTATATTCTGGGAACTATGCTCCTCACCTTACAAATATTTTTTCCCAATCCTGTAACAGCCCTGTAAGTTTGGTATTATCTTCATTCTAGATGAAGAAACCAGAGCTCAGAGAAGTTAAGTAACTTTTCCAAAGATATTGCTATTAACTGCCAAAACACACTTCCTTGATTTTGTAATTTTTGTTATGTCAGCCTATTGGTAAGCAAGCATTTGTTCAGCTCAAAATACAAAGTTCAGTATAGCTTCCAGAAAAAAAAAAAAATTTTTTTCAAGATACTAGTTTTAAAGTATCCTGTGATCAGGCCAATTTGTAAATAATCCTGATTTGTCAATGCTAATTAATTATTGTCCTTAATATGTATATTAATTTTAGGACCTGTAATCCTGGAAGATGTCCTAATTGAAGTATTTAGAACATTATATTCTCAGTGCAAAGCAGAATTGGATCTTCAAATGGAGCCACCCTTCAGCAAGGATCATACTCAGTTAAGCAGGTGGATTACCAGAAACCTAAGCATGATATAAAGATGCTCTCACTTATTAATATTCATGAAGTAAACACTACTCTATGAAATTTTTATTCTGAATGATTACATCTGATTTTAAATATGACTGTATTTGGCAGTGTGAACTCTCATAATGAACTGCACTGATCTTTCAAACAGGCATTTTACAGCCTGGCTACAACACAGTAGAACCACCACATTCCAGGGTTGGTTCTCAATCTGTCTGGTTAGAATACTGAAGTTTAGCAATTAATGTGAAGATATAGATTCCAGGCAATTTATTCACACTTTCCAAACTCAGAAGTGATTAACTGCCACATGTCATTTGGGGATGAAAATTGTACCTTGCTTGGTACTAGGCCTGGTTGTTTGCATGGGGTTGTGCGTCTTGGTTACTTGACACACTCAGGCGACCGAATTATAGTTCAGAAAAAGATTGACCATAGAGTTAAATGAGTCAAAGGGCACCAGCTGTTCTTTTAACAAGTTTGTTTTTTTTTTTTTTCAAATTATGGTTATTTCTTCTTACAGGTATATATATATATAAATATATGTATTTTTTAATCCCTGGGGAAAGTCATGTAATTTTAGTATATGCTTTTCTCCAAGTCAGTGGTAGATTCATGTTGACATGGTCTTACTTTTTCATTTCTTCTCTACTTTCAGCAGCCTGCCTGTCTTCCAGTCTCATCTATCATTATGACAAAGGTTTCAAGACTATAGTTTCTTTTACTTAATTTGCATTCCATTTGTATCTCCTTCGTGGGCTTTGGAGATAACCTGGGCTTTCCTAAAACACAGTTTTACATATTAAAGCATTTTTAGACAGTTTTTGATTTCTGATAAATATTCCTGTAATTTTTGTTTGAGAAGTTAATATTGACTACCCTGGTAGTCGATTTCATTCTGTATTCTGCCTGATAATCTGTATTGCCCTATAGAGTATTTAGTTAGTCTTTCATGCTATAATATGCTAGCTGTATTGATAGTACCTCACTATATATAAAAACAACTGTTGTAATTGTTAGGACGGTTGGCAGGAGATGGTAGGTAACCGGTGGGTGCTTTATAGTCCAAAGGTTCCCCACTTGAAAAAAGTTATTTTTCTCTGATGGAATTTCAGTAATCTTTTAATTTCAATAATCAGCAATTTACAGTATTGTTTTTCAGCTAAGAATAATGATTTTCAAGGGAAACAAAAGAATGTAATGCCAAATTAACAGGCACTCAAAGTTCAAAAATAACTTGCTCTTCTTTTGCTGAAAGCACAGATATTTTTTCTTATAGGCTAATTTCTGATCTTGATCATACATTTGAGTTATGAAAACCTGAATTTGGAATAGTAACTACACATAAAGTGATAAAATGTCAATGTATAAAAATTACTTGTGGCCATTTTCTCACAAGCAAGTGTTCTAGCAGCTACCTAGGAATATGTACTACCCTAACAACGTTGCACTCAAATTTAATTCTGAAAAAAAAAAAAAGTTTATATTTCTTAGTTTTTGTTTCTCTTTTCCTTTTTTAGTAAATTAAGGGAAAATAAGAAAACAGCAGAGCTGATTAAAACTGCCAACCTTCTCTTTAATTCCTTTGAGCCTTATTATATGTGGGATTATGTTGCACGTTGGTTTGAAGAATGTTGTAGGTATGTCAAACTGTTCTATTTGTTTTAATTTAATAGCATCCAAAGTCGATTTTTTTTAAGTTCAGTCTAATGAAAAGAATGTCCTTTTATTTATATATATATATATATATTTTACTGCTACTGACAACTGTTAATTATTTAATAACCATAATCTGGCTCTGTCATGTCACTCTAGAACATAGAATTATTGATTGTATAATCTTAGAATTGAAAAGTTTAGAAAACAAGTTATTTAGTTACCAGCATAAATGATAGATTTTTCCCTCTCCAATCTGTAATAATCTGGTTTTTCTTCATTATAAAGAAAATACCAAAATTTGTGGCTGCTACCTTAGCACCTTTTACAAAAATGATTCCCACTTTTAATAACAAATTCCTTGGTCATTCTTGTGTTTTTAAAATCTTGGAACCAGCCCATTTTGTCACTGTTGAGTGATAAATGCCCTCTACCTCTTAGGGCATAAGGTTTAAAAAGTTTGAAAACCCAAGAATACTGGTGAACCTGAGTGGAATCTCTGGATTCTAGACCAAATCCTCTCAGAACCAGATTAACCTCTCAAGCCTTGGAAGCATGTAGTCAAAAGTAAGCATGTGCAATCTTGGAATAAGAAGCCTTTTAAAAACACAAAACAGTAATCCCTATGATGGTTTAGAAAGTTGTTTGCTTACTCATTCAGCAGATAATGAGCACCTAGGAATACAGACAGTCTGAGTCTTTCAGAGACCTTACAGTGGGAACAAGTAAAACATTCACATGCTTATTCCTAGTATTAAATTAAAAATTACCTTGGGGCACCTGGATGGCTCGGTTGGTTAAGCCTTTGGCTCAGATCATGATCCCAGGGTCCTAGGGTTAAGCCCTCTCATGTCTTCAGGCCCCTTGATCAGCAGGGAGCCTGCTTTTCCCTCTTCCTCTGTTTGTGTTTTCTTTCTTCCTCTCTCTCTCTCTCTCTTAAATAAATAAATAGTCTCTTTTTTAAAAGTTATAGATACCTTAATAGATTAAAATGTGGTAACAATATTGAGGAAATCACGAATATCTTTTTGCCACCCAGCCGTGGCCTGGGTTTCCACCTTCATTTCTACATTCACAAAGACTCATCTGCCTTTATTTACCTTCTGTACTATGCCCTGAACACACAGGGCCTGAGCTGTCACTCCTGCTGCTGAACCTTCACTTGTGTTATTTCTTCTAAAATCTTCTTCCCCCATCTGGGAGGTCCTATAGGGAAGTGACCCACCTTTCAGTAACTTTCCATGACTCCCTCAAATCTCCCATCAGAATCAACTCCTACACTGCCAAAATGGTATATTTATTTGTCTGTATGCGTATATTTTTGCTGATTAGGGACTCTGTCATATTCTTTGTATCTTCAGAGTGTAGGGCAATGTAATGTCTTATATAGAACTAATATGATTTAAAGTGAATGTTTGTTGGAGGAATGATCAGAAGAGGCTTCCTGGGGGAGATGTTTGATCTTAAACCATGAAGGATGGGTGCATTCTGGATTTGAGAGAATGGTGTTGAGGGAGGACATGTTGGTATTTAAAAAAAAAAAAAAAAGCCCTAAGGTTATCAATCAAGCAGCAAATAATCCATTTTAACTAGGAGATGATAAGTGTAGTGGGAGCAAGTCCAAAAAAGTGAGATCCACCCAGAACGCTTGGAAATACAAGATGGGTGTTCCAGGGAGTTTAAACCATTAGGAATCTTGCTTTGGAAATTTTCCACTTAGAGTTAAGTGTCCTGGGGAAAGGGAATATTCACAGGAATATCATTGTGTTTCCCAGTGTTGGCTCTCATTAAAAAGAAAGTGATGTAGGGGCGCCTGGGTGGCTCAGTGGGTTAAAGCCTCTGCCTTCGGCCCAGGTCATGATCCCAGGGTCCTGGGATCGAGCCCCGCATTGGGCTCTCTGCTCAGCGGTGAGCCTGCTCCTCCCCCCTTCCCTGCCTGCCTCTCTGCCTACTTGTGATCTCTGTCTGTCAAATAAATAAAATCTTAAAAAAAAAAAAAAAGAAAAAAAGAAAGTGATGTATATGTGATATGAATATTCATATCACTTATACTTGATAAAGTGAATTTTGTCCTTTTAGGAGGACACTGCACGCCAGACTTCAGATTGGACCTGGAGATAGTAGTGAGTCATCTGAGTTACAGCTGACGAATTTCTGCTTACTGGTGGATTTTTTGTTGGATATAGTTTCTTTGGTAAGACCACCTTGGTAAAAAAAAAAAAAAAAAAAAAGTATTGGGGAAATGTAATAACATAGTTCAGGTATTTCATGTTGGAGACAGACTTCATCTTTAAATAAATTTCATCTTTAAAGTTAAATTGATTTTTTTCCCTTTTGGCTTAGCTTTGTTTTTTCATAAATTTTTCCAAGTGCTTTGTCCTCTGACATATAGGATACATAAATAGTCTTATGTGCTCTATGGAATATACTTCATAGCTGCGTGTTATTGAAATCTTAAATGTTTAGTGTATAGTGGTCTAATGCTGCATTTATACTCACTAATAATTCTTTCTATTAAATGAAGACTGTTGGAAATCTTTTCTCCTTTTCTCTCCTCAATTCTTTGCTTTCTCATTTTGAAGCCTACTAGAAGTATGAGGGTGCTGTGTCAGGTATGACATTCAGCCTGTCTTTTGTCTTTAACTGCTTGTATTCGCTTTTTTATATTACAATTTCTGTAACATAGCAAATTAAACTGGGGTTATTTTATAATATATACCTTGAAGTACTTAAATTGAGAATTTGGCAACAAATTAAGTCAGTAATAAAATGAGCATACAATGTTCATTAAGAGCATGATATGTATAAAATATTACAGATGAGTAAAATTATTTCTTTTGTTATATACATTAAAAATAAGTGAAATAATAGAATTTGGGGGTTCTACATTATATGAACTTTTGTCATTTCACTTTCCGTCATCAGGAGACTTATATTGAAATCCAGACAGAACATTTGCCCCAGTTGCTGCTCAGGATGATTTCTGCCCTGACAAGCCATCTCCAGACATTGCACTTGACTGAGCTCACAGATTCACTCAGGCTCTGCTCAAAGATCCTTAGCAAGGTTCAACCTCCACTCTTATCTGCCAGCACTGGAGGTGTGTTGCAGTTTTCAAGTGGGCAGAGCAACTCAGTCAAAGAATGGGAAGACAAAAAGGTAAGGTGTGCTATTATTTTTGGCATTAGAACAATTATATTTCTTCAAAGCAGAATATTTTGTATATAGTCATTTAAACATGAGTGACTTTTTTCTAGATTCAAGTGTTGTGGTTCCAGAATTCCCTGCACTTTCTATTCTTGGTAAATGTAATCAACCCAGAGAACATTTCTGGACTTTGATCCCGTTAAATGCCCCTAGTATTTTAGAAATTAGCTTTAGCCACATCAGAGGCTTAATGCAGGTGCAGGGGCAGAGTTTAAGGAAGGAGCAAGCTGATCTGGTTCTGAGCAGCCTTAGGAAGTACGGCCTGACCTCCCATCATCCAGGGGAGACACACATTTCAAGGCTACAGATTATAACAATGCTCAGCGGTCTGGCAGTTTCCAGGAGAAACAGCCTGCCTCTTTCTTCCTTTCCTAGGTAATCGGGATAAGTCTAATTTACCCTACCATTCTCAGGTCTTTCATTTTTATATTATATTACCGTTTGACAATGTTTTCATAAAGATCACAGCAACAGATCCTCAAAATGCCTGGAGAGGTAGACAGGTCACATATTGTGTTTTGGTTTTTTTTTTTTAATATTTTTATTTATTATTTGACAGAGAGAGAGAGCTCACAAGTAGGCAGAGAGGCAGGCAGAGAGACGGGGGAAGCAGACTCCCTGCCAAGCAGAGAGCCCAATGTGGGGTTTGATCCCGGGACCCTGAGATCATGACCTGAGCCCAAGGCAGAGGCTTAACCCACTGAGTCACCCAGGTGCACTGTAGTCTTCCAGATTCTTATTGCTACTTTTATGATGTTGAATAGAATTACACTAATTTTAATGTCTGGCCATAGTATCATACTTAAAACACTGTGATGCATCGGTGGGAAAAAAACATGTATGTAATTCCATTGAGTTTAGGCACAGTGGCTGTATTTTAAGACAAAGGTTTAAAATTTTCTAGTTTTCAAGGTTCCTTACCTAAATCCTGGGTTTGTATAGTTGCCCTTACTTTTTCAGTTGCTTTTTTTTTTTTTTTCCCCAGCCAGGCAAAATATTTTATCAGGATAGTCTAATATATAACCTTTCCTGTCAAGTATTATCCTAAAATTAATCCTAAAATTAATTCATATGAAATGAATGTCACTGACCCACAATCAATTTAAATATATCCCAGGATTATCCTACATAAACTAAAACAAGTCTTTTATTTTCCTTCCTACCTGCTTATTATTTATATGTGACATATATACTGATTCTGTTGTAGGAGAATTTTTTTTTTTTAAAGATTTTATTTATTTATGAGAGAGAGAGAGAGAGAGTGAGCACAGGCAGACAGAATGGAAGGCAGAGGCAGAGGGAGAAGCAGGCTCCCTGCAGAGCAAGGAGCCCGATGTGGGACTCGATCCCAGGACGCTGGGATCCTGACCTGAGCCGAAGGCAGCTACTTAACCAACTGAGCCACCCAGGCGTCCCTGTTGTAGGAGAATTTATTTTATTCTGCTATTTCCTTAATTTTTGCCTCTAGGATCTTCTTAGAAATTAAACTAAAATAGGTACTAACTGCTTTGGAGTATTTTTTTGTTTTTTTGTTTTTTTGAATGAGATTAGTTTGAGTAGGGGGAGGACCTCAGGATTCTCTCAATAGCATATTCAAATATGTGAATATTTACCATTAGAAAATATCTGGAGGCACTTCTTGATGATAACCATCATCATTACATTATCATTACATTACATTATTACATCATTATTACATACATCATTACATTAAAGTAAATCGGAACATCTATTCATACTAAGTGAAGGATAATTAAATACACTTTTTTTTTTAAACATAATGGTTCATTAACCTGAGAGCATGCTTTTCCCTCTCTCTTTGGTTTTCTTCTATATTCTCAGGCCATAAGATGTTCTTTACTTTTTTTTTTTTTTTTAACTGAAACACAATGGTATTGTCTTCACTGAAATGTCTAAAATTTATATTTGAAAGCTAAGGGTATTTTCTTTATTCCTTTTAAAAGTATAAGTGAAGTAATGATTCTTTTAAAAGAATTATGACTCTAATATTGTCTCTATGCACTTAGCACATTTTTATAAAATCAGTGTATTAGATATCTATAACCAAATGTCCAAGACACGTCATTTCTTTCTCTTTTCAGAAAGACGTTTTATTATAAAGTAATCTGAAACATAGTTACATAATACAGACCATGCAACTAAATAAATGTATACAAGTTTAACTGAATTTATAGCTTGAATTCTCTTAATGTAATGCTCATTGTTTTATGATCCTTATATGAAAAAGATTAATATACAAATAACTTTACAATAAATTAATGACAGTTTTTTCATTTAAATAAGACTTCTTTTCAAAAAGGTATTAATATAAGGTTTTAGATGCCCTTTAGCCTTTCAAGTAGAAATGTCAACAGTTTAATTCTGATAGCTGCCTCTGAAGTTTGGGATTATAATACAAAAAGTTCTCATACTATTATAGCAATAAGCTATGGTAAAAATATCATGAACTTTAGAATCACCTAAGCTAAGCTCATCTAATAACAACTAACCTTATTTGCCCTGTACACTTGGGCAGGTTTTGTTTTTAACTTCAGTGTGCTTACCTTCGAAACAGAGAAAACAACCGCTTTATCCAGTACCCACTCTGTATTCAGTGGTGAAGTAGACACAGTCCCTGTCTTCCTGACCCATTTTTGCTAGTTGGGAGACACACATTAAACAAATAATTGCACATTTAATTATAGTTGTGATAAACACATGAAGGAAAATATAGAGTGGTGGGAATATGGAAAATGCTGTGATCTGACCTTGATTGTGGGTGTAAGGAAGGCTTTCGTAAGGAAGGATTGTTTGAGTGAAGCCCTAGAGAATTGGGGGTGGGATGAGGTAGAAAGAAGAGAGTTCTTGGGAGAAGAAGAAGCATTCCCAAAGCCTCTTTGGCAGAAAGGAATGCTGTGCACACAGCAAGGGGAAATGCAGTCTTGAGATAGGCAAGGGCCAGGTCATACAGGGCCTTTTCACTATACCGGGGCTTTTAGTCTTTATTTTGGAAACAGTGGGAAGATGCTGAAGGGTTAAAAGGCAAGTGATATAACATGATTTGTGTAATAGATAAATTACTTAGCAGTGTGCAGCATGGATCTCAAACAGCATGGATGTGGGGAGACCAGTAGTGCGGGTGACAGGTGGTGGTAACATGCTAACAAGATGGGGGCATGAAGACAGAAATAAATGGATTAGCTGCACATGTGAGAGCAAACAATCAGTAAGCCCTAGTAATGGATTGGTGAGAGTAATGAGTGATCACTAAAATTTATTGAGTGCTTAACTAACTGGCAGGCACTGGGCTGTGTGCTTTAGATATACTGTGTTAATCCTAACAGCAACTGTGAAATGTAGGAACTATTGTTATCTCAGTTATATTTATCAGGAGACTTAGGTTTAGAGATGTTAACTTGCCAAGCTAGTTAAGTGGCAGAACCGTAGCTGACTCATGGACAGTAACCTTCACCACAGTTCTGAAGTGGATGTAGGGCAAGTGTGAAGGAGAGGTGGAGAGGATCCCAAGAATCTCCCCTAGGTTTCTGTATTCTGATTTGATGGATGGTGGTGTCATTCACTGAAGCAAGGAGCGCTGGGGGAGACCCAGCTTCCTAGCAGCAGAATATTTAGTTTGTATCTTCAATAAGATCACTTTCTAGTTACTAAAAAGTCCTCTTATTCAAATTTAACTTATGCTCCGGCACAGTCACCAAGCAATTCTTGATATGTACTTTTGTTTCCTTAAACTAAGTCAGAAAATAGGCTTGGTGATTGTACTGCTCCTATCTTTGTAGGAAGGGGATGGTTAATGCGTTCCAGCTGTACTCTAGCAGCTGGTCTTTCATTAATATTTTAATTATCTTCCTGTCTTTTCCTTCAGATCACAAACTATTCCTTTTATTCCTAGTACCTAATATAGTGTCTGGCACACAATGTGGGTTCAGTAACTGTTTGTTGAAAGAATGTAAGATTAATCACACACATTTAAATAGTACTTTATGCATTTCATACAGAAATTTCACATTCTTGGGTTCTGAACAGATGACCTATTAGACTTTATTTCTAGTTTTTAAAATTTCTCATTCCTTGCATTGTTGAGACATTAGGAAAGTGATTTCATGAAGTAGACTGAATATATTGTCAGTCATTTGAAAACAAGGACTATGGATCCTACAGATTTGTGCATATACATATTTTGCCCTCAAGAACCCAGCCTTACTACCATGATGAGTTTATGTTAATATATTCATTAGACCCATACCACTATTTCCTAATGATTATCATAGACATATGAATCGGTGGTAGAAACTATTCTAAGATTCATCTGGACACGTAAGACAAAGTTTTAAATCATCTAATCCAAACTGACTTCTCTTAAAACATGGCCATTTTAAATTTTTAATTTCTAACATACAGACGTAACCACTCAGCCTTTGCTCTTTTTAATCTCTATCAGGTCTCGTCAGTTTCTCTTGAAAATCCTACCGAAGTGTTTGAAGATGGAGAAAATCCACCAAGTAGTCGATCATCAGAGAGTGGATTCACTGAGTTTATACAGTATCAGGGAGACCGAAGTGATGACATTGACAGAGACCTGAGTGAAGGGCAGGGGACAGCTGCCATCCCCATTGGCAGTACATCCTCTGAGACAGAAACGGCCTCCACTGTGGGATCTGAAGAAACCATCATCCAGCCCCCTTCCATAGTCACTCAGGGGACAGCACCTCGAAGTGGGAAGACAGCCCAAAAAACTGCAATGCAGTGCTGCTTGGAGTATGTCCAGCAGTTTCTCACCAGACTTATCAACCTCTACATCATTCAGGGTAACACTTTTTCTCAGGCTTTGGCTGCAGAGCATCCAGGGGATCTCAGTCGAGAGCGAGAGCAAGGAGAGACTCCCAAATGGGACAGAGATTCGCATGGAGATGTGAAAGACAGAAACATAAGTAAACAGAAAACGTCAAAAGAATACCTCTCTGCCTTCCTCTCTGCTTGTCAGCTCTTACTGGAGTGCTCCAGTTTCCCAGTTTACATTGCTGAAGGGAACCATACCTCAGACTTACATTCTGAAAAATCAGAAACTGGTAAGGTCATCTTGGCTTTATTTAAATATTTTTTATGGCAACTTTTTTTTTTTTTTTAAGGAGCATTCAGATATTAAAACTGGGACCTTTTTTTTAGCCAGTTAGATTCATAAAGTGTTATTTAATATTTGTAGATTTTTCTAATGAAATATTATCTTTATGGGGAGATATATATTGACATTGGAAAATGTGATTTTGGTGTCTTTCACAGTTTGTGTGCAAATGAGTAGAAACTAAGAAGGACATTAACTCCTTTCTCTGGGGAAAAGTAATGCAACTTTTAGATCCATTGGTTTCCTTTATTAAGACTAGTATCATGTATGTTTACCATTATTTAATTTTTATATATGTACACACATAGTGCAATGGGTACTATGAGTGCTACATAACGTGTGTTGATTAATGTACCATTTTTTCAGGACAGAGAAATAGATTCATGACATGGCATAAGAAAATTACATACTAAAAAGTTCATGAAATTCTTGTTGCTGTTTTATTTTCTTAAACCTCCAGTCTAGGTGAGAATCCATGGTTTTACTAACAGATTAAGGCCTGAAGGTAGTAAGAAAAGGCGCTTTGTTTTTTTTTTAATTAACCTAGAAGTTAGTCAGCATGAAAGATTTAGCGGGATGAACCCTGTTGGTTTCTGTCTTTTCGTTTCAGACTGGGAGCACGTGCAGCCTCCGGTGTGGCTTCAGACTCTGATGAATGCTTGCAGCCAAGCAAGTGATTTCAGTGTGCAGAGTGTTGCTATTTCATTAGTCATGGACCTGGTGGGACTGACTCAGTCTGTGGCCATGGTCACCGGGGAAAACATCAACAGTGTGGAGCCTGCCCAACCCTTAAGTCCAAACCAAGGAAGGGTAGCAGTGGTTATTAGACCTCCCCTCACTCCGGGCAATCTGAGATACATAGCTGAGAAGACTGAATTTTTCAAGGTAAATTCTAAGAAGTACATACATTACTAAGATGGTACTTGACCTACTTTGCTTAGCAGAGATTTTAAAGATGGTAATCAGGCTTCATTGAATACCTCTTTGTATTATATTGCATAGAAAAAGACCAATACCATGCTTACTCTGTACTGTTTTGCCAGTCTTGTCCCCAGTTCTGTGAGAGGGAAGAAGATAAGGATGAGAGGAGATGGAGATGAGGTTAGGAAAGGCAAGTATCAGGGCTATAAAGCACAGAGGGGATCATTTCAGCTAAAAAAGAGGTAGGATCATTTGCACAGTAAAACTTATTTCCACATGTGGTGATGACACTTGTGATTTTCATAGATTCGAGTCTCAGCTCTCCTCAATTCCCTGGAAAACTGTCTCTGACTCTGTATTAATTGGTCGTCATCTGTGGTATGTGATGCCATTCAGAAAAAAAAATGCAGTTTTTTTATTTCCATCACAGCAGTATAGATGATATCGTCTACATAGAAAGAATATCAAGTATATTGGATTATATTACATCTTAACTAGGTAGATTATTTTTACCTAAAACAAAAATTCTTAATTTCATCTCATTTCATGTCATTGTGCCCCACCAGATCAATCGCCCTGCTAGGTTAGAGTTGGCTTTATGTGTTATGGTGGGAAACCCTAAAAATTGTTACATTTTTTATTAATGCTATGGTAGATCATCACCTGCTGTGTTAACACATGTAACTCTGAAATATATACAACCTATTTTGTATGTCTTAAATAATTTGGATATTTGGACTATGAATTAGATTTCATTTTGTAACATATAAACCATAATATTAAATAATATTCAGTGTGGGGTTTGTATCCTCATAAGAATAATGTATTCTAGCAACACTTTACTAAATGTCACTAAAATAGTGAAATGGGGTCTTCCCTGGGCTCTGGAGAACGTACTTCCATATTTGATGTTTAAAACAAATATCAGGGGCCCTGGGTGGCTAAGTTGGTTAAACAGCTGCCTTTGGCTCAGGTCATGATCTCAGGGCTCTGGGATCAACCAGGTCAGGCTCCCTGCTCCATGGGAAGTCTGCTTCCCCCTCTTGTTCTGCCCCTTTCCCTGCTCATGCTCTCTGTCTCTGTCCCTCCACCTCTAAAATAAATAAATAAATAAAATTTTAAAGAAAACAAAATAAATATTATTAGGGAGGGACCTTAAAAAATAAAAATAATCAGTCAGTTGTTAAAGGTCTATCATAAGAGGTTCTAATGGTCTATATAACCAAAAAGCACATCAAAAGGTACACTTGTAAATATCATCCTAGTGGCGTAATGGATATTGAAGACCTTCGAGATCTGGCATTCAGAGGCTTGTTGTACCTAACAGGAAATGCTTGTTAAAGAAGGTTTAATTTATGGTTTCATAACATTGTCACTTTTATATCTTTTTCTATAGCATGTAGCTTTAACATTGTGGGATCAGCTGGGAGATAGGACACCTCAGCACCACCAGAAAAGTGTGGAACTGTTTTATCAATTACATAACTTGGTTCCTTCTTCTAGCATCTGTGAGGATGTTATAAGTCAGCAGCTAACCCACAAAGATAAGGTAAATTCTTTTTTTGTCTTGTCCCACCCCACCTGCCCCACTCCCATTATACCAAAAGGTAAATTA
Source organism: Lontra canadensis (assembly GCF_010015895.1). NCBI lineage: Eukaryota > Metazoa > Chordata > Mammalia > Carnivora > Mustelidae > Lontra > Lontra canadensis. The sequence continues at coordinate 2,325,938 of NW_022631008.1, forward strand.
AAGAAACTCTAGGAAAATTATTGTAGCTAGTATCTGATTAGAGATGACATAAATTCATTCAGAGTGACCTTCATATCTTTAAAACAAGTTTGTTCTGTCCTTTTTGTAAGAAAGTTCTTTAAAACAGCATCAGTATTACAAAAAATCAAATACTGGATTTATTTCTTGGTTCAGGACACAAGTTGTGGATGGCAATGTTTGAACTTGTTGCCATTGAACTTGTTGCTGGTCCAAGTTCTTGGATCATTTAAAGAGGAAGCCTTGGTGAAGGAAGTATGGATATGTTAACAAATGCATGTGAAATGAAGCAATGTGTGTGTCAAGTGACATTTATATAAGCCACAGAATGCTAATATGTAAGATATTATTTGCCTTATAATAAATATCCAAAATAAGGATTTTGTATCCTAATGTATACAGAATGATCCAAAGGTCAGTAAGAGTAAAACTGATAGAGTTCTGGGTGCTCCTAAGAAAAAGCCGGAATTGTCATTCTGGTTGACCTCTTCAGGGCAATTCAATGAAGTGTGTGGTCTTCCCGTGCCTGCTCTGTAGTGTTAATCCAGGATTTTATCAAATAACTTTTAGAAGTACATCACCCTAATTTTTAAGAACTCCAAGTGCTAATGAGTTTGAATGGGTCCTAAAAAAAGGCATTGTGTTGAGTAAATGAAGCTTTTGGCAAGGGGAAGTGGCAAATGGAGGAGTGAATGAGAGGAATAAGAAGTTTATTCTATTAAAATTCTCTTTCTATTTTAGCACATTCTTTGAAAATTGTTTAGGAATAAAATGTTTAACAAAGCCTTGCATTTAATTTCATTTGTTTACATTAAGTATAAATCTAGGACAAATTATATACCTGAGTTGCTTGTGTAATATTTTATTTTTGAAGAAATGCTAAGTTCTGAATAAAGGTATTATACATCCATGAAAAAAATTACAATACTGTTTTTTTTTTACATGTTCATTTTAGTTGATGTACAAACACAGGCTTCATAGGAAAAGCATTATCAGGCCTGAGGAAAAAAAGAGAGCACTTCTCTAACTGATCACAAGCAATTTAGAGAGTCTCAATCCCTGATGGGGAGGCTTTTACTCAAAAGATTCCACAGGTGCTTGAGGAAAACTAAAAAATCTTGATAACTTCCTAATTCCTACCTGATTTAATTCATGTTCATTATCTAACACCAAAAGCTGCTCCTTCTGAATAATGTATTTTTCCATTGTTCTTTCCATTATTACCATAATGCTTAATGTTTTCAAGGTAATCTCAAAGGGATATAATGTTTTTCTTACAGAAATAATCATTTTTAGGTATTTAAATTTTTGAATCTAATAAACTAGCTTGATAAATAATGACAAATTCATTTGAGATTAATATATAATTTCTGGGAGCAAAAGTACATTGCATAGTGTAATAAAATAAATTTTGACTACTAAGTATTTATATTAAAGTAAGGGAAAATGCTTATACTGAAGTTCTTTCCATTCCCTGTTTTACAGTGATCTAGAGACTTGGTTACCTAGTCTAAACCTAGTCTATGAGGTAGTATGAGATGATCCTTCAGGTTTAATATTTCTGTGTATATTTAAGTCTTTTTTACATTTCTACTTTCATAAAAACAGTTTATTGTGTTGTGTGTTGAATACTATGAACATTGAACCTAACTGCCTCTTAAAATGCAACTTTGATTCACTAAAATCTCTTAATATCTTCAAGGGAGAATAAAATAACTTAATGTCCCATATTCCTCCTCAGAAAATAAGGATGGAAGCACATGCAAAGTTTGCAGTTCTTTGGCATCTCACAAGGGATCTCCATATAAATAAGTCATCATCTTTTGCACGTTCTTTTGACAGGTTGGTTGCATTTGATGTTGGATTTACAGTAAGGTATCTCAGTGTCTCTTTTCTTGAATCCTCTGCCTAGTTTGGCAGGGGTAGAAAATAGCAATTTACAGATTTTTTAAAGAGAACTTATAAATTATTTTTTTTAAATCTAAGCTATATTAAAATGCATGGCATGGAGCACCCAGAGACCCTTCCTTTCCCTAGGTGATGATTCAAGACCCTGCTGTGTGCCAGGCATCATTCTAAGTGTCAGAGACAGCCCTTTGAGTCTCTATTCACAGTGAAGTTTCATTTAAACAGTACATTATATAACTGTTTCTCTAATTGTTATTTTCAGTCTTCTGCCTGAACTGGACCTAATCTATAGCTAAAATACTGAGAGACCATAGGGCATCTGGGTGGCTCAGTCGTTAAGTGTCTGCCTTCAGCTTAGGTCATGATCCCAGGGTCCTGGGATCAAGTCTCACATTGGGCTCCCTGGTCAGCCGGAAGCCTGCTTCTCCCTCTCCCACTCCCCCTGCCTGTGTGTTCCATGTCCCGCTCTCCGTCTCTCTGTCAAATACATAAATAAAAACCTAAAAAAAAAATACTGAGAGACCACTTATATGGATTCAAGAACCTGTCGCTGCCTAAGAGTGGTTTCACTACTTGTCTAGATGACTCATCCCCCAAATGTGAGATTTGCGTTAACTTCCAAGGAGATGCTATTACACCATAGCTTCAGATACTGGCACAGGATAATGGCAGTCTCACTAGGAGGTCTCCTAAAAGAGGCCACAGATACAACTGTGCTTATAACCCCAGCTCAAGATGTGTGTTTTACTGAACATTATTTTTTTAATAGCATAAACATTTTTAAATGATATGCTGTTGAACCAGTACAATGAACTAGGTCCTTGGCCTAGGTACTTTCCAAATACCGTCTCTCATTTGAAGCCTGCCATTTCTCATCATACAAATGAGACACTGAAGGACCAGGGAAATTAAAAGTGGCTGCCCAAAATGACACATGAGGTCGGGTAGATAGCCCACGTTTGAATCTTGGGTTTTCTGATTCCAAACCACACCTCCATACCTTTCACAGAAGGCCCTTCCTTGAATTAAGCTCGTAGGTTTGACTCTTAAAGAGATTGTGTGCAAAAGAGCATGGGAGCGGTGCTGCTGACGTGTAGGGAGTTCAGTATTTAGTGACATGAATAGGACTATGTTGCTAAAACAAGACAAAGGGTGTTTTTTTTCCTATTCTTTAGTATTTATCTTTAAGAAAAATGTATGCTTGTGAACTTTAAAAAGAAAACACATGTAAGAAAAGAGAAAAAGATGATTTTTCTCCTTTCTCGTATCCACTGGGACTGTAGGGAATAAGATTATTAAAATGCTGTTACCCAGGTCCACAGTTACCCTGAAGGATGACTACTTTTTAAAAAGTTAATTCAACATAACAACCTATAATAATACTGATTTAAGAAAACCTAGTGTGTGACAGTTCACGTAGGTGTTTTCTTCTTTGTGTTAATTATTGGTATTTATTGTAGGTCACTGTTCATCATGTTAGATAGCCTGAACAGCCTCGATGGTTCTACCAGCTCCGTGGGACAAGCCTGGCTGAACCAAGTGCTACAAAGACATGATATTGCAAGAGTTTTGGAACCATTACTATTGCTCCTGCTTCATCCCAAAACTCAGAGGGTTTCAGTGCAGCGTGTACAAGCAGAACGCTATTGGAATAAAGCTCCCTATTTCCCCGGAGAAGAGAATGACAAGCATTTCATGCAGAATTTTGCCTGCAGCAATGGTGAATATCAATGGAAGTAGAACAGCTTTCTTTATTTCTTCAATTAAGTTATGAAAATCAAGTGGGAGGTGAACACGGCGGAGATGAGCAACAGTGAGGTGTTGTCCACAAGTGTTCTCACCATGCCCTGGTGGTGCTCATGTGGGCCGTGTCAGAATGTACTTCGTCAGTGAGCACCTTAGAGGACTTGGATCTCTCTTACCAGATTACTTTTTCAGGGGAGGAGTCAACCCAGTTCTGGGCAAAGACAGTCTTCAGTTTTGTTGAAAATACCTTTAGAGTTTAATTAGCAGTTTTGGTCCTACAAGGCCATGGAGCTACTTCACTGGGAATATGTACTAAGCTTGTAGTGCACACTTAGATTTCATGAGTCATTTTCTTTCTTTCTGAAATGGGAACAGTAGCACCCACCTTTCCAGGCTTCATTGTGTACATCAGATACTGTCCTGTTTGTGACGTGATCAGTGCAGACTGGCATATCATAAGTGTTGAATATTCACTATAATTACTAGAATTCCACTCTCCGATGATGCCATCTATGATACAGTGATAATGGCCCCATATATTAGATTAGTTTATTGTTTCAGAGACAAAAGATGCTCACATATCTCATTTGTATGAGATATTGGAATAAGGCTATTGGAATAAGGCTCCCTATTTCCCCGGAGAAGAGAGTGACAAATAACCCTGTGAGGTCAGTAATAAAAAGGTCATTTTACTGAGCAGGGAACTGTTGCTGAAAGGGCTGTGACCGTCTCACTCTCCCATGGCTGCTGAGTGATGAAGCTGCAACCGAGCCGGTGTGCTAGCTACTTCATCTTTAGTGTTTCTCCAGAGCCTTCTTTCCTTTATCTGCCTTCCTTTCCACTGCTTCCCCTGAGTCTTCTCAGAGCATGCACTACCCGTTCATTGCCCGAACTTTCAACCTCTTTGTGTTAGCATTTTACCCGCTGCATTTCCTGCCTATCTGCTGAATTCTCACCTTGTCTTGAGATCAGTCTCCTTACCTGTAGGGTCATGATGCTTGCGCTGAATTTTATAGCACTTGCTTGATACTACTCATATGGAACTAAGCCTTCTGCTCTTTCTAAAAGGATGCCTGCAGCCTAGTATACCCCCCCCCCCCCCCCGCCAACAAAGTATAGAAATGGATAAGTGTGTTTGTGATCCCCTACTGAGTTCAAACTCTATATAGAGAGCAGTGACGTCTTCTCTCTCACCGCCATTGTCTCCAGGTTTAGGGCCTTACTCAGACTAGGTAATTCCTAAATGTTGAATTTTATTGAACTCAAGGAACTACATCTATACATATTATAATCTATGACCAAATTACTTGAATTCTTAGAAATAGCATAGCTAAAGGAAAGCATCATACAGGGAGGAAAAAAAAACTAAAATTTTGAACTCCAGTAAAAAAGACACTTATTTGGGGATGAGGACAAATTTTTATATGATATCTGTTTTAAATATGTTGTTTTGTTGAATTCAGTTGGATTAATCGGCTTTCTAATGTTAAGTTGTCTTTACTAAATTCTAGTTAATAGTCATCCACATAATTTTCTAACTTAAAGGGTCTAAAATAGTAATGAATTAAAATACAGTTTTAGTAGGAAAATATAAGTCAGTGATGAAGCTAATGATTAAAAATCTTGAGCTCGGTCTACCATTTCAATTATTTTAACGTGTTTTATATTTTTCCTTCTTTGCCGTTTTCTTCAAATGCCAGTAAGCCAAGTACAACTCATTGCATCTAAAGGGAATGGTGAAAAGCCGCTTACCATGGATGAAATCGAGAACTTTAGTCTCACTGTTAATCCATTGAGCGACAGACTTTCCCTTCTAAGTACCAGCAGTGAGACAATTCCAATGGTTGTATCTGATTTTGATCTTCCAGACCAGCAGATAGAAGTACTTCAGAGTTCTGACTCTGGATGCTCACAGTCCTCTGCTGGGGACAACTTGAGTTACGAAGTCGACCCCGAAAATGTGAATGTTCAAGAAGATTCCCAAATGCCAAATGCGAGCTCCCCAGATGACGATGTTCAGCAGGTGGTGTTTGACCTGATATGTAAAGTTGTAAGCGGCCTCGAAGCGGAATCTGCATCAGTTCCATCTCAGTTAGAAATTGAAGCTCTGCCCCCAAAGCACAGCGATGTCGGTCCTGGCGAAGAGGTGCTCCAGACCGACAATCAGTCCGCTCAGCAGAGCCACAGTGCTCTGCTGAGTAACGACAGTTCTCGGTTTCTCTCTGTGTCAGCCGAGGGAGGCCCGGAGTGCCTGGCAAATGGAATCTCCAGAAAGAGTTCCTCCCCTTGTATTTCAGGAACCACACAGACTCTCCAGGACTCCAATGTTGCTTCCATAGAGACCAAATCTAGACAGAGGAGTCACAGTAGCATTCAGTTCAGCTTCAAGGAAAAATTATCAGAAAAAGTCTCCGAGAAAGAAACCATCGTTAAGGAGTCCGGTAAACAACCAGGAGCCAAACCTAAAGTAAAACTTGCCAGAAAAAAGGATGATGACAAGAAAAAAACTTCAAATGAGAAACTCAAACAAACCAGTGTGTTCTTCAGCGATGGGCTGGATTTAGAGAACTGGTACAGCTGTGGAGAAGGAGAAATTTCTGAAATTGAGAGTGATATGGGTTCTCCAGGGTCCCGGAAATCTCCCAATTTCAACATCCATCCGCTCTATCAGCATGTGCTTCTGTATCTCCAGTTGTATGATTCTTCGAGGACTCTCTATGCTTTTTCTGCCATCAAAGCAATCTTAAAAACGAACCCTGTTACTTTTGTAAATGCCATTTCAACCACTAGTGTAAATAATGCATATACCCCTCAGTTGTCTCTGCTTCAGAACCTCTTGGCCAGACACCGGATTTCTGTTATGGGCAAAGACTTTTATAGTCACATTCCAGTAGACTCAAATCATAACTTCCGGAGTTCTATGTACATAGAAATCCTTATTTCCCTCTGCTTGTATTACATGCGTAGCCATTACCCAACTCACGTCAAGGTCACTGCACAGGACTTAATAGGCAATCGAAACATGCAGATGATGAGCATAGAAATTTTGACGCTCCTCTTTACTGAGCTGGCAAAAGTAATAGAAAGCTCAGCAAAGGGTTTCCCAAGTTTTATCTCTGATATGTTATCTAAGTGCAAAGTTCAGAAAGTGATTCTTCACTGCTTGCTGTCCTCCATCTTTAGTGCACAGAAATGGCACAGTGAGAAAATGGCAGGTAAGAACATGGTTTCCGTGGAGGAGGGTTTCTCAGAGGACAGCCTTATCAATTTCTCAGAGGATGAATTTGACAATGGCAGCACGCTCCAGTCACAACTTCTTAAAGTGCTTCAGAGGCTCATTGTTCTAGAACACCGGGTAATGACTATCCCCGAAGAGAACGAAACAGGTTTTGATTTTGTCGTCTCTGACCTGGAACACATCAATCCGCATCAGCCCATGACTTCTCTCCAGTATCTGCATGCTCAGCCTATTACGTGTCAAGGCATGTTCCTTTGTGCAGTGATACGAGCTTTGCATCAACACTGTGCTTGTAAGATGCACCCGCAGTGGATTGGTTTAATCACATCTACTCTGCCTTACATGGGAAAAGTTCTACAGAGAGTGGTTGTTTCCGTGACACTGCAGCTCTGCAGGAATTTAGATAATCTAATCCAGCAGTACAAATATGAAACAGGATTATCCGATAGTAGGTAAGATTGATTTTTAACTTTATCATTGACATTTTTCACATCATGGCAACGTAATTGTCCACAAAGTCAGTTACAATTTGTGTAAATAAATTAGTGGTTATCATTAGGTTACAAATAGTATGTTGTTTCCACGAAAATGAAACTCCGCTTGAGAAAGTGTATCGATAAAAGAATTCAAGAATGGAAGAAAGGAGTGTTTAAACAGACTTTTTTTCTTGGTTGAAATTAATTTTGATGTTCTTCTTGACTGAACTGGTAAGAGTAATGAAAAACCCAGCAAAGGGTTTCCTTAGTTTTTTTTTTTGTTTGTTGTTTTGTTTTGTTTTTTGTTTTTTTTTTAAGATTTTACTTATTTATTTGACAGAGATCACAAGTAGGCAGAGAGGCAGGCAGAGAGAGAGAGGAGAAAGCAGGCTCCCCGCTGAGCAGGGAACCCGATGTGGGGCTCGAATCCCAGGACCCTGGGATCATGACCTGAGCCGAAGGCAGAGGCTTTAACCCACTGAGCCACCCAGGCGCCCAGGGTTTCCTTAGTTTTATCTGATAAGTTATCTAAGTGGAAATGAATGTCATACTAAAATTATTTTTAGGGGTTGCCTAGGTGACTCAGTCGGTTAAGCATCTCCTTTCGGCTCAGATCATGATCCCAGGGTCTGAGGATCGAGCCCCCATGGGCTCCTTGCTCAGCAGAGAGCCTGCTTCTCTCTCTCCCTCTGCCTGCCACTCCCCTTGCTTGTGCTGTCTCTCTGTCAAATAATTTTTTATAAATAATTGTTTTCCTATCCAATTTTATTTCTTGTTTGCAATTTCATAGTTTAGTGGTGAATTCCATCTGTATCTCCATGTTTAATTAGTCTGTCAGAAATTACCCAAATATTTAATAGACTAGTATATGATTTATCTCCTGTGCAATCTTTGCTACTACATGTAAAATATGATAAAACTGCCTATATCATTTCATATTGATATGCCTGCTGTTAGAGTTGCTAGAAATTTATTGACTACATTTATTTTGTATTGAATTCTTTAGCCAAAAAGAACTCTAGTACAACTCACTTATTTTAGAGATGAGGATATAAAAGCTTCTAATGTATGCTCTTAGTCATTTAGTCTTATAATATTTATTGAGCACCTGTGATGTGCCTAGAAACTACTGAACATTCACTACTGATAAAAACATAAACTTTTCCACAGAACTTGTGTTCAAATGAATGCATTTTTTTTTCAGGCCTCTGTGGATGGCATCAATCATTCCACCAGATATGATTCTTACTCTTTTAGAAGGGATCACAGCCATTATCCATTACTGTTTATTGGATCCTACTACTCAGTATCACCAAGTAAGACTGTGCAAATATTTGACTCCTTTAAAAAGACTGAGGTCTAATAAGTACCCATTTGTAAACTATGTGTTTTTCCCCCGATTTAAGCTTTTGGTCAATGTAGACCAAAAACACTTGTTTGAAGCCCGCAGTGGAATCCTCTCAATCCTTCATATGATCATGTCCTCTGTGACGTTGCTCTGGAGCATCCTGCATCAGGCTGATTCTTCCGAAAAGATCACTGTTGCTGCCTCTGCATCAGTTACCACTATTAATCTTGGAGCTACAAAGGTTAGACAATTCACATTTCCTCTGGAGCTCAAGAGTTTGTTCAGGGACTTTCCTAAAGATTGTATTCAGAATTTGTGAATAATTTGAGTAGAGTTTTTGGCATGCTGCTTGAATGGAGTAATTAATTCTCAAATAATTTTAACTGTTTCATTGAGAAATGATGTATCACAGAATTCACCATTTTAACTATATACAATACAATGATTTTTTTTTTCTAGTACATTTCTAGAGTTGTGAAACTGTTACCGCAATCTTCGAACATGGCCATCACCTCAAAAAGATTCCTGGTGCCCATTTCCAATCACTCCCTGTTCCCCTCACTAAGTCTATTCAACCACTAATCTCTTTTTTCTACATATACATTTGCTTTTTCTGGACATTTTTAATAAATGACATCATGTGGTACTTGCTCTTTTGTATCTGGCTTCTTTTATGTGACATATTGTTTTTGAGGTTCATTCATACATTCTATAATTTTATTCCTTTTCTTTAGGACATCTTAAGTTGACACTTTAATATGCAAAACCGTCCTGGAAAACAATTTAGCAATATGCACAGAGAGCTTTAAAAGTCTTATAGCCTATGACCTAGTAATCTACTTTAGTAATGTATTCTAAGGTAATCAAAATTATGCAGAGATACATACCTATCATTATAGCCTTGTGGAGTGGCAAAAAAAGAGCCGCTAAACAATAAATATGGAAATGGTTAAATTATACTTTTAATGTTGTATTACATAGCTACTAATAATGGTTTTGAAGAAATCTTAGTGGATGGAAAATGTGTAAAACTTTAGTGAAACAAGGACATTACATAATTGAACAATTATGTATTTATAATTCTATAAAAGTTATATTCAGAAAAAGAAATTAATGTGGTTAATAGTGATTATCTTGGTATAATGTGACTAATGGTTGAGTGTTTAAATTTTTTTCTTACACTCTGGCATCTTCCAAATTTTCTACTTTATACTTAGAGGAAAATTCTATCTGAAAGCATGTTATACAACATCAAGTTGTTGAATTGATAGCCCCTCGGTTACCTTAATCTTACTCTTAGACCTGACTCCCTAGATCTAGGAGTAATGGGAGCACAACTGAAATTGGGGTAAGAGGAAGGTTGGAAATTTCCAAAATTTTATTTAAGTACTTATGTTTAGATTAAACTATGCTTTTCCTTTGTATAATATTCCTTTTTAAAGGAATCTACTACTGTAATTGGACTTCATATATGGTGTTTTCCTGTTCTGTTAATACAGAATCTTGCATTTGGCTGATTAACAGTTGTTGTTTTATAGGGTTTTTTTTGTCTTTCCCAGTTAAAATAACTGTGATTGCCTCCCTTAACACTTCTTTTACTGTTACTTAGGTGGCAAAACATGAAAGCACTATATAGTATTTCCAAAAAAACCCAAAAAACAAAAGTACAGTCTATTTATTAATGTTTCATAATTTTTATCACTTGTGGTTTATTTAAATTATTTTAGAACTTGAGACAACAGATCCTTGAATTATTGGGCCCCATTTCAATGAATCATGGTGTTCACTTTATGGCTGCTATTGCATTTGTATGGAATGAAAGAAGACAGAACAAAACCACCACCAGGACCAAGGTATATGTTTAACCATTTCGTACTTCTGTTGTTTCATTTGATAAGCATTTGGTGAGTACATGTGAATTTTCAACTCTCTGTTAGTTATAGTGGGGCTGGAATGGGATGGGAAATAGAAAAGCAATAGTTTTTCTTCAGGTGGATGGAAAATGTGTAAAACTTAGATAATGTAAAACTTAGGTAATGGTGTATTTATTGCCCAAATGTCTCAAATAAGCATGAAAAGCATCATTTTATGCAAAAAAAGAAAAAAGAAAAGAAAAGAAATTAGTATGATATTAACTATATTTGAAGTAGGAAAGTAACATAGTACAGAGTATTTTTTTTAAATGTTAGTTATTCAGGGCACAAAGCAAGGATATGGAGAGTTTTCATCTTGACTAGATTTTCTTTCCTTTTTTTTTTTTTTTTTAAAGATTTTATTTATTTATTTGACAGACACAGATCACAAGTAGGCAGAGAGGCAGGCAGAGAGAGAGAAGGGGGGAAGCAGGTTCCCCATGGAGCAGAGAGCCTGATGCAGGGCTCGATTCAGGACCCTGAGATCATGACCAGAGCCCAAGGCAGAGGCTTTAACCCACTGAGCCACCCAGGCGCCCCTTGACTAGATTTTCATTAAGACATGATAGCTTAAGTAATTTCTAAATGCAATCCATACATTGGCTTAAGAGGATTATCTATGTGAAATTTTTGCTGCTTTGTGAATTTGAAAGCTCAAAAATGTTCTGTATTGGAAATAAATAGTGACTCATTAGAATATTAAGGCTATTAAATAATTAACATTCGCATAAGATATATCCTTTGTCTAGTTAAGGTTTCTGGTCTGTTATTTTTGTGCTGATTTCACATTTCATATATGTTGGAATTTCAAAAGGAATAAAAATAAACATTCCTACCTAAGACATTTTTTTGCATGGGAGAATTCAGTAGCAGATACTACATTAGACAGAAGTGAAATCCTGAACTATTTAAAATCAGTCAAGGACCTGTGGTTTGTTATTAACAAGGCATGTTGAACACATGCATTTTTCTCTGCTCTTCTTTCAAAATTGAGAATAAAAGAATTTAAAAATGCATAAACTCACAATGACAAAAAAATCGAGATAGTTGACCACAGAACAATAAGAAGTGTCAGCAGAATTTTGCAAGATGAAAAAAAATACAGGTCTGTGTGGTAACTGATTTAGTAGAGAAAATTGATAACAAAATTGCTGCAAGAAAGCAAGCAGTTGTCACTGTATAACTACAGATGGTCTCTGGAAGTCGAAATGTCAGGTGCCTCTAAAGGCAAAGTGTTGGGATGGGGCTGAAATCTGGAGGATTGATTGAAAATTTGTATAAGGAGCAGCTGGACCACATCTAGATCCTTTCTCCCAGCTCAAGCAACCACTCACTCTTCCACTACCCAAGCAGGAGACTGGAGTCAAGTTTGCTCTGTAAAGAGTTGGTCAAGAAAGACTCTTAAACCAAGGGCATAAGATTCACATAGGTAGACTTTAGACTTCATGATAAAAAGTGGAGCATTCGCAAAAAATTCTTACACACAGAAAATGGTCACTAGCCTCCCCTCACTGAGGTAGCTGGAAGCAGTATGGCCCTTAGGTAGGAATTTTGAGGATTGGCTTCTAGGAAAATGACCTGATCAAGAAAAAAAGACCTATAGCTACTAAAGTTTTTGAGGCTGCTAACAAAACACTAGGCTGCAGTCACGATACAGGGAGGCCTCCCTACCCACCAGTCTTGCACATAAATGCTTGACTTCTCATCACTTTTTAATTTCTTTTCCAAAGGCAATTAATAGCAGAGCTGTTAAGAGCACAGACTTTGAAACCAGCTTCCTGGGTTTCAAATCATTACTTTACTAACTCTAAGACCGTAGGGTAGAAATACTACTTCCTGGGGTTGTGAAAATTAGAAGAATATAGATTACGTGGCACTTAGAGCAACACCTGGCACTTAATAAACACCCTGTAAATATTAGCCATATTATTATTCCTGACATTTAAATATGAATAAAAAGCAAAGGATTACCAGCCACATGAAGAAAGCCTCTACTATTGATTGACAGTGACCAAACCAACTAGATAAAGTCAAAAGAAACAAGGCAGGTAACAGAATAATATGTAAGTAATAATAGTAATGCATTTCTAAGAGGTGAAGCTGTATTGCATCCATGATGTAAGAAGATTCTAAGAAAGACCTTAGCAAAAATTAAAATTTTTCTTGGATATAAAATTTTTTATAGCAGAAACCAAACTAAATCAGTACAAGTGTCAGAAGAGAAAGTAGATAAATACCAGAAATAAAAACTTAGAGATATGGGAAGTAGAGGAAAGGAGATCAGAAAATTAGGAGAGCAATACTGGAGGGTCAATATCTTTTTTGTAGAAAGAAAGAACAGAAGAAATGAAGGGAAAAAATATTAATGAAATAGTACAAGAAAATTCTCCAGAAATGAAGGAAATGAGTTTCCACAGACACTATGAAAAGAGAGCTACACAAATATCAGCATGCATTTCAGAATGCTGGAGATCAAAGATCTGAAAATCTTCCTGAGAGAAAACACTGTTCCTATTCAGTGGAATAATGATAAGACTTACCGAAAGCAGTGCTAGAAATTGTGATGAGAAAATAAGTTTCAATCTGTAATGTTATATCCAGTCAAACTGTCACTCAAGGCGTTTTGAACCATGCGATATCTAATTTTTAAAAAGGCATTACCATCAGTTCACCCTTTCTCAGCCATTGGAAGATGCATCTCCATTAGAGGAGGAGTAAACTAAGAAGGAAGAAGACATGGGATCCAAAGATTAGGGGTTTGGACACAGAAGACAAGGAACGGGAATCTCTAGGCTGATGGTCAAAGAAAAGATATCAAGATGTTACTTTTTAGTAAGCCCAGAGTAGAGCAGAAAGACCTCTAACAGATGTCTCAAGGGGAAAAAAAAAAAAAAGCAGGAGGAAAAGGTAGAAGATTAATTACCTAATATATTTGAATATGTATTGAGAGGTTTGCAGTTGGAGTATTTGGGGATGAATTTGTGATAGAGATGGAAAAATACATAAAGCTATGTATTAACTTGGAAAAACAAAAAGTAAAAGAAATGTAATGACAGTATAATACACAGTACAACCGTAAATAGTTATACAAATATTAGATATTGATTTAAGTAAAATTATATCTATGTTGGGAGGTTAGGGAAAAAGTATAAGGGAGCTAAATGTTTGTCTTCTGAGGTGGGAAGTCAGTAGGAAATTTTAAAAAAAGTCATGAGGGGTTCCTGGGTGGCTCAGTGGGTTAAAGCCTCTGCCTTCAGCTCAGGTCATGATCTCAAGGTCCTGGGATCGAGCCCCACATGGGGCTCTCTGCTCAGCAGGGAGCCTGCTTCCTCCTCTCTCTCTGCCTGCCTCTCTGCCTACTTGTGATCTCTATCAAATAAATAAATAAAATCTTTAAAAAAAAGTCATGAAATAGGAATAAATAGCTGTGTATATTACTCAAATAATAGAAGAGAGCTAAGAGTTGAGCAGGGTTGCTTTGGGATGTGAGATAGAGGGTAGGACGCTGCTGTCTTTTCTTGTAAGGCTTATTATTACCCTATTTGATTTTTTAAAATGTTGTATATGCATTGTATTGGTAAACATATATATCTATATTTACTTACTTATTTATTCATTTTTACCTAAGACAGTCAAGAGACTTGCAAAGTCTATTGAAAAGAGCCCATGACATAGTCTCTTAATTCTGTGACTTCTGTTAAAAGACTTATGTACCCCCCTATATACAGAAATACAATGATGTGTTTATCCAGGTTATTCCTGCAGCCAGTGAAGAACAGCTTTTACTAGTAGAACTGGTTCGCTCCATCAGTGTCATGAGAGCAGAAACCGTTATGCAGACTGTGAAAGAAGTTTTAAAGCAGCCCCCGGCCATAGCCAAGGACAAGGTAAGAAGAGCTTTTCTTTGCCTTTATTGACAATTCTGTTTCAGAAATTATGCTGGTAGGTAAGGTATTTTTTGGTGCAGTAATGTCCTTTCACAGATTGGAGAGAGGAAATCATGTTGACCTCATACTACTGTAATCAAAACATTTGTCAGGGGCACCTGGGTGACTCAGTGGGTTAAGCCTCTGCCTTCGGCTCAGGTCATGATCTCAGGGTCCTGGGATCGAGCCCCGCATCAGGCTCTCTGCTCGACAGGGAGCCTGCTTCCCCCACTCTCTCTCCGCCTACCTCTCTGCCTAGTTGTGATCTCTGTCTGTCAAATCAATAAATAAAATCTTTTAAAAAAGAAAGTTTATCAGCACCTGCAGGGACTGCTGTTGTCATCATCCCTGTAGCTGGTAAAGAGCCGTTCACTGGTTAGATCTCTTATGTGAACCTCTAAGGCAATTCAGACTTGTATGACTGAATTCTTAGGTGAGGTTTTTTGGCCATTTAAGGAGGAACACATAAGCCAGATCCCAAGGTCAGCTGACCTCAATTGTTGCCTTATTACTTTTTTTTTTTAATAGCTTCTTCATTGCTTTCTCTTTGGAATGAATATCAAATGTTTTGCCATAACCTTAGTTCTAGTCAGAGTCATTTTTTGACCACATACAAACCTAGCTTTGCAAGGGCTACAGAAAATGAATAATAGAGTCTACACTCACAGCACATTGTCTCTAATTAGGCAGATGTAAATGTCTGCAAATCAGTAAAATTAGGGACTTATCTCCTTTCTTTTGCTCTTTGTTCCAGGAATACTGAGATCATATTTTCTGAGAAAATATTTACAACCTGCAAACATTAGAGTTTAAGCCTAGCCAAAATAAACCTAATCTTATCCTAAACAGAATTGTTACACAAATCCGAAAATAACAATTTTTTAAAAATTTTATCTTTTTCTTGAATTGCCAATGGGAAGAGTATACTTGTATGTGTAAATAGCTAATACTCATATTAACTTCTAACATACTAACTATTCTAACATCACCCCTGGAGCATTTGCAATAGGATTTTAAATTCGCATGTAAAAGTTCAATTCAGCATAATATTTTGAGCATCTGCTTGTGCCAGACATTGGACTAGGCATGAAGGATATGAAAATAAGAGCAGATTCCACCACCATGCCCTCCAAAGGCTGCCTCCTTGTTCTGCATCTAAATTCTGAATCTATTAGATACTGCATTTTTCTCTGTGTGTGATAAGGGGGAACCTTCAAGGGAACAGTTGGTACTAAAAAGGAACAAATTGGTAAATGTCAGTGGACATCAGTATCATTTCCTTGCCTGTTACTGATTTCTACGGCAACTGTTTTTTATTATATGTTACATTTGGCACTATTGCTAAAGACTACTTTAGGAGACTATTAGAAGTTGGTCTCAAATTTGAACAGACTACACTAATTTCACAGAAATTTGTAGTAAAACAGTTTTAAATTCAAATTTCGTAAAAATCGTAAAAATCTTCAACCCAATTGCTAGCACCAACCAAGTATAAGCTAATTAAAATAAACTGATGTCGATGCTTGCAGAGTAAATGGATCATTTAAAAATAATGGCTGGGGGCGCCTGGGTGGCTCAGTGGGTTAAGGCTCTGCCTTTCGGCTCAGGTCATGATCTCAGGGTCCTGGGATCGAGTCCCGCATCGGGCTCTCTGCTCAGCAGGGAGCCTGCTTCCTTTCCTCTCTCTCTGCCTGCCTCTCTGCCTACTTGTGATCTCTATCAAATAAATAAATAAAATCTTTAAAAAATTTTTAAAAAATAAAAATAAAAATAAAAATAATGGCTGGATGGGGCGCCTGGGTGGCTCAGTGGGTTAAAGCCTCAGCCTTTAGCTCAGGTCATGATCCCGGGGTCCTGGGATCGAGCCAGGTGTCGGGCTCTCTGCTCATCAGGGAGCCTGCTTCCTCCTCTCTCTGCCTAATTGTGATCTCTGTCTGTCAAATAAATAAATAAAATCTTTAAAAAAAAAATAATGGCTGGAATATCAATTTTTGATGTGTTGTGGGTGGGGATTGAGAACCTTTTGATTTCTTCTATCCGTTTTCAAATTTTTTTTTTTTTTAAGAATTTTTATTTATTTATTTGACAGACAGATCACAAGTAGGCAGAGAGGCAGGCAGAGAGAGAGAGGAGGAGGAGGCAGGCTCCCTGCTGAGCAGAGAGCCCGAATGCGGGACTCGATCCCAGGACCCTGGGATCATGACCTGAGCCGAAGGCAGAGGCTTTAACCACTGAGCCACCCAGGCGCCCCCGTTTTCAAATTTTTAAACAGCTTTCAGGTTGAGTGTTTTTCTACTAAAAGAAAGCATTTGAGTGGCTTTATTTTTTTATGATAAATTAGTGTTTTTGTTTCCTTTTAGTGTTCTATATTAAAAATTGACATTAAAGTACAGAGATGTTGCAATGATAAAAAAGCAAAGGCAGCGTTTTTCTTCAGTGTAAAATTGATTTTTTTGTTTGTTTGTTTATAGAAACATCTTTCTTTGGAAGTCTGCATGCTTCAGTTTTTCTATGCTTATATTCAAAGGTAAGATAACTGATGTAGATCTCTCCTTACTACATTAGCCATGTGTAAAAGGGAGTAGTGGAAAAAAGCACCTGAATCCTTTCAAGAAGTTGCTAATTTTTCCTTTTTAAAACTAGAAGAACAAATACTAGAAACATTGTCTGTGGATGTATTTATATAGTCAATGGATATGTTAATGAACGAGCCATGCAGATCCTGCAAACCTAAAGACCTAAGTGTATTGGAGATTAAATGGCTACTGAAACAATGAATTGTAAGAAAATCATTTAAATATAAATGAAATGCTGAATCCAGCTCTAGAAACCATGCCTTTTGCCACCAAATCCGATATTATTTTCATATAGGTGAACATGTGGTTATCTAATCTGCTTTTTTTTTAATGTTAGAAATGATGATGAAACAGCCACTTATTCTGGTATTCCAGTTTTGTGTTTAGCTGACCCCTCAGTTGTGATAAACTTCTTACTAAAGACTGGAATCTTAATCCTCCCTTATAGGGCCATTGCATTTTAATCACCAAATGAGGCATCAATTTGTGATCTTTAACTAACCTTTATAAAGTTAGGTTAGGTGGCCTATTTATACTGATTTTATACTGATTTTGGGATTTAGAGCATTGGGAGTAGGACTACTTAATGTCTGAACTTAGATACACAGGGGTGTTAGGGTGAAGGCCAGACTGAAACAGAGATCATCTTAATTTCTCTAGATGTGAGACCAGTGTTTAGGACAGATTGATAACTCTCCCTTTGATGAGTTAAAGACTCATAGGTGAAGGAAATAGAGTTAATACTAGTAGAATAGGACTGAGAGCAAGTGACTATGGTATCCGTAATTAAACTGAGACTTACTGCAATTGTATTTTACCTCTTAGAGTCCATGTGAATTAAAACTGGGATTTCTCTAGCAAAATTTCTATACTAATAAGTCACATTGGATATTCTAAATACATTGGGTTTCTTTTTATATAATATTAATAGAAAACAGAGAGCTTTTAGGAGTTTTGTTCTATCGTTGTCTACAAATTTAGGGAATGTTTCAAGAGAAACTAGTAGAAATATGTGTTAAAGGCTGTGGGAAAAGATAAAGAAAATTTAAAGCTTACTGTGCCTCTGTCTATATAAACACAACTATATTTATCTTGCAGAATTCCAGTGCCCAATTTAGTGGATAGCTGGGCATCACTGTTGATACTTCTGAAAGACTCTATACAACTGAGTCTTCCAGCCCCAGGACAGTTTCTTATACTTGGGTAAGCAATTTCACTTAAAAGTACTATTTTGAAGAAAAGAATAATGTTTACTGTCCTAATCACTGAATAATAGATTATTTGTTTATTGTTATTAATTAGTATTATTATTAATAAATTAACATATTATCATATGTTATTTTGGATGACCACATGATTTCTCTGTCTTCTCATGGAATTCTCAAGGTATAGAACTAGATGTATGGTATGAGGCCGGGAAAAAAAGGGGTGGGGGGATGTAGGGAGGAAGTAATGTGTGTTTATACAAAATGTAAATGTACTAAATGTAAATTGTACTAACATACAATTGTCATAGTAGTTACTTTAGAAATGAGTAGGATGGCTGATGGGGAACTTCATAGAGGAGAGTCATTTGAGTTCAGGGCCCTGAACATAAACAGGCTTTACCCCAGACCACCCAATTAGAATCTGCTTTCTAGAAGATCCCCAAGTGATTTGAGTGAAAATACACTAAAGATTGAAAAGGACGCTTAAGATATAATGGCGGATGGAAAGAAACTAGAGTAAAATTGCCACCACCTTTTTACATTACCTCAGTCCAATGAGGTCTTTAATGGCCAGTGACAGTCAATGTGTTCTCATGTTGAATGGATAATTTCAACCAAATCCAAAGAACTTTGACCTTTTGGTTGATTTCTGTAGTTCTGATGGGGATTTTATATGTGTAGATATGTGATCCTGTATACCCAGACATAGATTTAACCCTTAATATTTTCCTTATGGGAGCTAGCAGTTCTGGTTTGGCAACCAATTTTGAAGTGGAGAAGGAATGTGAAGATTCTTCAGTGAGATGGCCTCAAGTTTTCTGGTAAATGTAGTCTTGCACCAGGAAGCAGAGAGGAGGTAGAAGAATTGTAGTAAGAGCTTAGTGAGAGCAGGTCAGGCTGAGGTGGCTGACTAACACTGAGATCCCAGCCCAGCCAAAGTGAGCCAGAGACCCTGCCCAAGAATTCAGGGATCGTGATGATTCCCAGCCCCTCACACTGTTTTGAAAATTATCTAAATCAAAGAGCTGAAGGAGTTCTAGACGTTGAGGATGTAATGAAAAGAGCAGCAGACTCAATGTCTGCAATTCCTGGATCAAAAGTTAAGATAACTGGTGTGTATGAGTTTTAATGATTGAGAAGACCAATGTAAATCCCAGAAATCAGACAACGTACTCATGAAGGTTTCTAATTCTTTTCTAATCTCTAGTTCCAGCCCTCATCCCTGTGACCTTGGGTACCTCAGTAAATCTCTCTAAGGCTATATTCCCATCTGTCGAGCAAAAATAATGGCACCTGCCCTACCTACCTAAGTTTCCTACCTATCTAAGTTGTTTTAAGGCTCAAAGAGGGAATATATGTACAGTTCCTTGAGTTATCAGCAAATAACTCTGCTGCCTAATTTCATTAGAAATTAAAGCTATTTATTGTGACCTGTAGCTTCCACATAGGAGACGGTCTCCTCATCTGCTTTTTCATCCTTTCTCATTTCTCAGAAAATAAAGGATCCTACCTCCTTCTCAAGTGTGTATACTCAGATTGTTTAGGTAAAAAGTTTAAAAGTTTAAAAAAATTTAGGACATCTCAGACTAGAAACTTAATTCCCTTTTTAAATTTACGGTTGTGTGTCTGTTTATAACCTGTCATTCCACTGGTGTTCTAAAAATTCTTAATTACAAAATAGAAATTGATGTGAAAGTTGCTTTTCAATATAACCTCACATGTTAGTTTGGAAATAATTATGCATATAATTAATCTTAATAAAGGATAACTGTCAGTGTAAATATTGAGTGGAATTTTAGCAATCAATAGAAGTTGAAGTTTTTTTTCACTCATGAAGTATTTTTAATCTATTATACACATAAAGGGTAAGAAGCCATTTCTGTTACAGTTTAAAATTGCTGGTTTTCATGGGTTTTTTTGTTTGTTTGTTTTGCTCTTTTGTTGATATATAAAACAAACAGAAAACTATACAAATAATTAGTACACTACCCCACAAGTTAGAGTGAACACATTAACTATATAATCAAGTCTAAAATTCAGAAATAAAACACCATATGTCTCCTCAGGTCCCTTCCCAATTACTGTCCTTTCCCTTCTCCAAAAGATAACCATTATCTAATAGCACAGATAAATTTTGCCCTTTTTTTAAACTGAAAGTATATAAAAATATTTTATTTTGTGTCTGCTTCTTTCATACAACATATGTTTTTAAGATTCATCTGTGTAATTTCACATAGCTGTAATTTATTAAGCTTCATTTGTTTTCATTACTTTCAGTATTTCACTATATGAATATGCTACAAATTCT
Source organism: Lontra canadensis (assembly GCF_010015895.1). Classification (NCBI taxonomy): domain Eukaryota; kingdom Metazoa; phylum Chordata; class Mammalia; order Carnivora; family Mustelidae; genus Lontra; species Lontra canadensis. The sequence continues at coordinate 2,346,603 of NW_022631008.1, forward strand.
CTGTTGTTGCTGCACTTTGGGGTTCTTTCCAATTTGGTGCTTTTATAAGTAATGCTGTCATGAACCTTCTTGTATATGTATTTTTGTGCATATGTTTATTCCTTTCAATAGAGTCCTAGGATACTCATACTTTCATTAAACACATAGATAGAATTTAAGGCCACAAAGCCTCTTGGTCACTGGGAGAAATCAGATTGCATCATTTCCTTTATACTGATATTTCCTGTTTTGTTTTTTTTTCTTTGGCCCTTTTAGGGTTCTGAATGAGTTTATTATGAAAAACCCTAGTTTGGAAAATAAAAAAGACCAAAGAGACCTTCAGGTAAGGCATTCTGAATTGAGGACTGTTGCCAAAACTCTGTCTCAGTGCCCTCAACTCCAAAAAGATAAGGTCAGATAAGATCATCTCTGAAGTTATGCACAAGTGTGTGTGCGTGCACCCGTGCACATGCACACATACACACAGACTGATTTTTTTCCCTTGTTTCTTTAGGATGTGACTCATAAAATAGTGGATGCAATCGGTGCCATTGCTGGTTCTTCTTTGGAACAGACAACATGGCTGCGACGAAATCTTGAAGTTAAGCCTTCTCCCAAAATAATGGTGGATGGAACCAATTTGGAATCTGATGTTGAAGGTATTGATCTCAAACATTGAGGTTTCTATTTGTAGGCTCCTGTTTACTATGAAATCATTGCAATTAGCACTATAAGCACCGTAAAAATCATCCCTTTTCTCGTGTTAGCAGGTAGCTATTTTCCACTGGGAAAAGGCCTAACTTTATCTTTACCTGTCTTTTCTCTTATTTAGATATGTTATCACCTGCAATGGAAACCTCGAACATAACTCCTTCTGTATATAGTGTCCATGCATTGACCTTACTTTCTGAGGTAAATACCAAGTTTTTCTACATGAACTTCAAAGTAAACAGTGTCACAATTTGGTGTGAGCAGGTAATTCTTACAGAGGAGTTTTTAATTTGAAAAACCATTTTGTACTTCTAGAGATCACTATATAGATCACTATATAGAATAAATAAAGCTTTGACTTTGTATTAAGGCTATTTATTTTGTTAAATATTAGTGATAGCTTTAGATACTGCTTTTTTCCCCCATGCACTATTTCTTAAACATGATTTTTTAAGTATGATTTTTAAAAAGAAAAGTGGTTTTGTATCACAGTATAATCAGAAAGGTTCGAGGTATTATAATGATGCCTAATGAGGCTTGCTACTCAAATATTTTACAGTTTAGCAAACATTTTTAGATCTATCTATCCTCTAACACGCTCTTTTTTTAATTTCCTGTTATATAGCCTTGTAGGTCACTTTAGTTTCCCCTTTCAGATGCGGGTACCAAGCCTCACAAAGATTAGAACAATGTGACTAGGCCAAAGAGTTATTAATTGATAGAGTTGGAACTTAAACAGCTCAGTTAATTCGATTAGTTTATTTTAAGCTGTCTTTTAACTGAGTCAGAGAAAGAGAATACTGCGTGTCTAATCTTTAATTCACTGTTTACTCACTGTCACATTAGAAGGTTCTTGATCTCTTTTTTTCTATACTTCCCTGTCTCAGTTGGAAATAGTAAAAATTTGCTCATATTCCTATCGTGTATTTATAGTGGGCAAAAAAAAAAAAAAGAGTGGTAGAAGCCATTCATATAAAAATGGCCTACTGAGATCTGATTTTAGATTTTTCTAATTTTAAGGTATTCTAGGTATTCCTACAGACTGAAACCCACCTCCAAATGCTGTCAGTTTTAGCTGCTAGATTATACTTCATTTCTTGTTTTTTAGGTTTTGGCTCATCTTTTGGATATGGTTTTCTATAGTGATGAAAAGGAACGGGTTATTCCTTTACTTGTAAATATTATGCATTATGTTGTGCCCTACCTCCGAAATCACAGGTACTGTTATTAAAGTAGATTTCTTAATTCAAAGCCTACTAGAAACAAATTGTGTTCCTTTGTTGCCGTTTTGGAATTAACACAAAATAACATTATTTTTGCTTTGAATTGTAATGATTTAAAAAAAAATTATTTCTGTTATGGTTTCCTATCATTCATATCGTATATCAACTTTGTTTCATATCATCATTTTAGGTGAATGTGAACATTTATGAATCCTATGATTCAAGTTAGACCGTAGAGGTTAAAGTGGTTCTGGTTCTCCTTCCTCCTAGTGCACATAATGCCCCTAGTTACCGAGCCTGTGTCCAGCTGCTTAGCAGTCTTAGCGGGTATCAGTACACACGGAGAGCTTGGAAAAAAGAAGCCTTTGACCTCTTTATGGATCCCAGTTTCTTTCAGATGGATGCCTCTTGTGTTAATCAGTAAGTCGTTGTCTTGCTTTTATTCAGTGTGATAATGCATCTCACTGAAATCAACGACTATCCTGCCAAGCAGAACACTGTTTTTAATACTAACAACAAAAATCTTAATCACATATCATAATCCTTGTTTCTTTCAGTTGGAGAGCAATTATGGACAATCTGATGACACATGATAAAACAACATTTAGAGATTTGATGAGTGAGTATTATGGGATGACCACCTAAGCATTGTATTTCCTGATCATGACCCATGCTTAATGTTTACCTTGTTCTTCTCTAGCAATTACTGAATTAGCTCTTTGTCAAGTTATACTTAGTATCCTATAGGGATGGGATGTTGAAATTTAAAGAGGACAGGGCGCTCAGTGGGTTGAGCCGCTGCCTTCGGCTCGGGTCATGATCTCAGGGTCCTGGATCGAGTCCCGCATCGGGCTCTCTGCTCGGCGGGGAGCCTGCTTCCCTCTCTCTCTCTCTGTCTGCCTCTCTGTCTACTTGTGATCTCTCTCTGTCAAATCAATAAATAAAATCTTAAAAAAAAAAAAAAAAAAAGAAATTTAAAGAGGACAGCCTTGGTGGCTCAGTCAGTTAAGTGTCTGACTTCAGCTCAGGTCATGATCCCAGGGTCCTGAGATTGATCCCAGAGTCCCGAGTCCGGCTTCCTGCTCAGTTGGGAATCTGCTTCTCCCTCCCCCTCTGCCCCTCCCCCCACTCGTGCTCTCTCTCTCTCTCTCTCTCTCTCACTCTCTCAAATAAATAAAATATTTTAGGGATGCCTGGGTGCTCAGTTGTTAAGCGTCTTCAGCTCAGGTCATGATCCCAGAATCCTGGGATTGAGCCCCACATCCGGCTCCCTGCTCAGTGGGAAGCCTGCTTCTCCCTCTCCCACTCCCCCTGCTTGTGTTCCCTCTCCTGCTGTGTCTCTCTCTGTCAAATGAATAAAATCTTAAAAAAAAAAATCATTTAAAAAAATGTAAGGAGGACAACAAGGTGATAAGTAGTAAGTAGAGCTATTTTGTCTAATTTGTATCTAAATTGTTTCCCCAGCACACAGCACAGCACTTGGCACATTGTAAACACTCAATAAGAAATTATTAAATGGGGATGCCTGGGTGGCTCAGTTGGTTGAGTGGCTGCCTTCGGCTCGGGTCATGATCCCAGCGTCCTGGGATTGAGTCCCACGTCGGGCTCCTTGCTCAGCGGGGAGCCTGCTTCTCCCTCTGCCTCTGCCTGCCACTCTGTCTGCCTGTGCTCATGCTCTCTCTCTCTCTCTAACTAATAAATAAATAAAATCTTTAAAAAAAAAAAAAAGAAAAATTATTAAATGAACGTAAGACTGATAGGTGGGGAGGCAGGGAAAGGCTGGTAGTTGGATTCAGCCTGTCAGACAAGTCACTCCAAATCCTGGGGCTCTCTTTATCTCCTCTGAAGGAAGAAAGAGAAGGGCCAAGAGTATCAGAATTACTCTCTACCCCACTTCTACTGTCTTGATTGCTTTTATATAGTACGATTCCTATAGTATTTCATCTGAAAGAAGAGTTTTCTTGTTTTGTTTTGTTTTAATTTTATTTATTTATTGAAAGTAATCTCCACATCCAGCATGGGGCTCGAACTCACCCTCCTGAGATCAGGAGTTGCATGCTCTTCAACTGAGCCAGCCAGGTCCCCTGGGTTTTTTTTTTTTTTTTTTTTTTTTTTCCTTCTAAGTTTAAAATTTCTAAACTGACAATCTTAAATAGCAGTAAAGCTGGATGAGTCTGATGATTTCGTGTAAATTCTTGAACGCAAGCTGTAGTTTCCCTTCTGGAAAAGGGGCAGCCTTTTTTCTCCCCTCTGAGCATCACAGGGTTGTTTTAAGGTTCAAATTCATCTGTTCAGCAGACAAAAATGGGCAAGGCCATTATGCTAACTTTAATCAAATAAATAAGATGATCTCAGGGAGTCAGTAGTTGTGAAGGAAGTAGGGTGAGAGAACAGATTTTAAGTCATACCTAAAGAGCTCACGTGTGAGGTGAAACTGAAGACACCAACCCTGGGAAAGCCTAGGGACAAAGTATTCCACACACAGGGAACAAAAGTTACAAAGGCCAGGCCAGATACTATTTTTAAAGCAATGAGGTGTTAGGCAGGTGGCATGAAATGTTGAAAGGGTTTTATAAATGGTGTTTGTTGTTGGTTTTCTGAATTTCCTAAATTGTCTTCTCTCCACATTCACAGTGGCTCCCCCTTGGTCTCCTGGCTTCTGGATGCTGGGTCTGTTTGCCAGCCCTTCTGCCCCAGAGAGCCGGAACTCCTCTACCCCAAGCTCCTCCCACCCTGGAAGTCACAGGGTGTCTACCCATTTTGAAAAAAAACAGAATAATCTTTTTTTCAGATGACCACACAAGTGTTTTAGAACCTCTCTCACTTGCGTTCTTCTTTCAGCTCGGGTAGCTGTGGCTCAGAGCAGTTCCCTTAATCTCTTTGCAAACCGAGATGTGGAGCTAGAGCAGAGAGCCATGCTTCTCAAAAGATTAGCATTTGCTATTTTTAGCAGTGAAATCGACCAGTACCAGAAATATCTTCCAGATATACAAGGTAAATAGTGAAAACCTATTTTCTCTGTCTTCCAAACTATGATTTTTTGTTGTTGTTGCTTGGGGAATACTTTCCCTGGGCTGTAAGTTGGGGTGAAATATACCGAGTGTAGGTGAGTGGGGAATGTTGGAGCAATGGAAATCTGTTCTGCAGAATCAACAAAAATGACCATCACCAGCATATTTAAAAAAAAAAGCACTGAATTTGGAGGACTTGCCTAAATATGGTCTCTATTTATATTGTTTGATTCAAGTTTCCTAAAGAATTCATGTTTAAGGGTGAGATATAAGACTACGTTGCTGCAGGCAGACATATTAGTGGGATTTTCTTATTGTGGATAAGAAATGGTATATTTTAAGGACCATATATTTTAAGACATTTTGGCCAAAAGTAACATTTGGAGAGCTGTCGCTTGGATGGGAGATTATTTGCATAAAGTTTTTGATAAGCTTTACCAAATGGGCTTAGTGGCCCTCTGTGTCCTGAAAGATATCCATGTGCTCATCATCACTCTGCAGGGATGAACTTGGCCTCGGGCAGAATTGCTCCGTATCCAAATCAGTGCACTTAGGCAGCTACCAGCTTCAAAAGCCACCATTGGGAACTAGGCTGGAAGGGTCATTTGTCATCTCTTTAGTGAGATCATTTCTCTCAGAAGATAAGTGGCTCCTTCTTTTCTAACCTTTTCTACTGAGCATCAGATATACAACACTGCACACTATTTGTCCTGTGATTTTATTTTTAAAGCTGACTAAATTAGTGCTACTCAAAAGTGTGCTCTGTGGACTGGCACCAGGCTGTTACACCATCCGTAATAAGTACAGAAATTTAGAGTAAGCATTTTAAACTTACTTACAAAACTGGACAGAATCTGTTGAATCTATTAAGAAAATGGCATTTGCATTTTATATATTATTTTGATTTTTTTCCTAGTAATTCATTTTTATAATTTTTTATGAAAGTAATCTGCAGCAGTTTGGAAATTTACTTTTTAAATCGGTCCTTCATCAGATAGTTTGCGAGGTAGTAGGTTAGCTTATATGGAAAAGTTTACATGAAAAGGATGTTCATTATTGATCCATTGAAAATATACTGCATTTCTTTCAGAGAGATTGGTCGAGAGTCTCCGTTTGCCCCAGGTGCCAACTCTTCACTCGCAAGTGTTCCTGTTTTTCAGAGTGTTACTTTTAAGAATGTCTCCACAACATCTTACCTCACTCTGGCCTACCATGATTACAGAACTTGTGAGTTAATTTTAATCATCAGGTTATCAATCTAAATTATAAAACAGTGTGATTAGCATCAACATGCTTACTGGATAAAAACTAATCTTAGAAAAGAACCGAACTCTCATTAAGCTTGTTGAAAATGGTAAAACTAGTCAGATTCCATCTCCACACAGAAACGTCTCATCGTTACTTCCTCTGAGCTGGTTTCGTGTATTCCCTTCCACACCAAATTTCTGACTTGGTCATGGCTGCCAGGCCTGGTTGCAGGCCGTAGCGGTACGTCCGGAGGACTGAGAGTTGACTTTGCTGAGTTAACTGCCGTGAGGCTCGTGCTCACTCTGGAAGGGCAGCACTTACCGGAGCTAAGCTTCCTTTACAGAGACTTTTACAGATTTTGTAATCTCCCAAACAGTCAGCTTCCTAAGTCCCCACTACACCCATCCCTTCTCCTCCCTGGGTCATAGCATCATCCTCATCTGAATGATTTGGGGAGCTCGGGAAAAGGACAAGAGTAAAAAAAGGGAAGTGAATCTGTAACTCCGAAAACCCAAGCGTTTATCATCTCCTCATAAAGACATTGGCTTTAATATATTTTTTAAATAACTGTAACTGTGTTGCATCGTCACCAAACAAAAGCCTGGCTTCATCCCAGCTTGGTCATTAGGAAGGCCCTGTGCCAACTGTGCAGTTTAACTTTCAGAAACTAAGTATGGTTTAATTTGATTGAATTCTAAAATTTATTTTTGGTTCAATGAAAACATAGAATAAGGAGAACTCGAAAGAAGCATTAAATATCAAGTTTAAATAAAACATTTAACATGAATTTCACGGTCTTCAGGTACAGGTATTTTTACTGATGGAGCAGGAACTCACTGCTGATGAAGATATTTCCCGGTAAGATGTAATACATTTCCATATGTTCTTGTCAGTGTTCAGTATCCTAAAGTCATCCAGAATATTACAACTACAACAGTATAGATAGTGTTTTATATGAATACTTTATATATTCATTAGTTTATATAGTCTGTTATTACCTGAATGACCATGTTTGGGTATAATATAGTATCGTTTATTCCTTAACCATTTCAGACTTCATGGCCTTTGTCTTCGAGACAGATTTAGTTTAAAGCAATATTATTTCAGTTACCCAGCTGTGTTGGTTTTGGTAGGTCACATGTTGTCCCTGAAACATCAACAAAACCTATCATGGCAGGTAACCTGTAACTAAGGTATCCATGTGTCCCGATCTTTCAGAATGATCTTGGTGTACTACACTTTTATTCTTTTTAGTACAGGCAGTATACTAATATGACTGAATATAAATTTTTATTTATGTAGGAATTTTTGTATAAGTAAGTTTATAAATTGAAAAGTTCTTTTAACACCATGTGTCTTAAATATATTTTATTCTACAGTGCTAGGTTTATTTAAAAAAAAAAAAAAAAAAAAGCATTCCCCTCTCCTAATAACTGCTTTTATAGAAAGACCTCCCCCCGCAATCTTTGCAGAGAGACATCGAGTAATAGGGAGGTCTCTTGGCTTTACAGCTTGTTACTTTTATATTTCTTGAGTGTAACTTGTTATTCTGTACTATTTTTACATTATCAACATAAGTGAACTTTTTAAGGGTGGCTCAGTTAAGCCCCCAATTCTTGATATCAGCTTAGGTCATGATCTCAAGTCATGAGTTGGTGCCCCGCCTCAGGGTCTGCACTGGGCACAGGGCCTGCTTGAGATACACACACACACCCCCCCACCCTTTCTCTATTCTTTCCCTCTTCCCCGCATTTAAAAAAAAAAAACAAGGGCGGGGGAGGACTTTTTATTTGAAAACAGCAAAGTGAATTTAGTCATGACCTTGCTCAGCAGTTACTAGTACACGTACTGGAATAAAAAATATTAGCTGGCACTTGGGAATTACCTGTTAGGAATTGGGTACAGCTGCTGACAGCACTGTCTCCTGCTTACAGGACTTCAGGCCCCTCTGTGGCTGGTCTGGAGACAACCTACACAGGAGGTAATGGCTTTTCTACTTCATATAACAGCCAGCGGTGGTTAAACCTCTATCTGTCTGCTTGCAAATTTTTGGATTTGGCTCTGGCATTGCCCTCTGAAAATCTTCCTCAGTTTCAGATGTAAGTAAAAACAAGGATATTAAATGGATATTGTTGAAAATGCATTTGCTTTGGTGACTGACATCTAATTTAAAAAGTTTTTGTATAAGTTGAAACATAATTTTTACTAGAATGGGGAGGTGCAGTTACTGGAAGTAAATGGTTCCTGTGGATAAATTAACAGCATTTAGTTAAAATTGAGTACCTGCCTTATGTGAGGTGATGACATACGTGACTCAGCAGCTTCTGGTCCAGTGTAGGGGACATACAGTTGAACACATCCTGGCTGTTCTGACAGCTGACGTGCAGGAGGCTGTTGCGGTCACACAGCTGAGACCCCCTCCTAGCTTTAGGTCCCGAATACAGATTTATGCTGAACGTGGTGAAGAGCAAGGGGACACACGTGGAGTCTGGGGGATTGGAATGGACCTGGTTTGTGTGAAATGCTGAGGGATCAGTATCATGGGAGCAGAATGTTACGAGAAGAGGCTGGAAAGGGGCTGAATGATGAAAGGCCTTGTGAGCTGTATCAGAGCATTTGACTTTAACCTAAGGAGAGCGGAAACCCACTGAATCATCAAAAGGAACGAAGCGATGTTACCAGGCTTGCATTGTAGGAATTTTACTCCGGCTGCATAGTTTGGACACAGGACTGGAGATGGGCAAGCCTGGAATCAAGGAGGCTTTCATTTCAGATGATAGTTAACTGGAGAGATGATGGCAGAGGGGACTAGGGAGAAACTTAATACAAGTAAATTCTCATAAATGTTCAAAAATATTTCATTATGGCTTTTCGTATTTAAATTTTTAAATAGGCAAGGTAAGTAAGATTGTTTTATCGAATGTAGCTAACTTGAGAATTTATCCATATGACCAAATATGTTTTTATATATAATGTGTTTTATTATTCTTCTGGAATGGAGTAGGATAAAGAGTAAACTACCAGAATCTGCTTTCTATACTGGACATGCTTAATTCTCTAAAAGTGCTGTTTCATAAGCTTACTTTTCATTAAATTTAATGGTAAGAACTAGAAATTCTTTTTAGATTAATTCTAGTTCCTTTTTTTCTTCCATTTGAAAACTATCTAACACCGCTTCTTAATAAATTTGAGGAGTCACATATCTGTTATACTGATGTTACTCCTGAAGAAATTCAGAAAGAAATCCTAAGCAGAATTGTCAGAAAGTGGTCAGAATTAATTAGGAACCTTATTATCACAAAAGTAATACCAACCTGGCACCTGGGTGGTTCAGTAGGTTAAGCATCTGCCTTATGCTCGGGTCATGATCTTAGGGTCCTGGGATTGAGTCCAACATTGGGCTCCCTGCTTGGTGGGGAGTCTGCTTCTCCCTCTCCTCCTCTCTCTCTCAAATAAGTAAAATCTTAAAAATATATATATATATGTGATAGAAACTATAGTCTTTGGTGCTCTAGGAAGAACATTAAGCAGTATGCTCATGGTATTAACTTTTTGGTTTCTGTGACGAGAACCAAAATGAGTTCATCCTATTTGTCAGGACAACTTTACTAGAAAGGGGATGAAATAGGCTGTAATACTAAAAACTACTAATTTTTTTTGAACTACTGTTTTTAAAAAATCTATAAAGTAGTAGATGATATGGAGAATTTGATCGTGAAAGAGTAACACCTTTCTAAACATGATTATGTATTTCAAAAGTTAAAGATATTTGATAACCACAGAAAAATCTTAAAAAGTCTGTGTGTGACCAAAAACTACCATAAGTGGAAAAGGTAGCAATGAGTTGGGGACACATATTTGTGAACTTCCTTACAATGTAAAAATATCAATGACCCAGTAGGAAAATGAGCCAATGACAGTTAACAAATAGTTCACAGAAACGAAATGGCCTATAAACACTGAAAAAGCCATATTCATAAGAGAAATTCCACTTACAAATAACCATCATAATGGTAAAAATCTAAAAGTATATTTCTTTTTAACCTTAACAGAAGCATTATTCTAGTTGCAAGCATACACAGATATTGTCCAGTTGTTCCCCAAGGAAGTTATAGTTACCAGAACTCAAAATACACCTTCTCCTTAAGCCAGGAATTCTATTTCCAAGGACTTCTCCTATCACCATACTGTCAGATGTATACAAAAATGAGCATTATGTAAGGGTAGCCACTGTGGCATTATTTTTAATAGCAGGAAATGGGGCAATCTAGGAGACTGGTTAATCAGTTCATTCCAACACCAGAGTACTGTGTAGTTGTTTAAGAGAATGGGGTTTTATGGGACATTATCTCCAAGATATCTAATTAAATCAGAACAAGCAGCAGTGAGGCTCTTTTATTTATTAAAAGGAGGAGGTTGGTTGTGTGCAGATGTGCTCTGTCATGCATGAACTCTGGAAGGATACACAGGAAACTGGGGGTACTGATAGACCCTGTGGTGGGAGACAGACTACTTTTCTTTAGTGTGTCCGTTTATACTGTTTGAACTTTTCCCATAATCAGATATTTACTTACTGAAGACAAAAATAAAAACAAAAATACAAGGGAGGTATGAAAGAAATCCTACATAATTTTTGTATTTCTTTGCTCCCTTGTTGTGTGTGGGATCATCTGGCCAAGCACATGGTAGAGATTTTGCCATTAACAAATGAGGATGGAATCATTTCAGTTACTTGCTTTGTGCTCATGAAAAAAAAAAAAAAAAATGAACACTTTATTTACTGTCTACCACCCTATGCAGTAGTTAATAGTATCTTTATTTAATGGTGAAGGGAAAGGGTCAGGCGAAGTATTTTGTCCTGGGTGACAGGGCTGCAAGCAGCACAGCTGCCACTGGAATCTGTTTAGGTGGTGGGGCCATGACTTTTCCACTATACTTAGGTGGCCTTGTCTTACCTGGCACATCTTGTCTTAGCAGTGTTGATATTCTTCTGTACATAGGTACCGATGGGCCTTTATTCCAGAAGCCTCGGATGACTCCGGTTTAGAAGTCAGAAGGCAGGGCATACACCAACGAGAATTTAAACCTTATGTAGTTCGACTAGCAAAACTTCTTCGGAAAAGGGCAAAGGTATTGTATTTTTTCTTTTTAAATGTAGTTAGAATTATAAAATGTATTTATATCATGTCTTATGTACCGTGTGTCTTTCAGTATGCATCAGGCTAATTAGAGGTCTTTGCCCCAGAAAATAATGAATTTGGCATGCTCTTCAGTGAGCCTTTGTTCCAAATCTTTTGTCTTTTTCAGACATTAAAAATTTTTCAGGGACACCTGGCTGACTCAGCTGGTCGAGCATCCGATCCTTAATCTTGGAAAGCCCATGTTGGATATAGAGATGACTTACAGAAAATAAACGCAAAATTTTTAAAATTATTTTTTTCAAAAAATGTAAAGTTTGGGGATGATGTGGGTTTGCAGTATGTGCTTTGAGTGCTCAGAAATTTCCCAGTCTTCTGGGGTCCCCTAATCAGGCAGCTGCCCCTGAACTAAATCACATTCCACAAACAATGGGATGGAGGAAAGTGATTAAAGAGGAGGTTGTGTTTGAAAGATCTAAGGAACTTGATTTTCAAATCAAGTTGTTTCTTTAGGAACTAAGTGAAAGGGCAGAGATGAAGGTGAAAGTTGGATCCAGAGTTTAAGGCTAGGACTTGGGTATTTCTCACTTTGATATTACAGGGTTTGAAAAAAATAATCATGGTGACAAATCCAAAAGCCAAGTGATGATCTATATGACCCCAGGCACATGCACTTTCTGTCATCCCTGCATCTCATAAGTATTGACCGTATCTGTAAGACCACTCTCTGTATCTAAGGGATAAACAAGACCGCCTTTTGCCTAAAATGTGTCTCCCAGAGTAAGAAAACAGTTTTGATTAGAGAGCATTTTCTACACTTTAAACAAGGTCTTCATGGCCAAGCATACTTGTCATTGGAACAAAGGCTCTGAGTTCTCCTCTTTCCTTCCACAGGACAAGGAGGAGGACTTTAAGACAGTGATTTTGGAGGGATTGGAGATGGCCAAGCATCAGGTGAGGGTGGCTTTTTGATGCTTGTGATGTGGCAGCAAAAGTTGCCACATCTAGACCAAATATTGAGACACAAACCCAGGTCTGGATCTCAACAAGTACAAGAGAGGTAAAGAGGAAGGAAGTCTGTCTTCAAGTGTAGACTGGTGAAGTGAAAGGAGAAATCATTTTTATGGAAACATGTCTGACTTTTTAACTTTATTTATTATTGAGGAAGTGTAGTTCTGATGAAGAGAACACCAAAACAAGGGTACTTGTTATGGGTCAAGAGCTTAGTAGTAAAAGTCCCCTCTCTTACAGGTACATCTTGGCAGGAATATAAACAAAAGATTACACCTCAGTTACATTTGAAAACTAGTTGTATAGGGGGTTCAAGCATGCCTTTTCCCTCAGTATAAATTCATGTCTATTTACCTTTTAATTACTGTTGGATTGCAGTTTGACTTAAGGGACTGGAAATGTATGGTCAGCCACCCAATGGTTGCCAGTGATGAGAAAGTCAGTCTGGGACACTCATTAAAGCCAGTGTTCTAGTTAAGCAAAAGGAAGAGGTTTTCTATATCCTATATTTTAGACTGGAGGTTAAATAATTGCTCTTTTTTCTTTTTTTTCTGGCTATAGAGAACTGGATGATCTTTTTTGTTTTCTCCTATTATAACTTCAGTCTATTTTCCTTTCTCGGGATTTCATTTTTAAGTAAGCAAACAAAGCTTGTGATCACACGTAAGAAAAAAGCTGGATTTTGCATCTGCTCTACTAGGAAACTAGCGTTATTAAAAATTAGATTAACAGTTTTTAAGTTTAACAGTTTAAAAGTTTCTCAGCAGCATCTGGTCTGAGAAGGCAAACTATTTGTTAACCAATAGGACAGACTGTAGTTCTGCTTTTTAAGTCCCCCTTGATGATTTTTCCCCTATTTTCTATCCAGTCCATGTCTATCTTCATTCTCTCCACTCTGTGTGTTTTTATATCTGTGGTTCTGCCCTAACTCAGACATCTCCAATTCTCTCAGAACTTTCCCTAGATAGACTGAGGTCTACATCTTTGTATCATCTGGTTGGCTTTTTAAACCAGCCTCTTGGTACACAAAATACTTTATTTGCATTTACATTTAGTTGACAAGAGTTTTCACCTACATTCTCATTTGACTTCTCTGCTGGATAGATTATACTTCCCCACTTTTTAAAATGAGGAACCTCTCTGTATCTTACCCAAGGATGTCCCTCAGTGAGTAAAAGGCAGAGCCGTAACACCAACCCTGTTATTTTGACTCCAGGTCCAGCTTTCCTCCCCATGTTGTTTAACACAATGAAGCAGATGGCAGTGTGTCTCCCAAGTGTTCCTTTACTTTCTCTCATACTGACTTAATCACTTTGAAGCTTGCCACCATGTTGTGGCAAGTATAAGCCACTTGGCTAAAAGGGAACTACCTACCTGATTTACGAGTGGTGACATGGAGACGACTGCTATCTCTTCCTAACCTTATTCTCTTCTCCTGGGTCACCTGCGTGGGAGTCCAGAAATCTGGGAGCTTTTTGAGTATATGCAAAGCACAACATAAACTGTTAATTTTTGACTCTCCCTCTCAAAAAACCAGTTCTGCTAATGAAGTGTGCTCATGCACTCCAGTTAGAAAATGGGGCTGCAGTGTTGGGACTCTTCTGCCCACACTTCGTAACTGGCACAAAGAGGCTTCAGTTAGAAGCAAGAGTCTAATCAAGTCTGGAATGGAGACTTAGTGTGATCGTTTGCATTTGTTAACCATTGCTGATGTTTATACCCTTTGAAATGTTCTCATGGACCGTACTCTTTCGTTAATTACCATCCCCTTGTGTCTTCTACAGAAAAACCCGGAGGAAGACAACTCAGGGAGAACGCTGGGTTGGGAGCCGGGACGCCTGCTGCTCACCATCTGCGCTGTGCGCAGTATCGAGCAGCTCCTGCCATTCTTCAATGTGCTCAGCCAAGTCTTCAACAGCAAAGTTACCAGCCGATGTGCAGGCCACTCAGGGAGCCCCATCCTCTACTCAAACACCTTCCCTAACAAGGACATGAAACTGGAAAACCACAAACCATTTTCCAGCAAAGCCAGGCAAAAAATAGAAGAGATGGTAGAAAAAGATTTCCTGGAAGGGGTGATAAAAACTTGAAGCACTACAAGTGGTTCCGTTTAACTATATGTAAATGTAATTATTTAAAACAAACATTGCTCTGAGTTGTATAGTTTCTTTTTTTGTATGTAACAAAACATTTCAGGTTGTATTTAATTTAAATTTGTAAATACAAGCAAATGTCTGAATGTGGCCTGAATCAAGTTTAAATATTGTTGGCTCATATTGATTATGGTGCCTCAGAGAGATCTATATATACATCTATAGTCCATTGTTTGTTTTACTGTCCTGAATTGTCTTAAACCTGCAAAATACACACTGCACATTTTTTGCTACTGGTTTCAGGCTTTAATTTAGATTTGTTGGTATCTTCTTTCGGTTCTTGACCACATTCTAGTATCCGAATGGCGTCACTTCTCTGTGGGAGGCGTGGTCACGTATGACCGTTTTCTCCCACACACCTTCACTAAGCGGAGTACAGCGTAACTGGAGCCCAGGCCCTGCATCCTCCCAAATGTAGCACGAGCACCTCCATCTCCGTGCGGAGTAGAGACGCAGTCTCCATCTCACACCTCGGAACTTCTGATGATGTTCCTCAAAGAGGTAAGTCATTTAAGAATCATCCTAAATTTTGCTGTGGAAGAACTGGTTGTGTTAAGTCTCCTCCACCCTCCCCATTCATATGAACAGTGGGGAATCCTGCAAAATAGCGAGCGTGGTTATGTAATGGCAATGGAAAAGGCATTCCCAGGAGCTGATAATAAGGTTTAATTTTCCAGCAGCCCTCATGAATTTTCTCTGCATGTATTAGAAAGTTAACGACTGAAACACACAGCGAAGCCCAGATACTTTACATTAGTGAGACTGAAATTGGGTAATTTTTAAAAACGAAATTTAACAAGTATAAGGCTTACCTACTTCTAAACAATTACTATGGTAGTGTTTAAGAAAATCCATTCTAGAAGCAATACAATAAGATGCATTGTAAACATTTTGATTACAAATGTCTCTGAATCTGTCACAGTAATGGCAGTACTATTTTGTAAAAACTTTTTAAAAATCCGGTTTCTCATGATCATAAAAACTGTCTTCAGAGACCTAGTTGGGGTGCTTCTCCAACTCCTCCAGCCAGCTGAAATACTGCCAGGCTCACTGCATGTGCGAGGCTATCCGCATTTTCCTGCAGATTACATGAAAGGAGATTAGATGGGCACTAGCATCTATCAGGTAACTTGCAACTCTGAGGGAAGGGGAAGGAAGTTCTTGATTTTGTTTCACTAACATATTCAAATGAAATTTTTTTTTCAGTAACAAATTCCAAGACTCTTAGAAGATTTTGAGTTTTCCACTTATTTAAGGCAGGTGAGTCCTTAACTGATTTTATAGTCTAATTTGGTCATCATTCTGAAACTCAGTAATTCATCTAAACCTACTCCTTAGAAGCAAGGCCACAACTGGCCTAAAAGTAAGTAACTGTTAAGATCCCAGATGGCCTAGGCTTCTGCCAAAAAGCTGCCAGCTCCCTTATAAAATGCCTCCGTCTGAGGGCCTGCTCAACCCACTCTATATTGCCTCTGCTATGCAAACACTGTTATCAAGGGTTTAAGATGACGGTGTATGAAGAGGGCAAATTTTAAAATTCCACATCATGAGGTCTTTACCCTTATCTGGAGAATACCAGAAGGCAATGCTGTTTCAAGGTAATTATTTTAGAAAACAAAAGTCCAGAGACAAAGGGGTGCCTCAGTGGCTCATCAGTTGAGCGTCTGACTCTTGGTTTTGGTTCAGGTCACGCTCTCAGGGTTGTGAGATGGAGCCCCACACCCAGCTCCATGCGGATGCTTGTCTCACCCTCAGCTCCTCCCCCCAACTTGTGCACTCGCTTTCTCAAATAAAAAAACGTCCAAAGAGGAATTTTAATCAGCATATCTGATGGTACCAGTTAATTTGAACACGGACCTCAAAGCTGGTTGTTTCATAAAGCAGCACAATTATGTTTTTAAAAGAGGGGAAGAAAGGATAATCCACTTCAGGCAACATAAAGCAAACCAAGTCTCTGTTACTCATGCCATAGTGAGAAATAGGGCATTTTCAGGAAGTCTGGAATAAATCAAAAGTATTTGGGAAAATAAACTAAGTGGGTCTAATTTTGCTCAACTACTGATGAAAATAATTTTGTATTAATAATATGAACCTAAAAATCTGCATAAATAAATCTCAGACATTAAACCCTTAATTATCATGGTGATACTGTTAACACTATTAAAGTAGTTTTTTCTCCCACCTACCACACCCACTACCCATGTTGTCAGACTCTCACGGCACATTTTTTCAACAGAACTGTCCTAGCTTACCTGCGAGTCCGCTTCTGCATATACTCGGACTATATCTTCTGTACCAGAAGGCCGGACAAAAGCTCGGGAAAGCTTGTACTTCTTCACCAGGTCATTGATGGCCTCCTGTAGCCCCGGAGGTGTAACCACTTGTCTTTCAGCATCAGTGGTGCTAATAACTTGCCTGTCTGCAACCTATGCACAAACATGTCCTATTTATCACTGTATCACACTTCCTTGCAGAAGCCTGACCTCTTCAACACAATTCCAACCAAAAGACTGTGGCCATTTCACTTTAATAGTAACAGATCTACATTTCAGCTTATTGTACCCCCAGGTGCAAAACTGACAAATAGTTAGGTACCAGAATTAGCATAGAATGTAACTGCATTGAAATTTTATGGGGCCCCTGGGTGGCTCAGTGGATTGAGCATCTGACTCTTGGTCTCAGCTCAGGTTGTGATCTCAAGGTCATGAGATCAAGTTCTGCATGAAGCTCTGCGTGGAGTCAGCTTGAGAGTCTCTCCTCCCTCTCCTCTGCCTTTCTACCTGCTCACAAGTTCGCACATTAAAATCTTTTATAAAAAATTTTACAATTTTTTATTTCTGACAAAATTAGTTATTAGTATCAGTTGTACAGCTTTTCTTCTATCTCTACAGTTAGCACTAAAATAATGGCCAGTAAGTACTGTAGGACTTAAGCCACTAAATAAATAACCATAAGTATTTTTATAAAGTGGAAAGTAGCAACCTGTTATGTAAGAGGATCATAATAAAAATCATCTAAATATGCCAAAAACTAATCTGAACAATCAGTAGCCATTTGTGTGAACTTGGGCTTTTACTACCTCTTTCTTTCACAAAGACTACCTTTGTCTTTCACAAATGCTGTTGGTGGATATAGACACTGGTGTAAATCTGTACAGACATTTATATGAAATGCCTTTAAAAAAAAAAAAAATTCTCTCCCTAGCCCACAGATCCTACTTTGCAACATCTAGCCCCAGGAAAGTACATAGGAACCAAGAATCATGCCAAGGAAATATTTTCATTTGAAATGATAGGTATCAGGATTGCTTCAGAATAACAAGGGGGAGATGGAGAATGGTAAAGGACAACAGTTGAAATCTGTTGAAGCTGAGCCCATGAGGGTTTCATTATCTTGTTCTCCCCATTTACATGTTTTAAGCTTTCTCCATTTACATGTTTTAAGCTTTCCATAATAAAATCTTCATTATAAATAATAATATGTATCACTTTTTCTTTAAAGTTTGTAAAGTGAATACGTCTCAAACAACTGAAGATTTGAGAAAATAACATGATATAAGGCATTTTCTATGCAATATAAGGCATTTTCTATGCAATATATGTACACAATGAAATGTGAAACAAAGGAAATATTTTTATATAGAACTTGGAGATAATACATTTTAGTTAATGTTCAGAAAAGAAGTAATTTTAAAATCTCGCTCCCACCTTAACTTTGAGCTGTCTGTTTGGGAGATCTGTATAAAGAGCATCCCACTGCTGTACAGTCAAGCCCTTCAGGATCAAGACTGCCTCAATCACCAGCATGTCAGAAACAGCATCACCAGCGGTCTACAAGACATAATGGAAGAAAGTACTTTAACACTAGCAAAGCTTAGATATGAATGCTCTTAGATAACCAATCACAGTATCCTGTGCTTCCTTCCTGCCCCCACACAGGATTATTAAACTGGACTGGATGGAGAAATGAAAAGGGAATGGAAGGCCTGGAAGGCCATAATGAGTTACACCAAAGAACACCGAAACTAGCTCTTGAGAAACTTTCCTCTCACCTTCCTCATTGTAAATTAGACTGGATAACTCTTAAGGTTCCAGTATTAACATTCTATGACTCAAATTTTCCTTTATAACTAGATCTCTTGAGATACCGTACCATGACAACAGAAGGCATCATGGGGGTAAAGTGGTGTAAGACACACCTGAAGATGGATCCATACTCTTCACTTAGTAGCTCTGAGCCCTTGGTTTCTTCATTTATGAAGTGGGAATTATAATAACCCACCTCCCTCTGTTATTGCAAGGATAAGACAATGAGGTATGTCAAGTGCCTTGTATGTGCAAGATAAATATTAGTTCCATCACTTTTCCTCGTCCCACTCTTCTTCCACTGCCATACTGTAGACTCTAATCTCAACGATGCAACGCATATACAGAGAGACTAGAGAGCTGACTCTTGACTCTAGGTGGAAGTAACTCCTTATAATTTTCATCATAAAACACAGGAGGAGGGAAGCACATCAATGTTCTATCACATTTCAGTGTAAATCTCAACTATATATAGCACTGTGGCAAGGAAGCTCCAGAACTTTGCTACTTTAATTATTTTCAGGTGCACCTAGGTGTCTCAGTCAGTTAAGCATCTGACTTCCCCTGACGTCATGATATCAGGATCCTGGGATTAGGCTCCCTGCTCCCTGGGAGTCTGTCTCTCCCTCTGCCCTTTCCCCCCATCGATCTCACTCTAACAAAATCTTTTAAAAAAATTTATACAGCATACTATTCTGTCTTCTGAATAACCTAAAAATAACCAGGAACCTGCCACCCCCCCTTCCCAGCTCTGACCTGGTTAATCAAGTCGATAACATTTTCAAGCATCTTAGCAGCTTTCCTTTTCTTATCTTCTAATTCTCTTGCTAGTTGTTTTATCTTTGTTTCAGCAGCTTTACTAAACAGTACCTGTAATAAAAGCATAAAACACAAAATCACAAAACACTATCCATGCCCCAGGCATCCTAGCCAAACCACTGTAAAAACTCTCAATGAAACTGAACAAACTGAGGGGGAAAATAATGGTAGCCTTAGAATGAATGAAATTAAAAAGATCAAATCAGAACCCAAAAAGATACTACTGGGGAGGGAGGGGATTCATTTATAAATTACAAAACTGGTTATCAAAATTTAAAGAGCTGATTACAAAGAAAATACGCCTGGCAGAGGCAATGTACATAATGAGTTCATTGTGTTTGCCCCTCAGCCAGCTGCAGCCATCCTGTGCAACCAGATTTTTAAGCCTATCTGTATCCATTTTACTTGGAAGAATATGTGATTCAACATAAGTAGTGCAGTTTTCTTGTCCTAAAAATTTTAAGGACATAAGCTAAGTAAAAGTAGAGGGTCATCGTATTTATCATATTATGGCAAATAGTACCAAGGATATTATATCCATCATGCTCCTCAAGATTCCTGTCATTTTAAAATTCTTTGGCCATGATTTTAGTGCCTCCCAAGGCTCAACACTACAGTCAGCACTTGATGGAAATAAATGTTTGTTGGTAAACTAAAATACACTCTGGCCAGTTTTTGCCGGAACACAGCCATACCCACTCATTCACTTTACACCAGCAACAGAGACCTTATGGCCCAAAAAGACTAGAATATTTACTATCTGCCCTTTAAAATCATTTATCAATCTCTGCATTAATTAGATCACTGAAGTTATATTTTAACTGCATTTCCTAAGAACTTGTTATTTTTCTTATGTTCAAGGACCCAGAAGCCAGCTCGGAATTAAGGAGGAGAATAATCTGACCCAGATAACATATTTTCTGTTGGCCACCTCCAATCCATTTATGAAATGAGCTGAGGTATAAAAATGTTTAAAAAAAATCAACTTTATGAATATACTAAAAGCCACATAATAAACTTCAAAATGGTGAATTTTAAGATACGTGAACTGTATCTCAAACTTTTTTAAACATTCTACCTACAAAATGCACCCTAAAAATTAGCTTATTGCTAATTACATTCATTTCTAGTTGTTCATAACTTAATTCCCAAGCGTTCCAACACTTCAGGTCACCACAGCTACTGAATTTTCCTTTTACCACCTATGGCCAGTTCAAAGAAAAGATTTTAAACAATATGTAGATGATCTGCTTATTAAAAAAAGAACGGCATGGTTTTTTGTTTGTTTGTTTTTGTTTTTTTTGTTTTTTTTTTTTTTAAAGATTTTATTTATTTATTTGATAGACAGAGATCACAAGTAGGCAGAGAGGCAGGCAGAGAGAGAGGGGAGGAAGCAGGCTCCCCGTGGAACAGAGAGCCCGATGCGGGGCTCGATCCCAGGACCCTGGGATCACGACCCGAGCCGAAGGCAGAGGCTTTAACCCACTGAGCCACCCGGGTGCCCCAAGAACGGCATGTTTTTTAAGAAACAATCATCTCTTCATACTCAAAGAAAATTATCAATCTAAAAACCATTCTCACAACACATAGGAATATAGTAAGTTAACCAAATAATCTTACTCTACCATCACACCAATCATTTCAACAAAGGGGGATATAGCCTCTTACCATCCAGATACAGAATCCCCATCGTTAAAAAAGTCCAGCTAAAGCTGGTTGTAGCTGATTAGGAGGACTTACCGTCCCATGCCCATTTGCTTCGAAATAAACTCCAATGTCAAACTCTTGAGCCTTGTGGTGTAAATGTTTTACACCAGTTTTAGTACAATAGACAGGTACCTATGACAGATATTTAAAAAGAAAGATAACAGCAGTTATTCAACGGCAAATGTTTATTACGTACCTACTCTCTCCCAAGGATAGAACAGGGAACAAACCTCCTGGAGCTTGCTACTGAGGCAGACAATTAAGCAATTAAAATACAAAGTGGTGTTAGTATGGAGGAGAGAAGGCACTGTAGAAGCCCACAGCCAAGGAAAAAGCAAGAGAGAGCCCCCAGATAACATAATGAAAGATTATAATTGGGGAGTGACATGATCTAACTGTAGAAAGCTCAGCTACAGGAGAATGGCTTATAAGCAGTAGGGGTCTGCAAGCTTTTACTACAAAGGGCCAGATGATAAGTATTTTAGGCTTTACAGACCATATGATCTGGGTCACAATGGCTCACTTCTGCCACTAGTATAAGAGCAACCACAGACAATACAGAAACAAATGAGCATCGCTATATTCCAATAAAACTATATAAACACGTGGCAGACTGGATTTAGTCCACAGGCCCGTGTTTGCTATCCCCTGGCTTAGAAGGTTCAAAGAGATTGATTAGGAGGTTTCTAGGACTAATCCCATTAAATTATGGTGGTCAGACTAGCAACACTGTGCAGCCCAAGTCTTGGATGGATCTGAAAGAGAAGAGTGGTTAAGACGGACAGTGGCACAACTGCAGAGATCAAGATCAAGTGAGATCAGCATTTGACTGGATTTAAAAGACCTCAGGAGGGGCGCCTGGGTGGCTCAGTGGGTTAAGCCTCAGCCTTTGGCTCGGGTTGTGATCCCAGGGTCCTGGGATCGAGCCCCGCATCAGGCTCTCTGCTGGGCAGGGAGTCTGCTTCCCCCCCTCTCTCTGCCTGCCTCTTTGCCTACTTGTGATCTCTGTCTGTTAAATAAATAAATAAATAAAATCTTAAAAAAAAAAAAAAAAGACCTCAGGAAAGGCTAGAGCTCAAATTACTTCATCCATCCATAGGAGAATGGGCTGATGATTAACAGTTTCTACTGTGTTCAGTTTCTTAAACAGGGTAGCTTACCTATAAAATTTTTTTACGACAGAATGTAAGAAATTACTAAAACATGTAACCCAAGTACTGGGAATAATCCTTGTGACGAGCAGACAACTGGGCCAGTTGGAGGGCCAAATGTGTTTACTAGAACCTTAAATTGGGTCACAAACTCACAGCCTCCAGATGTGTCTTATTTTGTGTGCCCATTTCTTTGGAATTTTGCATCAGTTGCCAAGACTTAAAAAGTAAGAGGTTCACATAAAAATTCAGATTTTCAGCTTGTCTTCGAAGAATCTGACTAAAGGCAACAACAGCAGGCCTGGTGGGCACTGTTCCTAGTCCTTTTCTCCCTGCTGCACTTCTTCACCTCACCTATCCAGATTCTACAAGAATCTGACCTTGCCAGTCTTGCTTAAAAAAGAATGAAAAGGCAACAAAAACTAGTAAAATGCAGAAATTTGAAAAGGAATACATAAAAGTTGGAAAATACACTAACTAGTGAGAAACATCTAATTGTGGCCATGGACCCTCTCACTCACTCATGGAGCAGGGAGTGTGGCTGTTAGGGCAAAAAAATAGGTACAAAACTACTAATAGATTGTATCCTCAGACCAAACTTTCCCTGTGAGCCTGAAGAGGTCCTGTACCCGGGCTTGTCTTCCTCAGCAAGAATGTCCTACCCTCAATAACTGATCAAAGTCCTCACACTGTACCATCCCCGGGGTAACATCTAATTACCCAGCCTGCCTTCAGGAGTTAAGGTAGATTTAGCCAGAATCCTCCCTGACCCCTGATGACTGCTCAGTAACTTTCCATCTACCAGCACCCTCCCCTCTTGTTCCCTGGCTACAAAATCTCCACCTTTCCTTGTTGTATTAGAACTTGAACCCAGTCCGCCTCCCCCACTGTGAAACCCCAAAGCAATAGTCCCTATGCCTACTGAATAGGCTCACTCCACAGGGCCACTTGTCACACGGTTTTTCGTAAATGTGCCTGATAACTGTGCTGGCAATCAGTGTTTAGTCCTTACCAAAAGAATAATAAAGGCTCTCATATCTCTACAAGAAGTAGTTAAGTGGCTGGCTCCTCGCTCTAACAAATGGAAACTCTCAAGGGCCTGGGAGACAGGGGTGCTATCTTCCCTGAAGTTCACATTTCAACGAGGGGACTCCAGACCCTTATGGGAAACATGCCTGAGCTATGAAACTTGCTTAGCCTTTAAAAAGATTTACAGTCATTATAAAGGAGGCAGAGAAAGAATTTACAAGTTTTCTAAAAGAAATGCTCTAAAAGGGAGGCAGGAGAATCTCTCTTTTCACATCAGGGACCATTTTTCTCCTATTTTTGACTTCTACTTACCCTTAAATGGACAACAGCTCAGTTTCATGTATTATATTCATGTATAACAATCTATTCACCTACATGAGGGCATTGTTTTCCTCACAGAAATATCTTAGATTAAGAAGCTACCAGAAAATGGAAATGGTTCAATACCTTCATAACTTCTTCAAGATAGCGTGTTGAACTTCCATTTGCATACGCAGTTTGTACAACACCAATATTCAAACTTTCTCCAATCTAGATAAAAACAATGATAATTGCCTGGCCATCAAAGGTAAAGACACTAACTACAAAAGCAAACATATAATGAGAGTTCTAAAGGATGACAAAATCATCACCCAGTTTCAGCTGTGTCTTAGTTTATGCAATAAAATGCCTAAAATGAAAATTTACATGAATGCCAGAAAAAAAAGCTAAAATACTTTTAGCTGAGCATTATTTAAATTCCGTTAAGAATCCTTTCTAAAGAAGCTTGTGATTTCTCGCTCTCGTTTTTTAAATAAAAATCTGTACTGTATTCTTAAAGTATACCTTTTCCCATATTATAATAATTACTTCTCATTACATTCTATACATAAAGCTGGCCTAAGATTTCCAAAAGAGCGAAACAGAATAAACCTGTCTCACATTATTAAGCATATTATAACATATTATAACAAGCTCTCAGAGGATGAGATTTTCTGTTTAAACTTGAGGCTTTGGGAGTGATGCTGGAACTCTCATTGAAGTCAGTTATGAGGAAACCAATGAAGCTTCAAATCACAACCGCCAGTATAAAGAAGAAGAGTACTACCTTCAAGTTCCAAATGCCCCATGCTGAAGTGACTAAAATTACCGGATCTTCTTGTATTTTCTGGCCACAAAGGTAAGGAACTCCTTAAGAATAGTGCCTCTGAGACATTCAAATGCCTGTTAGTCACCAATTAGTCTTGTTTTAAAGGGCAGTCAGTCACCCCACCATACCTCCAACAGGAGCTCTTTAAGGAAACTGCTAATTAGTGTTGCTATCTTGTCTCCATCTATGAGATGAAAGTGACCATCTACATCAAGGTAGTAATAAACAATTCTGTCTGCATCTCCATCAAAGGAACAGCATCTTTCATTAGACTTCATTTCCATTCCTAGCACACAGAATTTTAAAATGCATTTCAGTCACAGAAATGGGAATAAACCTCCATATAAAAAGTTTTTGTCTTACATTAGTTACAAGGGAAAAATATTTCACTAAAGTATGATCATGACTAGCCTTATCGTACTTAAAATTATCCTTCCAAATAAAAGCCAATGTCTTAATCTTTAATCTTGAAATAGTATAAAGGTTTATTATTTGTTTTTATAGGGTAAATTCACAGCTAACTGGCAAAGAATTCTATGCTGAAACTTGATGTAATATTAGAATAAAATTCTGTTTTATAAGCCAGTAGGTTTGGCAAGACAGGTTCCCATATAGTTTTTTGAAACTACAGGTATTTGTGAAAGCAACTAACCTAGTATTATGATGTCCTTTACATATAAAAAATAATCAGCAATAGATGATGTGCTTTATTTCTACTAGAAGTGGTTTTTTTTAATTAACATATAATATCTTATTAGCCCCAAGGGTACAAGTCTGTGAATCACCAGGTTTATACACTTTACAGCACTCACTATAGCACATACCTTCCCTAATGTCCATAACCCCACCACCCTCTCCCTACCACCACCCCCCCCCACCAGCAACCCTCAGTTTCTCTTATGGGATTAAGCGTCTCTTATGGTTTGTCTCCCTCCCAATCCCATTAATAGAAGCGGTTTTTATTTAATTCCAACACAAGTGGTTTTTATTTGTTCACACCATCAGTAACAAGAAACACTGGTAACTAAGAGCAAAGAATTACAACCTGCGAGAGAAATATGGCTTGTGTAATTTACATAAAGTTATCAAAATCTCAGCAACTGTCATGTCAAACTTACTAGAAAATTTTGCTGTTCCTTAGTCATGACAGCAGCAGGTGGACAAATCCAACAAGACAATTCCGTGAGGAATACAAATATAAGGCTGCCTATAGGGCATAATGCAGGCTTCAGGAAAAGTGAGTGGGGCCTATGGTTTTGTTCATACTATAGCTTTGTAATGTGGGGCCACCAAGTGCAACAGTCAAGAAAGAACTCTTGAGACATTTTACAGTACAAAAAGGTGCTTTTATTAGAGCAGGGACAGGACCCATGACCAGAAAGAGCTGCACTGTGATTGTGAGGCATGACTGATTATATACTTTAAGTTTGCACCGAGGCAGTATGGGGGGGCGAGGGAAGATGATCAGAGATAAGTTTCTAAAGAATTTCTGCATGCTGAAAGTGAGGTTTACAGGACCTTGGCGATCTGGTTATTGTCAAGATAAGGTTGCTTTTAGTCTATTAGTAAACATCAACATGAAGGCAGCCTTGAGTTTCTTGAGGTATGTCACACTCTGCATGTCTCAGGTATTAATGGGCTACAAGTTGTAAAGAGATTTAATTTTAGCTACATTTTTCTTGCCTTTGTTTATAATTTCAATATTATAAAATCACATAATTTCTAAATGGCAACAATTAAACACACACAGCAGACCAAACAAAACACATCTGCAAGCCAAGCACGACCCACCCATTAACAGTTTAGTATCTGTAATGCAGTTAAACAAAGAACACCTCTTAGTACAACTAAAGTCTACAGAACAGTTTTCCTCCTAATATACCAACTGTAGAAAATAGTGATTTTGCAGATAATTCTAATTAAGCAGAGTTGCATTCCCTTTCCACAGTGTTCTAATTCAGATAAGGTGAAAAATGCCACTTACTACTGCTGGCCTTTAGATCAGTAGTTCTCAAAGTGGGGTCCCAGACCAGCACCATTAAGGAATGTTAGGCACTTGATAGAAATGCAAGTTCTTATCGTACCTAAATCCTACCTCAGACCTACAGAATCTGACACTCTGGAGCAGAGCCCAAGAATCTGCGCTAATAAGCCCTCCAGGTGATTCTCATGCACGCTACCATCTTGAGAATCATGGCTCCAAAACACCAATTTCTGATTTTGCTTCCCCACCACCTCCAGAGATTTCCTACACACGGTAGGAGCCGTGTACTTATGGGCAGGGAGCAGACCATGTTCTGAATGGCACTGCCAAGTAAGGAGATTCCCAGATGTCTCAAGCAGCAGCCAGGACTAGCTGCATGACTCCACTCACTCGGCCACCTCCATCTGGAAATCAGATTGGTTTCAAAGAGCTCTAAAAGCAAATTTTCTACATACCCTGTGGAGGTTTCTGATGACTTTTCACAAAGTCAGCCCCACATAAATGGTTGAGTTTCCCTCTGGTCCCATCATTAAACAGCTGAACTGACAGCCCCTGGGTGATGTAGTGTTCCATTTCTCTCAGCTTCAGGGCCCCTATGCCATTTGCACAGTCAACTTTAAGTGATCTATTTTCATCTCCACTGCAAGAAGCCTTAAAAGGAAAAGACACACAGAAGAAAAATCTCAAGTTATAAAAGAGTGAAACATAAAGCACATATAGTTATATGTAAACATCTTCCACTGTTTCAGTTACCTTAACTATTTTAACCTGGGAAACAAAGGGTACACACATTCAGGTGAAAATTGTAGAAAACTAAAAATTTAAAAACTGTTTTTTGGGTGCTGACACTAGAACAGTTTCACTGACTGAATAACTTATGGAAATGGAGCTTTGTCAAAATTTAGACTCAGTTAAGCAGGGTCCCTTTAAAATACTCCTGCAGCCTGTATTACATGACAGGCATTCAAATATGGGAAAGAGTGTACAGACAGAAGAGCAGGATAACGCCGGTCATTCTCTTCACAGTGCATAATACCGCTGGGCATGTCCGGGTTTTTCCTTGTCCGTCTCCTCTCTGGCCCATCCTCACTTCAGAATATCAACTCTATGAGCACAAGGGCTCTGTTTTGGTTAACAACATGCACTCAATATTTGCTGGTCAAATTAATTACAACCCCCAAATCTCAACCAGGTTTAAGAAGCTAATCGACCCAGAGGAAAATCTTTCTCAGCAGTGAACACCTCAGATGTCACAGTGCCAACAGCACCTAATATTAAACCTACAAGAAAATGCATCTGAGTATTTATGAAACCACAAGAACCCCATGTTTTCTCTCCAATGATCTCAGAATGTACTATATGCCTTGCCAAGTAAATGCCAACAGACATTCAGCAGCATACAAGGGTCAAACCTTGTGGGGCCCTAGAAAGATAAAGAAAATACACCATATTTTTGCAAAAAGAAGAAACAGTGACAAACTAAGTTAAATTATTCAACAGATGTTATTTGAAGCATTTGCTTAAACGCTAAACCACATTCAAGAGATTTTCACCTGCTTGGTAAGCTCCATAAAAGCCTTAGAGAGTTTCTCATAGTAACCTTCTATGGTTGCCTTTCCATACTGGCCACCAGTATTTCGACAGTACACCATGTAGTGCAGCTGGGGTGTTGTTAACAAGCCATAATCTGTCAGAGGAATACAAAAAGCAATTTGTCACATTTCTTAATAAACAAAACAAAAAAGTTTAAATGGATTCATACCATATGAATTTGAGAGTGACCCATCTTTAAAAAAAGACATCTCAGAAAACTAAAATGCTAATTTCCAAACTATTCAGAAATATGCATAAATATCCACTGAAATCATTACAACTAACTTACGTTATGATGTTGTGATTTATAGTAAGAAATAGAGAATTGGTCTTTGTCTCCATTGCTGGAAGGGCTTCTAAACCCTTAGAATTTCTAAGTGATGGCAGCAAGGAATTAACTGTCTTTTGTTATGCTAATGAGACGACAAGGAAGGCTCCCAGAGCCCCCTAAGATGGGGCTGGTTGCTGGGGAAACCAACCAAGTGATTAGAGTTGGAACTTTCAATCTCTCCCTTATTTCTGGGTTCCTTGCCACTCCAGGGAGAGAAAAGAAGGGTTAGAGACTGCGTTCAAATAGCAACGGCCAATCACTTATTGGTCATGCCTATGTAATAAAGCCTCCATAAAAAAAAAAACAAAAGGCTGGGGTTTGGCTTGGTAAATGTGCACAGACTGGGGAAAGTGGTTGCCCAGACAGCAAGGAAGCTCCATGCCCCTTCCCGCATACCTTGCCCTTTGCAGCTCTTCCAACTGGCTGCTCCTGAGTGCTATCCTTTATAATACACTGGTAATCTAGTAAGTAAAATGTTTCTCTGAGTTCTGCGAGCACTTTAGCAAATTAATCAAACCAAGGAGGAGGGTGGTGTCAGAAGCCCAGGTGACTGAATTCTGAAATGGGGGGAGGGGAGGAGACTTGTGGCACTGAGCCCTTTACATATGGGATCTAAACCTACCGGCTAGGTAGATAATGTCAGAGAATTAACTTAATTGGTAGTTAGAAGAACACACACATTGGACATATACTCAAGTCCAGATGAAATATGAACTACTACTGATGACTAAAAAAATAATCATTTAGGGGTGCCTGGGTGGCTCAGTAGTTAAGCGTCTGCCTTCGGCTCAGGTCATGATCCCAGGCTCCTGGGATCGAGCCCACATCGGGCTCGGCTCTATGGGAAGCCTGCTTCTCCCTCTCCCATTCCCCCTGCTTGTGTGCTCTCTCTCTGGGTCTCTGTCAAATAAACAAATAAAATCTTAAAAAAAAAA
The DNA here is from genome assembly GCF_010015895.1 of Lontra canadensis. Lineage (NCBI taxonomy): Eukaryota > Metazoa > Chordata > Mammalia > Carnivora > Mustelidae > Lontra > Lontra canadensis. Next base: position 2,375,840 of record NW_022631008.1, read on the forward strand.
ATCATTTAATATGGGCAGGTAACATAAAAATAGAGCAATATAAGAAAATAATAACTGAGTTCTATTTCCAATAACAACTGCGTAATTCAGATGAACCCTCCTCCTGAAAACCACCAAAACCACTAGATAAAAGAAGTATCTCTTTTTTAAAAAGCACTGCTGAGCCATTAAGTTATAGAGGACTAAGGCCAAAATGTCTGTGAAGAGAGGAACTCCAAAATTTGAGCGCTGGGAACCCAGTTTTGCCGTGAAACCGTAAATTCACCTACTGCTTTTGGTACAAAAAATCTGTGCTGACCCAAGATGGGAAGGAAACCCAGTTAGAAGTCCAGCCCCTCATGAAGCTGAAACCTCAAAGAACTATTCTGCAGTGCAAGGCTGAGTCAGAACGGAATTAGCTCCAAGTGCCCACTCCTAGGAGATTTGTCTTGACACCAAGAAGACCAGGAGATAATCCATCCCTGAAGGGCTGTCACCAGATAGGCCTCCCCCGATTTCTAGCCTAAATCACATAACCACAGGGGTCCAGGAGAACTCCATCATCAAAACAACTTGTCATCTACCAGTCAGGTAGCACCCCCAGCCACCCAAGCAAAAGCAATAACCAAACTTTGCCACAGAAAGAGGCCTTCACCATAAACCTCAAAAATGTTCCACAAATAATTTCCTAATATAAACAAGCAGCTTATAGACAAAAATAGCAAACCACACAAGAAAAGCACCAAAAGCAAAAGCAAGAAACAGGAGAAATAGCAGAGATGAACCAATATTTAAAAAATATTCAGTAACTAAACCCATCAGAGGTCTTCAAAGTCAAGCACAAGAGTTTGGACTATAGACAAAAAGTCAAGCTACTAAGCCCTGCAGGTATACAACAGAAATGGTATTTATTAAAGGCAGTTATGGCTCTGATACAAGGATCGCATGAGAGGAGGAGGAGGAGGAGCTCAAAAGAGTAGATCAGCACTTAACATAGTTTAGTGGAGGTGTGTAAGGAGAGGAAAACAATATTCCAAAAGACTTACTCAAGGCCAGAACGAAAGGATTTTATGACCAACATCAACATTAGCGAATAAACATTTACTCAATAAATTTTTACTCAAAGAGAAAATGACTATTATGGAGTTAACTCACCTGTTCCACCGATCAACCCAGAAACCAAGAAGCCATTCTTCACAGCTCTAGCCTCATCAAGTATCACAAAATCTTTTCAAGTCACTACTAATTTCAAACTTTTCCATTCTCTTGCTATCATCACTTTTTTTTTTCCTGTCATCACTCTTAAATGAACTGTTGTACAGTCTCTTTTCCTTAGAACCTTCCTATCTCTCTACACAAAAGTCAGAGTGAAAAGCCAGAGTGACTGACTTAAAATGGAAATGTGATCATATTCCCATGCATAAAACCCTTCCAGGGAGTTCCTGTGCATTTGAATTAAAACCCAAATCTTCACCACAACCCACAAGGCTTCGGATGTTATGACCCATGTTATGATCCCTAACCTTATCTACTAGCTTCCCCCATCCTCCTTTTGCTGTGGCTACATTGACCTTTCATTTCCTCAAGTACACTAAGCTGAAGGGAGAAATGATGGAGAGGTTAAAAATAAAAAATTTACTCTCAAATTTTTATAGACTAAAACATTAGAAAAGTGATGGTATAAACAGTTTTAGGCCAAATGAAGCTGGGGTAAGGGCAGATCACCTAAGTGGAGACCTCACTCAACCAGTGCTTTACAAATTGCAGACCTGAATCCCTGAGGGGTCATGGAATCCACTTTGTGAGACCCAACCAGCAGTTTTGCGTTTTTTGTTTTTTGTTTTTTTAAATAACACAGATGAATGCATGTCATGCAGTGTCAGTATTACTTTTTGATACTTTTGTGTCAGTTATACATACAAGTACACATACACACATCATGATACAAAATGTGTTTCTTACTGTAAGTTGTGAGTGGCCTGAAATAAACTCCCTGGAGGGTTGTACATAGCAGGCAGTCAAAAATGTTTGATAAGCTAATAAATGAAAAGTTAAACTATACATAGGTGGAGCTTTGACTGTAAAGATGATCATTCAGAAATCAAGCAGAATGGAGAGAGAAATAAGGAACATCCATATGGAGAGGGTGAGCCCACATAGAAGACTGAGAAGGAATAGTGGCCAAGGAAGTAAAAGCTTCAAGAAAGAAAGGAAGAGGTCACAGTGTGGAGAGCTATAAGACAGCAACTGGAAAACTTCAAAATATAAATTCTGAAAGTTATTTTTTAGGTCACAGATCCCTTGAGTATCTGACAAAAGCAACGACTCTTCTCCCTAGGAAAATACATGCACCAGTAACACTCCACACACTGTATCAAGAGGTCAGCCAGGTCCCTGCAGCTTAACCACACATTTCCCAGGAAGCCCAGGCCCCAGGCTAAGAATCCCCACTTTATAAAAACCACTGGATTTGGCAGTTAGAATTCAGATGAGTGTTGAGAGAGATACTTCGCTGAAGGGACAAGGATGGAGACTGCCTGCAGTGGGCTAAGTAATGACTGGAAAAGCAGAGAAGTAAGCCAAGAGAGCTCTTGGAAGAGGCCAAATTAACTTTGAAAAGAAGAGCACAGGGCAAGTGGAAAGGAGGTTAAAAAGGTCTTTAAATGAGAAACTAGGGAGATAATAGGGAAATCCACCTCCAAGCAAAATCGAGTCACTGCGTTTACAAGGGGCATGACTGGTGAGAGAAGAGAATTCTAGTCTCCATTTTCTGTCATGTAATTCTTCATTGGATAAAATAAAACTACCTGCCAAAACTTAAAATCAGATTATGTAAGTAGGCCAAAGATATTTTCCACCATCTGACAGGTAAATCAGATGTGATCAGCTATTTGGGACTACATGATATTGACAAAAGCTCCCCAGAATGAACATCTTCAAGTAACTTGAAAGGTTTTTATATCAGGAATTTGGCCTTACTAAAGTAAGGTAAGATCAGTATTTCTTACATATAATCTCTTACAGCTAAAACAAAATATGCACATCCAGAAAATTTTTTTAACTTTTTTTAAACTTAAAAAGCTAGTATTTTATACCTAGAAGTTCATTTTTTTTTTAAATTTTTTTTTATTTGAGAGAAAGAGGGAGAGATTGAGTGCATGTGCAAATGAGGGGAAGGGCAAAGGAAGAGAATCTTTTTTTTTTTTTTTAAGATTTTATTTTTTTACTTGACAAAGAGAGATCACAAGTAGTCAGAGAGGCAGACAGAGAGAGGGAGGAAGCAGGCTCCCCGCTGAGCAGAGAGCCCAATGTGGGGCTCAATCCCAGGACCATGAGATCATGACCTAAGCCAAAGGCAATGGCCTAACCCACTGAGCCACCCAGGCGCCCCAGGAAGAGAATCTTTAAACAGACTCCTCAGCAAGTATGAAGCCCAATAAGGGGCTCCATCCCAGGAACCATGAGATCATAACCTGAGCCGAAGGCAATGGCCTAACCCACTGAGCCACCCAGGCGCCCCAGGAAGAGAATCTTTAAGCAGACTCCTCAGCAAGTATGGAGCCCAATAAGGGGCTCCATCCCAGGACCCATGAGATCATAACCTGAGCTGAAAACAACAGTCTGATGCTTAACTGACTGAGCCACCTAGGTGCCCCTGTACCTGGAAGTTCATTTTTTAAAAACTTCTTTTATCTATACTTTCAAACTTTTCTAAAATAAACGGTACTACTTTTACAACTTTCTTAAAAATTAAGTTTTTTTAAGGTTAATTTACAACTCGGGATAGCTACATACCATGGAATTGACCTTCTAAAACAGTCACACCATCTATTACAGACTGTGAAAGTTTCTCACTGCTGGGCCTAGAAAAGAAAAGGAAGAAAATAACACATCCCATCCTGAAACCAAGAGATGCTAATTCTGAAAGCAAATACAGAAATTATGTGCTACAAATATCAGGATAATAGGTTCACAGTATCTGAGCTGAAACCTGCAAAGTTTGAAAACCCTGCAAAGATAATACAGGTAGAGTATTAGCATTTTCCGGCAGCCTTTTACAATACATTTCTTGGAGTTTGGCTTTCAAATGAATTTAGAGAATAAATATAAAAATACATTAATTACACCACACCCAGAAACCTTTTCAAGTTTGACTGTAACATATACATTATCTAAAAACAGTAGCAATAAATACTGAATGCGAACACTTCATATAATGCAGTACTGGGTATTAAACCACCAACGATATAGAACTTATTTTTCATTTGAAAAAAATCAGAACAAATTATCTGCCTGAAAAGAAAGGAGATAATAAAGGAAAAGATAATAAATAAAAATAGAAAATAAAGGAGATAACTGCCTGTAGAAAATGATGTTCTAGATCATTTAAACTAGTTAATTGGTAAGAGGTAATTACATGTGGGATGGCTTTACCATGGGATAATAATTTGTTTCAGAACATAAGTCACTAGGCTACTTCTGATACATATAAATCCACAATTAATGGTATTTAGAAATCTCTCTGGTAACACATTAAGGATAAAATACCAGACATTATCCTAATGTCCTATCAATAAGACTATGACTAGAAATTTCCTTTAGAAAGATACTCTGGCTAAAATGAGATCTCACAGTAAATCTTGAAACAGAATCCTTCTGTTTCAACGTACACTTTTAATCCAACATTTTACAGTATCTTTTTGTAAAGGAAGACGAAAGCTGCCAAATATGGCAAGCAGTCCCCTCCTGTCCATGGTTTCGCTGGCCATGGTCTGTCACCCGAGGTCAACTGTAGTCCAGAAGCAGATGATCCACCTTCTGACATACCGTCAGGTCAACAGGAGCCTAACACTACATCACAATGCCTACATCACATCCTCTCTCACACACGCATTTTTATCATCCCACATAATCACAAGAAAGAGAAGGGGGAGTACAGTACAATAAGATATTTTGAAAGAGAGAGAGACTACACTCACAACTTTATTATAGTATGTTGTTACATTGCTTTTATTATTATTGTTGATCTCCTACTGTGCTTAACTTATAAATTAATCTTTATCATAGGGGCACTTGGGTGGCTCTGTTAAGCATCTGACTCTCAATTTTAGCTCAGGTTATGATCACAGGGTCATGAGATCAAGCCCCACCTAAGGCTCAGCACTGGGTGCACTGCCTGGGATTCTCTCTCCCCCCACCGGCTACTGCCCCAATTCGTGCGCTCTCTCTCTAAAATAAATAAAGAAGATCTTTAAAAAATTAATCTTTATCAAATTATGTATATATAGAGAAAAACATAGAGTTCAGTACTATCCATGGTTTCAGGCATACACTGGGGGTCTTGGAATGTATCCCCTGCAAATAAGAGTGGGGGGGACTACTATATGTAGAAATAACATATTGTTGTTGTTATTAAGATTTTATTTATTTGACTGAGAGAGACAGAGAGCAAGAGAGGGAACACAAGCAGGGGGAATGGGAGAGGAAGAAGCAGGCTTCAAACTGAGAGGGAAGCCCGATCCAGAACTCCATCCCAGGATCCTGGGATTATGACCTGAGCCACCCAGGCGCCCCCAGAGATAATATATTGTTTTCCGGTAAACTCCAGCATGGAAAAATGATATAAATATATGAACCAATAATAATGCAGATTATGAGATGAATCTATAAGTATTAAATTACAAGCAAGTGTTCTTCCTCTGTAGGAATAAGTAGTAAATCTCCAGAAGTAAAGGGGTGGGAGAAATATGTACTTCTCTCAGGTCAGGAAATAGGTATTTTCATACACTATCTTATGTAATCTTCACAAAAGCTCTGTGTTGGGATTTAACATCAACATTTTAGAGATGGGCCTATGGAAGCTCCAAACATGAGGTAACCTATCCAACTATACAGTGTTGGAGCGGATTAGCTCCTACATCCTACTAAAAACAAAAAGGCCAAGTAGGTAGAGGAGCCTCTTAGGGGAGTTCCACTTAATTCTTTCAATTTATCATGAGTATTAAAACTAACGCAATCACTTAGGTCCAGTTCCCAAAACTGCTTTCACCAGTAATGTGATGGTCACCTGGTATCTCTACCAATCACTACGAAGGCATCTTGTTGCAGATTCACGGCTGCTTTCACACTGATGTCCATCAACACTCTTGGCATGTCTTGTTCCTCAGCATTTGCCAAACAGGTAGCATGTTCCTCCCAGGACGGTGCCAACATTTCACCCAAAGGATCAACCAATTTTACCCCATTGTCTTCCTTAAAAGAAAAGCAAACAATAAGCCATCTGTGCATATTCACAAGGGTGAGCTGAGGAAGTAAACTCAAGCTGTTTTCCCCTAAATAAGACACTGACGGCAGAGTGGCTTCGCCTGTGACCGTATGGCATGCCAGGCAGTGGACTAGGTGTTTTTTAATAAATCCTCATAACAAACATCAATCTTACTAATAATCCTATTTTTATTCCAATCTTACTTTGGAAAAAACAGAGATTCAGAGCAAGTGAATTCACCACCAATTACATACCAGGGCACAAACGGAGCGGAATGAGGGCACCAAGAGATCCTCCTCATTATGACCCTGGACTCTTTTAAGAACATACTGGCCAATGTATCAAAAGTGGGTGACAGAAGCTGAAAACTGACTCCCAATTCTGTTCTGCTCAAATTTTGGGGAAGAAATAAAGTGTAGTTCAGAGTAAATGTCAACTGAAGGAAACAGTTCAGTATTATTTTAAGAAGTACTTTAGAACTGCAATAAATAGAGGCTTCAGCCCACAAGTCATTAATTGTGGTGATTTAGACATTCAGACACACTTTTATAATGATCCACATTTACAAGCTGGAGTGGGGGTAAGAGGAGGTTATAATCCTTCACAGACCTACACAGCTTTAATTTGCGGCTGATTTAGCAACAAAGGCAAAGTCTCATGTTCTTGCCATCAAATAGAGGCAAGTTATTCAAACTACATATTAGTGAGCTATCAGCAGTATAAAATAAAACAGTTAAACTGTGTCAAAAAGAATATTTTGCTTAAAAAAAAAAAGTTGGGAGTGCTTGGGTGGCTCAGCCGGTTAAGGGTCCAACCCTTGTTTCGGCTCAGGTCATGATTTCAGGGTCATGGGATCAGGATCAAGCCCCACGTCAGGCTCTGCATTCAGCAGGGAGTCTGCGTAAGATTCGCTCTCCCTCTCTGTCTCTCCCTGGCTCGCACTCTCTCTTAAAAAAAAAAAAAAGTAACTGTCTAACACTAGAACCAAAATAACCTGCCCAAAGCCCACTTTTGTATACATGGTGCCACCTGTCTGTTCATTCAGAACAGTAAACTCTTCCTTACTATTCCCTAACTACAGAAAACGGGTCTACGGGCGCCTGGATGGTTCAGTCGGTTAAGCAGCTGCCTTCGGCTCAGGGTCCTGAGATCAAGTCCCACATTGGGCTCCCTGCTTAGTGGGAGGAGTCTGCTTCTCCCTTTCCCTCTGCTGCAACCCCTGCTTGTGCTCTCTCGCTCATGCGCGCTCTCAAATACATAAATAAAATCTTAAAAAAAATAAAAAAAGAAAACCAGTCTAAAAAATTTTCAAAATGCACTAAATCTTTTTAAATATTTGCCCTTCTCCCCACCTTGGCTCCAATCTCTAATCCCTACTAAATTAACACAAGTAATACTTCTTGTTACTGATACTGTCTCAATGCAACTAACTTGGAAGGACATTCTGTTATTTCTTTAATAGGGACACAGTCCAAGAAATAACTCTCATTCTCTCCACACCCTCTATAGTCATGAGCTAAATGACCACTCATCAAGAAAAAGCCATTTCAGGGGCGCCTGAGCAGCTCAGTCATTTAAAGGTCTGACACTTGATTTCAGCTCAGGTTGTGTGTGGTCTCAAGGTTGAGAGATCCAGCCTAGTGTCACGCTCTGCCATTAGCGATGAGTCAGCTTGGGATTCTCCTTCTCCCTCTGCTCCTCCCCTTGCATGTACTCTCGCTCTCTAAAATAAATTAATCTTGAAGAAAAAGCCATTTCGGGGGCACCTGGGTGGCTCAGTCATTAGGCGTCTGCCTTCGGCTCAGGTCATGATCCTAGCCAGGGTCCTGGGATCATCGGGCTCTCTGCTCTGCTGGAAGCCTGCTTCTCCCTCTCCCACTCCCCCTGCTTGTGTTCCCTCCCTCACTATCGCTCTGTGTCAAATAAATAAATAAAATCTTAAAAAAAAAAAAAAAAAAGCCGTTTCAAAAACAAAGGCACATACTGAGTAGGCACATTCCTAGAATTAGATTTTGTACTTTGGGTCAAAGTGCTCAGACACTAAGATGTGTTCTTGTAAATAAAGGTTTGCTTTATAACAGCACTAAAGGCGTTACCTCAGGATTATGTGATGCAGTTACCATGACTCCTATTGTAGACTTGGTCTGTTTTGACCTCAGGACAGCTAACAATCCCATGCGAAACATGACATGATCAAGATGTTCTGCTTTTGTTCGAAAACCAGCAGTCCCATATTGAAGAACGAGTCCACTGGGCTTGGCGTGTAATGCTGAGTGTTCTTTTACAGCATCTAAATCCATGTCTACAAAATTAAGGAATATTTTTCAAGCAAAAGAAATTTTTACAGGACCATTTGCTTCAACAACTGCCACCCTGAACTAATAGGTCTGCCTCATTCTGAAACCCCACAAAAAATTTTTTGAGAAAGAAAACAATGGTACAATAAAGTTCTGGAGGTAGACATTACCTAGAAGATCCTGCCCAAATTGTATCATTCACTCCAGGGCAGATGGTAATTACCCCAACTCATCTCTCATTTTGGCTCCAGGGCTATTCCTGGACACAGGGTAAATTTAAAATGGTCTACTCTCAACTAAAACGAAGATTCCACACATAGACTCATAGACTCCTACGCAATCAAAGATTACCTCCCTTCACAAATGGAAAAACTTAAGCTTGGACCTCAAATAACCTAAATTTACATGGGTAGTTAGTGACAAATGGGGCCTAAGGTTATACTGTCAAAAGGACTGGGACTACATATCCAAAATATCTAGGAAATCTGTTGGTTCTTCTGTTATTCTTCCCAGACCACACACACAGAGACACACGCCCAGAGGAAAAGGGAAGGGCAAAAGCTTCCTCTCTAAGACTGCCCCAACCTCCTAATGTACCTCACAGAGGATTTTTCTATTTTTGTAAGGGAGGATCAGGACACCCTTCTAAATTAAGCTCTGAAAGCAACATCTTCCTTTTACCTTTAATTGGCTCCTAGCCCACTAGTAATTCCTTCTCTGCGATACTCCAATTTTAAGTGAACCTTGGGGGTTTCCAACCTCAGCTGTATGTACTTCTTGGATCAGTCCCATTCCCAATTAGCCCAGGGATGAGCACCAGTCCTATCTTGTTTTCTTCATTTTCCTTCGTTGCTTCAATGAACAAAAGTTAAAGGAAATGGTGAAAAATTTTTGCTTTTGTCCAGCTAGAAAAAACTGGTATTCAGCAAGCTAATTTAGTTTGGTCCAAAGTGACCAAATCTCTTTCACAAACATCAATACACTTCGTTTAAAAACTGACCATTCGGTAATACATCATGATTACTCAGAAGGGCCTAAACCAGTCCTGTAAAATCTAGGGGGGAAAAAAAAAAATTATTTATTTATTTATTTTATTTTATTTTTTTTATAAAAAAGATAAAACGCTTCCACCCTTTCAAAGCGTCTTCGGTCCTAAAACTACATTCAGTGAGTGTGCGAATGCTTTTATTCAAAGCACTTAAGAGCCCAGTGACCACTCTAAAAAAGTAGAGAGCATCCCCCTTCCTCCATTCAATTATCAACCGCTTGTTTGTTCCGCTTCCCTTCCAGCCCCCAAATGGCCGCACCTTTCCCAACTCTCAACCCTGAGGCACCACCTCCCGCCCCAGGTCTCTGGGCCAGAACACCCAGCACGAGACCCTCGGGCCCGCTCTGAAGGCGCAGGGCGGTGCGTCCCGCGCGCGGTCCGCGGGTCAGTCCGCTAGCCTACCCGCAGCCCATCGGTAGGCCGAACCCTTACCGACTGGAAACTCCATTCCAGTCGCCTAGCTTAAGAGCCCCACTCACCTCCGCCAGAAGATAACCCCCTCACCTCCACCTCACAGAACTGATCCGCGGCGGCACCTCCCACCTACTGAAGCTCTCCGAACCCGCAGACGTGGCCCTGCGTGTCTTCCGGTCCATAGCCGCGCCCCCCCCAGCCAATCACGGCCGGGGAGGATCTGCCGGCCCCGCCTCTCCTCGTTGCGGATCATGCGCAGCTCGCGCCTGCGGAACTGCGGATCTCGGGTCTGACAGGGTTTGGGGCTGTTTCCATTGAATGACCGGGAAGGGTGAGGCCCCCGCGGTGGCCCAGGGGTTGGGGCCGAGGGTCGTGGGCCATCAGAGCACTGCGACCGGCAAAAAACGCAGTCCCCGCATCCAAATTTGGGTCTCAGAGGGTGGCAGTCTTGCGTTCCTGGGAAGCCAGGGTTCCTAGTGGTCGCAGATGGGGGGTACCAAGCCTGATTTGGGGCATCTGACAAGGTGGCCTCGGGCATTTCCCCTTTACCCGCATCCCCATCTAGATCTTCGAGGTTCATCTCCCCAAAGTGACTCCCGGAGCCTTCTCGAGCCGCTGCCCCCACCCCATCTCTCCGCACTAGCTCACACTAAACATTGTTTCATTAATGTACCTGTAAGATTCCCCCTCAGCCTGGGCCCCTCGGGACAGAGGCCAAATGGACCCAAATCGTCCGGAGCTATCAAGATGCCATCCCGGGGTGATGTGGCTCCCCAGAGAGTCGTAAAGGCCCGCTCGGGAGGGGTCCTTGGCGCTGGGGCCGAGGCTCCGCAACTGGGGGCGGCGGGGCCCTCAAGACCCCAGAACCTAGGGATGCGACCACAGCCTCTCCAGACTGCGGGCCTCCCTCGCCACAGGGCGCAGCTCCGCCCAAGCCGGAGACCCTACTGGGATTCGCAAGTTGGGCTCCTTGCCTCTCCCAGAATTCAGGCTTGCAGAGTATCTGCAGGGGTTTGCGAACCTCCTGCAACGGAATAATTTGGAACACCTGTTGAAACTCCAGATTCCCGGATTTGAAGCGGGGGTGGGGGTGGGGAGGTAACGGACTGGGAATCTGAATTTTAACGAGGTGTCTTAAGGGATGCTGTGCATACTAGACTTGGGGGTTGAGAGATAAAGCGAAGAAAGAGTGTAAGCGTCCCCTGTTTTTGCCCCTAGCTGTCGGTGCATAGCGTTCCTGCAAAACTGCTGAACGGAAAAGGACCTTCGGGAAATTTCTCTGGACACCGCTGAAATTAACAAACCTAGTGGCCCTGGGCCTTTCCAGTTTTTCCGGGCAAGTGGATTTCGAGGCAACATGTCTGCTTCAATGAAAGAATGCCTGCAGCTTCAGCTGCTGGAGATGGAAATGCTGTTTTCTATGTTTCCTAACCAAGGCGAAGTAAAACTTGAAGATGTAAATGTCCTGACGAATATAAAGCGATATTTGGAAGGCACGAGGGAGGCGCTGCCGCCAAAAATTGAATTTGTGATTACCCTCCAGATTGAGGAGCCCAAGGTAAGTACTCTGCGTTGTTTTCATTGTTGCCAGGTGCCCGGTTTTTTTGTTTGTTTGTTTGTTTTTGTTTTTTTTTTAGTGGAAACACTTGGAACATGAGATTTTTGTCCAGGAAGCAAATAGAGAATATTCCAAATTCATATATCCTTTATTTGTTTGAAAGTGAAATGTGTAAAACATGGGATGCCCTTGTAAATTGTCTTCAATAAATATCTTGAATTTTACATAAATATGCACATCTTTTTAACAAATATGTGGTGTTTTTATTAAAAACGTCTGGCAGTCTCATACTACCATTACTATTCTGTTCACTCACGTTTTTTACAGTTCCAACTATTGTAGTATATATTGTATTGTACATGTATCATGATTTTTATAAAGCTAAATATTGCCTTTAGCAAAACTGACTTGTAAGGAGTGGATGAATGTTTCTTTGGTGGCACCATGACACAAAGCAAATACAGACAGGAAATCTAAATCCTTAAAGTGAATTTACCTTCATCTTCTGATCCATTGTCTCTAGCAACATGAGCATAGCATAGGTAACAAGTGGACTAGGCTTTTGAGAACGCCTCCTCTAGTGATTTCCTGCTCACCCTTCAGCTGTCATTCCCTTAAAGAAGATCTCCTGCTTCCCAGAGTGACTTCTGTCTCACCAGTCACACATTTCATCAGATCCCTGTGCTTCTCACCGTTGAAATTAAGTACTTGCGATGTGTAATGATTAGTTTAATGTCTTTCTCCTTTACGAGGCTCTGGTCTTCAGGAAGAGCAGAAATTGTGTTGCATCTAGCTTCTTCACTTCTTCATCCTAGCATGGGGTCCCTGACACATGGTGAGCATTCAGTAAACACTGGAATGCGTAAATGCATAAATGGAAGAAATAGCGTATGTGGTGTTCTCAGTACAGTCTCTGGCCCATAGCTGACAGTAGTAGCGATAACTGTTACGTTTATCAAAATCATGCCGTTGCCACTGATAAACTAGCTTAGTTGATTTTCTGGTTCTTAAATCTGTTTGATTTTCATTTTAAGGTGAAAATTGATTTGCAAGTAGCCATGCCTCACAACTACCCCTACGCAGCGCTGCAGCTATTCGGACGGTCGTCTGAGCTCGACCGACAACAGCAACTCCTGCTCAACAAGGGTCTCACTTCCCACATAGGGACTTTTGATCCAGGTGAGCTCTGTGTCTGTGCCGCAATCCAGTGGTTGCAGGACAATAGTTCCTCCTATTTTCTGAACAGAAAGCTTGTTTATGAACCATCTACACAAGCAAAGCCAGTCAAGAACACATTCCTCCGAATGTGGATCTACAGTCACCATATATATCAGCAGGACCTAAGAAAAAAGATTTTGGATGTTGGGAAAAGGTTGGATGTGACTGGATTTTGCATGACAGGAAAGCCGGGTATAATCTGTGTGGAGGGCTTCAAAGAGCACTGTGAGGAGTTCTGGCACACAATTAGGTACCCCAACTGGAAACACATTTCCTGTAAGCATGCTGAAAGTGTCGAAACTGAAGGAAATGGAGAGGATCTGCGCCTTTTCCATTCTTTCGAAGAATTGCTCCTTGAGGCCCATGGCGACTATGGATTAAGGAACGACTATCACATGAACCTGGGCCAGTTCTTAGAATTTCTCAAAAAACATAAAAGTGAGCATGTGTTCCAGATATTATTTGGTATTGAAAGTAAAAGTTCAGACGCCTAGGAAGCTAGTAAGAGGCCTGTGCTTATAATTTCTCTAAGTCGGTATTTCTGTGAATAAGACCAAAATAAAAGGGCCAGTGGCTGTTTGGCATCCTCTGTGAGACCCCTAGCCCCACAATTTTTACCTGGTAATGAAACACAAAGGCCTTTTAACTTTATAACAGTGCAATTGTGATGTTATCTCTATGTTCTTGTGTTAACTGAAAACTATTTAATTGTAAATTAATAAAAACAGTCAATTTAACCAGCAAAACTGACTTGATTAAAGAGGCGTCCAAAGCCTGTAATTAATATCAATAGTCAAACTGCAGCTCTGAACTCATACATAATATTCCTCTCTCGTGCCATCAGCACATGATGACGCAGCACATTTTCTTTCTTTCATTATTGGGGAATGGATTCTAAGTCAAGTTTAAAGTGAGAAGAGCACATCTTGACTACATTCCTTGCTTGAAGTTAAACCCTCTGTTTATAGTTTTTTTCTTTTAGTAAAACTTGATCCTGACTATGGTAACAGAGGAATCAGAGCAGCGAAATCTCAAGAGTAATGAAGATGACACGTAGTACTCTGTGTTCTCTGCCGGGCTGTTTTCACCAGCTGATTCATGATATTAAGGATAAGGATACCATAATAGTCGTAATTCTTATACCCAAAAAAAGATGTGGTTTCATGCCTACAAAGTGTTCCCCGAGTACTACATAGTGGCAGCCTTCGCCTGTGCACCAGGACATATTGTTTGTAGGATGGGAGTGTTGAGGAGGACCACAATGGCAGGCTCTGCTCCATCACCTTGGGGGGAAAAATCAAGCCGTGCATTTCGGTGAGAAGTCACTGCCATCTCCTCTAAAAATATCTGGCTTCACCAGCCTTTGTCAAAAGTGAGTTTATTTTGATGACAGGGACCCCTATTTAACTAGCACCTGCCACACCTTCTTTTCATTGCAAAGTATCCACCCTCCCCAGGAATTTCTGGGAGTCCTACGTGTGTTAAGAGATGTCCTGAGCTGACCCTGCAACTTTCTGTGGTTTCCGTGGTCTCTCTTTAGCCACTGCTGCCCTTTCTCTGGAAACATTTCATTCTCCAGCTGCTGTCAGGCACCCCACTGATGCGCTGGTCCCCTGAGGATGCCAAAAGTGGATGTTCAAAGGGGAATGAGTGCCTCACTCCCTAGGTCATGATACATTCTCTTAGACGCCAGACATTGCTGCATATGCCGGGGAGCTTACAGAATTTTTGGTGAAATGGTACATTCTGTGTCTAGGATGCAGACACATGTCCTTGAGCTAGGGCAAGGATATAATCAACAGCAGACCCTGCACTAAGCTGACTACCTTGACCTTGAGGCCTTGGAACTGGGTCTACTCTGTCTTGCCCACACTATTAGCTCAGAATGAGTTTCTTTCCAGGGCACAACTCAGACCTTTAAACCAAGGCTCTCGTCATGGGCCTGCCCTGCCAGATGATCCAGTTTGCCCATTCATGTCTTAATCCAGCCTTGGATGTGGCTGGGGCCCAAGCCAAGGACCTTATACTTTACCTTTATCAATATACAAAGGGAAGAAGTAGAACTTATATTGCCAAAGACTCGTTTCTCAGTCTTTGTCAGGACTGAAAACAAGATAGTCTAGGAGCCAGTATCCTGCATATTCTCCCCAAGACCATCAGTAAGTAGCATTCACAAGTTTTTAGGCCCTAAACAGATGTGACTCCATTTTTTTTCCATATTAGGTGTCATCTACCTAATAATGTGCCTAACCCTCTCATAGAGGATTTTTTTTTCTATGATTAAATTAGCAGAAGTTGTGACGGAAAGATGAAGAAGCTGAAAGAAGTATAACATAGAATTAAAAAATTATTTGCTTAATTCACTAAATGAAAGGAATACCTTATTTTATGAAGTCTTTACTGCTTCTGTAGCTATTTCTGGTGGTAATTTTTTAGGACCCATTTTTACATGCTTGGTATTACCATGCAGCAATATTTTTTTCCTATCAGAAACACTAATAGTAGACATTAATTATGGGAGAAGTATAGGTTTTATAGAATATATATATATATATATATATATATATATATATAATAATTCAAAGCTCAGCTTTGTGTGTATAGTAGACTGCTAGTTTTCTTTGCCCAGACTGAGGGGCACAGGCAACCCTCCTCCACAGACACACACACACCCCACTTACTCCGAGGAACTGCCCTTTCTCTGTATGGTTTGGGAGAAGTAACTGGAATCAAATCACCCTCTAGCAGCCTTCTAGAGAGATGGTTTTGAGCTCTTGTTGCTTAAATCCATAGTGCCGTCCTCATTTCCAGCCTACTGAATGTTCAGTCGCTCAGCACTTCTTCTGAGGTACCCAACATCTGCCCTTTTTTTTTCTGGAAAGTCAAACGTCAGTCTGAATCACTTGGAATTTAAGAATCGTGATATTGTATACATTATTTTTTAAATGGTTATTTGGAAAGTATGCGCTTTATAAATATTGCAGTGTCTTTTTAAAACTTACTGATTAAATCAGCCTTTTTTCACCTATGTTCTCTGCTTCTCATTCCTTACTGGTCTAGTATGTGTTAGGCTAAAGGCTGAGGATACTTGCATAGTGGATTAAGGAGTGGGCCAAATGAGTTGACGGACATAATACAAGGACCTCTAAAACATCCCTATATTAAATCAGAAGTATGTTGCCTGTGAATTTGAGTTTCCATATATGACTGTTTAACATGCCAACCATTCCTTCCGAGAACTTGGGAAGGCCTGAGGGAGCCTACCTGAGGTCTTCACAGAACCTTTTTGAACAGAACAGTTTTCTTTCATTTGCTTTTATCTTATGTAGCCCAGTAGTAAGTTGAAAGAACAGGTATTTTCTGAAGATAACATGCTTTGCTCCAAAATCCTTGTTTTATACAGAATCCCGATTTACCTCAAAACTCTGAGCCCGTTGAGTCTCCCTCATAAGGTTTGCGTGGTAGAACTACATTCCCTGCAGCCTGGGCCAGCTAGAGCAGCCTTTCTCTGAGCCCAGTTAAAGCTAGAAGCATTTGAATCAACCCATAAATCAGTCTGAGGAGTGGACACACATTTCAAGGAAGCCCAACAAACATTGAAGGACCTCCTTGGTCATAGGGGGAACAAAGTCCACAATCAGTTATTCCCCATGGAGGTAACATCCTAACACGCATCGGACCTTCAGTCTCCACATGCTTGGCTGAGGTGGCAGACTCTTGTACTTTCATGAGATCTTAGCCAGGAATTCAGTAAATCTAATGCCTGTGCTCTACGTCCTATGAATGTATCATCAATTTGTCAGACCAGCATGATGCCCTGTCTAGCAGTGAGATGATCAAGGTTTGGTGTCAAGAATTAAATTCTGGTGCAGAACCAGAGAGTTAATGGAACATTGAAAAAAGGCAATCTATAATGTTTATTGGTAGCACAAGGTGCTTCAGTGGCCCCCTACTTAATGGAATTTAGGAAAAACAAGAAAGCATCGGCCTAATCAGTAGCTACAAGAAAGAGAACTTGTCTGTCAGCTGCAGTTGGAATCACCATCTGACCAACTTAATGTGATCCAAAGATCATACTGAGTTAAGATGTGCTAAAAATCACACCCCTGTTTCTTTTAAAGATTTTGATAATGAGACTTACCGCTGCAAATCACGGGTGGTTCCAGCCAGAATAACCATTTTTTTGTGTGTGATTAGGGATCCAATGTGGTGATAGATGATGAAGAAATTAATCTTCACTGAGAACTCTTCACTGAGCAAATGACTAGACAATGGATTTGTTCCTATATACACTTAGTCCTAAGCATACACTTGGTTCCATAGACCACAGTAATTTCTAAGGCCCTAGAAATTTGCATTTATTCAGAGCTCTATTTCCAGGTGATTTCCAAAGGACATCTCCAAAAGTGGTTTCCTTTCTGCAATGCATCGTTATTCTAGTAAATAGAACCTCAAAGGAAGATTTTGGATATTACAGAGTCCATCACCTTAGGGGTCTTTCATTCATATCGTTGCATGGCAATTTGCTGAAGGCCTTGACACTCTATATTGGGGGCTCTGGTCAGGTTTTTCTGCTGCTGTTGTTATACATATCAAGTAAGACCTACATTGGGTTGCCCATCTATTTGGTCCTAACCCCAGCTGATACTTAGCTGATATACACTGGTGTGGCTGTATCCGTTGTATACTGTATGCCAGTATACACTGGCATTCATTTTTCTTAGTCAATATCTGTGCTGTCCGATTTGTTAAATTTTGCAACATCATTTCAGGCTATGAGGCCCAGTGATTTACTGGCCACCACCAAAGATTTCTGTAGGCCAAATTATGCTGATTACAGTGGACCAGCTTCCTACCAAAACTGTTTCCACTGTGTCTCCATTTGTTAATTGCTGCAAAGCACTGCTATTCAGCTTCTATCAACCCTAAGACTCTGATGTTTCCATTAAAATAGGGAGCCCATTAATAAAATAAAATATCAATAAAATAAAAAAGGGAGCCCATTTTTAACCACAGCATTTCCCACAAGTCTCCTAGAGCCATCAAAATGTCCTCAAAAAAAAAAAAAAAGTCCTTAATAAAATGCTGATTCTACTAATACATTAAAAGGGTCATACACCATGACCAACTGGGATATATTCAAGGGATGCAAGGATGGCTCAACATCAGTAAATCAATGTGAAACATCACTTTAACAAAATGAAGGAAAAAAATCATATGATCATCTCAAAAGATGCAGCATTTGACAAAATTCAATATCCATAATAAAAACTCTAAACAAAGTGTTTATAGAGGACATAATAAAAGCCACATCTTATAAGCCCACTGCTAATATTATACTCAATGGTAAAAAGCTGAAAATTCTTTCAATCAGGAAGAAGGCAAAAATGCCCATTCTCACCACTATGTTATTCAACATAGTACTGTAAGTCCTAGCCAGAGCAATGAGGCAAGAAAAATAAATAAAAGTCATCCAAATTGAAAAGAGAAATAAAACTGCCTCTATTTGCAGATGACTTCATAAGTATATGTATATAGGAAACCTTGAAGACTCTATCAAAAATCTTGTTAGAACTAAAAAATGAATTCAGTAAAGTTTCAGGATACAAAATCAACGTACAAAATTTGTTGCATTCCATACACTAATGACAAACTATCATAAAGAAAAATTAAGAAAACAATACCATTTAAAATTGCACAATTGCATTAAAAAAACCCTTGAAATAAATTAAACCAAAGTAATGAAAGATCTGTACACTGAAAACTATAAGACATTAATGAAAGAAATTGAAGATAACAAAAATAAGTGAAAAGTATTCCATGCTCATGGACTGGAAGAATTAATATTGTTAAAATGTCCATGCTGCCCAAAGCAATCTACAGATTCAGTGCAATCCTTATCAAAATTCTAATGGCATTTTTCACAGAAATGCAAAAAACAATCCTAAAAATTACACAGAACCACCAAAGAACCCAAATATTCAAAGCAATCTTGAGAAAAAAGAACAAAGCTGGAAGCATCACACTCCCTGATTTCAAACCATATATCATACAAAGCCATAATGATCAAATAGTATGCCACTGGCATAAAAACAGACATATAGATCAATGGCACAAAAGAGAGAGCCCAGAAATAAGCCCACACATATATGGTCAGTTAACAACAAAGGAGTCAAGAATACAACAGGGAAAGTTGTATTATTGGAATTATTGTATTGTATTACTGGAAAGTCTTCCAATAACTATTAGAAAAACTGGACAGCCACAAGCAAAAGAATGAAACTCAGCCACTACCTTACACCATTCACAAAAACCAACTCAAAATGGATTAAAGAATTGAATGAAAAACTTGAAACCATAAAATTCCTGGAAGAAAGCACAGGCAGTAAGCACATTGATGTCAGTTTTGGTGATGACTTTTTTGATTTGAAACCAAAAGTAAAGGCAAAAAAAGTAAAAATAAACAATTGAGACTACATCAAAACTAAAAAACTTCCACACAGAGAAAGAAACCATCAACAAAAGCAAAAGGCAACTTACTGATTGACAGGAAATATTTGGAAAGCACATATTTGATGAGGTTAATATCCAAAATATATAAAGAACTCATACAATTCAATAGAAAAAAAATCCTTTAAAAATAGAGGATCTGAATGTGCCTGGATGGCTCAGTGGGTTAAAGCCTCTGCCTTCGGTGCTCGGTCATGATCTCAGGGTCCTGGGATGAAGGCCTGCATCGGGCTTTCTACTCAGCAAGGAGTCTGCTCCCCCCTCCTCCCGCCTCTTCTGATCTCTCTCTCTGTCAAATAAATAAAATCTTAAAAAAAAAAAATAGAGGATCTGAATAGACATTTTTCCAAAGAAGATATACAGATGGTCAACAGACACATGAAAAGATGCTCCACATCATTAATCATCAAGGAAATGCAAATCAAAACCACAACGAAGTCTCATGACACACCTGATAAAATGGGTATTATTGAAAAGAAATAAATGTTGGTGAGGATGTGGAGAAAAGAGTACACTTGTGAATCCTTGTTGGGTATGCAAATTGGTACAACCACTATGGAAAACAGTATGGAGATTCCTCAAAAAATTAAAAATAGAAATACCATATGAACTACAATTCCACTTTTGGGTATTTATCCAAAGAAAATGAAAATGCTAACTTGAAAAGACATCTGCACATCCATGTTCATTGCAACATTATTTTTAATAGCTAAGATATGAAAACAACCTACATGTCTAATAGCAGATGAATGAATAAAGAAAATGTAATTTTGTGTATATATGTGTGTATACATAAATAGTTCAGTCATACAAACGTAAAATCTTGCCATTTGTGACAACATGGGTGGACCTTATGGTCATTACGCTCAGTGAAATAAGTCAGAGAAAGACACTGTGCGATCACTCTTAGATGTAGAATCTAAATAAATAAATGGGGATGTTATGAACAGCATGGTGACTATAGTTAATGCTGTATTGCATAAAAGTTGCTGAGAGTAAATCTTAACAGTTCTCATCACAAGAAAAAAATTTTGGTGATGGATGTTAACTGGACTTATTGTGGTGATCATTTTGCATTTATATACACAAATATCTAATCATGTTGTATATGTGAAACTAACATAATGACACCCAATTTTTTAAGAAAATGCTTTTCATGGATGCTGCTACTCCCATCACCGTTGTATTTCTCAAGTCTTTAGTGAAAGGAGAGTCAGTGACAGGTCTTCTTGGGAGACTTTAGATCACCAGGATTAAAATGGTTTGATTGCACATGACAAATGTGGAGTGTGACAAATGTTGGAGTAGTCCAACATTCCTATCACTGTAATCTTTGAATTCTTTTACAGTATTTCAAGGAATGCCTGCATTCTCAATTTCATTTAATGTGGGCCACTATTAAGTCTACATTTCAGTCAACTAATTGAACCAACAAGTAGAATGACTTTTAGCTGTTCACGGAAACACATGGAATCCAGAATCTGTGGCAAGTGCACCCCTATCAATTCTACCGATCCAAAATTGCCCTTCTCCTTTCTCAGTACATTTTCAGTATCCCATACATTTTCCCTCAGGTTTTGCCAATATAATTTAAAAAGTCAAGAATTCTTTTGGATGGATTCCCTTTCTAACTATATCCACCACAGCTCCTCTATGGAATCTGATATTTAGTGTATGGAGGTAATGAAGAATAATGTGGGAAGAGTGGGAGGTAAACTGAGGGAGCTGAATACAGATTTCCAAGCAAGGCAGTTAACAACCTCCTTAGACAGGAAGAGCACCCACTTTGATGAGCAAGGGAGGACATGTCCATTCTTCCAGTTTGCTTAGGGGGTGAGGGTTTTCCTGGGATACAGGACTTTCAGTATTCAAACCTGATTTACACTAGCTTAGGGTATCACATGTCTTCCAAATCCCCCTACCCATAAATCTCCATTCCAAATCAAGGTCCTACTGTTTCTGATCAATATTCTTAAATACAAGACCTGGTGAAAGCTGCAAATGCAATTCCGGGTGGAATCTGGCAACCAGGAGGATCAAGAATTATCTTATCAATTATTTCAGCCTTACAGCTAGCAAGATAGAAAATATTCTTTTGGTAAAAACATAGGCAATTTCTAGTTTTTATACTATGCCTTGAACTGAGGCTGTAAGCCTTTGAGCCTCTATTATCTTTCTTAATGAAAGCATCTCTGTAGAAGCAACCACCTCTTCCCACAGTCCTGGATTTCTTCCCCCTTTACACTGTTTGATGGCAGCAGCCATTTGCCAGCCCAAACCTTCCCATCCTTGGATAATGCATTCCATCCATTTTTTGCTTCATGTTTGTGTTTTTGAGGTCCCAAAGATATTTTGCTACATTAATTTTTATTAACTTTATATTTTTACTATTTATATTTAGCTCTTTAACCTATCTGAGGTGTCCCTTTTTATATGATGTAAGGTAGGGTTCTAGTTTTAATTTTCTCCATGTGGGAGGCCAGTCTTCCCAATTCTTTTACGAAACAACCTATATTCCTTTTATCTGTTGATTTTTTTTTTTTTTTTTAGATTTTGTTTATTTATTTGACAGAGAGAGATCACAAGTAGGCAGAGAGGCAGACAGAGAGAGAGAAGGAAGCAGGTTCCCTGCTGAGCAGAGTCCAATGCGGGGCTCGATCCCAGGACCCTGAGACCATGACCTGAGCCGAAGGCAGAGGCTTAACCCACTGAGCCACCCAGGCGCCCCTTATCTGTTGATTTTTGTGCTGCCTTTGTAATTCACATAATCAAGGGGTCTGTGAGCTTCCATGACTTTGATGTATACAAAAATATCTGGATTTTGGAGGTTAGTATAAGGTAATTAAAATATTTCACTAATATTTTAATATCAGTTATGTATTGAAATGATATCCTGAAGATGTCAGTGTACATAAAATGATAAACATGGATTCTACCTGCTGCTTCTTTTTATGAGGCCACTAGAAATTACACAAGTAGCTCACTTCCTTTTTCTGTTGGGCGAGGCTACTCTACACTGCCCTCTAGTGAAGACAGAGTAGACTATGAAGCAGGATTAAACATGGATTTAGAGCCCACTTCCTTCACTTATCAGTTCTGTGGACTTGGTAGTTCCTTCAAATACCTGCTTTGTATGGAACTTGTAGGGACTACAGGAAACAGAATACAGTAAATACAGCAAATACAGTAAATCCATACAGAAGACTTGAAACCTGGTAAGTAATCATCCAATGCTTATTTCATTATCTTTCTCTGAGAATAAGAAAGTAGTTCATTTATTGCAGTATACAGCAAGTATGACAACACATGCATTAAATGAAGGTCATGCTGAAATTTGTGAATAGTTTTAAAATGTATACCCTGTCCCATGACTGCTGAGATGCAGCATTATAATTTTAAAATATAACAATATTTTAAGGGAAAAAGACAATCATAATTTTATTCATTCACTTTTTCTATGCTTTAATCTTTTGCATAGGTAATACATTTAGTTAGAGCTACAAGACAACATGAAACAGACAAGAAATCAGCATTCTGGATCTTTTCAAACTATACTGAGGAACCTCTTCACTAAATGTTACTTTCAGAAATACTCCCACCCCTTCTATTCACACCTAAAACAATCTGCGTAACCATCAACCTTCAAGAAATCATTTTATACTATAGTTTTTCCTTGAATATCATCTTACACTTTTTAAAAGCTTTACTTCAAACACAAAATCCTTCAAATAGTTCTACAAATAAATAGCAAATGTTATTGCACCTGAGCTTAAGGATTTAAAATTGTTTCCGCTTGTTTAATATTAATTTCTGGGCTATTAACTACTGACAGTAATTAGAATATCTCAATACCTGATGCCAAGATAATTTCTGATGTTGGGGGAATTGGTTACAAAATTTCCTCCAAACTCGGAGTGAGCTCCTCATTACCTGAGCTAATCAAGGAAACACGAGGGCAGCTCACTCATGTGGGAACCCAGCTTGTCTGGCAACCATGCTCTCACTCCTGACTCTGGAATTCTCTGCCCTAAGAGGTCGGCTCCACAGGCAGCCCTTTCTCAAGGAGATTATCTGCTCCCTCAACGCTATGCTCTTCCCACGGCTCTTCCCACGGCTATGCTGAACTGAGAATACCAACCTAGGGACGGGGACCACTACCTGCAAGTGCCTGGCAGCAACAGTGCAGGGGACAGGATTCAGTCCGCGGCAGAAGAAAGGTGCTTTCAGAAGGGATTTCTGACTGAGGACCGAGGTGATAAGACTATGTAACAATGGAGCAAGAATATTAAAATCTAAGGCTGCACAAGGCATTGTAAACAACAGTGATCTTTCTTAGAAATGCTGGAGTTCGGTTGAGCTAAAAGAACTATTGTAATCTAGGATTGGAATAAAAATACCTGAGAAGTTATTTTTCTCTAGGCAACAAAGTAAGTGCTGTTTCTGTTTTTAGCAAAAGTTCACCTATGCCTAAATTCATTATTCTTTATAAAAAAAAAAGTAGATTTTTAATGAAACAGTCAACAAAAGAACTATGGATTTTAATGTTGAGTATATCAATTTATTACTATTTTGGTCTTTCCATTAGTTCTCTATATAAAAATTGTGTGTTTCTCAGTAGTAGGTACAATAGCTTTTAAAGAGAACTTGGGCAAAATAATTAAGAGAGAAACCATAAATAACAAGAAAGTAAATGAAGCAAAATTATCTAGTGTGATGTTTACCCTAAAGTATATTAATATCCTTCCACGAACTTTTATTGTTAAAGTAAAATTCGTAGTCTAATGAGTTATTATAAAAGATCCCAATCTTTAAAAATTATGAAACACTTTAAGATCTCATTAACAGAATTAGAAATGTCAGTTATTATGCTACTGCTCAAGTTTGGTCTGTATTTTCTGGGCCTCTTTAGGCCAAGAATAACAATCAGGTAGAATCTGGTCATAATCAGTATTATACATCTGAGAGCGGACAAAGTCTTCCTTGTTTGAGGGTTCAGGATAAACTGTGGCTGTCTTTTCTTGGTAAGCATCTTTCACAATCTAGGAATAAAAAAAGAATATTAATTACTTTAATGAACAGAGTTGATGGTGAGCACATGTCAGTTTTTATCTGTTTCAAAAAATTAATTCATGTCTGTTTAAAAAATTAAGTTAGATTATAATAAAAGCACACATACACAAAGGAGGTCTAAAATGGAAACGCAATTTTAAGTCCTACAGCAGGAGGAAAATATGATATAAACAATGGAAAGTGAGCATAGAAGAGATGTATCAAATGTGATCATAACAGGTCTTCACAGATAACCCAGTGGTGAAAGTCTCGACAGGACCTGAATGATAATTAACTTGAACTAAAGGTATTTATTCCTGCTTAGTTTGAACTCAACATGCAGTTTCAACAATCCCTATGCTGAACACAGCCTCCTACAAAATGTCCTTATTCATCCCTGCTCACCTAAGCAGCTGGACTATGGGGTCAGTTTGGAGTTTCAATGCTCCTCGCCAGGATCACAGAATCTTTCCCTGTCCTGCTGTCACACTCACCATTCTGGTCCCGGGTCTGGGGAACCCTTACTGCTGGCTTTCTTCGTTCATGGCTGCACCATATGATGACATACTTTTCCTAACACTACCTAGGTCCACATGGTTGCACATTATGCCTTTATTCCTTTCTTTAACAAACAAAAACCCTTTCTCTCCTAATTCCCACAAGGCAATTTCAAACCGTCCTCTGTCAAATCTGCATTTGACTGTTACACTGGAATGAGAACATTCCAGCTAATCAGAGAAAACAATCTCTATTTCCCCTTGAAACAACTCAAACTATGTCCTCTGTATCTTTAAACCTTCACTCTTCCTTTCTTTGAAAAGAATGGATTCTCCTTGTTGTCAAAATTAATCACTCTATACGTGTCTTTAATTCACCCCAGTTGTTTAAAAAAAAAAAAAAAAAGCAATCCCTGGGAGCTATTTGTATAATACAGTTATTTGGATAAGTCTGATTTTGAAGATTATTGGAATGATTAAGTATCTCTTCTCAATGCAAAATTATGCATTTGTGAAAAATTATGGTTACAAAGACTGTGCCATATTATGGAGAAAAGTTTGTGAAAAACATGAACTAGATGTATACACCATGATTAGGACGACATTAGCAAAGAAAGTCACACAAAAGAAAAAAGATTTGAGGTGAATACAAACAATAAAACGGCTTACGTTAGAAAAATAGAGTATTGGGTAGTTTCTTCTCTTTTTCCCAAAGTATCTATAGTGTGTTGTTATTACTTTTTAACAGCCTTTTTGAGGTATAATTCACTGACTACAAAATCCAAACATTTTAAGTGCACAATTAAATTATTTTTAAATGGGCAGAGTTGTGCAACTGTTACCACACCCAGCTTCGGAACATCTCCATTACCCCGGGGGCCTCTGGTGCTTTTTGCAATGGCTGCATTGAGTTTATGATGAAATGCATTGTTGCATTCCTTGACATAGACTGTGTTCCCTCCTCTTTCTGCTCCCAGGACACACTGTATCATGATCTCCTCTCTCAGTGAGGTCTTCACTCTCTCCTTGTCAATGCCAGACTCTGCAAGAGCAGTTTGGATTCTCCTGTTTTCCTCATTCTCCCCAGACTTAACTTCTGTGCTACTGAAACTGCTTTTGTAAAAGGTTCTGGTAACTTCGTACGCACTAAAAGTTCACCTGGGTTTCTCACTACCACAGCTGTGCCTTTTGTAATTTCCACTACCATCGTGACACTGTGTCTTATCTAATTTCTGACACACTGCTTCGTTCTGAGTCTGTTAAAATCCTGACTTCTCATCACTGGCTTCTTGCCTCTGTCTTCTGGACAGAGTGACAAACCATGTTCTATTCTTGATTCTTGCCTGTCTATACTTGCTGTCTTGGTCGCCCCAACCACTCCTGGCCCTTCCCCCATAACCATACGGAAATACTGCCCACACCTTTATATCTAGTGTCTCTTTAAGCTTCAGTCATTTCCATCAACTTGCTGGAACTGTAGGGATTGTATACGAATGTGCCCTGAAACCTCAAGCCTGTGGTCCCCTTAGCCCAACTTCCTCCTTCGACTTGATTCTTTGTCCTGACTTCCCAGTTTCTGTCTCTGCACTCTGCATTTTTCCATTATTCTAGGTATAATATCTGAGTCTTTCTGAACTCCCCCTGAGGCTCAGAAAAGGGTGCTTTTGTACTTTCTCCTCCAATCATAAGCTAACACCTTCTCATTTAAATCTTCAAATTGAACTTAACATGATAATGTGTTGTCCGGGACATTAACAATCCAAACTCCTTAAAAACTAGGAGATATAAATAGTAGAAAATAGGATACTCTTTTGTGGAATCCTAATCAAGCAGATCATCTATAGTTTGAAGTATTATGTGGTTTTTGAAGCATGCTCCCTCCCTCAGTTAATGAGACAAATAATGGTATGGGAGTCCTAAATATGGCATTGCTTTGATAAATTTGTTAATGTTTTTGATTTTCAACCAAAAGCAATTTTGCTCCTGAGGCGACACCTGGCAATGTCTGGAGACATTTTTGGTTGTCACAACAGGGCAGAGGCTGCTGGCATCTAGTGGGTAGAGGCCAGATGTGCTAAACATTCCATAACATCCAGGATAACCCCCACAACAGAGTCATCCAGCCAATATGTGCATAGTGCTGAGGTTGAGAAACCCCAGTTTAATCATAAAACATACAAACATAAACATTACGGGCTGACCTCTGCCACCCAAAATTCATCTGTACTAATCCCCAGTACCCCAGAGTGTGATTCTCTTTGGAGACGGGGCCTTTGAAGAGGTAATTAAATTAAACTGAAGCTGGTTGGTGGGCCCAGACCCAAACTGAGTAGTGATCTTACAGGAACGGTATGTCTCTCGTACCAAGAGAACCAGGGATGTTTGTAACAAAGAAAAGGCTGGACGAGGACAGTGAGGAGGCAGTCATATACAAGCCAAGAAGAGAGCCCTCCGAGAAAATCCAGCCTCCAATCCCCCATCCTAGATTTCTAGCCTTCAAACTCTTGTTTGAGCCATTGGGTCTATGGCTTTTGTTACGGCAACCCTAGTAGGCTAACACATTTATGCAGCAAAAAAAAGGTCAATTTCTCACTCATCTCAATTAAAGAAAATTTCTCTGAGTTTAGGTTCTTCTTGGCTAATTGTTCCAACAGCTCATCTGTCAGCCCAAAAGCTTTGTTTGCCCTCATTGTTTTGCATCCCCCACCTGACCCTGCCCTGCCCAGTATTACCAGTTGTGATCTTGAAGATGCTGTAAGTCAAGGCTACATCAACAAGACAGGGGACTCGGGGTCTAAATATTACTCTACCACATCTGCAGTATTTCGGACACTATCGCAAATGTGATAGGGAAAACAATAAGCAGAAAAAAAAAGATGAAGTGGGGAAACCTAACTGAAATGAAACCCTACTAACTTATTTAGATTATGGAAGAGAAAAGGAATGATAGGGCAATTAATGATTCAGCCCAATTTGTCAATTCCTAGGGATGAAGTGTAGTTACTAAACTCTGCTGAAGCACTGAGTCGCATTTCTCTGACAAAATAAGCTGATACAAATGTAAATCTCCAGGTGTAAGGGCCTATTCAGCCAGAGGGGCCCCACCCTGGTTGAACAGCCATTTTGTTGTTTATGCGGCAAAACGTAAATGGATCCTGCCCGCCCCCCCCCAGGGGAACTTACTTAAAAGCAAGTCCGGGACACTAGTCCCAGGTAACAAAGCCCAAATACAAGGGTGGGTCAGGTCAGGTGGAGACAACAGCCCACAGGCAGGGATGAGTCCGGCCAGGTGGAGACATCCAATCGGGGGGGGGGGGGGGGGGTGCGCATACTCTCTCCCTAGTTACCAAGGAGTATGGGCCCCACCCTTTGGGAGCCTTTTGGGCGCCAATTCTGACCAAGGTGATAGGCTGGTTCAAATGTCTACTAGACTAAATTGTAATTCAATTGATCACTTATGTGTGACCTAGCGTGACTGTGCAGCTTTCTCTGTGTGTTACAATATCACTGGCCACCAGTGTGTGGCCAGACCCAACCACATGGCCTTTGCTCTATAAAAGTTAGTCTGGAAAGCAGGGAGGGGTCGCCCTCTCTGTAAGGGGTGGCCCCGACCAATCTGTTTGACAGTCGGTTTGATTCTTGATGCTTGGCACGAAATAAAGCTTTGCTTGACCTTCGCTTTGTATCAGTCTCGCTCCTTTGACCATGGACCCATTATTTGGGGACCCAACAAAGGAAGCACCTAAAAATGCATATTTAGCAATAGAATGAAGGAAACATAATGAGACCTGAACAAGAGTGGTTTTACCGGGGCACCTGGGTGGCTCAGTGGGTTAAAGCCTCTGCCTATGGCTCAGGTCATGATCCCAGGGTCCTGGCATCAAGCCCCACATCGGGCTCTCTGCTCAGCGGGGAGCCTGCTTCCTCCTCTCTCTCTGCCTACTTGTGATTTCTGTCTGTCAAATAAATAAATAAAATCTTAAAAAAAAAAAAAAAAGAAGAGTGGTTTTACCTTTGCTGCGATTTTCAGAGAAACATCTCTAATGGTGTTCAAAGGAGGATAAAGCCGGCCTTCTTCCAAGTGTTTATCTGATACTTCCTGGGCTATAACCTTTAGAAAAAAGAAAGACAAAACATATTTTATTTAAGTGTAAGTAAATGAATGGTCACATGTGGTGATGTATAGATGTGGGTCACATTAATGTGATCATCTAATTTCGTCTCTCCCTTTGTCAGGGATAAAGATGACTCCAGAGAGACTTGGGGATTGGTAGGATCACGTCATTAGTAAAGACAGGAATGGACTTTGCATTGTCTCTTACTCTAGTTCCTTTTCTACTGTGCCATGAAGTGCTGGAAGCTTTTCCTTCTCATATAGTAGGGAAAAGGGGGGAGAGGGTCAAGGAAGGCAGAGGAGGATGACAGAGGGGAGGGAAAAGGACCCTGACAGTACAGGAGGGAAGGGGGCCAAGGCTGATCATGCTGCTTCTCCTGGCTCACATATTCCTTTTTTTAAGTTAACTAATTAATTTACATTTAAATTCAATTAATTAACATATAATGTATTCTTGGTTTCAGAGGTAGACTTCAGTGATTCATCAGTCTTAAATAACATACCCAGTGCTCATTACAACACGTGTCCTCCTTAACGGTCCATCATCCAGTGACTCCATCCCTCCACCTCCCTCCCCTTCAGCAGCCCTCAGTTTGTTGCCTATGATTAAGAGTCTCTTATGGTTTGTCTCGCTCTCCGATTTTGTCTTGTTCTATTTTTTCCTCTCTTCCTATACTCTGGCACAAGAGGTAGAGCAGGAGGCTGAGAAAGCCATGTTGGAGTCACACTCAAGGAGGATTTCGATTTACCCAGATTCTGAATTATCAAAATCACCCAACTGGCCTCAGCATTTGGTATCCCCAGACCTTTCCCTTTTTCTAAATCAAATGGCATATACTTAAACATTTGCTAAGAGAGTAGATCTTGCAGTAAGTGTTCTTATCTCCCTCTCTCTCTCTCTCTCTCTCTCACACACACACACACACACACACCACAAAATAATAATAAAGAGAATAGGGAAGGGCTTTCAGTGGTGATGGATATATTATTTATGGCATACATTTTGGTGATCATTTCACAGGTATATATAATTTATCTCCAAACTTATCAAGTTGTATAATTAAATATGTATTGCTTTTTGTAAGTCAATTATACCTCAATAAAATATATTTTTTAATGAGACGGATTGACATTAGATGCCTCCTGATGTGATGCACTGAGAAGGATGCCATTATTAGGCATTTAGTACTCCTAACAAAACCGCATACCTTGAATTCAATCATGAGGAAACAATCAGATAAACCCAAAATGAGGAACATTGTAAAAAACAACTGGCCTGTATGTTCCAAAATGTCAGCACCGTAAAGGAAAGACTGAAAAATTCTTGCAGATTAAAGGATTAGTTTAGAAGCTATAAAGGCCTTTTTTTGTGGATAATTGGCAAAATTTGATTCTGGACTGTGCATTAGATAATAATATTATATCGGTGTTAAAGTTCCTAAATTGAAAGATGGTGCAGAGATCACATTAAAAAAAAAAAATGTCCTCAAATATCTAGGGATAAAGGGATGTAATATTCTAAGTTGCTCTCAAATGGTTCAACAATAAAGTTCTATATGCTAAGTTCTTTGCTAAAGCTTCTGGGGCACAGAGGTAGACTCAGCAACCTTGAAGTTCCCTCCAGCTCTAAATTTAAAAAAAAAAAAAATTTATTTGACAGACAGAGATCACAAGGAGGCAGAGAGGCAGGCAGAGAGAGAGAGAGAGGAGGAAGCAGGCTCCCCACCAAGCAGAGAGCCCGATGTGGGGCTTGATCCCAGGACCCTGGGATCATGACCTGAGCCGAAAGCAGAGGCCTTAACCCACTGAGCCACCCAGGTGCCCCCAGCTCTAAATTTTTGATTAGGTATTTCAGTGGGCAAGTGTAAACCAGTGGGTCTATTATTTAATAGACCTGAGGATGCAGAGAGGAAGAAGAAAATCTTACTCGTTTGAAACATTTTGAATAATCACACACTTATTCTTCTGTATCTCTTAATATGTTTTAGATTGTTTTAATCATGAAATTATTTCTCCAATTGTTTATTCCATCAGCAAGTATGAAAGACATGAGTGAGCATAACACCAAGAGAGGTTAGAAAAGCAGTTCCTGCCTTTGAGAACTTACAATTTAGTGAAGGAGAAAGAAAATGTTGAGTTAGGAAAGCCTAGGCTAAAGGTGAAATGTGAGTGTTACGAAATCCAGAGGCACACTAGAGGGAGCTTGCGTATGGGACTGAAAGAGAACTAGGAGTTAGACCAACAGGGAAGGGGTGGGCCCTCCAGAAAGAAGATTCAGATGGAAGGCAGAGATATATGAGCTGGACTCAGTCAGCCCCGTGTGTCCTGATCAGGAGAGAGGGGTCTGTAAAGACAATAAGGATTGGAGCACAGTCAATGCCAAATTAAGGAGTTCTGGTGAAATCCTATGGGTGACTGAGGACGTCTGAGCAAGGATATTTAGGCAGGGGTGTGGGGTGAAGGAGAGCGAGATGAAGTTACTAGTATAACTGTTGTTTGATCAATATAACGTCACATATTATGCAAAATATTAAAAAGTATAATTATATTGACACAAGTTGATCATAAAGAATTTTATAATAAAGACACTGTTTAACTCATTTATTTCTTGCCTTTGAAACAGGATGTTGAGTAAAACTTTTCCTTTGCCCCAAATTTGGTGATCAGGGCCCCCAACTCTAGTGCAAAGAGGATGAAGTATTTAACATTATAATGAAGCCACCAAATCAGTGGGGACTGTCACCTCCCTCAGAACCTAAGAGGGGGTGGAATCATGCCACCCCCACACAGCCAGCCCTTCTCAGGCGCTGATATGGGGAGGATCAGGGACAGTCACTTGAACCACGATTTGGCCTAGTGGGTAATGCAGGGGCTTTTCCCCCCTTCTTGGCTGCATGCTGCCTCCTCTTGAAGGCTTGAGGTGACTTCAAGAAGGAGGCTCTGGCATTCTGTTCCCTACTCAGCCTGAGCAGTTACAGACATGCGTATATAAGTAGAGGTGAAGAGAACGGGGAGGGGGCTTGCTGGGGAGCAGCTTGTACCCCTGGAAGGCATGTGCTTCCACGGCTGAGTGACCACTGCAGAGGACAATCCAACAGGCTGGGAAAGCCAAGAGAGGGGAGGGAAGTTGAGCTGGAGCCCAATCTCTCAGGTCATGCCCCAGAGTGTCCTTTAAACTCCTGTATACATGCCCTACAAGAAAGGGAGATGCTGGCCCCTGCCTCAAATGGCCTGATGGCCTAACAAAGTGGATAGTTAATAAAAGACATGTTTACCCTCTTTCACACCCCTATTTCCTGTTTCCAATACATTTGAGGGAATAGGCCTTGATGAGAAGGGGGAGAAGGTTTTTCAGAGCCTGGCCACACTCTTTCCCCCAAGCCCCTCATGGTGCTGGGGTGGGGGGCCAGTAAAAGCAAAGGGGGCCCTCTGCCAGATGCTGCTGCAGGCTTCTTGTACTAGAGAGAGAGGACACAATATCTTGAACTGGATACAAATTCTGAACCGGACAGATGTTTAATCATTGTTCCTTGTTCACTGAGGTATCCCCAGCACCCAGAATAACGCCTAGCACATAGTGGTACTTAATTAATACTCATTAAAAGTATGAGTGGATCGAAACAGAACTGAATGTTACTGAGATGCCTTTAAGAGAAAGAAGAGAGAGACTTGATAAAGAATTATTCCAAACAACGAGTGGGACAAAATAAAACCATTTTATGTTGATTCCCCCATTGAATATAGGCTGCTTACAAAATCTTGTTACTTCTTGTTTTTCTATAAAGGATTTTTAGCAGATTTAAATCAGGTGGCATTTCTTCGATGTTAAAGCAAAAACTTGCGTGGGGATCCAGTATTGTTATTTAACTGGCAAGAGAAAAAAAATGAGTAGCACGATCTTGAAAGGATAGATTAGCACAGTGGTTGAAAGCTCAGGCTCTGATGGGGAGTAGGTCCATATTCAAATTCTAGCAATTTGAATTGAATTCAGGCAAGTTAATTAACCTTTCTAAGCCTAGTTTCTTCTTTGGTGATATAAGACTAGTAACAATTCCTAATTCAGGGGATTAAATGAAATCAACACCAGTAAAGAATTTACCACATTGTCTGGGAAAATAAGTGTTCAATCAAATTAGCTATTTCACTTTAAAAAAAAAAAACAGATGGTGACCAGCATGGCAGAATG
Source organism: Lontra canadensis (assembly GCF_010015895.1). NCBI lineage: Eukaryota > Metazoa > Chordata > Mammalia > Carnivora > Mustelidae > Lontra > Lontra canadensis. Next base: position 2,408,975 of record NW_022631008.1, read on the forward strand.
GAAGTAAAATAGCTTTTAGGGTCAGATCTAGCTCTATAACATACTGCTAGCTTATTAGCTTTTTGATTTGGAGGCAAGTTATATAATCAACAAACTGCAAATTATTTCTAGGAGATAATATGTATAATGCTCCTCTCACCATTGGCATATTGCTGGTATCTAACAACATTGTTTCTTCTCAAGAATGTTACACAGTATCATTTTAAAGAGATTGAGGACAGTTAGAAGATGGCTGAGTCAAGAAGAATCAGTGTAAGTCTTTGCTTTCCATGGATGCCTGTCATACAGAGAGGGAGCCAAGAAACTGTGGAACAGAGTCAAGCAGCAACAGGTGACAATGGGAAACATACTGTTAGGAACCAAACCACTAAAATGGAAGGGACTGACTTGGGGAAAAGGAGAGAGCTTACAAGAGTCTTAGTGTCACTCTCACCTATTAGCTCATTCACTCAAAAATTATTTGGGGCTCTTGATATGCCATTAGTGTGTCTCTAACCACACTGGGTGCACTTTCAAATGATTTCTCTTCGTTTCATTTTGGCAATGTTACAGCAGATGGATTTTCAATTATCCAGTGACTGAAATGAATACATTTCCTCCAGATGCTATTGTCTGTGGGGGTCATCTCTAGCGTCCTCTGGACAGACATCAGGAAGGGGGTGGGATGAGGGAAGTGCTGAGCAGATGGCTCAGGAAGAGTAGTGTGAGGGTAGGAGACAGAGGCTTGCATCTCAGGTGTGGACAGGAGGTGCAAAGTCTGTTCCCAGGCTGCTGTACAGACAATGCAGGGCCAGGAGGGCTAACCCAGTGGAGAACTAAGTGCTCTTATCAGAGTCCAGAAGGCTGCCAGAGTACCAGGAAAGCCAGAAATCTCTTTGTGTAATAAAAATGCTCAGAACATCTTCAGGATTGATACTGATCCATGAAATTTCTAGTTCCATAAGAGACCCAACCAATATTCCAGCAATAATCCTAAAGTAATAAATTTTGGGTTGCCAAACAAAAAGATTCACCTAGATCTCCTACTTGTAAACTTTGTTAACTACAAAATATAATCGAGACAAGGACTTCCCTCTTTGGGCCCTCTAGCAGTGAGCATCTGGGGTGCTGAATTTATTCTTCTTGCTAAGATATATAACTAGTTCTATTTAGCTCCATTCAGTAAGTATTTACTAAGTTTCTAGTATGTGCTTTAGCATTGTGCTGGGAGCTAACGGTGTTTTGAAAGAAGTATATGAAAGACTGCCTTTAAAGAAGATAATTTACAATGTAATTGTAAGGCAACACTTAACTGTTTAAAACATAAAGTTCTCAAGAGCATAATACAAGTAGAAATTAAACTCAATGTCAAAATGTTTGATAAAGACAGCCATGGCTAAGGAAAAAGATCAAGACGAGCCACAGTGGTCACAGAAGGATTCAGGTGTGAGATGGGACCTAAGCAGAGAAGGGTAGGCTTAGATAGGTGAAAAATAGTTCTCAGAGTTTTCCAGGCAGGATAATAGAGCAGTTATACAGGTGTATGTATGCACACTGTGTTTGAAGCTTTGGGATGAGTAGAATGGAAGAATGTCAGGCTTTTCTAAGCTTTAGTGTCTCCTTAGAAAAGGGTGTTACTAATAGCAATGCAAATATTGAGGGTGAGAGAGGGTGAGAAGGTTTTATGCATCTTGTGTTTAAGGAGCAGGTCATTTCTGTGAAATCCATCAGGTAACTGGAGACATGGGAAAGATAAAACCAGAGATACATAGATTTGGCCACTTTTAGAATTAAGATAATGGAAACAAAAGAATGGATGAGATCCCCGAAAGCATAACAAAAAGGAAAGAAAAAAGGACCCAAAAAAAAAGGACAAAAAAAAAAAAAAAAGAACGATAGAGAAAAGCTCTTAGTTAAAAGGGACAGGAAAGAATACAAACAATGAGGTGGTATGAAAATCAGGAATGTTGTGTTGAAGCCTGAGAGAAAATCAGGGGAACGGCCAAAATGATTTTGCCAGAGAGATCACTATCTATGATAAGAACAAGATTATAGACATTACTTTTTTTTTTCTTCAACGTTTTTATGTAGTGATTATTACTTTGCCTGGATAGAAAATAAAAGAATTTTTTTCATGAACCTTGTCACTAGATGGTGCTGGAGTTATTTAGGAAAGCAAACATGGGCTACAATGAGTAAAAGATCTTTTCCCCCCTTTGATGTGACAGTTCCATAGAACAACGATTACATTTTCTTTAATGTATAAACAGCTTTCAAAATCTTTCTGAGTAATTAGACATCTACTTATGTTTAACAAGATTTTTGAGTTAAATAAACTCTGAGACGTCAGCTGTCATGCTTTTAGCACAGTGAAGAGAAAGAAAGGAGCAGAACATTATAGCCTTCAGACCCCTGTTCTCACAGAATGAGGACAATTTCTAAGCACTGGGATTATAATCCTTGGATCACATCAATAGCGTTAAGACTCTTTATCTATATTCCTAGAGTTCCCCTTCAAACAGAAAGAACAGCATGTTTGCAAGATGAAAATACTTGAATTTTAATCAATTTTTATTTAATTCAGTTTAGTTATAATGTTGTACCGTGGTTTAATTTTAGAGGAAATTCAAATTTCTCATTCATGAATTGCATTCTGTTCAAACATGGTATCAACCAGATGAACATTCTGATTATCAAAAAGCGCATGATTTTACAAATATTGGCCCGATCATTGTACCATCGCCCTGAAGCTTGGGGGGTAAGGGGAAGTGATGGGAACCTGAAGGTTATCGTAACTCTTGTACCTTAAGTAATAAAGTCTTTGGTCTTTGACTCAAGGCTTTTGTGCCAACATCTATGAAACTGTGGCAAGAGAACTTGTTATCTTGCAGCTAGGCTAAATTTTAGATCCTTCAGTTCCTAGGAGTAGCTTAACATTCCCTATTGGGTCTGCTATGTGATATTCTGAGAATCTTTCCTGAAGGTCCACACTCAAATACACATCTGTCCTTTTATGACTTAATAAACACTAATTCCCTGTTTTAATTTTCTTGCTGCTTAAAATATTAGTTTCTATTTTCTGCCCTGAACCTCAGTGATAAATACTTTTTCACTATGCCAAATAAGACTTTCATTTTCAACCTTCAAACTGTTGTTATTGAGGAAGTTTTGGAGAAATGCAAATACTTACCATTTCATTATGATGTGGAAACGATATTTTTAATTGTGTCACTACTGTCACAGAATTCGATTGGAAGTGTGAAGACAAAAAAGGGTTCCTCATAAGAGATCAGAACAGTTTTCTACCTTCTATTTAGTGACTCAGTATGAACCAGCTACCCACCCTTTATTGTTCACTAGGAGAGATTTTCTTCCCCTTTTGACTTTGTACCTTATAGGGAGTGAGCTGAGAAGTTATATAAAGAAATCATTAAACCACCTACACTGAGCTCATCTGGTGTTATACAGCCTTGGCGAACGCAGAGTATTTTTTTTTTAAGATTTTATTTATTTATTTGATAAACAGAGATCACAAGTAGGCAGAAAAGCAGGCAGAGAGAGAGGAGGAAGCAGGCTCCCCGCTGAGCAGAGAGCCCGATGCGGGGCTCAATCCCAGGACCCTGGGATCACGACCTGAGCCAAAGGCAGAGGCAGAGGCTTTAACCCACTGAGCCACTCAGGCGCCCCGAACATAGAGTATTTTACAATACCTCAGCCGTTGTGAGAAAAATCTTATCCGTGATATGTCTCAGTCCACAAGCCACGACACCAAGAGCCACTCCAGGAAACACATAGGAATTGTTTCCTTGGCCAGGATACAGGGTCCGTCCATTTGGAAGAGTGACTGGATCAAAAGGACTGCCACTGGCAAAGATCCCACGCCCCTACAACACAGACACACAACTAATTTTAAAAAGAAGCGTGATATTTTAAAACGAAGGTATCATAACAGAACTACTCCATAGTTAAAGTGCTGAGTGCTTAAAAGAAGACTAATTTTCATTGACTCTCTAATAAGTCCGGGCAAGTTTTTATGATGTTTGCAGTAAGTTCTGGAGTGGGTGATTATTTCTGTTCTCTGTCTCACTCTCCTCAGAGAAGTGTGCAAAGCACAGGATACCCTGAGATCACCACTCTCTTCTCTGCAGGGGTCCAACTCATAAGCCTAGCAATCATTTCTATAGGGGCTTCAGATTATAGACTTCTGAGGATAAAAAAAAAATTGATAGGTTAACATTAGAGCATTGGGAATAATGACATTTTAGGTTAGAGTTTAAGGATCTACACATTTCAACATAATCACTGGGACAAATTTTATGTTTTCCTATGTTGTAAAGAATTATATAGAAAATCATGTAGGAACCAAACTCATTGGCACAAATGGAATAAGCAAATAAAAGGAAGGTTAGATTATCAATAATTGTCAAAAATTGTCATATTTTCTCTAATCAGCATATTTTGTCACACTGTTTTGGAGAAACCTCATGTATCACACACTCCAGATGGCAGTGACTTAGGGCTTTCCAGGTGCTGCAATTCCATGCTGCTAATCACAAAGGAAGAGGGGCATCTGGGTGGCCCCGTCAGTTAAACATCCAACTCTTGCTTTCAGCTCAGGTCATGATCTCAAGGTTGCGAGATCGAGCCCCATGATGGTCCTGCACTGGGTATGGAGTCTGCTTGGGATTCTCTCTGTCCCTCTCTCCTTCCCCACCACTCACGTATTCTCTCTCTCCCTCTCTCTCAAAAAAAGGAAGACACTGATCTGCAAAGATGAGGGTGGAAACATAGCTGAGAACAGTCAGACTTCTAAAGAAGGTATAAGAAACCCTTGACAAATAAAGTATCACAATCTAAGAAATCCATTTGAGAAGTCCACAGCACCAAATCCCCAAGACATCATCTAAATGATCACAGGCTGGGCTGTAACTTTCACCCCTATTTAGAGTCTAAATCCATTAAAATGTTAATAGTATTAATTTAATATTCATTTTAACAAAGACCATAATATACCTTTTGTATATAGGTAAACTTGTATGATTCAACCTTCATTAGGGTATAAAAAGATGAAAACATATAAGAAAGAAAACAAATTCTCATCTAGATGTTTGTAGAACACTTACATTTTAGAGAACATTAGGTTCTGTTTTCAGACAAGTCTGATAACTTTTGCTCTGTTTAGCAGATAAAATATTTTATTAAAAGAAACTCTAATATAACTTATTACTTGATATATAGATTATATATCTTCAAAAAATTGTATCTGAGAAAAAGACCTATAACATTATCTCTCTCCCTGCCTCCAGTGCCTGCCTACTCTTTTAGAATCATCATTTTAGGGAGGAACGACATTCAATAAATGACAGCTAAGCACTCTTATGTATGTGGATTGTTAATATGGGGAAGAAAATCTCTCTATACTATGTTGGATTATAGTTTTTCAGGATTCAATAATCTTTCTGTATTTTATATTTTTAACCTTTCCTGTGGTTAACCTCACCTCACCTGTGCCTGAATCTCTACTCGTCTTTGCTTGTGCCCTTTGGCTGAACCAGTATTTAAATTTTTAGCCTCAAAATGACTTTCAATTTTATTTCCTTTTTTTTAAAATAACATAGAACATTAAGTAAGAGGATAAGAAAGAGTTTAGACCCTTTATATTAGACACATTCAGATTTAAAACTACAATTATATAAATTTGGTTAATTGTGTTTGTGTCTATTACTGGTGAGTCTCCAAATTCTTCACACCTACTGAGATATACGGCAAAATCACTACATAAACACTTATTTATTATATGCCTACTATGTGCAATGCACCATGCTAAAATTTTATTGCCCAGAGGAATTTGTTTTCCCTTGTAAAGACTTAAGGACTACTGAGGTGATGCCCTGCAAATTCCCCAGTCTAGAGATGGGTTGAAAATTAAAATTACTGAGGAGACTGAATGCCATCTCAAATAAGAAAGATAAACAACAGAGTAGCTCCTTGCCAACAATTTCAATAATTCTAGTACTGAGCATTTAAGGTTATAATATTAAAGAAGCAGGGCCATCAAGTACTAATTTGTGCAGTGACTTAACTTTATGTCATGTTTACCTTCTCCAGTTCATTTTGGATTTATTTCCAAAATAAATGTGCTAGATATATATGACTCAACCACTATTTTGTGGTAATGACATTTTCAAGTCTTTAAAGGGAAGAAAGCTCTTGTCAACCTATCAGTCAAGTATATATCAATACAAACATAGTATAAAATAAGCTATTTTTTAAGAAACAGTGAAGTACTGAAGCTCTAAGGACTCCTATCGCAACCTGGCTGGATGTCAAAATGGCCGCCCAAACGTACAATCTATGGTGTCCAATTCAAACCCAGGATTTAGCAGAGCAAAAATAAGACTGTGGTTTTATACTGTATGCTTCAATGTTCAGAAATAGCTCGTTGAGAGTTATTTTCATAAGCATCTAGAATCAAACTTTTTCCTTTTTAGCTTTTGTACTTCAATCTTAGATACTTCCAAATCACTTGAGGAAAACTGTCAATAAACACTGCAAAGTTTATTTTGTTTTACCAAAGAGGAGGATTTGTACAACAACATTCTAGAAAAGGAAATAGCTCTTATCCATTCTGAGTTGTTCACTTTTATTTCAATCTTGGCTGTTTCATTTTTAAAGATTAAGTGGTAAGAAACTTAGATATCCTTGGCTCCCCTACAAGGAATAAGAATTAGGTTATTAAAATATCAGTCTGCACCAGCACTGGCGGAGCTGGGGGATGGGGAGGGGAGGGTAGAAATCAGTTATACTTTTGCTTTACCTTGGTTAGTTTATAGCACTGCTCTGCAGTACATTCTGCTTTGCTAGTTGGATTACTCAAAGCAAAAATAATAGGCCGTTCATTGAAGGCAGCCATATCTTTGAGAATCTGTTCTGAGAATGCACCACCAATTGCAGCAACTCCTAATGTAGAAAGGAGAAACCAGTGAATAGACTACCATTGGTTAATTAATCTAAGACGTCCCTGCCCTCAAAACAATGAGACATGTCAGGTCACTTTCTAATAGATCCTAAACAAAATACAGAATATTTACATTAAAGTGACAAAAAAGAGGTAAGTCTGTTCATGCCAATGATCTTTAGGGTTACAAATCTGTAAGTATCTATACGAAAAACCAGATATAATATTCAGTTCATAATACATTGAGTTAGTGATCCATTCACTAGGTATTTTGATTACAAACATTTATATTAGGAAATTAAAATGTGCCTAGTATATGTTATGTCTGTATGAACAATTCTATGAGTATATTCTAGTCTCTGAGGCTATAAAGTAATTATGCTTTATAAACCAGTGCTAACATTTAAGATAATCATTCAATTCAATTGTAAAATTTAAGTATTACTCAGTGAAAGGATCCTAACAGAAGAATAAAGCAATTAGCATAATAGAAATGGGAAAAAAAATTCCAAATATAGTATTTTATAAAAAATAGCAATAAAGGCTTATTACAGTTCCTGTTATAGAGTATTTGCTTTTATTATGATCAACATCATTATTCTCGATACTGTGACCTGTTTCACAAGAGCTTCTAGGAATGAAGTATGTTATGATACAAAGTAAAGACATAAGGCATAAAGTTTTATAACTATGGCTGAGTTTTTTAGCCACATTAAATTTGACTATATTAAAGATGTTATGTGCACATGCACTATGTAAGCTCCTGTGTTAAGTGCTATGAGGAATATAAATATGGTCCCTGTCTTCAAGGAGGGTCCAGTTGGATAATTCTTTGTTGGGGGGGGCAGGGCTTTCCTGTGTATTGTAGGATATTGAGCAGCACCCCCCAGTCTCTATCCGCTAGATGTCAGTAGCCCTGACCACCTTACCTTCAACTCCTCCAAAGTTGTGACAACCAAAAACATCTCCAGACAATGCCAAATGTTTCTTTGGGCACAAAAATCACTCCCATTTGAGAACCACTGTCTATCTGGAGTAATCAAGCCTGGTGAAGAGCTGATTATGCCAAGGATCAAGAGGTTGACCGAGTTAGCAGAGGGGGCCCCCACTTGGGCTGGAATTGGTAAGACTGAGAAGACAGTACATACTAAATTTACAAATCTAGGTGTCCCTGAGGTACTAATGATTCAGTGAATGTGTAATTGTGTTGGTAAATTCCAAATGTCAAAATATCAAAGAAGTTAAATTATACCTTAAAAATCAGTAGGAAAATGAATCAGGCCAAAATGGGGTCAGGGTGGGCTTTACTGCAATGAGGGAGAAGTTTACCTATGAGGGCAGTTGGTTTTATTTCTTGAACAATGGCTTCCAGGTTCTTCATTTCTTCATGTTCATGGGCAAATTCCTCCTTCTCTTGTGTTAGGGCAGCTCTTCCCTAAGTAAAGCAAATAAAAAGAAATGTTAAATCTGCCAAACATATGTGAGCCAAAGAAATGTCAGAATATTATACATATTACCGGTATTTGGGCTTATTAACATCTTCATGTACCATGTGTTATAGCTGCTCTTACACTCTCTTCTCCAATTATCAGAGTATTCTTTCATTCAGTTTTCAACAAATAGTGTGTCTCAGAAAATGTTTTCGGCCATGGGGATGTAACAGTGAAAAAACTTAAGTGTTTCCCTTTCTGGACTATTATTTAATATTAAAAATCTTAATTCTACAGACATTTGTGAGAAACCAGCAATGGTTTGTAACCATTTGTGCCCAAATGGTTTGTAACCAGTAACAAATGGCAATGTGCAATGTCATTTAAATATCATTTACTAAACATTACTTGTGTTAAATAACAGTCTCTTAGAATGCAGAGCTGGCTTCAGCCACAGTACTTCCAAATTGTGTACCATTGAGTAAAAATAGAACTTGATGCCGTATTTATACCATAGTTTGATTTTTCTGAACAAGAATTAGCTTTGCATATTTTTATCTTAATGTTTTGTTTACAAATGTGTCATGTATTATATCTAGGAAACATCTGGTTATAATTTTCTAGCTGCAAATTTTTAGGATTTTGACTTAAAATAATAAAGCCCCGCCTAATGTTACATGGAGCTTTAAGACTTACAAGTTGTTGTCATGTATTTCATATGACCCCCTCAACAATTTTAAGAAGCAGGGCAACTACAGGGCGCCTGGGTGGCTTGGTCAGTTGAGAGTCAGACTCTTGACTTTGGCTCAGGTCATGATCTCAGGGTCGTGAGATGGAGCACCTTCTGGGCTCCGCGCTCAGTGGGGAGTCTGCTTGGGATTCTTTCCCTTTGCCGCCGCCCCCACCCCAGCCCTGCCTCTGCCTTGCTTGCAGCCATGTGCACTCTCACTCTCTCTCTCTCAAATAAATAAATCTTGAAGGAAAAAAAAAAAGGAAGAAGTAGGGCAAGTAATTAGAGTCATTTTATATGAGGAGACAGAGGCTCTGAGATGTTAAGGGACTTGCCCAGGGCAGATGCTGAAACTCAGTCTTTCCAATAATACATATAGCACAGTATAGTCCTGGAGAAAAAGCTTTACAAATGGTATGTTTGTTTTGGTACATCTGTTCTTAAATGGATATGTCCGATTACTTATAAATTGTTACCCCTGAAGATGGTACAAATTTCTTGTTTTGAAAGGTTATGACCATTTTATTTCTGTTTTTAAAGATTTATTTATTTTAGAGAGAGAGTGTGTGTGTGAGCAGGGGGAGGGGCAGAGGGAAGAGGCAGAAAGAGAAGCAGACTCCCCACTGAGGGGCCCCCATACGGATCCCACACCCTGAGGATCATAACCTGAGCCGAAATGAAGAGCTGGATGCTTAACTAACTGAGCCCCCCAGATGCCCTTATTTCTGTTTTTTAAAATACACGTGGAGTCTGCTTGGGATTCTTTCCCACTTCTTCTCCCTCAACCTTTGCCCCTCCCCCTGCACATTCTCCCTCCCTACAATAAATAAATTTTTAGAATCTTAAAAAAAAAAGTACTTAGGATTATGCCAGGTTTTACTGTGTGTGTGTGTGTGTGTGTGTGTGTGCGTGTACCAGTTTTTAACAAGAGCTCAATGTTAGTTGCAGTCATAATTAAAATTATTGCGAAGATAATATTTTATTTTGTGTGTATGTCATTTTTTTTCTAATATATTCATTCATCTATTTATGGACACTTGGGTTGCTTCCTGTCTTGGCTACTGTAAATAACACTGCAGTGAACATGGGCATACAGGTATCTTTTCTAGTTAGTGTTAAGATTATTTTTCAGTGTCTCAGAAGAAAATGTTAGATAAATAACCTCTTAGAACTAAGAAATGACTAATGGTGATAACTATAAGAAATGTACCAAAGTTATAGCTGTTGGAATTATGACTTTTGTTCTTCTTCACAGTAATTTTAATCATTATGTTATATACCTGAAACTGACACAAAATGATACGTCAATTATATATCAATAAAAAAACTTACTTCATTCAGAACAAAATTTGAAGCTTACTGTTTCATATTCACTTGAGAGAACATTCTAGTCTCCAGTAATATTAAATTGAGTACAGTTAGGTCACATTCATTCATCTTGTTCATTAAGAAAAAGTCAAAAGCATCAAGTAAATTCAGTTTCCACTTTTATTAGGAAGCATCAAATTGTTCAGTAAAACCTATTATCATAGGCTTTTCAGAATTAGTCGTAGGTCCAACAACCAATAGGTTATGCAAACCTAGACTGATTTCATGAGTAAACACTAAATATTCTCAGTTTTTCTTTTGTACTTATGAGATGTGATTTTTTATTTTTTTTTATTTTTATTTTTTTATTTATTTGACAGAGAGATCATAGGCAGGCAGAGAGGCAGGCAGAGAGGAGGAAGCAAGCTCCCTGCTGAGCAGAGAGCCCGATGCGGAACTCGATCCCAGGACCCTGAGATCATGACCTGAGCCGAAGGCAGAGGCTTAACCCACTGAGCCACCCAGGCGCCCCAAGACGTGATTTTTTTTTTAAATTCCCTTTTAATAATATAAAGAAATGTATGACAGTACTGAAATCTTTACAACTCTCACCAAATTGCAGGGAGGGGCTACCTGGTGCTCTTATCCTCATCTCTCTTAGCTTCTCAGCCAGGAAATCTATTTCATTTACATATCTCAATTACAGAGATTAATTCAATATTATCCTAATATATAAACAAAGTCCAGGTTTAATGATAATTTATTAGTCACAAATAAAAAAAAAAAAAAACAGGCATTTGGGAGTACCTCAGAACTCCCTCCAAATATTTTGATAATTCAGACTTTGACTCAGGTCCCAATTCCTCATCATCCATTTCCTGTGTCAGTGTTCTTTGCACTGTAACTTGACAGTTCCTTCCACAAAAGGCAGTTATACTTTCCAAGCCCTGGTCTTTGGACTTGAATATGCAATTTCTTTGGTCAATAAAATGGATGCTGAAATGAGAGTGTGCCAATTCCAAGCTTAGGCCTTAAGAGTAATTGTTGTTTCTGCTTATTCTCTCATGCCTTTGCTATTTGTGCTTTAAAAGTATGTCACCTGGCTAGCTGTCTGGTTCATCGAGGATGAAAACCTTGTGAAAAAGACCTGCACCCAACATATGACTTAGAGCCACCCGGCCAACGTTATCAGAGCTACTCCACCTAGCCCTTAGGTATGTGAGAAATAAATCCTTATTGTTGCATGTCACTGAGATTTTGTGGCTTTTGATAACTCAGCAATAGCTGAGTGAGACAGGGGATAATTTTTTTGGATTCAGGGGATAGTTTTAACTTCAACTATACATTCCATCATTTTTTTTTACTCATTGTTCTTATCTGTTGTTTTGGGGATAAGAGGTTCCTTTTGCTGAAATGATTTAATTAAAGTAATGCTTTTACAATCTATCTGTACCTCAATGCTCTTATTACTGCTTACTTATTTGGCCAAGAAAATAATCTTGGGGGCACCCGGGTGGCTCAGTTGTTAGGCATCTGCCTTTGGTGCAGGTCCTGATCCCAGGGTCTTGGGATCCAGCCCTGCATCAGGCTCCTTTCACCGCAGGAAGCCTGCTTTCCCTCTCCCACTCCCCTTGCTTGTGTTCCTGCTCTCGTTATCTCTCTGTCAAATAAATGAATAAAATCTTTTAAAAAAAAATCTTGCATTATTGGAAAAGAAAGAAAAATTCTGGTCTTGGATAGGAATAAGAACTTGGAACCATTTGAGAGTTATAGTATTTAAACTAAATTATTTCTGAACTATTTCTGGAAATAGTATAAGCTAAAATTCATGACTATTTTTGTTCTCACAACAATGAAATTTCTAGGACAGATACTAAATGAAGTTGCAGCTTGGGGAGACATATTTCCGGGGAATAATAACTTTTAGCTTCCAGCATTCTAAACTAAACACAATGTGTTTTGGGTTATTGCTCTTTCCCAGAAATGCATATACTCAATTTCAAGTATAAAGGCAAGAACTTAGACTAACATCTACCCGAGGCTAAACATGGCAAATGCTATAGAACTCCACATTGTTTCTAGCATGGTTCCTGCACACCTGAGGCTAAAGGGCTAAATGAGATCTTGCAGCTAGAGCTTCTACTTTCAACACAGCGGTCACCAAGCTGAGGTACCTTCAAAGGACCTTGAGGGAGACATGCACATCATGAAGCAGTGGCCATATGGCTCTTCCCCAAGCCTGTGGTAGTGCTTGTTGGTTTTCAGCAAAAGCAGGAGTCTCTAGTGTTTAGCCCAACACCCACATTTGAGGCCCAAGTAATGGTGGTGGTAGCGGCCACCATATCTGGCAGGTTTCTTGTTTTGGCAGAGACTGATTCTCCAGCCTGCAGTTAACAGCAGTTTCCTCACTAATGCAGATACGCATTACAGCCATTCCTGAACTCAGAGCCCTGTGTCTACTTCTTCTTTAGTTTTCCTTAAAGATTTTACTGATTTACTTGAGAGAGAGAGCAAATGAGTGGGGGGCGAGGGGGAGGAGAAGCAGGCTTCCTGCTGAGCAGGAATCCCAACTTGAGGCTCAGTCCCAAGGTGCTGGGATCATGACCTGAGCTGAAAGCAGACACTTAATGGACTGAGCCACCCAGGCACCCCATGTGTCTACTTCTTCTAGGTTTAGAGATTTGTATTTCACAATGTTTTTATGGACAAGGGAACTTTAATGTGTGCTATGTTCTCTAACAGAAAAGGATCTCAGGATAATTATTCAAAGTACTCCAAACTGGCTAAAGTCACCTCAACACAATGTTATGTAATCTTCAGAGCTGCTGGGAAAATGCATAACTCGTAGAGAAGACAGTGTATCACAGGGTTTGCCTACTGGTCTTTTCTGTTTTCCACCTGACAAAATGTAAGCATTATGCAAATATAATTCAATAAATTTACTATAGTATCTGAAAATGTCATATTACTTTTTCTTTTAAGATTTTATTTTTAAGTAATTTCTACCTCCATTGTGGGGTTCGAACTTACAAACCCTAGATCAAAAGTCACATTCTCCACTGACTGAGCCAGCCAGGCACCCCCTGAAAAGGTCATACCAATTTTATATCCAAATCCTGAAACCCTTTTCATCTACGGTAGAGAATCCTAATTGTCCACCAATAGTCATGCTCTCCTTTTTAAATTTTTTTTTTAAGTTCTATTTTTGTAATCTCTACTCAGTATGGGGCTCAAATTTACAACCCTAAGATCAAGAGTTGCATGCTATTCTGACTGAGCCAGCCAGGTACCTCATGTTCTCCTGTTGTTGTTGTTGTTGTTGTTTTAATTATATTATTGTGAAAACACAATATGAAATCTTAAATTTTTAGGTGTACAATCTCTCTTTATTTATATACTTATTATTTATTTATTTATTTATTTATTTTTATTTATTTGACAGACAGAGGTCACAAATAGGCAGAGAGGCAGGCAGAGAGAGAGGAGGAAGCAGGCTCCCTGCTGAGCAGAAAGCCCGATGTGGGGTTCGATCCCAGGACCCTGAGATCATGACCCTAGCCGAAGGCAGAGGCATTAACCCCCTGAGCCACCCAGGCGCCCCTACAATCTCTCTTTAAAAAAAAAAACAACTTGTGACGCCTGGGTGGCTCGGTGGCTTAAGCGGCTGCCTTCAGCTCAGGTCATGATCCCAGCGTCCTGGGATCGAGTCCCACGTCAGGCTCCTTGCTCGGCACGGAGCCTGCTTCTCCCTCTGCCTCTAGCCTGCCCCTCTGTCTGCCTGTGCTCATGCTCTGTCTCTCTCTCTCTAACAAATAAATAAAATCTTTAAAAAAAAAAAACCCACAACTTTTTTTCATTCACTCCTTTTTGATAATAAAACTTCCCAGTTTTAGCCAATCACATTACTACCCAGGTGGATACTCTTTCCTAGACTCCTTGCAGCCTAGAGTGGCATGAGACTTTCTCTGGTCAAAAGGACGGAGTCAAAGTGATGTGTACAACTTCTGACCCAGTTACCCCGTCCCCATCCCTACCCTCCCAATCCCTGCCCCATCCATTCCCCACCCTCTCTCCCTGGCTGGCCGGAACAGTGAGACCTGGAAAGCTTCTCTGTACCCAGGGATAGATGATAGACACACAGATGCCCCTTTTCTGCCTACCTCCATACTATTAAGTGACAAAGAGATAAACTTTAACTTAAGTTGCCATATTTTGGGGTCTCCTTGTATAACAATTTAACTTAAAATCTAACCAATCCGGGACCTTTAGGCTAGTAGTCTCTTCATTTCATATCTGAAAACAGCACATATACAATCAGGAAGAAACTGCCTTGACAAACCCTTATCTTCTGGGAAGGCCAATGAGCAAAACATTAAAATCAAGAAATTTTTCAGATTCATAGCAAAGTAAATTCTACCACTTCGCTATACTTAAACAATTGTTGTTTTTTATTCCCAAATTCTTGCTCACTGTAATTTAATACAATTCCTTTTTTTTCAATTTTGTATCATTGGCTGTAAATAATCTTTTGTGTAGGGGCGGCACTGGGTGGCTCAGGCTGTTAAGCATCTAACTCTTGGTTTCAGCTTTGGTGATGGTTTCAGGGTCCTGTTGTTGAGCCCACCACTGAACTCTGATGCTCAGTATGGAGCCTACTTGTCCCTTTCCCTTTGCTCCTCCCCTCACTTGTGCTCTCCCTCCCTCCTTCTCTCTCTCCCTCAAATATATAAATAAAATCTTTTAAAAAATAACATTTTGTATATTTGAAAACAGATACTGAATCACACTGTCTCCTTTCCCAAGGGAGGAACCCTGATGTTTTTAATCTACTTTTCTACTTGAACCCATCTCTCTTCCCTATCATATTTAGTGGCTCAACTGAACTCTCATATGCTCTTGTTCCCCTCTGTATACCATAGAACTGAAAACTGCACTGGAATAACCAATGTTGAATATGGTCAAGGAAGACCACACTTCCTAGATCTGGCTTTAAATGTTCTGTTATTGCATTGTACTATCATGTTTTCTTCTTTAATAGCAGTACAATATGATCAATCTTCCCCTGTGGTTTACTTCAAGTAGAAAGGAGAAACCCCATAAAAAGGATGGTAAGGGAAAGGAACATCTGGAAGATTTCCAGAACTATCAATAGAATAGGAATAGGAAAGACTAAAAACGAGGAAAACACGCCACTGCTTTGTTTATTTTAAAAAGTGCTTAGGCTAGCCAAACAGTAAGATTCCACACAATCCACGGAAAAATGGCCTGGCCCAAAGCATGAGGTAGAAGAATCAAGAGAAGAATCACAGTGAAGGCTTGCTGAGAGCATCTGGTGTTCCCAGTCTGAGAAAACAACCAGTTCTTGACCATTCAACTACTGACAAACTACATGACAAGGCGAATACATCCACACTGCTTCTGGTATACAGTTTAAAATAAATTCACATATGATCTAAAAATGGAAATCCATTCATTTTCATTGATTGCTATCAATACAGTATTAATTTGTGATAAATTTTATTGGCTAGGGACATGAATAAATCACTAGTAGCAGAATGCATTCTAATAGCCAACAGCAAATAAATTTACTTTACTCCTGAATTTTCATGAATTATTCATTTTATTCATGAAATAATCCAATTTTCATGAATTATTCCTATTCATGACTATCTCATGATATTCAGAAAAGTAAATAAAAGCTCTTCAGTGAGACACAGAAAAGTGCCATCCACAAATGCTAGAGAGAAAACATGGGACTAAGGCTCCGGATCACAGCCCCAGACTCTTCCCTTCACGCATGACCTAGGGCATGTCCTTTGAGACTTCCATGGATGTTGATTTCTCCATCTATAGAAACAGTTTGGATTAGTGGTGAGGACAGTGTGATGAAAGTGAGCCAGATCTGAACCTTCCAGAGCACCAGACTCACCTCAGGAAAGAGATTCCTGAGCCCTGCTTTCAGATATTCTAATTTAAGTCCAGGAGGAGGCTCTAGAATCTGTGAATATTTTTTTTTTAAGCCTCCCAGGTGACTAAGATGATGATCAGTTTTGAGAATCACTGCACCAACTGATTTATCAGATTTCTACCAGATGCATTTTAAAAAGATACGTGATATATTTTCAAAAACATACAAAATGCTTTTTCTTTTACTAAAGAAGAAAAGCTGTAGAACAACCAATTATTATTCACAGATTTCTAGTACTGCTTTGTTTGACTGACAACTTTACATACAATGAAAAATATTTAGTGAGGTTTATTATCTCCTGAATTTCCTGGAATGAGAAGCAAATCACAAAGATGGATAACCGTTGTATGAAAGGCAAAGGTGTATGATTTCAGCAAGAACACTTTGCTTTCTGAATCACAGCAACAGCACAGACAGCTCCCAGCCAGCCGAAGCCAGATGTTGACCAGAAGACATCTACCCAGTAAGAAACACAGATTACCCACAGTCTCTTCCCCAAAGGCTTGATTCTTTCTGGTGGCTTAGGAAGGCCAGGAATCATGAAATGGAATACAAGCACTACTGAAAGCCTCTACTTGCCAAAAACAGAAGAATCAAAAGACAAAAAGCAAGGTCTCTCAAGTAACTGCTGTACCATTTTCAAAGTCTATTTGAAGAGCTGGTTTAGATGAAGAAAATACTGGAATGGGACGTCTAGGTCTGGCAGTATTAAGGCAACTGCCTACACCTTCAGACTTCTATTTTCCACACCAATGGCTCATTTTCCTCCTCCTTTCAAAATCTGATTTGGAGTTCATATTCTTTATGCTACTCCTGTCTGTTGGATATGGACATAGAAGATTTCTTGTCTATTCATCCCACTTCCAGGATCCCTTACTGAAACACTTTTTGCCTTCTTTTGGCAAAGTGAACATGGGCATTTCTTATTATAGAAATCCCAAATCCTGTGTGTGTGTTTTTAAAGAGTCTTTAATTATACCAAATGTATTATGGATAGCTGAGATTTTTTTTTTTTTTTGAGTGTTATTATTTCTTCAATCTCCCCTACCCCTTATTTTGTGCTGATTCTTAGGAGAGGAGAGAAGATATAGCTAACCATACTGAATTACTACCTTTTTCAAAAGCACAGATGTCCTGCTGTGGGTGGAAAGGATTTGGGGTTAGCATTTCATGGCCCAGGATAGATAGAAAAAATTAACTATGGATTGTTACTGATAAATATTTATACCTTCCTACACGCAGGCACTAGAAGACTTCTTCCACAAGGGTTTTCGTTTGCTTTCTCTTAGAATCCATGCCTGTTTGGATATTTTGCCCCATTGCACTGGCCAGTTCTGCTGTCAGGTGATCAGTTTATCAGAGTTTAACTGGGCCCCTCTATGCATCTGTAGACAGGGCCCTCCTTGCAGACTGCCAATGCCATTTCACTGCCAGAATAATTATCACCTGGTCTGATGATGATAGAACTCCATAAATGAGGCAACCACACAGTATACTTTTTAGTTTCTGGTTTTATGTCTTTAAAAAGTGAAGGAGTTTACTATATGTTATGTATTATAAACAATTACATGACAGGTAAATAAAATGAATAAAATGATTCTTATTGGTTTTCAGGAGAGGTCGTGAAAGTACTAAGTATAAAGGACAACAAACAAAAAATCATGTATATCTGAAAGCAAGATTACACTAATTTACAAGTTATCCTCAGACTTACCAGTTCTGTAACAAAAATCAACATAATAATTTTGACTTTTTAAAAACTTGAAAGAAAAAGTGGTTAATTGAAGCTTCATGCTTCTTTTATATTAAATAGCGCATAAGCTGTTAAATGTATAACAATCTCTTAAAATGTAACTTTATCTTGGCAAGCAGAATACATGCAGTTCTTTATTTTGGCAAGTAAAAGGCATGAGGTAAGAGTGACTGATTAGGTCTAGGCAACAAACTTCACAGTTATTCTAAGTATTGTAATCCACAGAATTTGGAGTCTCACTTCAGTAAATCTATACTAAAATTATTTGAGATGCTAAAATCTGTATATTTTCTATAAAGACTTCACATAAAAATGTCATTAGAAATCACAAAAGAAATCCACAGTCACAGACTTCCACTTTTTTTTTTAGATATTTACATGTATTACATCCCTAAATATAATGTAATTTGTATATCTTTTTTTCCATGGCTCCAACTTTTTACGTGCAGATATTCCCAAAATCTCTATCTGCAGAAGCCGAGACCCTTATCCTGAGTGTCTGTCTTATACCTCTGATTGCTAAGGGGACATCTCCATGAGATCTGCAAAGGTAACTTTAACTTGCTATGTCCAAGCCGAATTACATTATCTTTCTCTTAAACATGATCTCTTCGTTATTCCTTTTCTACAGTAGTGGCCACATTGTTTATCCAGACACCCAAGGAGTCCTGCTAGGTTCCTGCCTATACCACCCTACCCTATTCCTCCCTCCATATTTAGTGGTTACTAAGTATGCCAGTCCTGTTTACTAAACATCTACTGAATAAAATGTCTTTCACTCACCCCCCATAATTACTGCTTTATTTCAGGCACCAATGAATTTTTATTACTACAACAGCTTTGTAACTAGTTTCCTTTACTCTGTTTTCCCTCATTTCAATCCATCCTCCACAATGCCTAGAGTGACAAGTCACTAACCCTCTCTGCATAAGTTTCTTCAATTGTCCATTGTCAGGATTTAGAAGAGCCTTTGTCACTGGTCAGTCATCTGCTTCCTTTCAAATATAAGCCCTAAATGTCATTTATAGTGAAATATCCTCTTTAGCAAATACTCTTCCTCTGCCTGGAAGGCCACTCATCAATCAATTCATTTATTAACAAAATATTTATTGCCAATTATGTGCTAGACACTATGCAAGGCTTTGAAGACACAGAGAGATGAAAGACATGATCACAGGTTCAGCCAAGATCTCCTAGTGAAATTTCCATAATACTTCCCTTGTCTCACTTTCAGATAGGAGACATTTAAGACATCTGTGGAGACTCAAGAACTCCTAACTCTTCCTTTCAAACTGAGGTGAAGAAACACCTTTTCTAGGAACCCTCCTCCGCAGGCCCATTCTTCTCATCAGTGCAGCTGGGAACTTCATTTCCAGGGCACCCCTGGTAGCAAGAACGTATTTCTATAACACTTTCATATAGAGACATAACTTTCAGCTTGATTTTTTCCCACTAGTCTGTGAGCCTCCTGAGATCAAGGGATTTACTGAGTCCTGGAGTCTAGTACGATGCCTAACCAAGAGGAAATTTCATTCAGCAAATCTCATTTCATGATCATGATATAAGTTGTGTGCCCAAAATGTATATCTTTTTCTATTTATGCTGATTCTTCAAAGCTATAGCAGTTTTTAAGCCAAAAAATTTTAAACTTTATGTTTTTCTTATATTATAAAAAATTACATTTCAAGTTAATAAAATTAATAAAATGATTATTATTTGATTCTCAGGAGATATTGTAAAAGTACTTCCTGTCTTATCTTACTTTCTTATACTCACTTGCCACAAAAAGTTATACATACACTATTAAGGCAAAATTTGTCTATATTAGTTTAAAACTTTTTTTCTAGCTGTAAAAGAACATAATTGCTTAGGAGAATTTGGAATATACAGAAAGGCATTAAAAATAATATGTTTTAAGCTAATACATATTATATACATTTACTTTCATAATTTTATATGCAACTCAATGTTTTTTAGATTTATTATTTATTAGAGAGAGAGAGAGAGAGTGAGTGTACATGCATGCAAGCAGAGGTAGGGAAGGAGCAAAGGAAGAGGGAGAGACAGAATCTGAAGCAGACTCCCCACTGAGCATGGAGACTGACATGGGGCTCAATCCCTGAGATTTGACCTAAGCTGAAATCGAGAGACAGCTGCTTAACCACCTGAGCCAGGCAATAGACCCCACAACTCATTTTTTAAAATATAAAATAATAACATATAACATGGCGTTTTCCTTCTTTCATCTAACATTATATTGGTAAGTCTTTAATGTCATAGTTCTTTTAAAAAAAGTATGTATATGTATATGTAATGGAATATTACTCAGCCATTAGAAAGGATGAAATCTTACCATTTGCAGCAACATGGATGGAGCTAAACAGTTATTATGCTAAGTGAAATAAGTAAGCTGGAGAAAGACAAATACCACATGATTTCACTCGTGTGTGGAATTTAAGAAACAAAAAGAGAGAAATTTAAGGAGAAAAAAAGAGAGACAGAGAAGCAAAGCAAGAAAGAGACTCTTAACTACAGAGAACAAAGTGATGGTTACTGCAGGGGAGGTTGGTGAGGGATGGGTGATATGGATAATGGGGATTCAGGAGTGTACTTATGATGAGTAACAGGTGTATGTAAGTGTTGAATCACTACATTGTACATACAAAACTACTATTACATTGAGTGTTAACTAACTAGAGTTTAAATGAAAACTTCAAAAAATGAAAAGAACTAAAACATAAAACATTGTGTATTTCTCTATCTCTATAAAATATATTCTTACAATGGAAACTATTGGCTCAGAAACATAAACTTTTAAAGGTTTTGGATACACAAAAGCCAGTTTTCCAGAAAGTTTGTATACTTTCACATTTGCTTCTATACTAAATTCCAGAAGTCTATGCTGATCACTGGTTATTTTACAAATTCACCTTCAGGTAGCAAGGGAATTCACGAGTTTTTTTTCTGGCAGTTTAGGGAAGAGCACTTAATGTGCAGTAATATTAATGCCTTATAACTAGAAGTAATATTAATGTATAAGTAATATGAATTCCATATAACTATGTAGCAATATGGTCAACCTACCTAGTCTTACTTGGTTCTCACAATAACCTAGGAAGTAGGTCCTGTTATCTTTATTAGAACTGGGAAACAACCTTGTAGTTAACACTGAACAGCCCATTTATTAAAATGGTTCTCAGAATTCCCATTCAAACCCTCAAGAATTTATTCCAGAGAAAGTAGCAGGCAAAAGAGTAGCTATTTCATCAGCTGTTCTTTTTTTTCCTAGCTAATGTGCAATTCGACAGATAGCCCTTAATAAAAGGAGCTAACCTAGGTGTTTCAGCATCAAACTGCCTCATCTGGAAACTAATTCAAATGCACTGACAACCTACAGAATTGTGAGGGGCCCCTGTACTTCACAGGCTGCTTCTGTAGCCGAGCCAGTCTTCTTTTTCAGAAGAGTATCAATATCATTGTATGACATGGTCATTCATGTATAATGGCTAGTCTTTTAACACAGTTGGGGTTAAGATGAGTGGAAGTAGTAGTGATCTTTGAGATGGGCACCCAGAATAGCACATTAATTTTTCTTCAGTTGGAAATGTCAAATTCTTACCTTAACTATTAATCCTTTTGAGTCAACCAACCATATCTTCTTCACGGCTTTCTCTTTTGGTAAACCTTCTTTTTGCATGGCCATTACAATCAGGTGTGCAATCCCTAAGGCAGCCTGAGAAGGACATTATGAAAACAAAACTTTGAAAAGTTGTTCCACATTATAACTTATCAAGAGTTATGTTTCCCTTCATTTTATCTTTGTTAATAAGAAAAAACAAAATGGCTTCACTGACTTAAACAGCTATATTCCTTCATTTATACTGGGAGCAAAGTATTTTTGTCACATTTTGGAGTAAGCTAATGAACAATTATTTACTCTTCTTATCACAACAGAACCACTATTATGTTGTTTGTTCTTTAGCTACAGATAAACCAGTGATATCCTTGACTGTCATTACTTTAATCCTGTTAATGCAATTAAGATTTGCTCCAATGAGAAAATATTGAGTTTAAAAGAATGGCCTGGTCAGCCTTGCTTATTGGACTGTATTGTTTATTGTTGGGCTCCAGCTCCTCTAATTGAATTTGAAGAATGAAGCCTGGTCATTTGGATGGGAACTTGACCAATTAGGCAACAGAATAAAACACATAAATTCTCTGTCCCCAAGCATTTATTTATTCTGTTAATTTGGACAAAGAAAGTACTGTGAAATCTCTTGCAAGATTAAAGGAATCAACTTCTTTGGTATTTGATAAATTTTGTAATAATCTGTGAACATCCAAAACCTTTTCAGGGACAAACAAGCATCTGTTTTGAATCATCCAACCATGAATACCTCTGCCCTGCTGAGTATCAAGAAGTGGCCTGTACCATTCATCAAAAACCCTTTGGAAATTCAAAGAATTTGAACTCAAATAAGTTGACTAAAAGTAAATACAGCATGTAACAGCCACACAAATAAAAAACTCAAAAACAAAAAAACAAAAAAGCAAACAAAAAAACCCCTCAAATTTTAATAAGATGTAATTTAGCCTTGATTTTTATTTTGATGTGAAAATGAGCTTGTACTTTACATTCTGAATACTTTGACATGCTTATATCTTGGCATTTAAGTTTTAGTTTTGTGTATTTCATTTTAAGAACAAGTAAAATCAAAACCAACACAATATACACAATTTCTACTAGTATAATACATTTAATCATATTCAATTTAAAAATCTGAAGCTTCTTATATAACCACAAAAGTATTTCTCCATTCATTACATTCTATAATTCTAAACAGATTTGGGCAGCTTTCTCACAAGAAGCTCAAACTCAATTGACATTTTAATTTCTATTTTAGGGGATGAATTATCACTGGAGTCTAGTTTTCTTCTTTCAAATGATTAACTCATAACAAAAGAGAACAAAAAAACAGCCCACTTTTGCCTCCCTGCCATCTCCTTCCAGCAATTGTAAATGTTTTGCTTCTTTTGCATGGGAACAATGCATAACAAGTCTCCAATTCAAATATATTTTTTTCTTAAAAACTCGTATGTAGTTATATATGTGCACACTGACTTGTGAGTCAAATTAAGAAAACCCTAAATAGGTGCCTCCGGAGGATACTAAAAGTGTCAGATATAATAGCTTAAATACTTCCAGCCTTTTTTTTTCTTTTAAGGTTTTATTTATTTATTTGACAGACAGAGATCACAAGTAGGCAGAGAGGCAGTCAGAGAGAGAGAGGGAGAAGCAGGCTCCCTGCCGAGCAGAGAGCCCAATGCGGGGCTCGATCCCAGGACCCTGAGATCATGACCTGAGCTGAAGGCAGAGGCTTAACCCACTGAGCCATCCAGGCGCCCCTACTTAAAGGCTTTTATACATAATCACAAAATGTAAACTTTTTGTTGCTGCAAAATATGCAAAAGAAAAGACCACGCCACCATTTGATAATCTCTAGAAATTTAAGATTGTGGAAAGTATCACTATACTTCTATACTAAAGCCTCCTAAGACAAATGAATATGCCTCAATACTTAACTGCGGTATCTTTCAAAAAAACCTATAGCTGGGGGGCATCTGGGTAGCTCAGTGGGTTAAAGCCTCTGCTTTCAGCTCAGGTCATGATCCCAGGGTCCTGGAATCGAGTCCCACATCTGGCTCTCTGCTCAGCAGGGAGCCTTCTTCCCCCTCTCTCTGCCTGCCTCTCTGCCTACTTGTGATCTCTGTCTGTCAAATAAATAAATAAAATCTTAAAATAAACAAACCTATAGTTGCAAAACACTAAAAATCCGAAAGATATCTCAAACTTCTAATTAATGAATAATTAAGATAAACTCTATTCATTAATTTAAGGAAATGTAAGTCTTGGATGAGCAGGTACCTCTCCAGCTCCTTGAAACAGTATTGTTTGATCAGACAGTTTGTTCTTGGTTATTCGAAGAGCCGCAAGGATGCCCGCTACTGCCACAGACGCTGTTCCTAAAACAGGTAAGAAATAGCCTTGAGTAAGCCTGAATCAGATCCTGCCAAACTCGACATCTGGAATCTTTATTCACATCGTGAACTCGTCGCACAACAGGGTAACTGGTACAAAAAGGGAACCTGCGGTTGGCTGACCCCATGCTTAGAGGTGAGGTGAAATTCTCAGGCTACTGACATCAGTATTTTAGGATAGCAGCTCAGGACTATTCCTGATCACTTTCCAAAAAGATTCTGTGACTTAATGTGGTGATTTAATGAATAAGAGCACGGGGTTTGGATTCTTATGTGGATTCCAGCTCAGCCGTTTACTAGCTGGATGAATTTAGAGAAATTTTTTTTTAAGGTTTTATTCATTTATTTGAGAGAGACTGAGTGAGAGGGAGAGAGCATAAGCCAGGGGGAGGGGCAGAGGGAGAGGGAGAAGCAGACTCCCTGCTGAGAGCCCCACGAACCACCAGGACTCAATTCTAGAACCCCAGGATCATGACCTAAGCCCAAAGGCCAGATGCTTAACTGGGGCCACCCAGGTGCCCCTAGAGAAATTATTTTGTATACCAGTTTCCTCATTTGTAAAATAGTTGTACTGTGTGAGATAAAACAGTACTAAATGCTATTATATTCTTCCACCTAATTACTCTAGGGACTCTGAAACCTATTACTGATCCCTCTACACAAAGTGAGCATGCAGTAGATGCTTGCTGATATTAGTGGTGGTCATAATGATGTTTTCAATACATCTGGAATTTAACCTTTTAATCTTTGATCTGAAAAAGTGACAGTTAATAGCAATTAAAATCTGGTGTTATGCATCTTTTAATTGGCTTCCTACCTATAATAATCAGGGGTGGGTCTCAAAGGAGCTAGACAAAATTAGTGTAAAATTTACCTACATGAAGACAGCTTTTCCTTATCATGGCCCAGGGTCATAGAAACTTCCAGTTCTACTTTTATTACTTGGACATAACATATAAGCTTTCATAGACAACAAGAATGGTTTTCTTGCTTTTAAACATAATTATATAGCTCAACTTTATTGGCTCATGTCTGAAATAAAACTTTGTACCCTCCTGCAGTACTTTCCAGATGCATCTACATTTTACTCCTCAAAAAACACTAGGAACCTATAATGGTTCCTAGATCCCTCACCTAGGTAGCAAAGCTTAGTTAAACTTTAAACCCTCGTATTTGGTTTTAAAAAAATAGATTCAGAATAGGTTTGATGAACAACACAATGATGAAGTGTTATATATGCCAAGTGCCGAAGATGAATGAGCATTTTACCATTGGTATGTTTGTTCCTTTCAATCTTTTGGTTCGTTGTTTCTTTCTTGTAGAATGTGGTAGTCATAAATAAGATCATGATAAATGATAATTACTGAAGACCTGTGTGTCGCTTGCATTTTTTTAATTTAGAAACAATGTAAAACTTGAAAATAAAATGCTTGCAATTTTGAGCCAGCATTATAATAAATTATGAACTGTGGCAAGTCATATACATTATGTAGAAGCTACTCTTCTATACATTATTTAAAATGAAAGCCGGTTTTCTTTTGGGAAATACCTAGCAGTGGAATTATTGAATGATATGGTATTTCTATTTTTAAGTTTGGGGGGAATTTCCATATTGTTTTCCCCAATGGCATGCCAATTTGTATTCCCAGCAACAGTGCCTAAGGGTTCCTTTTTCTTCACATATTTGCCAACACTTGTTATTTCTTGTCTTTTTTATTTTAGCCAATCTGACAGACATAAGGTTATATCTCATTGTGGCTCTGATTTGCATTTCCCTAATGATGAGTGATGTTGAACATCTTTTCATGTATCTGTTGGCCATCTGTATGTCTTCTTTGCAAAGATGCATAGTCAGGTTCTCTGCCTATTTCTAATTAGATTATTTGTTTTTTGGTGTTGAGTTGTATAAGTTCTTTCCATATTTTGGATATTAACCCCTTATTGGATATATCGGCAAACAAATGAAAACACTAATTCAAAAAGATATATGCACCCCTCCGTTTACTGCAGCATTATTTACAATAGCTAAGATATGGAAGCAGCCCAAGTGTCCACTGAGAGGTGAACAGATAAAGATGACATGCTGTGTGTACATACATACACATACACACACACACACACAATGCCATAATGAGATCTTGCCATTTACGACATATATGGACCTACAAGACATTAGGCTAAGTGAAGAAAGTCAGACAGAGAAAGACAAATACTTATGTGTGGCATCTAAAAAATAAATGAATAGGGGCGCCTGGTGGCTCAGTCAGTTAAGCATGCTTTAAGCTCAGGTCATGATTCCAGGGTCCTGGGATTGAGCCCCACGTTGGGCTCCCTGTGAATCTATCTCTCCCTCTGCCTGCTGCTTGCTCCCCTTGCTTGTGCGCTCGCTCTCTCTCTCTCTCTCTCTGTGTTAAATAAATAAATAAAAACTTTAAACAGAATGAATAAACAAACAAAAAGCAGAACTAATCTATAAATACAGAGAATTAACAAACTAACGGTTGCCAGAGAGGAAGGATGGGCAAAATGGGGGAACGGCAGTAGGAGATACAGGCTTCCAGTTAGAGAATGAATAAGTCACAGGGATAAAAGGCACAGTGTAAGAAATAGTCAATGGTAATGTAACAGTGTTGTGTGGTGACAGATGGTAGCTACACTTGTGGTGATCATAGTGTAACATAGGGTTATTGAACCACTCTGTTGTACACCTGACACTCACAACACTATATGTAAACTATACTCAAAAAAATAGTAATAAATAAAATGAAATGAGAGCCTGTGTAAAACTATGGCTGATCTATGCAGAAACAGGATCAGAATGGTCTGTCACTTATATCAAAACAGTCTCACAAGAGCAGTTAAACAGAAGAAAAGAGGATTTTAGAGAGGTATAAGCATCCAGTCACTAGATAAGTAGTTACTCACTAATAGTAGCTCAAGCTATTTCAATCTCAGGCTTTTTGAAGTAAACTGGCCTGAAGTTTGGATTTGGGGGACTCTAAGCTCTCTTCCAACCCTGAGATGCTATCATCTTAAGGGTCTCAATAAATTCTACCAGAACCACAAGATCTATCCAGCTGAAGAACCAAAGGTAAAGTATTATCAGCAATCACTGTGTATTATCATTTTGATTTTAAATAGAACTGGGCATTTAAGAACAGAGTAAAATATTTCAGGAGATCCAAACTATAATGTGGTGACATCTTTATATGGTTACGCTGGATCATTCTGCATTAAAAGCCAATATGTTTTAAGTTTGTACACATTACCTCAAATAAGAGAAAATAAATCTCTGTCTACATTGGATGTCAGAGCCTTCTATTTAAATGTATATTCCATAACATCTCATGAGGACATAAACTTCTCTCCATAGAATTAGTTAATAAAAATAAAAAAGATATTTTTAGCACTACCAAAAAGTTAATTTGAGCATGATTCTTGCACATGTCCTAGTCCTACTTCCTGGTACAACTTTGATTTAAATTTAAATCTACAGTCAAGGGAATAAATGTGGCAAGACAATATTCTATAAAAATGCAAGTTTCACAATAAATTGTTTCAAAATAATTTTTGTTTTGAGATTGAAAACTAAATTTTTAGGAAAGCAGACAGAGGCAAGCTGAAGTTTCTTTGTGCTATGACTTTTAGAGTACTTATTATTTAACACTGATCAAAGAATGACCTCACTAATGCAGCAATTTGTTAAATCTGATTAGAATTACTATGTATAACTAGCAAAGGAGACTTACATGTAATCAAATAATTATAATCCTCATGTGCTACTAACTAAATAGATCAGACAGAACTAGAAGCAAGAGGAGCAGGAGTAACTTTGTTGAATCAGGGGCCACAGTATTAGAAGTACATGTCACCCGAGCATGGTATCAAAGGATTAACAGAAGAGGTTCAGGACCTCCGGTAGGGTGAGCATGTGCGAAAACATGGAGGCAGGGAGCACTGGTCAAAATGAGGGACCGAACACACAATTTAGTTTTCCCTCCCCCCAATAAACTCTACTAAAATACAGAATGAAGATTAAAAAAAAAAAAAAAGATAAATGAGCCACAAGAGGATAGCATTTTCGAAGCTAGAAGGCAGATGGGTAAATGACAACAGACATTAGATGTGAAAAAGCTGACTTCTTGGCAGCCATGGGGAATGCTAAGAAGCAATCGGATTAAGAAAGCAGAACTCTCAAAAGGCCTGGCTATAGGAGGCACCAAGCACCTCTGAAAGTGTGGATGAAGAAGAGGTGAAAACCAGGGGGCTGCTCAAAAATCTGGTGAGAAGTAATTATAACCCAGATTCATTTTCCTCACCTTCTAGCAGACGGCTGACCCCCCACACTCTGGAGGTTTATTTAAAAAACTGGGAAATTTATTTTCTAGAAAGGACATCTGGATTTTAAGACAACAGGCATAAGTGTAAGGCATCGGGGATAATTGGGTGCAAGGATGCCATACTTAAAAACGAGATTAAATGCAAGTTTATACACTCAATATCGTGGACCCCCAATCTTCCCCTACTTGGCTCAAAGAATAATGGCAAAAGCTCATCCTAGCAGAAAGCCACTATCAGGGGTACCTGGGTGGCTCAGTCAGTTGGTTAAGCATCTGCTTTGGGCTCAGGTCAGGATCCCAGACTCCTGGGTTTGAGCCCTTCATGTTTCTTGCTCTTCAGGGCATCTGCTTCTCCCTCTGCTCCTCACCCTGCTTGTGCTCTCTCTCTCTCTCTCAAATAAATAAATAAAATCTAAAAAAAAAAAAAAAAGAAAGAAAAGAAAGCTAATATCAAGAGAGAGACTGAGGGTGCCTGGGTTGCTCAGTGGGTTAAAGCCTCTGCCTTCAGCTCAGGTCATGATCTCAGGGTGCTGGGATCGAGGCTCGCATCGGGCTCTCTGCTCAGCAGGGAGCCTGCTTCCCCCTCTCTCTGCCTGCCTCTCTGCCTGCTTGTGATCTCTCTCTCTCTGTCAAATAAATAAATAAAATCTTAAAAAAAAAAAAGAGAGAGAGACTGAAAAAAATCTTTTCTGTGGAATCTGAGCAGTGTAAGAGAAAACAACAACAACAACAACAAAAAACCCCAAAAAACCGAGACTGATACGGAGGATTTCCTGAAAGAAATGGCTCAATCAAATCAAGTATTGGGTCAGTAAAGACCCAGAATACAAGCTCCATTTGTATACCAAACCTCCCAGAATGTAACAGGAGGGAGAACACAGAACACATGTGAAACTGTAGGTATTAAGAGTGTTGATACTGGAGAAGAGTTGGGACAAGATCATGCAGGGACTTCTACTACATACTAACAGTAACTATATATATATAAAATATATATATATATTTTATATATATATAGTTTTATATGCATATAAATATATACATAAATAAAACTAAAATTATAAGCCTTATAATTATAAAATTATATAATTATAATTTATTACAGGTAACAGCTGGCTGCTGAAAGATTCTAAATTCAGAGAGCAGTGTGGGGAGTAGATTTGAGAGTTGGAGGCTGGTGGTAAGTAGGTAAGTTAGGAAGTCATTGCAATTACTGAGAGAGGATATTGCAACAATCCAAGCAAGTTAAGAGGGAGGAAATATTAAAGAGATAAAAATCAACAGGTCTTAGTGATTAAATGCATAGATTGGGTGAGGAAAAAGTCAAGAATTATTATACATTTTCTTGTTTGGATGACTAGGAAAAAGTTTGCAAGGAAAACAGGAGTTCAATTTTTGAACTTACGAGCTCTGTCCCTTCTGTCTATGTGCTGCTCAGGGGGCAGTGCCAAGAAGGTAGTTAGATACACATGTCTGGAACTCAGCCTAGAAATCCCAGTCAGAGATAAAGAGATAAAGATCTGGAATTTGAAAACCTGTAGTTGTATTTAGGTCATGTGGGTTGATAACACTGTTCAGTGAGTGGCTAAAGGAGAGAACCCAAATGAAGAAAAACATTTAAGGAATAAGCAGAAGAATGTGATATAGGGGAAGATGGCTAAGTAAAAAATGGTCAAAGAGGTAGGAGAAGCAAGAAAGTATGGTACCATGGAACCAAAGGGAAGAAGTAGTGATAGACAGAGAAAGGTCAATCAAGAAAGAAAATGGTAAATAACTACTGGGTCTGGTGATTCCATCCTGGTGACCCTTCAGAGAGCTTTTTTAATTCCATATGCTAGAGCCGAAGCTGGAGGGCAGTGGGCTGAGGAATAAATAAAAGAACAACAGAAACAGCAGGTGTGGAGTAGCCCTTGGAAGAGCACAGATAAAAGAATGAATGAGAAGGAGATGGGAGTGGGAGGGGAAACGGGGCCAACAAAAAATATTTTATTTTTGTGTTTTTATGAGAAGAATGACAAGGACTGTTGGAGGAAAGAATTTAGGGTCAAGGGAATTATTTCCAGAATAAAAGCAATTTAAGCATGATAGAGGATAATGGGAAGAAGGCAGCAGAGAAAAAGAGGCTGAAGACACAAGAAAAGAAGCTGTCTACTAATTCTAAGGAGCTTTTCTTAATAGGTCTGGCTTCATTATTAGGAAAGCAAAGTAATGTTTGAAAAATTCTGCTTAATTAAATTCTTTAGGAAGAAGATTGTGACAAAATAGTCCTACATTAAAATTCTTGTGCCTCTTTTTTTAAATAAATATGACAAAATAAATTCTAATATAAGAAAGTAGTCCAAAAAAAAAAAAAAAAAGAAAATAGTCCAAATAGATTTTTGTCTTCTAGTATAAAGACATCATAACAGAAATGCAGGGGAATGTAATTATGGTGTCTACATATAAAATAAAGTGCTTTGGAATAATAATGTTACATCAACTAAGTATTAACTTAGAGTCTACAAATAAGAGGAAAGAGTGTCATCAGAATAGTTTTTTTCTGTATAACTTATCTTGTATGATACAGTTATATCTAATATTCTTTCACATAATTAAGTGTTGACATGAACAACGTCTCTTCTAAGAGATGACAGCAAATACCAAATTACAACATAAACTAGTAACAGTACCACTTTGAAAAGAACACTAATAGAAACAATAGGTTTTGGGGATTAAGTAATGAAAAGATTGTATTTTAGGTATCTTTGTGTTACAGCTCAACAACTCAGTAAAAAGTGCTGTCTTTTTACACTTGAAAAATTTATCCATAAGTACATTGTAACAAATGCATTAAACCATTAAAATCCAGATGGACAAAGACTAAAAAGATCACCTATAATCCTACTGCCTAAGTCAAAACATTTTCAACATTCTCATGAATACTCTTACAACTGCTCTCTATATTTGATAATGCAAACTAAAGAAAATTTTAATTTGTAAAAACAATCTCATGTCATGTCTACTGTTTTAACACCCTTTCTGTATGTTTTTCGCTATTATTTTTTTGCTATTAGAAATAACATTACATGCCTGCTTGTGCTTTCTCTCTCTCTCTTTCTGACAAATAAATAAATAAATAAAATCTTTAAAAAAAAAATTCTCTTTGGGGAGCCTGGGTGGCTCAGAGGGTTAAGCCTCTGCCTTCAGCTCAGGTCATGATCTCGGGGTCCTGGGATCAAGTCCCACATTGGGCTCTCTGCTCAGCAGGGAGCCTGCTTCCCTCTCTCTCTCTGCCTGCCTCTCTGCCTACTTGTGATCTCTGTCAAGTAAATAAAATCTTTAAAAATAAAGAAAAATAACATTACAATAGAGACTGCATTCCAGAGGGGGCAATGGGTGGCCAGGGCCCTCCTCCAACCCAACACAATCCTTTTTCCCTGCTCTGGGAGGCAGCCCTGTCACCTGCCACCTGGAAAGGGATATAGGAAGGTCTGCCCCTGTCTGGCTTCTCTGGGCTTCTTTGCTAAAAGACTGTGGCTCTTTACCAACTGAAAAGGGCAATCAGAGAAGTGGAAAATACACAACATCAAAATAGAAGTTGATCCATGCTTGATGATGTTCTTTGAAGACGGGAGAAAGGCAGCATATTGTTCTGAGATATGGAAGAACACAGTTTTGATGACAATACATTGGTCAAAGAAGGGGTCAGTTCTGAGGCAGTTCTGAGGGTGGGGGAAGAGGCCAAGTCTAAGCAAAATCTCACAAAATGAGAAAAGGAGTATGCTGTGGGTGTTAGAATGTGACGGACTGCCAGAACAACCCCTGTATTCTGACCAAGCCCAGAGATGCAACAACCCAGCACGGCACCATTTGGTACAGAACACAGTTACCACAGGAATGTTGTCCTTACTTGTATCCGGCTATGCACAGCAGTTTCATTACACTCTTTGTAGTTACTTGGCAATTCCAGGGCTAAACAGGATGAAGTTTATTGTACAAGTGGAGACATTAGGAGAATTTGGGGTTCTTTCCTTTTTCTTATTGGCTTGGGATTTTCCCGAGCAAAGCTGAGAAAGGCAGTGAAGACCGCCCTCCAGGACTATGTAAGCACTAGCTAGTGATTGTATTTGGTTTATTCTGGGGACACCTCTTACAGATCAGACCCACCCAGAGCTTCTCTTGCTTGTTTACTTCTCCTTGCTTGTCCTTGTCGAGCATACCCCTTGTGTCCGGCTTCCTCCTGGGTCATGCCCAGGGTGAAAAAGCAGCATTGATCAGAGAGCATGGTGCTGCGTGGAATGCCCCAAGTGCAGGACGTGATGCTGGGCTTCTTAGTCATGGCCAGTGGCCAGTGTGCTGATCCTTATCTAAGCAGGAGCCAGAAATGATTTCAGTATTTTCACGGCTTCCCTGTAAATATTGGCTTGTTGGTCAGGTTCTTTTCTCCATGCATGCTGCTTTTCTACCATAAAATTCTCATAAAGACTTACCTCATAGCACCATATTATCTAAAGCTGTGTAAAGAAAGCAACGGGCATAAAAAAATTCATATCTCAGGAATCTCTGCTTCCATTATTTTAATGTTAACAGTCACGGAGCTGTTGGATGTCTCCATGGAGCTGGGCTGCTCCCTGGCCAGAGTGCTCATCTCTTCCCAAGGCCACATGGTTACCAAGCAGACCCTGTCTTAAATTGAACCTATTTGTGACTTCTTGGTTATCATTTTTCTGGCGTCCATATGTAGGTCTTCACCTGTTTCCCACTTTTGTGGGGTGTAGGAGCTCACCATCCTGATGGTCCCTACTTTGTCGGTGGTGATCATGCAGTCTGCTCTGGCATCTCCGGTTCTTATCTTCTCTTGCTTAAGACCAGCCTAAACGTCATGTGGATGGTGGCCACGGAGGCCCAAGGGAGCAGGTTCTCTTCTAGCTCGGGAGCAAAGCACACAGGGCAGGCATCGTTTCTTAGAGGCATACCTCCTAATCCTGAGTGGGACCATGCTCAGCCTTTGACTGGTCCTTGTGGTGTGGAGAGCTGCGTTACCCAGTATGAGCCACCTCCGAGAGATGGCCAAGGCCTGAGGGCTCCCAAATGACCCACGACTGCACAAAGTGAAACCTGTGTGTCAGAATGCAGAAGCTTGGGACACTTCTATAGTGTACATTTAGTGCACACGTCTGTGAGCCATCTACGTCAGGAACAAAACACTCCATTAAAGGGGGGGCTTTGTATCAGCCCTGCTTTACAACGATTACTGCCACAGTTTAGGCTCTTCCAGAATAGTTTACTGCATTCGACTGATCAAGAACAGTACAAATATAATGCTGCCTTTTACAAACCAGCTTTACTGTTTTGTTTGGATGTGCCTTTCCTTTTGAAATGAACGTTAACTTTCTATTGCTCCTTTGTTAGTTCATGATTTTTTGGTTAAAAAAAATCAGTGTTTTATTCATTGTTCAACTTAAGTATGTTAATATTTGTTATTAACATTTTTGTGATGTGAAATTTTAATTCTGGCAATAAGTTTGAGAAGTTACATATAGTGCTTAAAGCCTGTGTTTTCTACAATGAGACAAGTACCTTCTAAATGTCTTTGTTTTTATTATAATAATTTAAAGTAAAACACTTGTGTCGATTTTTATTAAGTATATCATTCTTTTAAAATATTTGTTTTGAATCTCAAGAATATACATGCTTTAAAAAGATCATTTATGATCAGAGTATAATTAATTGAAAAAATAACATTCAGTAGTAATGTTAACAATAAATAAATAATGTTAGCAATAATGTTAATAAAAATAAATATCCTTATCTAAACAGACATTTCTCCAAAGAAGATACATAAATAGCAAACAGGTAAATGAAAAGGTGCTCAACATCACTCATCATCAGGGAAATGCAGATCAAAACCACATGAGATATCACCTTGTGTCCTAGAAAGGCTATTATCAGAGACAAGAAGTAACAAGAGTTGGCAAGGATGTTGAGAAAAGGGAACCCACGTGCTCTGCTAGCAGAAAAGTAAACTGCTGGGCCACTATGAAAAAAACTATGGAGATTCTTCAAAAATTAAAAATAAAACTACCATATGATCCAGCAATTTCTCTTCTGGGTATTTATCTAAAGGAAATGAAATCACTATCTGGAAGATATCGGACCCTCATTTTCAGTGCAGTATTATTTACAATTGCCAAGACATGGAAACAATGTGGATATCCATCGATGGATGAACACATAAAGAAAATGTGAAACAAACACAGACACGTACACACCCAATGGAGTATTATTCAGCCATAAGAAAAGAAGGAAATCCTCATCTTTGTGACAAGAGGAATGGATCTTGAGGGCATTATGCTAAATGAAGTAAGTCAGATTGAGAAAGAGAACTACTATAGGAGCTCACTTATATGTGGACTCTAAAACAAAACCAAAAACAAGCAAACAAAAAAAAAAATTCACAGATAAGGAGAAGAGAATGGTGATTGCCTGAGGTTGGGGGTAGGGGGGGGGAGGGTGGGCAAACAGCATGAAGGTTGTCAAAAGGTACAAACTTCTAAGTAAGTCCTGCAGATGTAATGTACAGCATGGTGACTACAGTTAACAACATCATATTGTACACTTCGAAGTTGCCAAGAGCCCATTTTAAAAGTTCTCATCACAAGGAAAAAAACCTGTAACCATATGTGGTGATGATGGATGTTAACTTACTATAGTAATCATTTTGCAATATATACATATATAACTCATTATACTGGACACCTAAAACCAATACAATGTGATATGTTAGTTATCTCAATTTAAAAAGTAAGTACATATTTAAAATAAACAAATAAATGCCCTTGCACATTTGCTTTACACACCTTTATTTTCTCAGGATAACTTTCTAAAAAGAAAATTGTTGTCTCAAAGAACTGTATGTTTTAAGGTTTTTGATATACACTGCCTCCCCAAGAGTTACACCACTTTATATTTCCATCATTATATAAGGGTGCATATCTTCTTACAGCATCACTAACACTGGGATTATAATAAAAATTTTGGACATCTTGATAGAGAAAATCAGTTTCTCATTTGCCATTTCATAAGCTTTTTAGAACTTAATGGCATTGAACTTTGAAGCAGGTTTTCTGGCCAGTGGTCTCCTTTTGTGAAAAGTCTGTTCTTACCATGTCTGATTTTTATCTTTTCAATGATCAAAGCATTTAGTATAAGATTGGGCTGTATTTACCTTATTTTTTAAAAAATCCTAACAATCAAACTAGTTTATTATGGCTAAAACTTCTACATAAAATATTTACAATGTGATGGTAGAAAACAACTATTCCAGAGAGGCCATTATGAGAACAACTCTTTTTATAATTGATTTTAAATGACCGGAGGATGAGACATTATTTTCATCTGAATTTGCTAAATTCTGATAGTCTCCTGATTATATTATTAAATGTTCAATTTTTTTTTCTTTTTAAGATTTTATTTGTTTTCATTTTTTCTTTTTAAGATTTTATTTGTTTATTTGACAGAGACACAGCAAAGGAGGGAACACAAGCAGGGGGAGCAGGAGAAAGAGAAGCAGGCTTCCTGCTGAGCAGAGAACCCGATGTGGGACTCCCTCCCAGGATCCTGGGATCATGACCTGAGCTGAAGGCAGACACTTAATGACTGAGCCACTCAGAAGCCCCGTAGTGTCCAATTTAGATTTAGATTTAACCAGCACATTTTTCCAGTTAAATATAATTTATAGTTAGAATGCATTAAAGTCCAAATCTCTACCCAAGACCAAAATCTCTATCGTTTAAAATTATTTTAGACCAGTAATGTAGAATTTTAAGTATTTTTAAAATCAAATACTTTTCATAAACTATCTTTAAATAACATATCTGTTCAAAAAAGAAAAGAAAAAAGTTCTCCCAAGGGTTCAGTGTGAAACATTTATTTACATGGTGAAGCAGTAATAGCTACATAATTATTTTTCTTGGTCCTGAAAAGCAATTTCTATGCCCACAATGGGGAAAGTATTACATTGTGGGCAAGATGGTAAAAACAGAAGGTTAAAAAGGTAAAATGGAAACATATGGGGGAAAAGTGTCACTAGGGACACTATTTTGGTATGGAGAAATGCACAAAATGGTTTGGTCATTTCTAATCAGAATCCCACTAACTTGCCAAAAGTTTTCTCTAGTCAGAGATTGGGCCTATTTTTCTCAAATCTTTTTGTTGGCTAAGGCAGTAACTCTTAAATTCTTATGTGTAAATAGGTAAATATGCAGATTGTGTTTTAGGACAGGTTAGCTGGGGTGAAATCTTAATGATTTAATGCCTCCACTGTGGTGACCCGTTGGGTGGAGGGGGGAGCACTCTGCCGTGGGTCCTCCAGGGCAACTCTGCTTGTAGTGCTCTTGGACTTGGCTTAGCATCTGCCTCATATTTCCTGCACTCCTGACTTTAATTCAGATGCAGCCCAGGCCTTGACCTCTAAATTCTTTGTCCTAGTTGATAGGAGCTCTGACCCTAGTTCCCAAATACTCATTTTGTTTGATGATTTGGATTTAGCATTCTTTGTCTTAAACTGAACTCTGATGCCTACTAATTCTGCAAAATGGTTCAAAAGTATGTAATATTGGTCTTTAACGTCTATATGGACATTTCTGTGGGAGCCACAAATTCAAAAGATAAGAATATTAAAGAAAGGACAGTTTGTTTAATAGTTGATGTGGCTATTTTATTTAAAATTTTTTAAGATTTTATTTTTAAGTAATCTCTACACCCAACATAGGACTTGAACTTACAACTCTGAGATCAAGTCTCATGCTCTATACCAACTGACCCAGCCAGGTGCCCCTAACGTGAGGATTTGAGAGACTACTGCAAAATGAACTGTAAGTGACTCAGACACTGGTCTACAAAATCTGTTTGCAGCATGGAAGGCACGCTATAATACCTGTATCTTCAAGTTAGGGCCATAGCTCTGGAAAATTAGACTCCTTACTTCCCTTCTGAAATCCTCCAAATATTCACTTCTCATAAATAAATACTTAGAAAGAAATTTA
This sequence comes from Lontra canadensis, assembly GCF_010015895.1. Classification (NCBI taxonomy): domain Eukaryota; kingdom Metazoa; phylum Chordata; class Mammalia; order Carnivora; family Mustelidae; genus Lontra; species Lontra canadensis. Next base: position 2,446,506 of record NW_022631008.1, read on the forward strand.
ATAAAACAGGGAGAAAACAAAGTTGAAAGAATGTAAAGCATCTTTGTCATGAAAATGGCACTAAAGTATCAATGTGATTAATATTGCAAAGGACCTGGGAAAAAGAAAGATTCGACCAATTACTTTAGCGTGCCCCAAAAGGTACAGAGGCTTATTGTATTTAAACACATTATATTTATCTAGCTATGTCACACTACAGATTTTAAGCATAGTGAATTTTTAAAATTATGTTTGTAAAGTATATTTTAGTACATAGGGTCTTTTCACAAACGAGTGTTTGTACTCAACACAAACTCTCTGAATAGAGAAACATCATCCTCGTTTACATTTAAGCTTTTCTTTAACCACCTCATTTCCAATAGCATTCACCTTATTTCACTTGGGCTGTCTTCCTCCAAAGTTCCACGTTGGTGCTTCCCATCACTCAGATCTAATCCTTCATGGAAATACTACATTAGAACACCTCACTCATCGTCTCCAATCTCCCACGGTTCCAGTTTATTCAACTGTTCCCATTATACCTATTCTTTAACATCATGGGAGCATATGGGCCCTTCTGTCTTATATCTTCACTTCCTTTCCTATCCAGCTTACCTTGAATATCATCATTGAACGTGCAGTACTGGTTTTGATATTTCTTCAGGAGACGAAAGGCATTTATATTGGCAAAATCTTCAAACTGAATAAGGCAATTCATTCCATACCTACGGGACAAAACATTCACATGAGAAGAAGTTCATGAAATAGCATACAAAAATAAACCTTTAAAATTAGCCTACAGAAAAGACTAAAACATTTTATTTATTTATTTATTTTTTATTATGTTATGTCAGTCACCATACAGTATATCATTAGTTTTTGATGTAGTGTTCCATGATTCATTATTTATGTATAACACCCAGTGCTCCAAGCAACACATGCCCTCCTTAATACCCACCACCGGGCCAACCCATACCGCCACCCCACTCCTCTCTAAAACCCTCAGTTTGTTACTTGGAGAAACAAACAGTTTCTTTTAAAGGTCCTATCTTGTTACTTAGTATAAGTATGTTACACAATGTCTGTTCAGCAAATTTTCACTGTACACTTACTACAGGAAAAGCACTGTGTTGGCTCTGTGAAATAAAATCACAAAAATACGGTCCCTACCATTAAAGAATTTAAAATTAGTAGAAACAAAAATATTTTGAAATAAATGAAAAGTAATGTAAAAGTGGTATAAACAAGGAATTGTAGATGTTGAGAGGATAGGTATCACTTCTGGCTGGGGTCACAGACCACGTAATAAATGAACTGAGTTTTAAGGAATAGCTATGATTTCAAAAATAGAGATGTAGGTTTTCACAAGCCAGGTAAATACTAGAAGCAACATAATTGAGGTGAAAACTGAGAAAGAATACATTTTTCAAAAAACAGCAAGAAAAAAAATAAGACAGGAAACCTAAAAACAAAACAAAAACAAAAACAAAATCCCCCAAAAACCAGCAAGAAGTCCTAATTGGCTATCATGTGGAGATACATGTAAGGGTGTACTGAAAGAAAAAGTTAGGTTTTTATATTGGAAACCTTAAAATTCAAACCTAGGATTCTGGTTTTTATTCTACAACAATGGCCAAACACTGCAGGGTGCTGGGCTTTGAAATATATTGGGCAGATTATTTCTGATACGAACAGCTTACTTGTCTGACTCTTCATATGCATGGTCACCCACCCACATAACCTAGCCACGGCAAAATAAATGAACATTACTGATAAGCCAAGATTCTAAGTGTTGCCGGAGAAAGCCATATAGCCATCTAGCTATTATAGATTTATGGTCTCCGCCTGAGCTAGACTCTCACTGCTGCTCGATGTGGGATTCCTCTTACTTGTTCTGGGTCAGCATCCACTTCCATTATACCCAATGGTCACTCCTAATGTTTTCCAATCCTTTTAAACTTTGCCCTCTTTCCCTTGTGACCTACATATGCATATGATTTCCCTACTCTAGTATACTGTGCCATTAATCATGTACAGTATTCTTGTTTGTTTTTAACAAAAGAAATTCTAAATTTTTATATAGTCAGAGCTTTCGCTTTTTATTTATAGTTGCTATCCTTGATGTTATGCTTATTGTGGTCTTCTCCACATTTATTTAAATATTAATAAAAAATTCCTTCTAGTGATATCATCGATTTAGGAAATAATCTCTACATCTGGTATTGTTTTGATTTCATTTTTTTAAAAAAGACAATCAGAATTTCTGTTTTATATATTTACGAGTCAGTATATACAGTTGGTAATTAAAACCGTGAGCATGATTGAGATTCTATTTGGATGCACACACACCTATGTACAGTAGCCAAGGACAGAGTAGTAGGAAACACCGATGCTTAAGTGCCGAGGATGTCACCAAGGAGAAAGAAGAAATGATTCCCTGTTTAGAAGAAGGCACAGAGAAGTATGACATCCCAGAAGTCTAGGGAATAGAAGTTTAAGGAAAAAGAAAATTCATGCAACTATTCCAGCACGAGTCCATCATTTCCTCTCATCACCTGTGACCAGATATTATATTCTGTTACATACTAGGGTTGGTTTCTGTGCTTTTCCTCTTTTATTCTACTATTGCTAGTGGCAACAAATATTCTTTCACTTTTAAATAATATGCATGTGTCTGTATACCCTTGCTTATTCTTTACAACCACCCCATGGCACAGGCAGTAGTACTGTTATCTTACATAGGAGAAAACAGCCACAGCATGTTGAAACTGCCTCGTAATAATAGCTCAATGGTAATGATTAGTGTACTGATCTCTTTATCCAGAAAAAAAGTCCGTGTTTTAATTACTATAGTTTTTAAATCTCTTAAATACTTAGTGATATTTACTTCTCTTTCTCTTTATGTATTTGCTTGGCTGTGGCAGTGGTTGAAAACACAGGCTTTAGAGTGAGAGCTCCTGGGGTGTCATCCTGTCCTCCTCCTTTATTCTATATTCTTAACTGTCCTGTGCTTCTGTCTCCACTAGAATAAATGAGAATAACAATGGCATACTGTCATAGGTTTATCAGAATTAAGTGATAAATGTAAGTTCTCAGTGTGTGAAGACTGACACATGAGTGCCCTATAATCACGAAATATTTTTTACTTAATAGCAACAGAAGAAGCAATGGTCAGTGGGGATCTTCAAAGACCTAACAGAAAATAACTGTCATCTTAAAATAGTATGTCTACTAAAGCTACTCTTCAAGTGTAAGGTTGTGATTCAACTATACTTTGAAAAAATAAAATGAAAATAAAGCATTTTTTTTAAGTAGGGTTGAAACAAAGACATCTTCAGATAAATAGAAACCAAAGGACTTCAACTAAGGCAACTTTCCAAGGGTATATTTCACAAAGAAAATAATCCCGCAAAAAGTCTATGATAAATTAAAACAGTAAAATATAATAACAAGGAATTTTTGTCCATATAAAATAGTAAAGAGGAATAAGCCTAACAGAGGGAGGAGACCGGGAAAATTTTTCCCCAAACAGCAACAGTAGAGCAGAACAAATCCTTCAAAACAACCATTTCAGGGCTCTGGAAATCAACTAAAGGCAAAGGGAGCAAAAATTTAAAAGGAAAACGTGGGAGTGGGGTCAAATCTTGAAAGGAACATCAAATTTTTATGCTCCTTATATGTATGATGCCATTCTAGTGAACTCTTTAGGTAGCTTTATTAGAAATTACTAAAATGTTTTTAAGAACTGGTAAAAGCATTTCTCTGGTTAGAAATCACTACTTTTCTTTCACAACCTCAGCAAAGCCACATACTTTGTGTTAGCAACTGGTTACCCCCTGAACTGGAATATCAGTTGACAACCATCTGGTGCTTGCGATGGCTCCTTCCCTCCTTCTCTGCTTTCCACACAGGCTTTTAGAAAGTAAAGGCTGCACGCTTGTAGACAGAGTCCTCATACAGCTCGCTCCTCTCAGGTCAGGTACCCATGTCTAGCAGCACCAGATGATTTGTCATTATGTTCAGAAGCAGCAGAACCTTGTGGTTTCAGTATGTGAAGACGAATCAGAGCCTTCTCAGTTCTATTCCTGGACCCACTACTTACTTGGGTCCTGCGGTTTTGGACTTTATACAGCTTCTCTGTGGTTAAAATGAAATCCCCACAATATGGTTTGCCTTCAGTGTTTAGGACACAATGTGGTAAGGCTACAAGTTTATAATATTTTGTAAGTAAAATCTAGGAGTAACCAGCCATAGGGAGTAAAATGCTACGCAGGATACTTCATCATTTACAAATGTTTATTTTAGAATTATCCCCTGGAGAATATTGTGTGTCTGTTTTAATTTCATGACTTTTCTCTACCTGGTAGTTAACTCTGATTTGACTCGTAAAGATTGAGAGGCTTCCTGGATTCATTTTGTAATACAGCATCCTGCATCATGTAATAAAAGAAAACCATGCAGGAGATATTTCGTTCCATGTTGAACCAACCTTGTCACTATGAAATTACAAGTAGTGGAACACAAGGAACTTAGCCAATTCGATTCTACATAACTATGAAAAGAACCTACTATTTTATGATCAAAATATCACATAAAATAGTGGGTGTAAATGGTTTTAAAAGTTAACAGAAATACCGCCCATAAAATTAACCTGTGAAAACTGCAAATTTTCTCTTGTGGCATTGTTAAATCACAGAAAACCTTGTTATAGTGACTGATCATGGCTGACCCATCTAGCACTAGCAAGGGCCAGGCACTGTGCTCTGCTCTCTACACAGATTATGTCATTTAAATTCTTTCATCAACCCGAAGAGGAAGGTAGTTATTACCCCTTTTACACATGAAGAAACTGAAGCTCAGATTCAGGGCCATAGCTGAGTGCATTACTGCCAATACGTGGTAGGGCCCGGACTGAACCACAGGGCCCATGGTTTTAAATACTATCTATACTGGCTTCCACAGAGCACCAAGATCACGATCAAGTCAATGAAGCGAACAGTATATTTACAAATAAAAGGATGGCAGTGATAAAATAAAGGAGTTATAATTTTACAAAACTAGCAAGACAGCATTTGTATGTATTCAATATGCTAGGCAATGTCATCATAGAAAGCATATAAAACAGATATTGGTGAAAACAATGAGTCTTTCTTTGATTATAAACTATTAAGAATTCACTGTATCCAGGTCAGCCAAGCACATTTTGAGTTTCCCCAAGAGATACAGTGTCATTCTTTGAGGAGTAACTGTATACATGGCACTATACGGTACTGAAGATCTGGGGTACTTTAACTCTGATGGGTACTCAAAAATAATTTATTACAATTATTCATTTTTAATAATGTAACTGAGATCTGAGGGTGCTCAAAGAATTAAGCAGCACTAGGACCCATGGATCTGGTGCTTTAAACGCTTCCAGTCTCACTGTGAAGACAAAGGATATAAGCAAAAATTTAAAGATTCAGGTTAAAAGGAAAATCAGGAGTACAAAAGAGACCACTATTGGATTTAGAGAAGACAGCATGAATTAGAGGAGGCTTCAGCTGGGCCCTTGGCTAGGATTTAAATGAGGAAAAGAGTTGGGTGGGGAGTAAAAAAACAGAGGTCTCAAAGTTTGTGCTGGAGAACATGGAGGATGCTAGTTTGAGGGACTTCAGAAGATCAGTACTGGTGGCTGAGTTTCAGAATATGAATATTCTAGAATTCTAGGATAAGTAATTTGAAGTTCACTGAGGTTCCCTCTGGTCAAGAGCCATCCAAGTGTAATTCTTCTTTGTAGGTAAGAATTAAGAACAGAAAATTGTTCATTTCCTTGTTGGTTCACTGTAACACATTGCAGTTCCACTTCCTGCTATCTTTACATCTGTATCACTGCATCACATTTAGATACTCCTCTCATTTCTTTTGTCACCCCTTCTATCATACTTTGCTGACACTTCTTAATTATTGTCCATGAGAGTGGAGATTACAAAGATTCAACAGTAATCATCCATTCTTTCGTTCTTTTCCCTCTACAGTCTTTCCCTTACCAAGTTCACCAGTTCTTAGGGAATCATGAGTCATCTTTAGACAAATGACTTCTAAATCTTTATCTCTGTTGCTGATCTTTCAAAGAAGCTCCAATTCTCTGTTGTCAAATGACAATAAAAAAGACTTGGAGAAATGTTATATTATGGATCTTTTTTTCTTTAAGTGAGAAATAAATGTTTAAGGTAACGTTTTTATATATTGTCAACCATTCTTACTCTGTAATGGATTTCTGTAAAATTTTCTACAGCATCAAAGAAAATTACAACTCTTTTATGTCAAGGCCAACCAAGAATCACAAGCAAAACTGAGTCATTTTGTTTAGGTGTCAACTGCTTCCCCCCAAAAAATAGAAGTTTGTGAGATTGTGAGTTCCTTAAAATTCAACAAATTGCAAAGCTGCATTTATAACTACAATTTCCACTTAGTATTTTTTTAAAGATTTTATTTATTTATTTGACAGAGAGAGCTCACAAGTAGACAGAGAGGCAGGCAGAGAGAGAGAGAAGGGAAGCAGGCTCCCTGCTGAGCAGAGAGCCCGATGTGGGGCTCGATCCCAGGACCCTGGGATCATGACCTGAGCCGAAAGCAGAGGCTTTAACCCACTGAGCCACCCAGGTGCCCCTCTGCTTAGTATATTTTATTGAAAAGCATTTTAAAATTACTTCTTGCCTCCAAAATCAGTACACTCTTTTCCTTTATGATTTTAATATGTATATATAAAGCTCCTAAAAATTCTAAACTTTTTCCTTACAAAACTTACTACCCAAACTTTCCCTATTTCTATCATTGGTACCACCAATACCAAAAGCACTAAGGGCATTTTCTATTCTGCCTTCCACCTCACATCCCAGTGGTCAACATCTGTTGTGTCTTCTTCTTTCTCTCATAGTAATTTTTATGCTTTCTGTTCTAAGTGCCTCAATTCAAGTTCAGGCTCTTTGGACCACATGATTGCAACAGTACTACAATCTCCTGAATAGTCTCCTTGCTTTTATTTTCTTTCCCACTGCAATCATTTACACGTTAAAAAAAATTTGTCCTGGCATTTTAAATAGGTACTATGTGATGAGATCTTGTCTAACCTTATCTCTGTTATTCTCAAAACAAAACCTTATGCTTCCTTCCCTTATTCATCTATCAAATAACATACCGAGTGCCAACCAGGAGTCAGGAATTACTTGAAGTGCCATTGATACACTCTTGCCCTCACAGAGTTTATAATCTTGTGGAGGATACAGTAAATGGGAGATTACAATGCAGTGTAATAAGAGCTATAATAGAAGAAATTTAAGGCACTAAAATGCAGAGCAGGGGCTCCTATCTAGAATTAAGGGGCTTAGGAGAGGCTTTCTAGAGGAAGCTAGAGCCTGAAGGATTAGTAGGAACTTGCCAAGTTAAGAGAAAGAGGAAGAATTTGGGAGGCAGAGAGAACATACCCAAAGGCCCAGAGTTAAATAAATCAGTGTCATATTGAGGAGCTGAAGTAAACTAAGTATGATTGAATCACAGTGTTTACAGAAAAAGAGACAAGACTTAAGGCTAGAGAGGTAAACAGGGCCAGATTATGCAGGGCCTCTAACCAGTATTAGGAGTTCGTACTTGACCCTAAGAGTGGACGTTAAATTGGAGTGTGACATGATAATTTCCACTTCAGACTCATGGTGTGATCAGGGTGAAGAATGGATATCAGAGGGGCAGGACTAGAGAAAGAAGCTTACTAAGGAGGCTGTTCCAGAGACCCAGCCTTGCACTTGGAAACGAGAATAAGGGCAGGGACAAGTAGATGGATTTGAGAAACATTTATGACACAGAATTAACAGTATCAAGTGAAGAGAAGCTGATGATGAGGAAAAAGAAATAAAGAATTCCAAGTTTATAGCTTGGGCAACTTGGTAAAGGATGGATTATATTAAAAAAAAAAAAAGGAAACCTCAGGAGAAGAAGCAGGTTTGATAAGGAAGATCATGAGTTCAGCTTTGCGTAAGTTGCGCTTGAGCAACCCCCAGAGATATGTAAGGAGAGGAAGCTGTCGGGAATATTAAGATGGATGACTTTAGTATTTTAGAGTTTGAACAGCTGCAGGGAAAGATAAGGCCCATGATAACGGCCATGAGAGTGCATCTCAAGTGATGTGGCACTAAAGGCCATTAGAAATGAAGGTCTTAAGAATAAAAAAGGCCAACATATAAGAAAGGTCATTGACATGAAAGTGAAACGGGGCTAAGAACAAGACTTTAAAGAGTAGTTAAGAAACTGGGAGAAGCTACAGAGATGATAACCTACTTGACATAAACCTCAAAGAAGCACCTGAGGGAGGAAGGTTACATAAGGACAGAGGATTGATAGTCTGAAAGGGACAGAGGAGAGAAGACACTGATCTCATCTCCCAACCCTAAAATGTTGTGTGGACCAATAAGCATCACTGTTTGAAAGCACTACATGAAAAGTGGGAGTCTTACATGGGAGCCATGTTGCCATGAAGCAAGAAGAGAAAGGGAACATCCAGTGAGGAAGTGAAGACAAAAGGGAGCCTTTTATTATCAAGACAGTGGAAAGGTGTGAGAGGGAGGGGAGTGTTGGGAGTTTGGTTTAGCGGACATGAAACGTAGTTTGAAGTATGGAAAAGCATCAAGTATGTGAAGGAGTATATCGAACTAGACAAAGGACGTGTTCCTTTTACATTGTAACAATTTCTACTTTAACAGGAAGCCAGTTATAACGATGACATGGAATAAGATTTTCTTTTTCTTTTTTTTTTTTTTTAAGATTTTATTTATTTATTTGACAGAGAGAGATCACAAGTAGATGGAGAGGCAGGCAGAGAGAGAGAGAGAGAGAGAGGGAAGCAGGCTCCCTGCTGAGCAGAGAGCCCGATGCGGGACTCGATCCCAGGACCCTGAGATCATGACCTGAGCCGAAGGCAGCGGCTCAACCCACTGAGCCACCCAGGCGCCCAAGATTTTCTAAGAATTATGTCTAGAGGTCATGTGATGGACTGCAAAGGTGGAGTGTGGAGAGCTGGGGATACAGGAAGGGTCAGGTTGCATCCCAGTCTCTCCAGTTTGAGGGCAGCACCCACATAGGCTGAAATGCTCAGGACGGTTTTGGCTCTAAAGGACTGATCTGCGCTTCTGCGAACCACTGTACTGTGACCTTCCACTTCTAGCCTGCATCATTTCTTTTGGCCAGAATGCACTCACAGAAATTTAGAAAATGTTTTTAAAAACTCTATCTGCAGATTTAACATAGAGAATCAAAGGTCTCAAATGCAGGTTTTGGTAAATACCTTATTCCCAACCTCAATTGTGTCCTTTACTTCTGTAGTTTGAATCACAAAATCTGGCTATGTCTCCTTTTCAATTTCATCTAAATCAAACTGTTTATTTCTAAAAGTCAACGACTTCCACAAAACACTAGGGATCAAGTTTTGAGCAGAAAAAGAACTGTATGTTATTTTCCTGCAGGTGATTAGAGGCATAAGATTTTCAAACTAGAAAGATCCTCAGACACCATTTAGCAACAAGCAATGCCCAGAAATGTTGCATAACAACCATGATCACAGGAACAGATACACCAGTGAGTACTAGCCCTAAGAAAAAGAGAGAGAAGTCAAGTATTTGGTGCTTAGGATGGTAGTAGATAGTAAAGTCCACTAAAAATCTAGTAAATCTATTATAACCAGTTCCACTGTTTTAAAGTTCTCTCTTGTAGGTAGTGGATTTGAACAAATACTTTGCGAAATAAGAACTAGATCCACATATGACTTGGATCAATACCCTCATTCTTACTATTCCCAAAAATCAATATCAGCCTCAAAGGGTTTTTCTTAAAACGTCGTCATTGTGATATTTAAAAGATTTGCTATAGGTTCCAAAGATAATCTTCAAAGAGGCATTCCAAAAGTACTGCTAACATTAATTATTTACAGAGTTCTAGGGTATTACTTTGGAAAGAGATACTACTCATTCAGATCCAGCTTTGTTAAAAAAAAAAAATCAAACACATTATTCTATAATGAAACCTTACAATCAAAGTAAAAATGAAAGAAAGACTGCATGTGTAACTACTCAAAATAAAAACACTAAAAGACGATATACATTCTTGTACCACTGAATAACAGAAACCTACACATATTATTCAAGACAAATCAGAGAACTGTAGATTTAGAAATAGCTGGGGGCACAAATCCAATGTAAGTTACAAATTTGGCCTCTTTGGCACAATCATCTGGGGTAATGTCAAAGTTTGAACATGAACCACCTCCCATAACTATAGCCCACCTACCAATAATGTGTCCTAAAGTTATGTCTATTTATAATTCCATATTAGTGGTATTTCTTATGTATTATTGCCTAATACCAATAACAATACCAAAATATCATGTTCCCTATTTTATTAATAAGCTCTTTTCTTCCCTGGAGGCCTTAAGAACTAAGCCATCTTATGCTCCAGTGGCACTGAAGGTCTTTTAAACCCAAACTGGTTTAAAACTATTTCTACTGGCATCTGTATGGGTACATTTACCTGCCTGTCAATGCTTTTTTCTCTTTAAAATACCTTAATAAGTGGCTGAACTGATTCAATCCAAGACACTAAAATTAGAATCCTATTGTAGAATCCCTAATTTTAAACAATTCTTAGGAACAAAATATAACCTCTTGCTAAAATAGTTTTAACTTCCTTTTGCATTAAACCATTTTTAAATGACGGCGATACTTTCTTGAATTAACAAGTACACTTATTGTTCAGTCTAAATTTTCAAGAACGCAACTCTGTCTCAGACAAACTGACACATTTCCAAAATCTGATTAACAAAGCTATCTTTGTGTTAGAAGGATAATTTTAGGTAGTTTACTGGGTATGTGGAAGTATAATTTAAGATTTGTAAACTACTAATTTTATTCTGGTATCAGTGAAAAATATAAGCCAAGACAAGTAATTTCTGTGCCTAAAATAATACTTATTGAAAAGAACACTTAAAATGAATTTAATAATCCAATGAGTTTAGAAACTAACTACCTGGATTTAAGTTCTGCCTTTTCACTTATAAACCTAATCTCTTAACTCACATTCTCAGTCTTTCCACTACTCTTCTGAGAACTTCTTTGGCAATTCTAAATCTATAAAAAGAATTGGAAAAATATACTCAACAGAGGTCAAATTAACAACCCAGGCCACCTACTAGTATGTAAAATATTCAGTTTTTTAAAAAATCTGACTCTGTTACCAATCTGATTTGTGAAGTGAGAAAATAAAAATCCAATCATTTTGCTCTCATTTATTTCCTGTCTTTTTGGTAAGAACCATCCTGACAGGTGTGAGGTGATACCTCCCTGCAGTTTTGATTTGCATTTCCCTGATAATGAGTGATGTTGGGCATCTTTCTGTGTATCTGTTGGCCATCTGTACATCTTCTTAGGAAAAAAGTCTATTCAGGTCTCTGCCCATTTTCTAATAGAACTGTTTCCTTTTTTGGTGTTGAGTTGTATAAGTTCTTTATATATTTTGGATATTAACCCCTTCTCAAGTATGTCATTTGCAAATATTTCCTCCCATTCAGTAGGTTGCCGTTTTGCTTAGTTGATGGTTTCCTTTGCTGTAGAAAAGTTTTTGTTTTTGTTTTTTAATTTTGGTGTAGTCCAATAGTTTGTTTTTCTTTTGTTTCCCTTACCTCAGGAGACATATCCATAAATAAGCTGTTAATAAGGCCAATGTCCAAGAAATTATAGCCTATGTTTTCTTTAAGGAGTTTTATGGTATCAAATCTCACATTTAGGTTTTCAATCCATTTTTACAAGACTTTATTAGAGAGAAGGAGAGGGACAGCATGGGCACATGAGCTGGGGTACAGCGAGAGAGAAAACCACACTCCTATTGAGCACAGAGCCCAGAGCCTGACAAGGGGCTTGATCCCAGGACCCTGAAATCATGATCTGAGCTGAAGTCAGATGCTTAACCAACTGAGCCACCCAGATGCCAGATTTTTAATCCATTTTGAGTTAATTTCTGGGTATGGTATAAGAAAGTGGTCCAGTTTTCCCATCATTGAGTAAAAAGACTGTCTTCCTCCATTGCATATTCTTGCCACCTTTGTCACAGATAATTGACCATACATGTGTGCGTTCATTTCTGAGCTCCCTATTCCATTTCACTGATTTATGTGTCTGTATTGGTGTGAGTACCATACTATTTTGCTTACTCTAGTTTTGTAGAATATCCTAAATTCTGGGATTGTGATACCTCTGGCTTGGTTCTTCTTTCTCAAGTCTGCTTTACCTCATAAAACCTTTTAACAAAGGATTTCAGTGAAATGGTATAGAGCTTCCTGGAATATATTATTTTATTTTTGGATCTATAAACAGTATGCCTGCATATGAATAACTTTTAGATATGCAGCTGTTGTTTCACTACTAAATACTTATTTATACTTTGAAAGAATAATTTAATCATAGAGAAAAGCATGAGAGAATAATATTAGCTAACATCCATGTGCTCCCTACACAATTTTGTGAAATGCTGACATTATGCTGTATTTATTTCAGACCAAAAACAGGGCCACACATCACTTGAAACCCCTTCCACCCCTCGTCGATTCCACTTCCTTCTTAAATTTGACTTATCATTTCTGCACATTATACTTTTACTACAAATATATGCTACTCAAAAGCAAACCTGACTTTATTCTCAAGTTTTATACACATGAATAACTGTATATACATCTGATGGGTGTTGAATGGTATCTGATTCTTATGAAATGACGTCTTAATTATTAACAGCTCAGGGTAAGTGGATTGAATGGTCATCTTTTGCAATTTTTTCCCCAATCCTGTAATTCTTAGATATATTCATGAGACATATGAAGCACTAGTTCAGTCCATTTTAATGTGCTGTACAATACTGTATGCTATATACATGACACAATTTATCGATTCTCCTGTTGATGGACATTTAAAATACTTTCCATTTTTCACTACTGGAAACAATGCTGCTCTGAAAATTTCTGAGCATGGCTCCTTGAGAACTAGTTTCTCTGGGCTACAAATGCCATACAGTAGGTTATGAGAATCCTAACTAAACTTCCCAAGTGTTTTACAAGTTAGAGCCCCCTGAAAGCAGTGTAAGTATTCATCTGCAGGCTCACACGCATTTGGCATCATCAGACTTAAACACTGCTGCCACTCTGATGGAGGCGATGTGGTTGGTAATTGATTTCTGGGCAATGGCAGTGTGGTGCTGGGCAGCCAAGGAAAGAGGCTGCTTGGACTGCCCTTCCAGAAAGAACTTGCCTAAGAGTGCAGCTAGACAGATGCCTCTACCACAGTGGTTTAAGATCCGAGAGGCAGCATTCCATCCACAGCCACACTCTTCCCAGGGGGTCCCCAGTCAATGAGGGAGCACAGCAGGAATGCTGGGGCCAGGGCATTTATATTCAAGGTGAACTCATCTAACAAGCACTTTGGGCTCTGGAGCTCCATATTAGGTTGGCTGAGACTCCATCAGATATATATTACAGTCCAAGGTACTCTCTGCCCAATTCTACTTCCCAGATGTTCATTATGCTCGGAAGGCTTTTTTCCTGCCTAATCCTCCCTTCTCGTTAATGTGTCACAGGCATTACCCCTAATATACTTCTCACACTTCAACAACATCTCAAGAACTGCTTCACAGAAAATACAAACTGATATAACATATAGATAAGAGCTTGAGCCTTTCCTGAATCACAATGCTTATTACCTCTAGAAGTGGGGCAGGTTATTTAATTACTCTGTACCTCAGTTTCCTCATCTCTGAAATGGGAAGAGTAACAGCACCTGCCTTACAGGTCTGAAGGAATTAAATTAATATAAGCCCTTGGAACAACCTCAGGCACATAATAAGCACTCGGTAAGTATCAGTTATTTGTCCAATGTGATTTCCTTATTAATCACAAGAGTTGTGATTAAGCTTGAGGATATCTGAAACCATAACTAAGTAAACAATGACCTGAGAATATTTATGGGTCCTTTCCTTGGATATGTGTGTGTACTGAGGTAAGTGTTATTGCACGTGAGTAAAGATAGGGTAATCTCAAATAAAATATCAGTGATAAATATTTCCCATCTGATTATCATTGTCAATGATAAATCTATATTCTAAAACATGTTCCTCAACCATTTGTGTTTTGATTTTTTTTTTTTTTTGCTCATAATAAATTACAAATACAGGTAACATTAAAAAACGCTAACTATAACACTCAAGAAATATCCTTGGGAAGGTTTGATAAAATGCCTTTTATAAACTACGGTATACTTTCAGATTTTATAGTCTACAAATATTGAGACTGTTCTATTAGTTTCCTTTAGGGGTGATATTAAGAATCAGTCAAATAATATCATAAAAATTTCCCAAGATAATGTAGAAGTCAGAATTAGTATTCTTTTTTAAATTGATTTTTCCCCTGAAATTATTTCCTCAGAAATGTCCACCAGTTCCCCCTTTTTTAATCAATAATTTTTCTAAAATCTAGAGTAATTATAGTCCCAAATTAATTTATCTATGCAGAAAGATCAAGAGAAGTCAGCAATTAATGCATTCTCCCTAAACTCTTGTCCCCAGAGACCAGGTTAATAAGAATTTGGAAGACAATTAAGTCTTTAAGAATGACCTGGCCAAGAATTAATTGTAATCAGATTCTATTCCCTATCTTCAGTTTTAAAACTAGGAAATTTGGCCAAATATAAATTTCCAGAATAAGTAGATGCTTATAAAAATAAAAGTCTTCATTAACTTTGTGAAATGTATTTTCTGTCTCATTCCAAAATTCTGTATTTCTCCATAGCAAGAAAAATAACCTCTGTATTATTCCAAAACCCCATATGAAATATATATCCAGAGGTCTGGGCCTACAGACCTCTGTAATGCATTTGTGAAAATAGATCATATATCCCATTCCACCCAATGGAAAAAACATCAGGATAGTATATCAGAAAATAGTGCTGAAGCAAGTGGTGGAAAGAGAAAAAGATTTGTACGATCTTATCAGTAAAATAAGTAATATTATCATCTTTCAATTGATTTGTATAATAAATTTCTATTGAGTTTTTAAGACATATATGTTATTAAAATATATTTCTTATCAGACTGTATCTACTTTTACATACCATCATTTAGCTCATCTTCTTCATTACCACCTTCATTTCTTTTTTAATTGTTAGCTAAACTTCAGAACAGATCAGGTTCCAGGTTTCTGGGTAAATGAGCAATGATCAAAATTCCTCTTTCCTCTGAACCACTGCCTCCCAAATTAAAAAAAAAAAAAAAAAAAAAGCCTGATCTTTATGCAGGACAAATCCTATTTAATCATTAAACTTTCCTCTGAGTAAAGTGATCACCACTTTATTTAGTGATTAGAAACATCTAAGAAACTGGATTTTTCAGAACCATGTGCTACAGTATGCTGACTGGGATTTTGCAAAAATAGCAATCCTTGAGCAAGTGATTTTGAGAAACACTAGACAAAACAAAACAAAAAAAATAGGTCTCCTTCATTCAGCATTTGAGTTCTCAGAACTCTAAAATACTATTGTGAGCTGATAATCCTTGAGAAGAGGCTGCATAACATGTGAATTAATCATTCTTATTTAACTAGAAAATACCCTTTCACAGCCCAAAAAGAGTTGTAAACAATAAAGACTAAGCATGTGCAACTAACTGTTAAGATAGGGTTAAGAAAGCCCTTAAGTTGGTCAACAGTTTATAATAAAAATCAAAACCTATAAGCAGTAATTATTATTCTATACTAGAATAAGGATAGCATGTTTTGGAGGAAAAAATTTTCATTCAAAAGGAGGTATATGTATCATTAAAGAGAATAATTGACTTAATTTCAAATGAAGGGAAATTTGTGGCTGAGCTAAGAAGTAAAATATAAGTCTAACAGGGGACCCCTACACAAAATTTCAGGAAAGGACTTTCCACTTTCTGGTAATACAAAATAAAAACAATCTCAAGGAGGAATGGGCTTGTGATTTGAAGATATTCATCTCTTGGTATCATTTATTGGTATAGCTCCCTTCTCAAAGTTGGATTTATTAAACAGTAAGAAACTTCACAAAGTTTCACAAAACTCAAGAGGAATCAAAATTTTAAAAGTCAAATATAGTTTATAGACATGGTTTCATAAATTTACCCTGTTTTCTGTTCTGAGGGCTGGTCCTGTCATTTCACGAGAGAAGTGCCCAGCAGCTGAGCAGGGCAATGCGGCTACAACTGAGTCATAGGGAGGCGGCAACTGGTTTAGTGAAAGCTGGCAAAGCTTAAATCATAAGCATATGTGGAGTAAAGAAATCCCCACTCTTCTTTCTCATACGAGCTGTATTAGTCACTTTGTTTTCCCATAAGCTGATAACAATAACATTTTGTGGATTCTGTGGTATCTGGAAAAAGAAGGAAGGTTTATATTTTCAAATCCCCAGTTAAGAAGGAATTTTTCAATAGAGGAGATTAAAGATTTGGAGTGATGCTGGTTGTAAGCAAAATATCAACTGTGGGACATTCCAAATTCTTCACATACCAAGCAATGTAAAGGCAATATGAAGATTATGACTTCAAGAGAAAGTTTTCAACTTCATAATCTGAATGTAAGACAGTAGGGACAACATTTAAAAATGGGCACACCATTAAACCAACTCATCAGGGTAGGCTAAAGGACCTAAAAGACACGAATATGAAGTATTCCTGATACTCCACCACCAAATAAATGAATAAACAAATCCATGAACTCTCCTTTGAAACCATAGCACAGGAAAGTCTTAACACCATCATGAATCCTAACAAAGAGAAGGATTTTTTTCTTGAAACATAATATGAAACCTTACAGTTTACATCGCTGTGTATTACATTTTAAAAGGTATCAATTCCAAGTGTTGTAGAAGATAGTCTGTGTTTAACACCCCTTAATTGTATCCAAACACAATATTCTAGGCCTTAACACAGAAGTATGTGACAGATTTCTAAAAACCATCTGAGGTAAGAGAAAGTGAAACAAAGGATACCAGGATTAAAACTGGGGAGATTTCCATATTGTGCTTTCAAATAATCCTGACGTTCTATGTTCTATGTATCAGGGAAGCTGTGTTTTGCTCCTTTTAGGGGTAATTGGAAATGAACTCAACTACTTACTCTGACTGGCTTCCTAAATCTGAGGTTTAGGTTCACACAACTAAAGCTTCCTAAACCTGAGGATTAGGTTCACACAACTAAAGTTCACACAACTAAAGATGAAGCTTTCCTTTAAAACAGAGGACATACATATGTATCTACAAAATACATACATAGTCTCTACAGACTTAGCATGCAAATACTTACCATGTCTATAGCTATATGCAAATGAGTTTATATATGTATATTTTTATATATCTATAGTTCTATATATCTAGAATTTATATTCATATTTATTTATCTGTTTATAGAATTAATCTGTTTATAGATTTGGATTAATTCTATAAAAGCAACTAACAGCTCCTTGGAATAAAGGCAAAAGCTGCAATATTGGGGCGCCTGGGTGGCTCAGTGGTTAAAGCCTCTGCCTTTGGCTCAGATCATGATCTCAGGGTCCTGGGATCGAGTCCCGCATTGGGCTCTCTGTTCAGCAGGAAGCCTGCCTCCTCCTCCTCTCTCTCTCTGCCTGCCTCTCTGCCTACTTGTGATCTGTCAAATTAAAAAAAAAAAAAATCTTAAAAAAAAAAAGCTGCAATATTAGTTTCTAAAATGAGAATTTCAAGTGACCTCTTTTAAGAAGATACACAAAATAAGGTTTTAATATTCCCAAGAGCAAATCTTCTCCAAGACTCCAGTTCAATATAAACAGTGACTAAACATATTATAGAGAAATGATATATTCTCCAGCTCAGAGTCACAAGAGCCTTGGTTTAAAGACTGCTTCCCAAGTTTTCCCCTGTTATCAATTTTTAACAAAATATTTTAAAAGTTGTAAAACAATCAAACGTCTCAAAACATATTTTCAACAAAAAACTCTAAAAGTTAAGTCTTTTCCTGTGACCAAAAACAACATCCCATGACTACAAACAAGTTTTTCTTCTATGGCAAAGTATTTTTTACCTTAAAAAAGGCAGAGGTTGATTTTCCCTTAAGCTTTTTAAACATAATTATATTAATAGATGCAGATGATGGATTTTAGGGTGCCAAATCAGGTAAAATCACTACCATTTTTGAAAGGAGATTCTGTCTGCCAACAACAAGATGTATTTCATGTTATGTGTTAAGAAATGAGTTACAGACACTATCTCTGCTGCTTCAGTTAAGTCTTACTCCACTGAGGCTCCCCCCTCCACCCCGTTGTTTTTTTTTTTTCCCAAGTTTTTATTTCAATTCCAGCTAGTTAACGTACAGCGTAATATTAGTTTCAGGTGTACAATATAGTGATTCTGCCAAGACTTTTAACTGTACCCACAAGTGTGCCTTTGTGACCTTATTTAGTTAAGTGCCTGTTAACCCCTTAAGTCAAGTACCCTATTTTCTTAATGAAAAAAGGTTGCATTTTCAACTGCAATTTTTAAATCCTTACGTTGCTTGATTCACTTTTGTGTTGGACCCTGTTAGTCCCTCTTTCCTGAAACTCATCGTTTAGCCTCAGTGCTACCTTTCCAACATCTGGTTCCTTCCCTCTGCTGGGCTAATACCCAATAATCTGCTAACACTGACATATGGAAAGGGAGAATATAAAATTATTTTATGTTTACTCCCTGATTTTTAAATTTCTATTCTCCTACAGTATTGTGGGTGCACATGTCCACGGTGATGTTAAAAAGAAGAATGGATGGAAAGTGTGTTTTTTTTAATTTCTTGATTGCAAAAAGTTCTATCTCTAGTAACAAATTGCCAAGGGAAAAGAGACAATAACTTACGTGCTATAGTTCTCTAGGTTTAGGATAAACTGTTAAAGATTTTTAGACTGAATTCCAGTACACTAAGTCTTAAGACACTCTTTGACATCAGACACAGCAACTTCTTTCAAGACATGTCTCCAAAGGCAAAGGAAACAAAAGCAAAAATGAACTTTTGGGACTTCATCAAGATCAAAAGCTTCTACACAGCAAAGGAAACAGTCAACAAAACAAAGAGGCAACCCGAGGAATGGGAGAAGATATTCGCAAATGACATTACAGACAAAGGGCTGATATCTAAGATCTATAAAGACAGTCATCTGTTTTGAAATAAACTTAATCCCACCTCAAAAAAATACTTGAGAGGAATGATAGCATTCCTTTATAAGAAAATACAGCAATAAACATTCTCTCAAATGTAACTTTTAATATAGTTTGTGAACTCCGTAATTAAAATAAGCAAGTCACTTAGATATCCATTATATTATCTTTTATAAACAGAGTATTTATATTCTTGTATTTACTCACTCTAAGAGATAAGATGTGTAATGCCAACCACTTACTACCATACTTTTTTTTTAGAGTGTGTGAAACTCAGTGGCTTTTGAATCTGAACTCTCAGTCCCTACTTTACTCAGAATCAGCCAACAATTCTACATTTGCTGCAAATATACCTGAAAAACAGTGCGCATGTTACCCACCACAAGTATGCTAGGTCTGGGTCATGGATAATCAGAGGTCATGGAAGATCAGAGGTTTAGTTGGGCTTATGGCAGAACAGTTAGAACACTATGGAGTTCAAGATAATACAACATGGGGAAAGGATTCACACAGGATGTGCTAAGGCAAGTTCAATAGTTCACGCTATAGAACAAAAATAAAATTTGTAATTCAACTCAGTGTGCTGCAAAGGGTCCTTATCTTCTTGGACCTCCTGCTATCTGCATCCCAGACTTCTGAAGCTAGGGTCAAGGTTTCTGGTCTAACATGCAAACAGATTGGAAGCTGATACTACAGTCATCACAACAAGAAAAAGCTGAACAAACTCAAAATTAACAACTCTTCGTAGACCAATCATGCTGCTCGCAAAATTGAAGAGACAAACAACCAAATACAGATACTCATATAGTTTACTGGGAGCAGAAGGCCAGGAGCCACCCTGCCACTGGAGCCAATTCTTTGAACTCTAATTGAAGAATTGCTGGCCGCTCAGTGAAGACTAACTTGAGGGTTAAAAACTCCCAGGGAGCCCACCCATGAGTGGGGCGGGGGGGGGGGGGGGGGGGGGTGTGACCCTTCACAGTTTTATCCTCCAGGAACCTTACCAGGTTCTCACGGTGAAGATCAGAGAAATTCCTTTATGCTTACAGCAGAAGGAAGGCAAAATAACCATTTTGAAATACTCCCAAAGTTTCCGTTCTCCTTAAAAAAGGGCCCTGCTAGCCTTCAAAATGGGGGAAAGGGATTACCCATCTTAGGCTCACTAAAGACTGAGACCTAAACAAAGGACTGGATGATGCCTCCCCTCCCCCCATATTTTATTAACACGTCAGCAGGGTTCTGGTATAACAGGAGATTACAGGTAAAAGAACTGCAAGCCTCAGACTCTATTTAAGAAGGATTCAGGAAAATCCAAAGACAGCAAGAGAGACAAAAACAAGGACACTGAGAAAAATTTGCCTCTAACACCACAGCTACAGCAGACTCTAACCAACCTAACTCCAAGCCAGAAAACAAAACCCTTACAACTAAAGTCCTGTCTACTTAGTTTCTTTTACACCATACATCATATCCAGCTTTCAACAAAAAATCACAAGGCATCCTAAAGAGGTCAAAAATATAGTCTGAAAAGACAAAGCAGTCATCAGACCTAGAATTAGATATGAGAGAGATTTTGGAATAGTCAGACCAGGAATTTAAAATAACTAAGATGAACATGCTAAAAGATCCAACAGAAGGCACCTGAGTGGCTCAGTTGGTTAAGTGACTGCCTTCGGCTCAGGCCATGATCCTGGGGTCATGGGATCAAATACCACATCAGGCTCCCTGCTCAGTGGGGAGCCTGCTTCTCCCTCTCTCTCTGCTGCTCCTCCCCCTGCTTGTGCTCTCCCTCTTGCTCTCTATCAAATAAGTAAATAAAATCTTAAAAAAAAAATACAATAGAAAAAGAGGACAACACGCAAGAACATAAGGGTGATGTAGGAGAGAAATGGAAACTCTAAGAGAATCAAGAAGAAATCTGAAAAATCAAAATCATAGTAACAGAAATCAATATTGTATTTGATGGGCTTGTTAGTAAACCAGATACAGAAGGAAAAAATTTAGTGAACTCAAAGATATGTCAACAAAAACTTCTAAAATTAAAATGCAAAGAGAGAAAAAGAATAGGATAGTCAAGAACTGTGGAACAAAAGATATAATGTATGCCTAATGTGTATACTAAAAGGAGAAGAAAGAAAGGAACAGAAGAAAGATTTGAAGTAATAATGCTAAGAATTTTACAAAATTACTGACACATGCCAAACCACAGATCTAGGAAACTCAGAGGCTACTAAGCAGGATAAATACCCTACTGCTCCACCAAAAAACAAAACAAAATAAAACAAAACAAAACAAAAAAACCCCAAAACTGGTATATCTCAGGTATAACATACACAAACTGCAGAAAATCAAAGATGAAGAGAAAACTATGAAATAAACCTGAGGGGCAAAAACACCTTATCTACAGAAGAAGAAAGTTAATGATACATGGGACTTATCCTCAGAAACCATGTAAACAAGAAGAAAGTACAGGGAGATATTTAAAATGTTTAAAGAAAAAAAAACAGATCACCATCTAGAATTCTGTACCCAGCAAAATTATCCTCCAAAAGTAAAGGAGAAATAAAGACTTCCTCAGACAAATTGAAGAAATTTGGGCCAGTAAACCTGCTTTGCAAGCAATATTAAAAGAAGTTCCTCAGCGAGAAGAAAATAATATAGGTCAGAAACTCAGATCTACATAAAGAAAGGAGGAACATTACCTTTTCTATCTTAATTTAGCTAATAGATAACAGTTTGTTCAAAATAATTATGGTAATAATGTATTTGGTAATTATGGGTATGGACAAGTGAGATAAGTAACAGCACTGTTATAAGGGACGGGAGGAAGGAATTTGGACTATTGTGTTTTAACACTCCTAGAGTGTCCATGAAGTGATAATAGTGTTATTTGAAAGTGGACTTGAATTAGTTGTAAATGTATATTACAAATTCTAAGGCAACCACTCTAAGTTTTTTTTTTTTCTTCAAAGAAGTATAAGTGATACACTACTGCAGAAGAGAAAATGAACATAGGGTCAGATTGTTTCTTATATTAATTAATCCCTTGGCCTGCCCTTACTTACAGTACCTGTTACATAGGTCTTTAGGAGTTCTGTGTATTTCTAGTTTTGGATCCTCCAATTGCTCTTTTTCCTGTTCATCTTTCAGCAAGATGGTAAACATGTTAAGGAAACAAACAAAAAAAGCTGCACACAATAAAAGATCCAACAACCACACTGACCAAACCCGTGGAAGTTTGGCCCTTGCTTCCCCATGAACATATAACTGGGTATTCATCGGTTACGACAGAACTCTCTACAGACATGTCTAATAATACTAGTAGTAAAAATAGATTTCTATCTCCAGTGTCTAGAACACCATCTGGCATACAGCATACACTCAACAGTTATTGAATGAATAAATGAAATGATGTTAAAAAGAAGAATATTTGATACCTACTGAGGGGCAACAAAAATTTTTTTGAATGTTATTTTGTCAACTTGCTTTAACATCCATCTTAGAAATAAGATGAAGTCTCCCATATTGTTTTGTATTTCTGAAGTCTAACTCTACACAAGTATTTAAGACTATGCCAGGGAAAGATCTTATATCTGGCATATTAAAAGGTGGTGAGACCAGGTGTCTGAGTCCTTAAACATAAAAACAGTCACTTGTGAAAAAATACTTTGAAAGCTTTTCAGATATGTTTGCATATTTAGGCAACCTCTCCCTGTGATTAAAGCCAATTTCATGGAAATTGAATATAACTTTTCAAAATATCTAGGGATGATGGTGAATCAAAATGTACAAAGCGATCAAAATCTGCCCTTAATTTTAATTTCATATGGTTTGGCACTTAAGAAAAAGAACAGTTAATACTAAACTATTCCTTCTACAAAAGCCAGAAGAGACAAGTGAAATAGGTCCTCTCTGACAACTCATCTCCCCCACATTATTTATTAGGTACACTATATTCTCTTACAGCACCCTATGCTCATTTCCACTGGAGGCTTATTTAAAATGTCTATTTATTTATCTCTCTCCCCAGTTACACTGAGTTCCTTAAGAGCATTTACCAGAATGAATGCTTGGCACATAAAGACGCTCAATGTGTTTGTTCAATGAATATATAATTCAAAGTACCCTAAAAATTTTCTTCAACTAAGTTTACAGGGATCACTGACATGACTGGGGACTAGCTCTAGAAGACTAAGCTAATTTCTCAGTTTACTGGTTGATAATGTTTTTGTTTTTGTTGTTCCCTTTACCCTATCATTTATTTGTTTTCCCTTAGATCAATATAGCATACCCAAGGGAAAGTAAAACTTAGACAGCTATAAAAATTATTGGTATGACTGTGAACCCACACCAAAGCACATTCACATTATGTCCTGTTCGCCTACAACATGTTCTTTTCCTACATACAGCATTATATTGCCAAAAATCAGTGAAACTATCAAATTAAAATGGCTATCTTTCTATTTGAAAAGATGTCAGAGAAAATTTTTTACCTCTGCAGGATAGCATTTACAGTTTCAGACAATGATTTCCTTCCTCACTGAAAAATAACACATAGCTGTAAACCAACATCTAATGCAACCAATGCACCTCAGAGGCATAAGGGTATTCCAAAGAAAAACAGTACTTCCATTCTTTTTTAGTTTTTACCAAAAAAGCCACATGAATTCTTACCAAAGTTATATATAAACATCAACCTCAATTAAGATAAAATTTAGGAAAAAAGGCCAAAACAATGTGATGACTTCCAGGGCTTTAGCTGGATGAAATCTCCTTGTGGGGCAGAATATAATTTCAGAAGAAACCTATTTACTCTGTGTTTACCATTTTTTCTTGAAAGATTTTATTTATTTATTTGACAGAGATCACAAGTAGGCAGAGAGGCAGGCAGAGAGAGAGGAGGGAGGCAGGCTCGCCACTGAGCAGAGAGCCCGATTCGAGGCTCGATCCCAGGACCCCGGGATCATGACCCGAGCTGAAGGCAGAGGCTTTAACCCACTGAGCCACCCAGGTGCCCCTGTGTTTACCATTTAATATGCATAATTATGGTATATATCTGCTTGTTTTGTCTTTTCTTGACATTAGAATGAAAGATTAGAAACAGGAATAGAATACTTTATAAAACACAATAACCTTAACAACCATAGTATAATAGATAACTAAAAGTTCAATCTTGCTAAATGATAAGGACTATTCAAAACCAAATGGATTGGTTTTCTCAATTTTGTTCTTTAGTTGCAAAAGAAGCATGAATATTTTAATTCTAGTTAACTACCAGATAAATCTTTTTTCCCTTTTTAAAAATAGATTTAATTAACCAATATACATCATTAGTTTCAGATGTAGAGTTCGATAATTTATCAATTAGGTATGACACCTGGTGTTCATCACATCACATGCCCTCCTTAATGCCCATCACCCAGTTACCCCGTTCCCCCATCACCTCCCCTTCAGCAACCGTTTGTTTCGTATAATTAAGAGTCTCTCATGGTTTTTCTCTGTTCTCTAATGACTTCCCATTAAGTTTTCCCTCCCTTCCCCCATGATCCTCTGCACTGTTTCTTATATTACACATAGGAGTGAAACTGTATAATTGTCTTTGTCTGACTGATTTATTTTGCTCAGCATAATCCCCACCAGTTCCATCCACATCAATGTAAATGGTAAGTATTTATCCTTTCTGATGGCTGAGTAATAGTCCACTGTGTATGTATCTCACATATTCTTTATCCATTCAGACCAGATAAATCTTATTGTGAAATATTTTGACATCAGTGATAAATTGAATGCACTCAACAAATATTTCCCGAGTGATTCCTAGCAGTCAGGCTCTGGGGATACAGCAGTGAGGAAATCCTTGCCCCCACAGAGTATGCATCACATTTGTGGGAGAGAGACAACAAATAATAAGTGAATTATATACATGTTATGAGATGATAATTAGCAGAGAGAAAAACAAATAGAGAAGGGAGACAGAGAAAGCCAGCCAGAATGGAGAAGTGCTATTTAAGACAGAATGATGCAAGGACAGCTTCACTGAAGTGATAAATGAGGAGAGACTTGAAGGAGGGGAGGGCAAGGGACAGAGAAAGGCACACAGGTTCAAGAGAACAGCAAGGGCAAAGATCTCAAGGTGGGAGCGCACCTGAAGTGTACAAGAAACAGCAAGATTTGGGATGCCCACTGAATGAAACTGCCACTGAATTCACATAGATTTCCTATCTGTTTATAACCCAAATCCCACAAAACATCACCACACTGTTTTGTTTGTTCAGGGAATTATAACATTTAGGGAGAGAGAGAAATTTATAGTTTTCAACCAAATTACCTAGCTTTCCATAACTGCTTTTTCACAGTTGTTAGGGTACTGCTTATCTTCATGGCTACCTGTTTAAAATTCAGCCGAAAGCTTACAGTTGTTGTCATTTCTATCTTGACCGTTATACCAAAAGCTGCATTTATAAGATGTCTGTCCTACAGATGCATGTCATTTGCATGTGACATATCTGCATAACATTCCTTTATATCCAGAGAGGAATGTCATGCAATGATTAAGAGCCTGGGCTCTAGAGCCAGACTGTGTGGATCTCAATCTCAGCCCAGTCACTTTCTAGTTGTGTAGCTACTGAAATTTACTTAACTCTTTGTGTCTCTGTTTCTTATCGGAAAAAAAAAATGTAATAAAATGGATAAAATGTAAAATGAATAAAATGTAAATTTATCCATAAAAATGGATAAATTGTAAGATTCTCATAGGGCTGTTATGAGGATTAAGAGAATGTAAAGGCACTTAGAGCCTGACACATGCCTGGGTTTTGTTTTTGTGTTTGTTTTTGTTTTTGTTTTTTCACATGTCATAACCAAACTAAGGAAAAACTCTTCAATTACTCATCTTTCTCTTGATGGCAACAGTAAAAATCATTCTTTAAATTTTTTTTTTTAAAGATTTTATTTATTTATTTGACAGAGAGAGGGAGATCACAAGTAGACAGACAGGCAGGCAGAGAGAGAGAGGGGGAGGAAGCAGGATCCCTGTTGAGCAGAGAGCCCGATGCGGGGCTCGATCCCAGGACCCTGAGACCATGACCTGAGCCGAAGGCAGAGGCTTAATCCACTGAGCCACCCAGGCGCCCCTCATTCTTTTAACTTTTTAAGATTCAAATGCATAAGATTTGAATGCAGATGCATCCCTGTCTTTAAAGAGCTATTTTTAAATGTCAAGAAAACAAACAATATATTCAAATCAGGTCACCTTCTGATAATTTCTAAGTTAGAAGAAAATGTCTTTTAATACCTAATACATATGAGTGCTCAGCAGAGTGTAAAAGGTACACCTAAAAACAAATTCTTTTGTATTTTATAGCATTTAGGAGAAAAATACAATCAACTGATGAACAGAGGAGAAGGGTAACTATTCTGAGGATATTTAGTCCTTACAAAGTATAAAATATTTCTGGAAAATGCATATTTATATTAAAAGTTCCCTTATAGCCTAAAGGTGTTCTCTGTGTCTATAAATATCCCATGTGAAATACTAATTCCCCCACATTCTTTACCCCAGACTTTGGCATCCGTCTCTCTACTTCCTTTTTTTTTTTCTCGAGAGAGGAAGAGAGCTCATGCTAGCACTGGGGAGGGGCAGAGGGAGAGAGAATCTTAAGCATGCTCTGCGCCCAGCCAGAGCCAGAGGCGGGTCTCAGTCTCACAACCCGGAGATCAAAACCTGAGCCGAAATCCAGAGTCCAATGCTTAACTGACTGAGCCCCCGGGGTGCCCTAGCAATTACCTTTCTCCTTTCTAGTTCTATGATTCTGACTGCCTTAGATACATCACATGAATATACTCACACACAATTTCTTATGGGAAGAATTTTCTTTAGGTATGTTTTACTGAAACTGCAGATTCAGTGCCTAGCCTTTCAACCTAAACTGAATGGAAATGACTTTTTTCCAGGTAAATCAACCACGTATTGTGGGATAGGGCAAGGGAGTCAATGGGAGATGGAAAGAGAGGTCAAACTACATCTGCTTGCAGGCCAGCTGCTTCACTGCATTTGCCCTCATTCTAGGGTAACTCCTTAATCTCTCTTTTGACAAATTCCTATTTCTAAATAACATCTCCCCCACACAAATTCTCCAGGGCCACTTTTAACACAAACACCATGAAAATGGACTAAACATTTTAAGTCTTCTCATGCATTTACTTGCAGCATTTTGATTCTCTGAGCACATGTGAAATTTACAATAGTTGTAAATTCCACTGAGCACAGACTACAGGTCTGGGGTAATCCAAATATTACAGTAATCCAGAGCTTAATTAATAAAACTAAGAAAGGTTAAAGATTAATAGTCATTACATCTTTAACTGTTTGTAACTGAAAAACAACACAAATGCTTGCTGATTACATACATCACACATTAAGTATGTGACACACATAAAGCTAACCTTTCATTTCCTATGTAAAAATCCTATTACCTTGAAATACACAAACAATACTAAAGTTTGTCCAAAAACATTGAACACATACACAATCACTCTATGTTTCACTCATTGATGAAGAATTGCTAGTTTTACACTATAAAGCCATATTTCCTTACATAATTCAGAATCAGTTTCAAATAATCATCCAATATATGTTCCCTTAAGGTTATGCAATCTTCCGATATGACATCTCTGACATTCCAGAACAGAAGATTTTACCTGGGCTCTCAATCGACAACCATTTGTTGAGCATCTATTATGTATTATGATAGTTGTTCTAAAGAAAAAGAAAAAAGACCTAATCCTTGACTTCTGGGATCCTCAAGGCTTAGTGCCAACTCAGGTGAAGAAATGTAATTAAATTCGGTGTGATACACGCTATTATAGTGCATCCATGCTCAGGAACCATATAGGAAATGTCTTTAGACTGGGAGAGTCTAGACATTTAAGCTGAATTAAATTAGCAGAAACAGTGGGGCATGAAGCAGTATGTACATAGAAGGGTGACAGACAGTGACATGCACAGGCAGTTAAAATTTTTCTTTTTAACGACTTATTTTATTTTAAAAAGAAATAGCTCACGAATGAGGAGTTGAGTAGGGGCAGAGGGAGAAGGAAAGAGAGAATCTCAAGCAGACTGCCTGCTGAGTGCAGAGCCCTACATGGGGCTTGATCTCATGACCCTGAAATCATGACCTGAGCTGAAACCAAGAGTCTGATCCTTAAGTGACTGAGCCACCCAGGTGCCCCAAAACTGGTTCTTCATGAGTGGTGCAAAGAATACATGGTAAGAAAGGAAGGTGAAGTGCATGGGCCAGATCAGAAAGGGATTTTTATGTAGAAGATAAAAAACAGTTAATAAAAGGATAAAGATAAGTTCATAAAAACTTATTAATATATACAAAAGACAATGAGAAGTTACTGAAGGGTTCTGAGATGGTGATAAAGGTCTAGGGAAGTTTAGCTATGCAAATGGAGTCAGGACATGGATCAAGGACATAACAGAGGAACTCTATGGATGGATTTAGTAATGAATCTGTTCTTGAGGTAAGTGCACAGGAAAACATTGGAGGGGGTCATGAAAGATACTCAAGAAGAAGAAAGTATTTCAATTTGCTTTGGGGTATGATCAGATGACACAGATATAGATGTCTGAAAGACAAGAGAAAGAAAGAAAGAAGACTGGTCTAGTTGATTGGCATAAATGGCTGATATACACCCCAGTCTCATTTTAGTCTTTGCAAAATTAATTCAGTAGTTTTTAGTACCTTTGTATCATTTTTATTATATTTATTTTTATTTTCTATTATAAACATACTTTGAAGCTGACTATAAATTAATACATAGCATAGGGAATATAATGTAAGGCAAATAACTATTTGTGAAATATTTTCTCTTGAATCCATCACTTTGCCATCTGTTTCTTGAGCTCCTAATGAAATAAACTTAAGATTGTAAGAGAAAGCTAAAGTTTATGTAAAACAAAATAGTTTAAAACACTGAATGAGAAGCTTGTTCCTCTGAGTCAGGCATAAATTATATAATGTGATGATCAAACATTTCCAACTGACTCATAATGATAACAATGATCAGTGAACTGCTGAATTTTATGATACAGATCAACCCTGAATGTTGAGAAAGAAAATACAGCTTCTTTAATATTTTCTTGGAATCCTACAGTTTATTTCCTTTCAGAGACTATTTAGTTCTAATCCATCCTCCACTTAAGGCAGAAATATTTATGTATTAAGCATATCTCCCCACAGACTTAGAGTGACAGAAAGGTCACAAATATTAACAGTAAAAATGACCAAGAGCAACAACTAGTGAGTGAATTTTATGTACAAGGATTGTAGTCAGTATTTTTATATACATTATAATTATAATTCCAATCATTGAGTGTTCCATCTAATATTAAACCAAATTTCTCAACCTATAACTTTTAACTAAATAATTATCCTTAATCATGCTTCCTAGAGGGAAAAATTATAATTACTATGTATAGCACTTAATAAAAGTAATTTTGGGTTTTTTAATGTTTCGTCTCAATCATCACATCAACCCTGTGAAGTAGGGTCTGTTACTATTTTTCACATTTTTCAAGAAAAGGAATTATGCCATAGGGAAGGTCAGTAAATTTTCCAAGGTTGCAAATGTAGTAGTTGATGGAGCTGAGGATTGATTTCAAAACCCAGGTTTTACTTACCACTTGTCCCTGAGACATGGTCTGTGTAGGCTGACAAAACCAGGTTTCTAAACTTCCTGATGAGTCAGATTTCAAGCCGCTGAAGTAAAAAAGTCATGTCATGAGGCCTCTAAAGAAATGGGCTGTGAACCTATTCCAGGCAAATCACTCCAACATGTGCTCAGTATAACTGAACCTTTCCTCCATTCAAATTTCTGCACATCCCAATCTAACCATACTGGTTAATGATAATTATAACAGCTGTTTGTTTTGTTTTCTGTTTATAAATGTGGTGATCGTTACCATGAATACTATAGGATATGGTATGATTTTGACTGAAATGATAGAACTTTGAAATTTATCAGCTCAAAAAATATTTACCACCAACTTACATTAAATGTAGTTGCTTTATGTAACATACCAACCTCAGTACTTATCTCCACCCCTCAAGGGATAACCTGTTCATGAGGCCTGAGAAAATCAGGTATTCACCCCTCGCCATGTCCTATGGTTCTCCCTTCCACATAAAAACGATGCTACTAACTCATCAAAAGTATAGCATAATTAAAATGTAATTTTCTAGCAACAGTGAAAGACTTGTGCGAATGCACTCACATTCTCTTGTGTGGCCTCCCTTCGAGTAGTATAATTCAACTCAAAAAGATTTATTGCATATCTATTCTGTGCCAGGTGCTGATGTAGGAACCTGTTCATAAAAAGAACTGGATCCCTGTCCTTGGATGCATATGTTCTAGTGGCTAAGACACACGATCAACAGCAAATGCAATAAGTGCTAAATTATATAAAATTATATAATAAGAAAAAATAGAGCATGGGTAGAAAGTGGGGCAGAGTTCAGTATTACCTGGGGTAATCAGGATAAGTCCAGAAGAGCATAAGATTTCAACAAACACTGGAAAAGATTAGGTTGTTAACAAGTCGGTTTCTGGGAGAAGACTATCTCAAACAGTGGGGAACATGGCTTGGGAGGTCAATGACTTCAAAGGCCACGCAAATAGGATGGCTGCAGGACAGAGCAGCGAGAGGTCAGGAGCGGCCATGAAAAGGACCAGCTTTTACTCACTGAAATGCAGCACCAGTCAACACAGGATATTAATTACAAATTGCTTTCACATTGCTTTCACATTTCCTACTGAACAAAAAAGTCCCCTTAATTTCTGACCTTACCACAAACCAATATTCCAACTTTGCTTCTGTAACAATTCTTTTCCTTTCAGCATCTTTAATCCCCATTAATGAAACTACATCTTGTTCAAATATTGTTACACTATTCCCCCATCAAACTGGCTACATAGGTAATCTTTAAACATAAAAACCAAACTGCTTTCATAAGCACATTCCTGCTTTATCTTTGCTTATAAATACATTTAAGTAAAGGAGGGCAAGAAAAGATTACAACAAAGGATCTATTTTGACCCATAAAGGGTTGCTGCTGATGGTGGTTTTTTTTTGCTTCTGTTCATCTGGTTTTGTTTCAGTTTTTTGCTCTTGTTCTTTATCTATCACCACAATTAAGGAAATCTATTCTGAATCTCCTTTTTAAATATTACCAATGAGCATATATATTCCTTCTTATTTTCATTTTATTACACACGATAATATACATGGAAAACTATAAGAAACAAAAGCTTTTAAGGAACTAGCCCACTTTACCTTGCTAAATAAAAGTCAAGAGAATAAAGAAGAGAGGCAAAGAGGAAGCACGATACACAGACTTTGTCAAACCTTAATGATCATCTATAAATAAATAATTATTTAAATAAATAATTAACATACATAATTAACCTTTAATAAACTCAGATAAAATATTTAGGGATTCCACCATATAGACCTTGATGTCATTCAAAAAGAAAAAGTAGCATGTCTCTTGGCCATCTGCATGTCTTCTTCGGAAAAATATCTATTCGTGTTGTCTGCCTATTTTTTAACTTGATTATTTGTTCTATTGGTGTTCACTTTTATAAATTCTTTATATATTTTGGATACAAACCCTTTATCAGATATATCATTTGTAAATATCTTCTCCCATTCCCTAGGTTGCCCTTCGTTTTGCTGATTGTTTCTTTTGCAAAAGCCAGAGGTGCTTCAAAGAGTTAAAAACAGAACTACCCTATGATCAAGCAATTGGACTACTAGGTATTTACCCAAAGAATACAAAAACACTGATTCAAAGGAATACATGCACTCCAATGTTTATAGCAGCATTACGAACGATAGTTAAATTATGGAAAAATATCAATAGACTGATGAATGGATAAAGAAGATGTGGTATACACACACATGATGGAATATTACTCAGCCATAAAAAAGGAATGAAATCTTGCTATTTGCAAAGATGTGGAAGGAACGATAGAGTATTATGCTAAGTGAAATAAGTTCAGTCAGAGAAAGACAAATACTGTATCACTTCATTCTAATGTGGAATTCAAGAAACAAAACAGATGAACACAGGGGGATAAAAAAAGAAAGCCAATCCAGGAAACAGACTTTTAATTACAGAAAACAAAACTGATGGTTACTGGAGGGGACGTGAGCAGGGAGATGGGATAAATAAGTGATGGGGATTAAGGAGGGCACCTGTGATAAGCACTGGGTGTTGTATGTAAGTGCTGAATCAATAAATTCTACACTGAAACTAATATTACACTATTTGTTAATTAATTGGAATTTAAATAAAAACTTGAAAAAAAGGTAATGATGGATACACTAGGAATTTATTAAAATATTTTTCATCTTTAGAAAAACTTCAATATCTAAAGTATACTTTTATTTATGCAACTAAAACCTTTAGTTTACACAAGCAGAATCACTTTATTTGGGAAATTGTATGTTTCTCTAGCTTACATTAGCGAACCACCTTTCCTTTGTACATGTCACTGTAGCTTCATTCAAGTTGGATTCAATGTTTAAGGCATGGTTTTTCAAAAGCAGTTATTTTATAGCCAGTATGTGGTAGAGTATACTGTGGTATATTCAGAAAATATTGATAATAAAGTTCTTTTTCTGACACATTTTACATTCTAGTAAGAAAAATAGGGCATAGTGGAATAATACAGTCATTAGACTCAAACAAATAGAATAAAATCATATAAAACATTACACTCATATTAAAGGAATGCTGGAATTAATGCAACTAGAATCAATGATTTGAATAAAAATGATTAGGCAAGGAAAGCACCTAAAAGGAAAAAGCTGTAAACCATGTTCAGCAAGACAGAGTAAATTTGACTTGTTCCTCAAAGTCAAATTGGCTCTTCTAAGGGTGGGCCAAAATACAGGCAAAGATGTAAAACTAACAAAATATCCACCTTAAATCTTTGAAGAAATATAAATCTATGTACATACTCTTACATACATACACATAAGGCATACTGGCAGATTTCTAATTCTTATATGACCTACTTTCTTCATTCACTTGAAAAAAGTGGAGAGTAAGATATAAATAAACAGAATTTTTAAAATAAATTTTTCTTTCTTTCTTTCTTTCTTTCTTTCTTTTTTTTTTTTTTTAGAGAAAGTGCAAATGGGGGGAGGAGGAGCAAAAGGAGAAGGAGAGAGAGAATTCCAACCAATTCCCCCTCAGCATGGAGCTCAGACTCACAACCCCACGATCATGACCTGAGCTGAAATAAAGAGTCAGACGCTTAACCGACTGATCCACCCAGCCACCCCTAGAAATAGAATTTTTAAGAAAAATATGGCTTTGGTTAAATTGTCAATCTGATCTTTCTTTGTATGGAAAAGTGGGGAAAAACTCTGAGTCATAAATTCGATTTGAGTCATGTCCCTTGGTAAGTAACATGGTTGCTGATTTTTCTCATATTGACAGACATTCTTTCCATTTGATTTTTTTTTTTTCAAATGGCTTACATCACCACAGAGAAAAACAGCAGATGGTGTCCCACAGAGTCATATGTTTTCATTAAATTTATTATGAAAACCAATGTAAATTATGCTGATTAAAATGACGGATGGAATCCAAAAGGCCTCACAGATTTATAGATAAAATCATCTAAGTTATAAATATATCCATTCAACGAAAAAAACGTATCAGGCATTAAAGGCAATGACTGGAACAGGTGGAAGAAGGAAGCAAAGAAAGTTAGCCATGAAATTCACTGCAGCAGAAATAGCAGAAAGACAAACAACAGGAATGTATGTTAAGGCCAAAAATTTAGTGTAGCATGGTGAAGAAACTATCAAATTGCAATCTTGTGTAAGGGCAAAGAGCATATAAACTCATATTTCTGATGACTTCTTTAAAAAGAAAAAATATTATAAATAATAATAAAATAAATTTAGTAAATCTGGCCATGCTAATCAGGGGCTATATATCTTATTCCTTTGAAATCTGATATATGACTTCCAAGAAATTTGACCAAATTAATACCTTCTCTCAACAGTCTGAATAGTGTGAATGACACACAGAGGCTTTATTTTCATACTGAATGAGTGAAAAAAAAAAGCATCACTTTATGAAAACACCATCATCATACCCTGCATTATATGGCAGATGGTATGGCTTCAGACTAACATTATTTTTCTTAAATATCATGTGACAGATCATAATAAAATTTGTGATGGCAGCCAAAGTTGGGGAAAGTCATCTAAATATTATAGTAATCATCACTGAGTCCATTCCTAGTGCATCCAACTGACTTTTAATTTTGATAATTTAAAGTGAAAAAGGAAAAAATAAAAATAAAAAGAGTCCTTGATGAATAATTTTATTTCTTTCATTAAAAATATAATACTAGGGACGCCTGGGTGGCTCAGTTGGTTAAGCAGCTGCCTTCGGCTCAGGTCATGATCCCAGCATCCTGGGATGGAGTCCCACATCGGGCTCCTTGCT
The DNA here is from genome assembly GCF_010015895.1 of Lontra canadensis. Lineage (NCBI taxonomy): Eukaryota > Metazoa > Chordata > Mammalia > Carnivora > Mustelidae > Lontra > Lontra canadensis. The sequence continues at coordinate 2,481,259 of NW_022631008.1, forward strand.
CTGCAGGGAGCCTGCTTCTCCCTCTGCCTCTGCCTGCCATTCTGTCTGCCTGTGCTCGCTCTCTCTCTCTCTCTCTCTCATAAATAAATAAAATCTTTAAAAAATATATATATATAATACTAGCATTTTTTTAAAGATTTTCTTTATTTATTGGAGAGAGAGAACGAGAGAGGGCATGAGAGGGAAGAAGGTCAGAGGGAGAAGCAGACTCCCTGTGGAGTAGGGAGCCCTATGTGGGACTTGATCCCGGGACTCCAGAATCATGACCTGAGCTGAAAGCAGTCGCTTAACCAACTGAGCCACCCAGGTGCCCATAATACTAGCATTTTAAAAACTCACTTGAGGTACAGTTATTTTTCTCATATAGTTAATAATCATCAATTAAATTCTAATATAGAGAATTTAAGGCAACTGAGTTGAAGCAGTCATTACTTGTCTTATTAACATTCAGGAGCAACTGATTCAGGAAAAAGAGGCTACTATATTGGGAGGTGTAAAAATGTAAAGTTTTAGAATATGTTCAAATTTAATGTTTTATCAATTTAATGTTTTATCAACCATTATAAACATAGAATGTTGTATGCAAACCTCACAGTAATCACAAAGCAAAAACTAGTGATAAATACATAAGAGAAAATGACAAAGAAGTCTGAAAATAACAATAAAGAAAACCATCAAATAAGGAAGGAGAAAGAGAAGTAATAGAGAAGAACAACAAAAACAGCCAGAAAACAACAAATTGGAAATAAGTAGATACCTATCAATAATTACTTTAAATAAAAGTAGAATAAATTCTCCAATCAAAAGACAGAGTGGCCCAATGAATGAAAAAACAAAATGCATCTATATGCTGGCTACAAGAAACTAACTTCAGAAGTAAGGGTACACATAGATTGAAAGGGAAGGGAGAGAGATAGATATTCCATGCAAATGGAAATAAAAATAAAGCTGGTGTAACTATACTCAGACAAAACAGACTTAAACAATGTAATAAAGGACAAAGAAGAACATTACATAATGATACAGGAGTCAATCCGGCAAGAAAATACAACATTTATAAATACATATGCATCCAACATAGGAGCATCAAAGTATATACAGCAGATACTATCAAAGCTAAAGGAAGAAACTAACAGCAATACACAATAATAGTAAGGGCTTTTAACATCCCACTTACATCAATGGAGAGATCATCCACACAAAAAATTAGTAAGGAAACAATGGCCTTAAATGACACATTAAACCAAATGAACTTCACAGATATATCCAGAATATTCCATTTAAAAGCAGGAAAATACACACATTTTTCTGAATGTTCTTGTGGAACATTCTCCAGAGGAGATCATATGTAATGTCACAAAACAAGTCTCAAAAATTTGAGAAGACTGAAATTATATCAAGCATCTTTTCTAACTACAATGGTATGAACTAAAAATCAATTACAAGGAGAAAACTGGAAAAACTATATGTGAAGATTAAACATGTTACTGAAAAACCAACGGGCCATCAAAGAAATCAAAGTAAAAATCAGGAAATATCTAGAGGCAAAGGAAATCAGAAACACAACATACCAAAATCTATGGGATGCAGCAAAAGTAGTTGTAAGAAGGAAGTTCATAGTGATACAGGTTTACCTAAAGAAACAAGAAAACTCTCAAATAAATAATTAACCGCACACTTAAAGGAATTAGCAAAAGAACAAATGAAGCCTAAAGTTAGGAGAGGGAACAAAACACTAAAGATCAGAACAGAAATAAGTGAAACAGAGACTAAAAATTCAATAAAAATGGTCAATGAAACTAAGAGCTGATTCTTTGAAAGGATAAACAATACTGACAAACTTTTAGCTAGACAATCCAAGAAAAAAAAGGGGCCCACATAAAATTAGAAATGAAAAAGCAATTACAGAAATACAAAGTATTATAAGAGACAACAATAAACAATTACACAACAAATTGGACAAACTAGAAGAAACAGCTAAATTTCTAGAAATGCACAATTTTCCAAGACAGAATCATGAAGAAATATAAAATCTGAATAGACTAATTTCTAGTAAGAAGACTGAATCAGTAATCAGAAACCTCCCAAGAAAGAAAAGCCCAGGATCAGACAGTTTCAGGGGTTAATTCTATCAAATATTCAAAAAAGAGTTAATATCTATCCTTCTCAAACTCTTCCAAAACAAATTGAAGAGAAGTAAATACTTCAAAATCATTTTACAAGACCATCACTACCTTAAAACCAAAACCAGATAAGGACACCACAGAAAAAGGGAAATTTCAGGCAATATTCTTGATGAGCATAGAGGCAAAAACTGTCAACAAATATTAGCAAACCAAATTCAACAAAACATTAAAAGGATCATACAGCATGATCAAATGGGATTTACTCCAGGGATGCAAAAAGGGTCCAACATCTGGAAATCAGTGTGACATAGCACATTAACAAAATGAAGAATAAAAATCATATGATCACCTCAACAGATGCAGAAAAAGCATTTGACAAAATTCAACATCTAATTATGATAAAAATTCTCAACAAAATGGATATAGAAAGAATACAGTTCAACATAATAAAGGCTATATATGACAAATCTACTATGAATAACATAGTTAATGGCAAAAAGCTGAAAGCTTTTCCTCTAAAATCAGGAATGAGATAAGGATTGCCACTCTTACCACTTACATTCAACATAGTATTGGAAAGTTCTAGCCACAACAGACTTGAAAAAAATAAAAGGCATCCAAATTGAAAAGGAATGAAATAAAGCCATCTCTATTTGTACATGCTGTAATACAATATGCAGAAACCATAAATTCTTGACCAAAAAACTGTTGTAGGATACAAAACTGTTATAAGATATAAAACTGATATACAGAAATCTGTGGTGTTTATATACAATAACAAACCACCAGAGGAGATATTAAGAAAACAATCTCATTTAAAATTGCATCTTAAAAAAAAAAAATCTTGTAATAAATTTAACCAAGGAAATGAAAGACTTGTACCTTGAAGACCATGACACTGATGAGAGAAACTGAAGAAGAAGAAGGAAAAAAGAAAACTGAAGACGACCCAAATAAATGGAAAGATATTCCATGCTCATGAATGGGAGGAAATAATTTTGTACTCTGAAAACTATAGAACACTTATGAAAGAAATTGAGTAAGTACACAAATGGAAGAACATTCTATGCTCATTGATTGCACAAGAACAAATATTGTTAAAATGTCTATACTACCCAAAGCAGTCGGCACATATAATGTAATCCCTATCAAAACGATATCAGCATTTTGTACAGAGCTGGAGAAAACAATTCTAAAATTTGTATGAAACCAGAAAAGACCATGAATAGCAAAAGTACTGCTGAAAAAGAAAATCAAAGCTGGAGGTATCACAATTCCAGACTTCAAGCTGTATTACTTCAAGCTGTAAAAATCAAAACAGTATGGTACTGGCACAAAAACAGACACAAAGATCAATGGAACAGAAGAGAGAATCCAGAATGGACCCTCAACTCTATGGTCAACTAATCTTCAAGAACACAAGAAAGAATATCTAATGAAAAAAGATTATCTCTTCAACAAATGGTGCTGGGAAAATTGGACAGCTAGATGCAAAAGAAGGAAACTGGACCACTTTCTTACATCATACACAAAAATAAATTGAAAAAGGATGAAGGACCTATATGTGAGAAAGGAATCCATGAAAATCCTAAAGGAAAACACAGGCAGCAACTTCTGTGATCTTGGCCACAGCAGCTTCTTGCTAGACGTGTCTCCAGAGGCAAAGGAAACAAAAGCAAAAATGAACTATTGGGACTTCATCAGGATAAAAAACTTGCACAACAGAGGAAACAATCAACAAAACTAAAAGGAACGGGAGAAGATAGTTGTAAATGACTATCAAATAAAGGGCTAGTATCCAAGATCTATAAAGAACCCATCAAACTCAACACCCAAAGAACAAAAAAACCAGTCAAGAAATGAACAAAAGACATGAACACACGTTTCTCTAAAGAACACATCCAAATGGCTAACAGACATAAAAAAAAAAAGAAAAAAAGAAAAAAAAATACCTCAACATTACTTGGCATCAGGGAAATACTAATCAAAATCACAACGAGATACCAGCACACACCAGTCAAAATGGCTAAAATTAACAACTCAGGAAACAAAAGATGTTGGCAAGGATACAGAGAAAGGGGAACCCTCTTAAACTGTTGGTGGGAATGCAAGCTGGCGCAGCTACTCTGGAAAATAGTATGGAGGTTCCTCAAAAAGTTAAAAGTAGAACTAACCCCTGGACCAGCAATTACACTCCTAGGTATTTATCCAGAGGATACAAAATAGTTATTCAAAGGGACACGTGCACCCCAATGTTTATAACTGCAATGTCCACAACTGCCAAAATATGGAAAGAGCCCAGATGTCCATTGACGGATGAATGGATAAAGAAGATGTAGTATATATACACAATGGAAATTTTAAAAAATTAACTGTTACCATTTGAACAACGTGGATAGAACTAGGGTGTATTATGCTAAGTGAAATAAGTCAGAGAAAGACAAATACCATATGATTTCACTCATATGTGGAATTTAAGAAATTAAATGTCCATAATACCCAAGGCACTTCACAGATTCAATGCAATCCCTATGAAAACTCCAATGGCATCTATCATTGAACTAAAACAAATAATTCTAAAATCTGTATAGAACCACAAGAAATCCCAAATAAGCAATGCATTCCTGAGAAATAAAAACAATGCTGGACGTATCATGCTCCCTGATTTAAACTATACTACAAGGTGGTACTGGCATAAAAACTGACATACAGATCAATAGAACAGAATCAAGAGCCCAGAAATAAATGCACACTTATACAGACAACTTATGGCAAAGGAACCAAGAACATAAAATAAAGCACAGTCTCTTCAATAAGGGGTGCTGGGAAGATAGACAGACAGTCATGTGCCAAAAAAACAAAGAAAGAAAAAAAGAAAAGAAATGAAACTAGAACACTATTACATAAAATCTATAAAAATTAACTTAAAATGGATTAAAGACTTGAATGTAAGACCCGAAACTATAAAATTCCTAGAAGACATATGCAGTAAACCCCTTGACAATGGTCGTAGCAATCTGTTTCTGGATCTGACTCCAAAGGCAAGGGAAACAAAAGTCAAAATAAATAATTGGGACTATATCAAACTAAAAAGCTTCTGTATAGTGAAAGAAACCCACCATAAAAACAAAAAGTCAACCTACTGAATGAGAAAAAAAATTTCAAATCATAAATCTGATGAGATTAATATCCAAAATAAACAAAGAATTCATACAGTCAACAATAAAAAAAATCAAAGAACCTGATTAGAAATGGCAGAAGATTTGAATTGACCTTGTTCCAAAGAAGACATACAGATGGCAAACAGATACATGAAAAGATGTTCATCTAAGAAATGATCATCTATGAAATGAGCTACCACCTCACACACATTAGAATGACAATCACCCAAAAAAAAAAAAAAAAAAAAGACAAGTCTTAGAGAAGATGTGGAAAACAGGGAATGTAAATTGCTGTAGCCACACTGGAAAACAGTATAGATTCCTCAAAAATTTAGGAATACATCTAGAATATAATCCAGCTATTCCACCTATGGATATTTATTTAAAGAATATGAAAACACTAATTTGAAAAGATATATTTACTCCTGTGATCACTGTGCATTATTTACTATAGCCAAGATATGGAAGCATCCCAAGTGCCCATTGATAGATGAATGGGTAAAGAAGATGTGGTGTATGTACACAATGGAATATTACTCAGCCATAAAAAGAATGAGATCTTGCCAACTGTGAGAATATGGATGGACCTAGAGAGTATTAGGCTAAATGAAGTAAGACAGACAGAGAAAGACAAATACTATATGATTTCACTTATATGGGAAACCTAAAAAGCAAAACAAACAAAAAATAAAAAAAGCAGGAACAGTCCCATACGTATGGAGAACAAACTGGTAGTTGCCAAGAAGAGAAGGGGGTGGAGGGAGGGGCAAAATGGGGGAAGGAGAATGAGAGATACAGGCTTCCAGCTACGGAATGTGTAAGTCACAGGGACAAAAGGTACAATATAAGCAATACAGTTGATGGTAGTGTAATAGTGGATGGTGACAGATGGTGACTGTGATGAGCATAGCATAATGTACAGGGTTGTTGAAACACTATATGGTACATCTGAAACTAATGTAACATTGTGAGTCAACCATGCTTCAATTTTTTAAAAAAACTGAATACACAACCAAAACAATAGCAACAACAAAAGCAGAAATAGCTCATAAATATGGGAAACAAACTGGTGGTTGCCAGACAAGAGAGGGATATGGGGATGGGTGAAAATAGGTAAAGGGGATTAAGAGGTAGGAACTTCCAGTTATAAGATAAATAAGTCACCAGGATGAAAAGTACAGCATTGAGAAAATAGTCAATAAAATTATAATAACGTTGTATGGTGACAGGTGGTGATGACGCTCACCATGGTGAGAACTGTGTAATGTACAGAATTGTTGAATCATTGTGTTGTCCCCCTGAAACTCAAAAATGTTAAAAATAGAACTACCCCATGATCCAGTAATTATACTATCATGTATTTATCCAAAAATACAAAAACATTAATTCAAAGGGATACATGTACTCTCATATTTATTGCAGCATTATTTATAACGGCCAAACTATGGGATACCTGGGTAGCACACTGGGTTAAGTATCTGACTCTTGGTTTCATCTCAGGTTAAGATCTCATGGTGGTTGGGCTCTGCACTTGGCACAGAGTCTGCCTGAGATTCTCTCTCTCTCCCTCTGCCCCTTCCACTTGTGTGTTTTCTCTCTCTCTCTCAAGTAAGTAAATAAATCTTAAAAAAAAAACAATACCCAAAGTGTATTGGGCAGCCCAAGTGTCCATCGACTGATAAATGAATAAAGATGTGGTATCTGTATACACAGAAGAATATTTTTCAGCCACGAAAAACAATGAAATCTTGCCATTTGCAACTACATGGATGGAGCTAGAGAGTTTAATGCCAAGTGAAATAAGTCAGTCAGAGAAAGACAAATGTGTGGAATTTAAGAAACAAAAAAATGAGCAAAGGAATAAAAAAGACAGAAAGAGACAAATCAAGAAACAGACTCTGAACTATAGAGAACAAACTGATGGTTACCAGAGGGGAGGTGCCTGAATGGGTGGTGAGGACTCAGAGTATACTTACCATGGTTAGCACTGAGTAATGTATAGAATTGTTGACCCACTAGCTTGTACACCTGAAACTAATATAACACTGTATGTTAACTATACTGGAATTAAAATAAAAACTAAAAAAAAAATGAAACTAACCTAACATTGTATGTCAACTATATTTCAATAATTAAAAAAAATTGAAAATTTAAAAAAAAAAGATGAATGACTAGATAATGTCCCCGAGGAAGTGAGTATAGATAGTAAAGAAAAGAGTTTCAAGCCCCAGACCTGAAGCACTCTGAAGTAGAGAGGTTAGGGGGATGAGAATAAATAAGGTGAGGAAAGTGTGTTAGAGCAATCACTGAGGAAGAAGGAAACCGAAGAGAGGGGCCTATTCTGGAAAATCATGTAATAAAAACGCTCAGTGAACCTCTTTGGGCATAAAATTCATTCCTTATTTAGGATTATTTTCTTTTTCTTTTCTTAGGATTATTTTCTTAACCTATATTCTCAGGTGTAGAAATACTAAGCCCAATTGATAAAACTGTTGAAAAGGCAAGTTCCAGGAAAACAGATCTGTAGTATTCCACCGGAGATGCTAAATAATATCCAGTCTAATTTATCAGTGCTTTCTGAATTCAGTTTTCCCACTGTTTATTAATTTACCTACCTATAATCAAAGAGTTCATGTTAATTTTCAACAAAAGCATCATTACCAAAAAAGTGTAAGGATTTTGGTAATAAACTTCATAAAAGAGATAACCATATCAATTAATAAAGTAAACAGAAAAAAAGTAAAGTATGTGCTAAAAAAAAGAGATAACAGTAATATTCACCTGATTTACATAAATTAAGTCACATATTATTCTTAGACAGCAATTTGTCTCTGTTATATTTATTACAATTTCATTGTTTCATTTTATTATTCACTTGTTCACTTGTTATGTCTATTCTAGCAAAGAACAATCTATATGAAAAGGATTATTTTTGTCTTATTCATCCCTGTATCCCCAGTACCAAACACAGTGCTTGACTTTTAACAAATAAAAATGAATCAAAACAATAAGAAAGAAAGACTAAGTCATTTGACAAGACATTTGTACTAGAGAAATCTAGATCCTGTTAGGGCACAGGTAGCTAAGGCAACTTGGTGGTTTGCTCCACTGGCCAATTTTTCTAAACCAAAAATATTTTGCAGAGTCTAGCATTTGTCTGTCATATGGCTTGATAACAGAATATCAGAGGGACGTGCGGGTGGCTCAGTTGGTTAAGCATCTGCCTTTGGCTCAGGTCATGATCTCAGGGTCCTGGGATTGAGTCCCGAATCAGGGTTCCTTGCTCAGCAGGGAACTGCCTGCCACTCCCCCATTCATGCTCCCTCTCTCTCTCTCTGACAAATTAATAAATAAATCTTTAAAAAAAAACGGAATATCAGAAATGGTGTAGATAACATTTTTCAAGACACGCCATAATCACAACCTTGAAACTTTTTTCTTAATTTTTATCTTTATCTAAATGTCCTTGTACTGACCACCGTGACATGGCACTGATATCCTCCACTGCTGTCCCAGGGACTGTGTCCACTGCAGAGAGTACTATATCACAGGTATACTCTTTTCTCAGCCTGACCCACATCCAAGGACCAAACAATTCAGGATTATAAAGGCTTGGCCACCCCAGCCCAACTGGGGACACATCTGAAAAGCCACTGTAGCTCCAAAGTTCCCCATGGGGTGCGTGGAAAGTGTCATTGGGCCTTCACCCCTCTGCGCATTCCTGCCTCCTTGTTACCCCTTCGTTAAGGGTTGATCTCTAGGGCATGTCTTATAAACCTCTTGAACACTAAAATTCGTGCAGAATCTGCCTCTCAAATAATCTCATCTGTGACAGCACTGGGAATGGTCTGAGAAAGCTGGTGATAGGATGGGGCTCTGCAGCTGGATCACTCACTGCCTGGCTGGTGACGTGGACCCTGTTCCTGGTGGGAGGTGGAGCGGAGAGAATCCGGCACAGGGGGCAGTCCAACTGTTCAAACTCTCACCATAGTAGGGTCAGACAGTATATCTGCAGAAGGGAACTCTTTAGCTAGAATGATGGGTGAGGTGTTTGAGAAATAGAGCAGAAATACTAACTATATGGACAACAGGAAAAGATCACAAAAAGTTGAGGACAAGCAATCATCAATGTAAAAACCAGAGGACCTCCCAAGTAAATACAAAAATGCTCTCGGATTCTACAGCTCCTGGGCAGAGAGAGCTAATCACCAGGAATAAGGATTAATCATCACAGTATTCAAATACTCGCAAACTTCAGCAAGGCAGACCTACTAAGTCAGGATCCTGGTTGGATCCTGACACAGGAGATATTTGGTTTGATGCCTCCTAAAATCTTGAATTCCCAGATTCCCTAAAACTTTCTGAAGCCACAAAAATGTTCGGCCCTTTCCTCCTTGGGAATCACATACACAGAAGCTTCTCCCTCCTCAGACAACATGTACCACCCTAACTTTCATCTACCTTCACCTCCTCTCCAGACCCACAGGTCCATAACAAGGGTTATGTCACAACAGAACCCACCTAGGACATACTAGGCCTAACAAAGAAAGAAAAAGGATATTCTACAAAGGAACTGCGAGATCCACCTGGTTTATATTAACCAGAAGAGTATATATGAGATTAATTTCTGAGGGTGTTTGCTCAAAGAGGTTAGAATTTAACTATTAGATAAGAAAAAGTTTATTGATTTGAGATGCTCTCCTGAACTATAGAATTTACAACCGGTAAGAATCTCAGATGGCATAAACTGACTTGTTAGAGTGGTTCCTGGAAACATGGAGAAAGTAATGGCTCATATTAAATGTTGTTGAAATGCCAGAAATACTATGGCAGATGGCAGAAGAGGGGATCACAAAGCTCTCAGAGTACATTCTAGAATACAAGTACTATGTAAGGCCAGAAAACCCATCAGATATTATGTTCTCCCAGAGGGCCCAGAAAACACACCATTTACCACACCATTTACCAAAGCCATAAGGAAGATACCAGTGAGAAGATATCCATATTAACAAGTTCTGTGGCGATTCTCTTCTGAAAGCCAGAACTGACAGAAGGAAATGCTGGTTTAGAACTGGGATCATTGATAGCAATGGGGATAATAGGTCTAGATGAAGATCAGAAGCCATGAGAAGCCAGGGGGACCTAATTATCATAAGAATGGCAAGGCTGGGGTTAGTGGGGGGCTGACACACAGAGAATTATTGAGGTAGTTTAAAGAATACAGCATCCCCAGGTGTAAAACAGACAGCTGACAAGTCTACTAGTGAATGTGTACAATCAAAATAAATCGAGAATGAATGAACAAATCTGAGGGAAGTTGTCCCAACAAAGTCACCATATCTTTTTCAACTTCCATGCCTCAGCGAATTTTTGGACTCAGAACCCTCTAATGTAAGAGGCCAAGAATCCAGAAGGAAAGAACTTGCAACACCATGGTAAGAATACGGGGTAATAATTCCCTCAAACCTTCTCCAGTGGGACCTATAGCTCTTTATTCAGGTAACTGTGCTCTGGGGGCAGGGAATACCCAAACATTTCAAGGGCACAGAGTTGACAGTGATACCAGAAGACCAAAAGCCTCTATATGCCAACACCCTCCTCATTAGAGTAAAGGCATTTGGAAGTCAGTAATAAATGGAGCCTTGGCCAAGGTCTAGCTTATAATGGGTCCCATTCATTAGCACCACAGACTGACCTGGTGATTTTCTCAGTCCCCAAATGTCTGATCGGAATAGACTAACACTATTAGTAACTGCCACAACACCCATATCAAGTCCATGGCCTATGAGGTAAAGAGTAGAATTATGAAGAAAGTTAAGAGAAAGAATCTGAAACTGCCCCACCCAACCCTGTGAATGCAATAAGTAAAAACAGCAGCAAAGTATGGGGCGGTAGAGAGAGGCAGAGAGTAGTGTCCCCTTAAGTATCTAACTGGCACACAGGAATGATTCTAATGAAATTGTCCAAGGCTGTTGGTGGTTCTATGCTGAAGCCCAACTTCTCGCTTTATCCACTACCATCATCTACCTTATCCTTCTCCCTTTTCCCACTCCTTCTGTCCCCCCACCTTCCAAAGGGGTTCATTCCAAGGGCACACCTTAACTCCATCTTAGAATGTGATTTCTGAGTAACTCAACTTGCAACAGTCATTTTTCACCTTGAATTTAGGTTACATTTTCTTTTTAAGTAGTTTTGGGCTTATCTTCAGGACCACTTCCCAATTTAATTGGGTAATGTTAGGTGTGGCTTCTACAAAACTTTTCCCAAAGCAGCAGCATGCTAGAAACTACTTTTGAAAAGTCTTTGTGAATCTTCTCTGGGAAGAATCTATGGTATAACTCCTGATCTATAGGTATACTCTGCATTTAAAATTACTGATTTTGTCAATCATCATTTCTTTATCAAAGATCTTAGGTAATCCTTCAATTCACTATTTGAAAAAAAAAAAGCTTTACTGACTCTATATTGACACAGAGCATTCAAAATTAGCTCAAATCTCATTTTCTGAGGAAAGCTTCTCATTGATTCCAAATGGAATTATTTTCTTTTCATTTCATCAGCATTTAAGTATATAAGCCATACAAACTATGTTCATAAACTTAACAGCTTCTTTGTAAGTATACTGAAGTTGTATATATAGACTCTACTTACACAAATAGACAATAAAAACAAACATGGTAAGACCTGCATTTCCCTTTTATTTTACATAACATTGCAATGTTCTCTGCTATCTAAAGAGTTATGGGTAATTTCAAAACATTACATTTTATATAAGAAACTACTAGCAATTAACTGTACCATGCAATCTTGAGCTTAAACTGTACAATTCCTCAACTATTTCTATGAATAAGTACAGCTTAACCAAATAAGCAAATAAGAACAATAAATAAATCAGGCCTATGTTTTTAAAAAGTAGCCCATACTAACTGGCAAATATACTCTGCCTTGAAACCTTAGGCAATGAGAGAGTCAACACATTCTAAATATTGTGCAAGCTGACGAAAGCACTTTCTGCTGTTGCATACAACTTCTTAAAATTAAACCTTATAATAAAAAAAAACCCAAACTATGTCTCTAGTTACAGCTGATTCTACTGATGAGTTTATTTCTATGAAAAACCAAGGCAACATATAGGTTTTAAAATAGCCCATGGTTTCTGTGGCTGCACAATAACAAATGGGATGGCTGTCCCATTAGTGTGAGAAAATTCTCTCAGAATACTTTACTAAATTATGGTGGAATACTCTTTTCTGAAAGAAAAAAATATTGGAAAACTTCGTAGTAGCACTTGGCCCACAATTAAATGTTACTTAAAATAGGTGTAATAGAGTAATGCATTTTAACCAAATAGTATAGATTTAATCAGAGACTCATGAATTGTGATTGGATGTCTTGGTTCTTAAACATCATTCTGGACTTGTGGATTATACTAACTCACACTCAATCCCCACTTCCTACCACAAAAGGGTCAGATATACCCACAAAGATGACTGGAAACCACATTTTATTAGCAGCCAGAAACAAAGTACAGACTGCCAATCATAAAATAGCTTGCTCAGGTAATTTGGTCAGTGACCAGTGTCTCATTCACCATAATCATGCGTTTCAATAACCACACAATCTAAACATTTTCATAAAAGTATCTTCAGGAATAGCAACAAAGACAACATTTTTTGAGATAGATGCATGACTTTATCTTTAAGTTTTAGGTCACTAATAATTAAGACTGTGTGTGTATGCATTTCATATAAATCACTTCTAATTACTAAATATACTACACCAAACTTGGACACATTTTATAGTTCATTATGTTAGGTTATCTTGAAATTTTTGAAATTCAATTCAAATATAGATAAAATAAAGATTATACATACTTGGAAGAAACTGCCTCCATGAATTCATCCAAAAAATCATCATATTCAGGACCTCTCACTCTTCTCTGCCGTAGTCCAATGTACAATGGATCTTTGAGTAAATCCTATTAAAAAAAGTTACCACAGATATAGAAATGATAGGGATGTCATTCACACTTTCTGAGCTCAGTTTCCTCATCTACAGATGTACAGAAATGGAAAAAAAATCTTTCCATACTAAGTGAGAATTACTACTACAGTATTATTTTGTATTACACAGAATATGTCCAGAGTATATGTCAAATAGGAAAAAGAATTATTAAACACTAAAACATTCTGTTTTATCTGGCAGAAATAAAAGGAATTAAAATCTTTTAGTGGTGCTAATTAGAAAAGTTCAATTCTCATTTTATAAGCAAAGTTTTTCACATAGAAAAGTAATACTGAGTTTTGAAATATTATATTAGTTTAGGAAATGGAAAGATACCAATTCTTTTCTTAGATTTGTTTTGTTTCTGAAAGCAAAAATCTTCAACAAACATTTTGATTATACCTTTAGTATATTAGCTGGCTGATGTTAAAAATAAATTTTTAGCCTTAACTAAAGTTTTCTTAAACTTTTTAAACTTTACAAAGTTCAAGTTTTTTCTAAAACTGATAGATATAAGACATTACTCTTACAAGTTTCAGTATATGGTATAATTTATATACTATAAAATACATAACAAAAGCTCCCAGTAAACTAGGAATAGAAATGAACTTCCTCAACCTAATAGCGGGTATCTGTGAAAAACCCACAGCTAACAACATATTTCACAGTGAAAGATTGAATGCTATTTCCCTAAACTGGAAACAAGACAAGAATATCTACTCTTTTTTAAAAAAAAGATTTTATTTATTTGTCAGAGGGAGAGAGTGCACAAGTTGGAGGAATGACAGGCAGAGGGAAAAGCAGGATCCCCACTGAGCAAGAAGCCCAATGCAGGACTTGGTCCCAGGACCCTGGGATCATGACCTGAGCAAAGGCAGATGCTTAACGACTGAGCCACCCATGCATCCCAAGGATACCGACTCTTGCCACTTCTATTCAACATGACATTGGAAACCCTAGCCATTACAATAAGGCAAGAAAAAGAAAATACAGGAATATGTATTAGAAGGAAGAAAGTAAACTTTTTATTTGTATATGAATGACCATGAACATGAAAAATATTTAGAAATCTACATACAAAATAATCCACTAGAAAAAAATATGGGAATTTAACACAATAGTGGGCTCTAAGACCAATATATACAAATCAACTATATCTCTATATACTAGCAATGAACAGTTGAAAATGAAATAAAATATACAACTCCATTTACAATATCATTCCAAAACATAAAATTCACAGGGACATATTTCAGAAAATATGTGTAAGCCTTATACAGTGGAAACTACAAAATTTTGCTGAATGAAATTTTAAAAGACAAACTGTTTTTATGGGCTGGAAAGAACATTACAATCTATGTCATGTAATAGACACACTGTCATCTTCAGTGACCTGAAAAAACAATGTATCTAAAGAACTGTGAATCTGGTGAAAGAGATATCCAGGCAGAATGCCAAATATGTAAACTGACTTGCCATAGTAAAATAAAGTTAAAACAGGGGATGAGATGAAGAAGAAAATGTTCAGCTTGTGAGCAAAAGTTAAAGAGAACATGGAAGGCACAGGACTTGCTTGTAAAGAATTTCCAAAGTAAAATAAGGACTGCCGTCAAAGATCAAGTGTGTGGTTTTAACAAGTTTTGTGAAAAGCTCTGAATGATTTAAAGTGGAGCCCCAAAAACCATCATGGCTAGCTAAAAAGAGCTGGTTCTGCACACACGGACATGCTAGTCAATATAGGGAGGTCTGTTCTGAAAAGAATGATGAGTAAGTCTTTTCTCTAACAGGGTAAACATTAATCTGATACATAGAAAGCTTAAGAAAAAATTAAGGGTGCTGTACTATTTGGATGATTTGGGACAGACACTTCAAAATGAACATTCTTCTCTGGGCCCCTGACTTTCCACAGGCGGAAAGCAGACAGAAAAAGCTGTTGAGCGGCAACACCACCATTTCTTATGGAAAAGGAAAGATATCTCAAAGGACAGACCCAAGAGCTCAGAGAGTAGACCCAAAGGCCTAAAAGAACAACGAACTACAGAATCATTCTAAGGAAACAGAACTAGGCCCCATTTAAAAAATATCCTGTGCCTTCAGGGTAGGTGGCCTGGCAACTTGAGTTCAGGGGCAATTCAGAATTGCCATGAACCCTGAGGGCAATATGATTTCTAATCCTCCCATTTCAAATCGAAGTGTGGATTATGGTTATTCCGTCCCTGTCTCTCCATCGAACTGCTATGAGGAGCCACACCAATGGGCAGATCACAAGAAGCTTCATTTGCATCTAGAACTTATTTAGATGACAGGACCCTGAACTCTGGGCCTGCTGTTGTTATGAAACTTCTGGGAACCTAGGATGGAGATGTGCATATTTTACATGTGGAATGTGAACAATTTGTGAAGGATGAGAATCTAGATGGAGAAAGGCTGTGCCAAGCATCCTGGCCTTCCTAGCCATTCCAGTGAATCATAAACATTAATAAAACAATAACTGTTTTAAGTCACTAAATTTGGAGGTGGTTTGCTATGGATAAATGATATGTTTTTGCAGGTCTTGTGATGTTAAAAGGTTAAACCATTTAAATGATCTGAGTTGGGATTTGCCTAAAGCTAACAGAAATTACAGCCCAGTTCATACCTATTGTCCTGGTATAATTATTCATAGCATCCTCTTTCAGTGGTTTGGCCAATAGACTCAGTGGTCATCCCACTTATAATATACTGCATAGCAATGAGTTAAGGCTTTCCAGCTAGCTGTAAGTTAACATATTTAATCATATAAATGTATTTCAGATGAAATGTAAAATCCAAAACAGTGCTGTTGTAAAGCCCAGCTGTTTTGTGAGGCCTGAAAACAGTCCACTGGCAGACTGCTGAACAGCTGAGGTTAAAGCACCAATGAGCTACCAATGGCTGCCAGAACAAGAACACTTTCTCCACGTCTGCAATGTATTTGGATTTCTACAGTATGAATTAGACAAAGGACATAATTGAGAAAATATGTTATGTGTTTTGTCTTTTCTCTCCTTCTTTCCCATGCTAATAATTAAAGTGTGTATCATTAAGAAGTCTGACGACAATGAAGAGTCAATTATCAAGATTTTTGAACCCTTTATCTTGTTATCTTTGAATTAAAATCAGGAAGTTATAAAATTCTTTCAGTCACAATGTCCCTGCCAAACTTACTGTCTTTTAAAAATTTCACGATAATTAAGCCTTGAATAATGAGGGCATTCTTGGAAATCTTACTGACCAAAAAAATTAGTATCTACCAAAAGCAATTTAACAAGATTACCCAGTTTTGATAATGGCTCCATCCACCAAATAGCCTGGTACAGAAGTGATAGTAATTCATTGGATTAAAAACTTCTCGAGTACGCATTTAAGAGATCTTTGTTGGAAAACAGAGTAGAGTACACATTTAAGAGATCTTTGTTGGAGTACACATTTAAGGGATCTTTGTTGGAAAATAAATGAAAGACTTGAAATTAAGCAAGGACTTAAAAAAAGTTAGACTTCCTTTAGCAACAATTGTCACATACAATATACGTGGTGTCACTAAAGATTTACAAGCATGAAAGAAGGAAAAAGAGTAGGGAAAAAATAGTAAAAGACAAAAATATATAGCAATAGAAGAGTTCCAAAAAGGAGATAAGGAGAGAATACATTGGTGAAGGTAATTACTTATGCATTAGCAATAGCTCAATTTTGGAATCTTGGAAACTTTTATTTGAAGTACTCATTTATTTAATGCTAATAGAAATCATTATCAACTCTCACCTTGCTCCTTTCTCACATTCCTACCTTTCTAATCCAGAGTTTGAGAATTAAAAAATATTTTCTTAAGAATGAAAAAAAGTAAAAAAAAAAAAAAAAAGTAATTTATTTTTCATTCCTAAATACACCTTGGTGTGTGTTTAGGGTTGCCAGGCATTCTATATATATGGACATGGCCTGAATTTAATGATTTTTATCCTGTGTCCTGTATTGACTTTGTCAGAACACCCTAAATATTCTGTATTTAGCTTTTTTCAATAAATTACAAAAATTTGGGTGCCTGGGTGGCTCCTAGTTGCTTAACCGACTGCCCTCTGCTCAGCTCATGATCCTGGAGTCCCAGGATTGAGTCCTACAACAGTCTCGCTGCTCAGAAGGGTATCTGCTTTTCCCTCTGACCCTCCCCCATCTCACGCTCTCTCTGTGTCTCTCATTCTCTCCCTCAAATGAAAAATAAAATTAAAAAAATAAAATAAAATAAATAACAAAATTTTGGTAGTCAGGAAAAATATTTTTTTTAATATTTTAAGGTCTTCTTTATCATCAAAAAAGCAATATTATCTATCAGAATTTGAGAGGACTGAAAAGTAAAATTAAAAACAAAGAATACCAATAATCTCTACCCACTGTTAGCATCTTGATACATATTCTTCTAGGTCCTTTTCCTTATGTTTATGCATGCAGAATACTATCTCTCTAAATGTGCGACAATATCATAGGCTGTTTTTTTTTTTTTGTTTTGTTTTTTAAAGATTTTATTTATTTATTTGACAGACAGAGATCACAAGTAGACAGAGAGGAAGGCAGAGAGAGAGAGGGAAGCAGGCTCCCTGCTGAGCAGAGCGCCCGATGTGGGGCTCGATCCCATGACCCCGAGACCATGACCTGAGCCGAAGGCAGCGGCTTAACCCACTGAGCCACCCAGGCGCCCCTCATAGGCTGTTTTATAACCCTTTTCACAGAGGAATATATTTAGAAAGTTTTCATGTCACTAGATGAACATTTTAAAAGCTTGCAAACTGTATTAAAACTCTGCCCTCCTAGAGAGGATGAACAAATTAATCTCTCAACCTAGGGACATCTAAGTATAAATCTTCCTGAACTTACAATAGAATTACATTCCAATAAGCCCATCATAAACTGAAAACACCTTAGGTTAAAAATGCATTTAATACACCTCATCTAATGAACACCATATCTTAGTCTAGCTTCCCTTAAATGTGCTCAGAACACTTATATTGGACTACACTTGGGCACAATCATCGACAAAAAGCCTATTTTATAATAACACGCTGGTATCTCATGTAATTTCTTGACTAGTATACTGAAAAACAGGATGGTTGTCTGGATACAGAATGGTTGTAAGTGTAGTGGCTGTTTAACCTCCTGACCACATGGCTGACCAGGAACTTGTTGCCTTTAACCAGCATCACGAGTGAGATCATACCACATACCACAGCCTGAAAAAAGATCAAAATTCAAAATCTGAAGTATGGTTTCCACTGAATGCATATTGTTTTGGCACCTCTGTCAAGTCCAAAAATCAGAAGTCAAACCGTCATGTCAGGAAACGTCTGTGTATCTATTTTGTTGCAACATCAAGTAAAAGTATTTTTCCATATATACGTGTAGATGTATATGAAATATACACATAAATATATAATATGCAAATGTTAGATATATAAAAATAAATACATATATTTTCATATACAAAATGTCAAGCAGCATTCACCTGTATTTCTTTTTTAACACTTTTGGATATTTTTTATGTTTATTGACCATTTTTATTTCTTCATTTGTAAATTATCTGCGCCCTTACGCCCTTAGGCAATTTTATATTTCACATTTGACTTTTCTTACTGCCTTGAAAGTGTTTTCTGAATGTTAAGAACATTATTAATGTTTATCTGCCATAATGTTATGAATATTCCCTACTTCAGCATTTACTTTAAAATTTTATTTATAATATATAGATGATCATCTTCTTTGTTGCCATTTACTCATTTTCAAATGAAAATATCAGGTTCTGAGGGGCGCCTGGGTGGCTCAATGGGTTAAGCCTCTGCCTTTGGCTCAGGTCATGATCCCAGGGTCCTGGGATTGAGCCCCGTATTGGGCTCAAATAAATAAATAAAATCTTTTTTAAAAAATCAGGTTCTGTAAAGAATATACAATTTTGGCTGTTTTACTGGCTCATATCATCAATACAATTAAGGAAACTAACTGCTTGGGTGGTGGTTAAGCATCTGACTCTTGGTTTCAGCTAAGATCATGATCTTACAGTCATGAGACTGAGTCCTGTGTCAGGCTCTGTGCTCAGTGTGGAGTATGCCTCAGACTCTCTCTCCCTTCCATTCTCTCTCTCTCCCTCTGTCTTTTTCTCTCAAATAAATAAATAAATAAAAGGAAACTAACTGCCAACATTTAGCCAAGAGTCTGAGGCATAAAATTTTAAATATTGCATAAAATCAACACTTTAAATGTCAGCAAGCATATGAGCTAGCATGAATGTTAAAAAGTGGTAGAAATAAAAATGATTAAAATTTGACTGTGTTTCAGTAAGTCTGGAGCAGGGCCCAGGATTTGGTATTCTTAACACATGCCCCTGGTGATTCTGAAGTGATTGGTTCATAGAACATATATTGAGAATGAGTAATTTCAAATGTATATTATTAAGTTAAAATAAAAGTATTCTACTTCCCAAAAGGTTCCTGCCTCAGGTAAATATCTTGTCTATTTTAGTTTATATAATGGGTATTCCTAAAATATACCACAAATTTCAAGGACTTCTGGATAGTTTCAGTGTATATAAAGCCAAACTGAAGAAAGACCCCATCTCATTCCCAAAGCATTGGTGTAGTATCTCAAAAAACAAAGAAATTCTTGATAGGATCCATTACCACCTAATTTAAAGAAGGTGAGATAAAAATAGACAACGAAGAAAAAGCACACGACACTATAAGCTGAAAGGCTGGAAACTAAGGAATCTTCTCTCCTCTGGCTTTATGAAATGATTACTGCTCATTCCAGTGCAGGATCACTTGTCTGCAATGACAAGAAATTCCATACTGTGAAAGGAAAAAGACAGAAAAGAAGGAGGTGGAGGGACAAATGATGACATTTTAGCTGGGACTCCAAGGTAAGCAGAATAATGACTTCCCCCATCCTTTTAACCTGTAAATATGTTACCTTATGCAGCAAAAGAGCCTGCAGATGTGATTAAGGGTGAGTCCTTGAGAGGGAAAAGTCTTTCCTGGCTGTACTCAAAGAAAGAGCTGTGACGACAGAAATAGAGCCAGAAAGATACTACACTGCTGGCTTGAAAATGGAAAAAAGAGCACTATGAACCAAGGAACGGAGGAGGCAGTCTCTAGAAGCTGGAAAAGACAGTCTGTGAAACACAACCCTATGGACACCTTTCATGATTTTAGCCGTTTGAGACTTGTGTCAGACTTGTGACCTATAGAACTATAATGCAATATATTTGGGTTGTTTAAAGCCACTGAGTTTGTAATAACTTTTTATGGTAGCAATAGAAAACTCACACGGGCCACATTTTAGTGTCAACACTAGTCTCTGACATATGGCAGCTACATGTGACAGAAAGTCTATCAGGTTTTTCTTTTCTTCAGTTTCTCTCCATCATAGCCAGTTCATGCCAAATATAAAGGGTATTTTCTGGAACACAAGAGTGAACTTTCTAAATGGTAGGAGGCTTCAACTTTGTGAGTTCAAGTTCCAGCAAGGATTCTAGATCTAGAAACACTTGTGTACATGAACTAAAGGTCAGACTAAACATAAAACCAGAATCAGAATCTGAGACCTGGAACATTGATTTAATAAATGAAGAATAACTATGCAAAAACAACTGTCCATGCCCTCTTGAGGACTAACCAAATGTTATGGCCCAAACTGTGTCCTCACCAAAGTCATATGTTGAAGTCCTAACTCCCAAAACCTCAGAATATGACTGTATTTGGAAACAGTCTTTAAAGAGGCAATTAAGTTAAATGAGGTCATAAGGGCAGGTCCTAATCCAATGCAACTAGTGTTCTTATAAGAAAAAACTACAAACAGAGGAAAGACCGTATGAAGACACTGAAGGAAAACCAGAGGAAGAAAAGCCAAGGAGAGAGACCTTAGAAAAAATTAATCCCTTTGACACCTTGATCGTGGATATGGATTCAGTAGGCTGAGGGGGCAGGACGCTGGGCAGAAATGGAGTAACATAAAAAGCACTGGATGCCAAAAGAGGAAAGGGATATTAGGAATACTAGGAGCTAATGTGAAAAAACTCAAGACAACTGACCAATCTGACAATTTTAAGACCCCTTTCCATGAAATAAAGTATTTCATATAACTAATACAATCTGTCAGTGCAAGAGTCCTAGTGTTATGGCTTAATCTTTAGTGTATAACTTCATGTCCACATTACACTGACAACATCTCAATAAAAGACCCAAGTTTAGGGGTGCCTGGCTGGCTTAGTCAGTGGAGCAAGTGACTCTTTATTTCAGGGTCGTGGTTTCAACCCCACACTGGGTGTGGAGATTACTTTAAAAAATAATAAAATCTTTTCAGGGGCGCCTGGGTGGCTCAGTGGGTTAAGCCGCTGCCTTCGGCTCAGGTCATGATCTCAGAATTCTGGGATCAAGCCCCGCATTGGGCTCTCTGCTCAGCAGGGAGCCTGCTTCCTCCTCTCTCTCTGCCTGCCTCTCTGCCTGCTTGTGATCTCTCTGTCAAATAAATAAATAAAATCTTTAAAAAAAAAAAAAGGTGTTAAAAAAAAATAAAATCTTTTCAAAAAAACAAAACAAAAACCCAAATTTAAAAGTGAATTCTTACATTTTTACATGCCTTTCTCATCACTCCTTACTCCTCTTCATCTTCCCCTGGAATTCCTAAGATATTCTAAATATTTTGTAATTTTAAGATTTTATTTATTTATTTATTTGAGAGAGCAAGAGTGTGAGAGAGAACACAAGTGGGGAGAGCGGCAGAGGGAGAGGGAGAAGCAGACTCTCCACTAGGAGGGAGCCCAATGTCAGGCTCCATCCTGGGACTCCACGATCATGACCGGAGCCGAAGGCAGACACTTAAGTGGCTGAGCTACCCAGGTGTCCCCAGATTTCGTAATTTTAGACTTTATTTGCTGTCACTGTTATTTACCACAGAATATTTTTTAAATAAATGAAGAAATAAAAAGAAAATCCAAAGTTCTATGTATATATATAATTTTAGGATGATTGTTCTAAAAGGTCAGCTTTGATCATTTTTAAGTCATTTCTATTAGTATCGAAAAGGAAAATATCAGATAAGCAGTGTGCTTTTATAAAATGTTTCCTTTATAAAGGTAAATAAGCACTCACATATATAGGAAGTTAAATATTATAACTTTCTCTATTAATGAATATAAAAAATGTTCAAGTTAATATTATACTATTAATGGGTCAACTGCTTTAGAGGGGAACACAGAAAATGACTATAAAATCTGTACATATTCTACCTTTAATTTCTAGGGTTTAACACCATTAATTGAACCCAAATATTAGCAATAAAGAATGATCAAAAATATGTACTGATATACAACTTTAAGATTCTAAAATACTGATGCAGGAATGAGAAACCATAAATTCCAAATCATCAAGGGGCACATGGGGGGCTTAGTCAGTTAGGCATCCAACTCTTGATTTGGGCTCAGGTTATAATCCCAGGGTCCTGGGATTGAGTCCTGCATCAGGCTCCCTGCTAAGCATGGAGTCTGCTTGTCTCCCTCTCTCTTTGCCCCTCCCCTGATGCTCTCTATAAAATAAACAAACTTTAAAAATAAATAAAAAATAAAAATAAATTCCAAATCATTTGTCACAGGTTTATTAGAACAAGATTTCATACTGATTAAATTTAGCAAGTCCTTGGGGATTAATTCCTACGTAGTACCAAAACAATAATTTTTAAAAAGAAACTACGATCTCCTAAAGTAAAACATACACTCTATAGAATAATGGTGTGAATATTTTTCAAAGGATAAAACACTAAACAAGCTGGTGAAAGACTGATCACACTATAGAGAAAGAGAAAAAAAGGAAGAGAAAGAATAATTTTCTTATAATATTTGGGGAATGCGTTTGAGGAGGGAGGAAGGAACCAGACAGAAAAGAATGAATGTCATGAAGTTCCTGGAAAACAAGCTCAAAATACAAGAGCTGGTGCTATTTTTTAAGGTGTCCAGCTGTCTTACAGACTTAAATTGTTTACCTCATTTTCTGTTCCCACATCCAGAGTAACAGGCAGACATTCTTGAGGATTCATCCCTCCGCAGGCTGTATACAGTGCCAGCTTGCCCACAGGGATGCCCATCCCATTACAGCCAAGGTCTCCCAAGCCAAGAATACGCTCTCCATCAGTCACCACGATGGCCTAGAAGAGAAAGAAAAAGCATCCATTAAAAGATGTTTACCAATCCAGGGGCACAGTCCCTTGCCTCTGCTTCTGAAATTAACACTTATGTAATAAAATATTAAGCTGTCAAAAAACATAGATTGAATATACATCTAAGAGATTTCATATGATCTTAACTGTGGAAGAGTGGAGAGAAGAAATAAAGTTGATACATATTTTTAAATCTTTTTTTAAAAAAAATACATATATATGATTACTTTAGTCAGTGAAGAAAGAAGAGATGGTATGCACATAAAGATTCAAATAACATAGTGGCAAGTGGGAAGAGTACAAGGAAATAGGACCTCAAAGTGGGAACTAAAGAGGAACCAGTCCCATCTACCTCGAGCATAATTCTGGGAGCACCCTAATTAAAAAATGCATAATTGCTAAGTAGCTCCCAAGTGCTCTGATGTTTACGCATCTTGGCACCATCCTCCTATTTTCACAACAATGTTGATCCATCCTCTTTAACTCCTGTAACCACTAGATATTGTCTACCATTTTTGAAATTTATGAAGTACAGTCTGCTACTTCTCTTACCTGATAATCTTCCACTAGGCTTAAATGAATTTTGTTTAGGTTCTTTCCAATCACCCTGAATATCTATGAGCCATTCATTTTAATTATGGGGAGATTTTATTTCTATTTTATTTTATATCTGAGTGAATTAACGCATTTAACATCCTTGTTCTGTGATTCATGGCCATTATATGAATTTAAGCCAAACCAATCTTGTGAAACACAATTTATTAGATTTTTCCAAAACTCCTACACTCATCTTTTCCATAAAGCCTTGGGAAAATGTCAGTCATTTGACCTTAAATAAACAGATGAATTAAATCTTCTTTTCCTTATTTGTAAAATAGGAATAATAAAGGTACTTTTCAGAAGAGCAGCATAAAAATAGGAACCAACTCTATTTTATTCACTACTGTGCACCAACACCATGCATAGCATTTGGAACATAGTAAACAATGAATAAACATTAGTTAGTTGCATAAATCTATGGTTCAATAAAATGAGGAATATGATATACAAAGTACATAATACCTGGTACATTACAAATTCTCAACAAATTGTAGCTATCAAGACTACTATTACCATCAAGAGGATTATGCAGAGTCATGGTATTTTAGAAGGGAAATTTAGAGTATATTCAGTCCATCCCTCTTATTTTATAGATTAGGAAACTGAAGATTAGAGAACTGAAATCGTCTAAGGCGACCTGGTTAATACCAAAGAATGGGAAACTGTATACACAAACTCCTCATACAATGTTTTTCCACTATGCCACAGTGCAGAACATATTTTAAAATATACTTTTGAGATCTTTTAATTTTCTGTTCACCTATATTATGCAGCTCTTAAAGAACTACCTTAAAAATAAATACATTTGGGGGGATGGGGTTATTATGGACATTGGGGAGGGTATGTGCTACGATGAGTGTGGGGAAGTGTGTAAACCTGGCGATTCACAGACCTGTACCCCTGGGGAAAAAAATATATATGTTTATAAAAAATAAAATTAAAAAAAAAAATTAAAAAAAATATAAAAAAAAAATAAATAAATACATTTGTGAAGTAGGCAAAAATTATTTTTGCATATCCCATAAACCTGGCCTGTATCAAATTTTCCATGTCTAATTGCAAAGGATCAATAGGTTATGCTGTTTTGAAGAAGGCGACTTGATACCACTGGTTTAGTTGGCTCTGATTTAAGATAAAAAAGATAAATACTACAGAAAACTGTAACCTTGCTTTTTTTTTTTTTAAGGATTTTATTTATTTATTTGACAGAGAGAGATCACAAGTAGACGGAGAGGCAGGCAGAGAGAGAGAGAGAGGGAAACAGGCTCTCTGCTGAGCAGAGAGCCCGATGCGGGACTCGATCCCAGGACCCTGAGACCATGACCTGAGCCGAAGGCAGCGGCCCAACCCACTGAGCCACCTAGGCGCCCTGTAACCTCGCTTTTTAAACTAAAACTAAATTTTCTTTTTTTTTCTTTAAAGATTTTATTTATTTATTTGACGGACAGGGATTACAAGTAGGTAGAGAGGCAGGTGGGAAGAGAGAGGGAGAAGCAGGCTCCCCGCCAAGCAGAAAGCCTGATGTGGGGCTCGATCCCAGGACCCTAGGATCACGACCTGAGCCGAAGGCAGAGGCTTTAACCCACTGAGCCACCCAGGTGCCCCCTAAAACTAATTTTTCAAAGGCTAGCTACTCCAAATACATTTTTGACATTTATTTATAACACTGTCACAGAGGTACTTCTATCTATTACTGATACTGTATACTTTATGTATGTATCCTTTAAAAAGGTAAAGTCTAGTTGGTCTGCAAATATTTTTAAAATATTTTAAAAGATATTTTATAAGGATAGCAACATTGTCATATAACTTAGGCATGATCTGAGTAGTAATTTATGTAATGTTTTTCAGGTTCATTAAAGATATTTAGACCCAGGGAGTTGCTACTTGTGAGTTTCATCCGTTTCAACATTTTTAAAAAAGGGGTTGCAAATAACATAATATTTTCACTTATTTTTGATAACACATCTAAGTTAAAATAGTCTATGTCTTGTATATAAAGTCAAGGGAAAATGTTATTTTTCTTTTCTTCATAAATTTTATTCCTTAAGCTCTCCTCTCATCCTAAGCTATTAATTTTATTACATAAATATGCCATGGACATTTAGATAGGTGTTAGTTGAGTAATTTTTTCTAAAGATTTGCTCATTTATTTGAGAAAGAGAGCATGAGGAGGGGAGGGGCAGAGAGAGAGGAGAAAGAGAATCCCAAACAGGCTCCACGACCACCAAGGAGCCCGACATGAGGCTCCATCTCAGGATCACCTGAGCAGAAATTGAGTCGGACGCTCAACCAACTAGCCACCCAGGTGCCCCTGAGTAATTTTTAAACTCTGTTTTGAGGCATTTGCTATTTGATCTACTTATGCCTTGTTACAAATGCACATTTGTAACATTAATTCATAAACATTTCAACACTAAAGTATAGATTTTAATAGTGAAGGAATCTTCTGGAAAATAAAAAATGTGTCATCTACACAGTTTATCATTAAATTGTCATTCCCTTGGCTTTTGTTTTTACCTACTTCATATCCCACTTAAGGAAAATCAAGCATTTGCATATCTTCTACACAATAATGAAGTTACAATAGGAGGATTATCTCAGTAAGACGATCATAATTCTCTCAATGATGTCTGCATTTCAGAAATTCCATCTTCCTCCTACTGCATCAATTATTACCTGGGCATTAGCTCACTAGTAACTCTGCATGAGTAGGCAGGGGTTCTCCTGAATGCACACAGACACCCTCACCGTGTGTCCTGTCTTCATGCCTTCTTTTCCTTCCCCAGGGCCTTTCTGCTGTGGCCTACACTTGGATGCACAACTCTTGCCTCTTCTCCTCGGACTGATGAGACTTCCTCAAGTATTACCTACATAAAGTCATTCGCATCTGGAAATAGGACATTCTATTACTTCAAGTCTAAATCCCTCTTTATGAACTTCAAGACCTTTTATAAGAATTTGGTCACCTCTTGGGGCACCTGGGTGGCTCAGTGGGTTAGGTCTCTGCCTTCAGCTCGGGTCATGGTCTTAGGATCCTGGGATCGAGCCCCACGTCGGGCTCTCTGCTCAGCGGGGAGCCTGTTTCCTCCTCTCTCTCTTCCTGCCTCTCTGCCTACTTGTGATCTCTCTCTCTATGTATCAAATAAATAAATAAATAAAATCTTTAAAAAAAAATAATTTGGTCACCTCTTACTTAAGCCATCTTAATGCCATTACATTTCCATAGTTACACTTGGTGTTAGTCAGACCAGCCAATTTATTCACTTACTGCACAAACACATACCATTCTCTTCCTGAACTAGGACTTACATTCATCTGTGCCCTTCTTCGGATAGTATCTTCTTCCCATTCTAATTATCAATGACTAAATTTAAGTTCCAATTTTGATATAAAAATTTAACCATTTTAGCCTTCTCTGAATGATCATCTTCTCTGAACGAATACAGCATTTATAATTTATACCAGTTTAATTATATATTATCTAATAGATTGCCTTTGTTTCATGTGTGCTTTCAACTACAGTAGAGACCACATCTTATTCTTCAGTGTTCTATTACAAGAAACAGCTGCCATTAAGTGCCTATTATGTGCCAGATACTATGCTAGGCTTTTAAAATAATAATAGTAAGTATAGTTAGGATCAGGAATAACAGTGAGAGACCAACATTAAGAGTTGAAAGAATAAAGGTAGGCTACTAACAAAGACTAATATTCAGAGATGAGCTAGCAGGAAGAGCACAAAACAAGGTGACTGTGTATTGTCTGGCTATCATGATGATGTGGTTATTAATTAGTCCCGATACTGACTCATTCTTAAAAATCCTCTCTAGATTCCAGTCAAAATGTAAGCATCTTCTTAGACATCTTATACTACACAGAATTAACTCACTGTGGGGGAGTTTCTGAGGACAGGACCCAAGGCTAATGCAGTCTACCTGGGAGAAAAGCTGAGGAAGCAACTTTGGTAAGAAAAGTGAAACAACTGGGAAGATTAGAAATCATGAAAAACATCTGGCTTTACAAGTTAGCCTGGCATAAGCCTTACAGAGCAGAGTACATCAATACTAGCCACGACAATACTAGCCACTAGCTCAAAAGAATGGGAGCGATGCTTTGGGAGTCACAGCTAAAATGCCTCTGTAGTCATCAGCTTGTTCAACCCTACTCGTAAAACACAGTGATGTAGGAAACCAAGGCAGAAGAAAAATTATTAAATTTCCTTACTACTTACAGCCATTGAAAGGTCCTTGAAATAGGCAGAGTGACATTCCTCTAGGGACTCAACAGCCTAGATGTTAATACTTGGCTGAGGGCAAAAGGCAATCCTAGTCCGACACCCGTCCTCCAGCCACGCCAATCCCAGCCACGCCAATCCCCCCCACCCCAACCCACCCACCATCGGGATCCTGTAAGTGTACTTTAACATATCAAAATTCCTCTGGAAACTTCATCTCTAAATCCCTCCAAGACACATGCTGGTAATCATCCTCCAAGCATGTGACCCAGTGATATACATCTGAAGGGTCTCATGACTAAGGTTTTATTAGACGGTAATAAATGTCCTTTTTCCAACAATTGCTAGCCCCCTCAAGGTCCAGGAAACCTTGCTTCCAAAATTCCTTAGACACTTACACTCTCCCTGACCACCCCCCTCCAACTTGAAAGTATCTAATGGGCCACTCCTCATGACTGTGGTACAGCTCTTTCTGCCCACGGGTCCTGTCCCCATGCTTTAATAAAATCATCTTTTTGCACCAAAGACGTGTGAAGAGTTCTGTCTTTGCTGTCGGCTTTGAACCCTAATGGCTTGCCTACTTCAACAGCACAAAGTTGCTCAAAGTTGTTTGACACCTAACAGAAAGTTAATTAAAAAAAAAAAAAAAAAAAAAGAGCCAGGAAAGGGACAAGTACATCTCACTTTCCTTTGACAAGGAAGGCCATAGAGACCATGTCTAAGAGCAAGGGCTCTGTGGCCTGTGTTCAGTTTCCACCACCACCAGACACTATAGTATAGGCCATCCCCCCTTCCCTTCCTCACTGAATTATGATAATTACAAGAGTTAATGCATGTAGGGTCTCACACAGAAAGCTACTAAATGTTGGATACTACTCTTGTTTTATTTTCAGAGAAGGAAGTCAGATGAACAACTGAAGGCCATAATGATAAAGGAAGTGAATGAATGGATTTTTTTTTTTTTTTTTTGGTCTGTGTTCCTCTTAGCAGATGATTAAAGCCAACAAATGTGAAAAGGGACTTTGCTTCAAGAAATTCACAGGCAACTTCAACATTTATCATCAATGGAGCAAGAAATGCTAAGAAATCAGAAATAATAGGGAAACTTAGTCTTTAATCGGTACCAAAATAAAATTAATCCAGTATGCAAAAATTGAAGAGATAATAAATTAGGTGACATTCAGTAGAAAAGACAGTGAATGCTGATGTGAAGAACAAAGGCAAAAAGGAAATGCAGATCAAATTAAAGGTCTGTATAACCTGCAGCCCACTGACAAATACCTGAGGCAGGCAGAGTATGACATTTCTCCAGGGACTCCCAATCCTAATGTTAATGCCTTACTAGAGGAAAACACCACCTTAGCCTGAGGAGAGCCAGGGCTCCAGGATCCTGCGAGTCTTCTTTAGCAATATGAAAATCCTTTAAGAAACTTCCCTTGTCTTTACCTCCCCCAACTCCATAGTATATCATCAATTGCTCCTCAGAATCCCACAGCAGTCCTTTGTGCTGGTCCTGTTCCCGTGCCTTAATAAAACCACCTTTTCACACTGGGAATGTCTCAAGAATTCTTTCTTGGCTGTCGGCTCCAAACCCCAACATTTCCATGTCAAATGCTATCTAATATCATGAAAATTATTAATATGTTATGGAATAGGTAAAAGAACAAATTTGCCACAGTGGAAAAATTAGATGACTCACCTTGATGACGTCTTCTGGCCATGCATTAAGAACTGAAGCAATATGCCCTCGATCATGGATACTAATGAAGAGACCTCTGGCAGAAAAAAGAGTTTTAATTTACTTCAGACTTGCCAAAATATCATGAACTTTAAAAATTTTTTTCCAAATCAGTTTAATACACCTCCATTTTTATCAAACTAGTGAAAATTACTCCCTTAAATAAAAGCTAGGGATCTTATAAATAAGGGAGAAATTACTTTAAACAATATATTGACATCTATAATAAATTCATTCTTACATTACATATTCTTAAACATTTCGTAATTAAAGAAGTATTCGCTCTTTTATATACAGAGAATTTAAGTAGCATCATGAATTCCACTCATAGATTCACTTAGTTTGTTATTAAATAATATATGTAAAAGCACCTAGAAAACATAAAGTATGTGTAAACAGGTTCATATACTCCACTTACTGGGTATTCACAATGTGAAAAGAAAAGCCTGTATTAGAAATGGCTTTAAGTGACAGCAGTCTTTTTGTGTGAAACATACTTGATTTTTTTTAAGTTCAATCATCCAAGTTATAATTCTTTAATTTGCAGTCTTAGTTGCTCTCTGCAACTCTGTCATTTGGACTCAACTGAAGTCTTTAATAGTGCTCCTCTCCTGTCCCCCATTCCCTAGGAAAAGTCTAACTATGAACTAAAAATTCAACTGAGAAATAAATTTAATGTCTTAATCTCATTTAAAACTTTTACTTTACTATTTACTATTGCTAAATGTAACTCAAATACAGAGAACCACACACAACCAACATGAATTTTTAGAAGGCGAGCACCCTTGTATGTAATACCCATTTAAGCAGACACTCTTGTCAGTATTCCAGAAGCCCTCCACGTGTTTCTCCCAATCAAAACCTCTCCCTCTTAAGAGTAACAACTGTCCTGACTTTTATGGCATCATTTAATTTATAGTTCTAGCATCCAAATGATAAGCCATCCCTAGACACTACAATTTGTCTTCTAAAGCTTCCCATAATCTGGATTTTGCTGATTACATTCCTATGGTATAGATTAACAGATTAATCTTTCTTCCCTACTTCTTGAGAAATTGGTAATTGAATCTAAAAGCTTAATCAGATTCATATCCATTTTTTAACAAGATACCTCATGGTCTGGTGTTATCAGAAGATGTATAGTACTGTCACTAGCTAGACCCCAAGACCTGATCTTTATTGTCCACCTGCTTGTGCTCACCAACCTCTGTTCCACATTATTCCTAAAGCTCCTCTTTCCACCTTCTCTCTTATGGAAGCAAAACCATCTCTTAGGCCATAGCAACTGGCCTGGCAAAACTGGCCCAGACCAGCCAGATCAGCCTTGAATTTAACCCCTGACTTGCATCTGCACAGATGGACCATGCAGTGAGTTCTACAATGATCAACAACTATCTTTATCTGGTTATCATACTAAAATCTCTACCGAAGGAGGGGCACCAGCCGAGCCTCATTTACACAACATACAATGTGTGTATAGGCCTGTTTCCTTAATGGCACATACGCCACCTTCTGCCTGCCTCTACTTCAAAGACAAAGCTTCCCTATCTAAATATTCACCCCACCCCAAAATTAAAGGCACGCATTCACCCTTGCTCGGGTAGTCATGGCTTTGTTAGCTATTCCGGGTGATCTCCTTATTTGCCACAAAAAAAAATTACTTTGTGTGTCAACTCAACAGGGTGCTATTTCTGATTCAACAAGGAGGGAACTCACATTGGTTCAGTTACAGTATCTTGTAGTCCTTTATGTGATTTTAACACTGGCAATGCTTAATATCTAAATTCCTTAGTTCATTAGGGTTACAAAATGGAATATTCTGTCACTTATTCCTAATTTACTTGCTGAAATTCTTATTTAAGGAGAAATTTCACCATACCTATTGTCTGGTTACCCAATGATAAAGCTGATACAAATGCTGGATTCTTTCTCTTTACTTGTCAGTTTTTGAAATAAAGAGCTCACTTGCCGGGCACCTGGGTGGCTCAGTTGGTTAACCATCTGACTCTTGACTCTTGACTTCGGCTCAAGTCATGACCTCAAGTGGTGAGACTGGGACCCAAATGGGGCTCCACACTCAGCAGGGAGTCTGCTTGAAATTCTCTCTCTCTCCATCTTCCTCTGCCCCTCCCCCCTGCTCAAATGCTCTCTTTCTCTCTCTCTAAAATAAATAAATCTCAAAAAAAAAGAGCTCATTTGCTAGACTCCTTCAAGAGCTTCCACTAAAGTGTGTGTGTGTGTGTATGTGTGTGTGTGTGTGTGTCTAAATGCATGCGTGTGTTGTGTATGTGTTATGTGTATCTATGTTTTGGATCAATATGAACTCATGGATTTAAACATATCTGATATGTTTTAATCCACTGTAGTTATTTTCTTTATTGATACCAAATTGTCCCATACTTAACCAGTGGAAGACTCATGTTGGCCTCAGAGTCCTTTTGATGTGACTATAATTAGTTGGTTTGCCCAATTCAGTGCTTGAACTCATGACCCTGAGATTAAGACGTGAGCTGAGATCAAGAGTCAGACGCTTAACCGACTGAGTCACGGGGCACTGGATGATGATAGTTTTTGACAGCTTCCTTGTTCTGTTATGACAAGATGTTCCTTGCTGTCTTGAAAATGTCTGCCTCAGGCCTGAAATGAGCCATTTCTCTAAAAAGTCCTGGTTTCTTTTAGTAGAAAATGGTATTTCAAGACCACAATATAGGTAAAAGACATCCCACCTGCTTCTGTTTGGTGAAAGTACTGTTATAGAAAAATTACAAAATAATGTTAAGATTCACATCCTATCTATGGCCAGAATTCTCAAATTCATTCTCTTCTTTTTTTTAAGTTTTGTTATTTAAATAATTTCTACACCCAACATCGGCTTGAATTCGTGACATCCAGAGCTGGACATGCTTCCGACTGAGCCAGTCATGTACCCCCACGTTGGCATTCTTCTTTTGCGAAGTTTACCACTATGACTTCTTAGCAACTTCAACTTAGCAGTCTCTGAGAAGCCATTTCACACTTCCTCATTTCTCCTCACCTACATGCATCTCCCTCTCACACTCAGTTGATCATCAAATCTTAATTTCAAACAGGAATAGACTCAATAGGGTGAAAACTGCTTCCTCTTTCTAATATAAACTCTATTAACCCATCTGCATCTTTTTAAATAGACCTCATTTTTTAGAGCAGCTTTAGGTTCTAAAATTTAGGTAGTAAAATTGAGCAGAAAGTTCAGAGATTTCTCGTAAACTTCCTGCCCCCACCATGTCTAGCCCCTCCCATTATCAACATTCTTCATACCACAGCAGGCACGGACACATCATTACCAGCCAGAGCACAGGGTTTACGTTACGGGTCACTCTTTTTTTTTTTTTTATTTTTTAAAGATTTTACTTATTTATTTGACAGAGATCACAGGTAGGCAGAGAAGCAGGCAGAGAGAGAGGAGGAAGCAGGCTCCCTGCTGAGCAGAGAGACCGACGTGGGGCTCGATCCCAGGACCCAGGGATCACGACCTGAGCCGAAGGCAGAGGCCTTAACCCACTGAGCCACCCAGGCGTCCAACGTTACGGTTCACTCTTGGTGCTGTACATTCCAGGGATCTGGACAAATTCATAGTGCTATGTATCCACAACTATAGTATCACTCAGAGTAGATTCACTGCTCTGTACGTCCTTCCTGCTCTACCTATTTATCCTTCCCTCTCAAGCCCTTAGCAACCACTCATCTTTTGACTGTTTCCACACCCTTCTCTTGTCTAAAATGTCACAGAGTTGAAATCATGCAGTTTATGGTCTTTTCAGATGGGCTTCTTTCACACAGTAATAAGCATTTAAGTTTCCTCCATGTCTTTTTATGGCTTCAAAGCTCATTTCTTTTTAGCACTGAGTAATATTCCATTGTCTGGATGTACTACACTGTGTTTACCCATTTACCTGCTGAAGTATATCATGGTTGCTCACAAGTTTTGGCAATTATGACAAAGCTGTTGAAAACATTTGTGTGCAGGTTTTTGTGTGGCCATAAGTTTTTAATTCCTTTGGGTAAATACCAGGAAAGGAATTACTGGATCATGTGATAAGAGTAGCTTTAGTTTGGGGTGCCTGGGTAGCTCAGTCGGTTAGGTGTCCGCCTTCAGCTCAGGTCACAGTCCCAGAGTCCTGGGATCGAGCCCCGCATCATGCTCCTTGCTTAATGGAGAGCCTGCTTCTCCCTCTCCCTCTGCCCACTGCTCCCCCTGCTTGTGCTCCCTCTGTCAAATGAATAAATAAAAAATCTTAAAAAAAAAAAAAAGACTAGGTTTAGTTTTGTAAGAATTCACAAACTCTTCCAAAGTGGCTGTATCATTTTGCATTCTCACCAGCAATGAATGAGAGTTCTTATTGTTCCACATCTTTTTTTTTTTTTTTAAGATTTTATTTATTTGTCAGAGAGAGAGAGCAAGAGTGAGCACAGGCAGATAGAATGGCAGGCAGAGGCAGAGGGAGAAGCAGGCTCCCTGCTGAGCAAGGAGCCCGATGTGGGACTCGATCCCAGGATGCTGGGATCATGACCTGAGCCGAAGGCAGCCACTTAACCAACTGAGCCACCCAGGCGTCCCTTACTGTTCCACATCTTGACCAACACTTGGTGGTGTCAGAGTTTTGCATTTTGGTCATTCTAATAATTGTGTGGTGGTATCTTGCTACTGTTTTAGTTTGTATTTCCCTGATGTGCAATGTGGAACATCTTTTCATGTGCTTATTTGCCATCAATATATATCTTCTTTGGTGAGGTGCCTATGAAGATCTTTATGCCCATTTTTAAATTGGTTTGTTTTCTTATTGTTGATTTTTAAGTTATTTGTATATTTTAGATAATAGTCCTTTATCAGATACATCTTTTGCAAATACTTTTTCCCAGTATGTGGTTTGTCTTTTAATTCTCATGACAGTGCCTTTTCTTTTTAGATAAGTTCAATACCCAGTATGGGGTTTGAACTCATGCACCAAGGTTAAGAGTCACATGCTCTACCAAATAAGCCAGCCAGGCACCCCGATAGTATCCTTCATAATGCAGAAATTTTTAAATTTTAATGAATTTCAATGGATCATGCCTGTGGTGTTCTATCTAAAGGGTCATCACCATATTCAAGGTCATCTAGATTTTCTCCTATGCTATCTTCTGTTATTTTCTAGGACTTTTATAGTTTTACATTTCACATTTAGGTTTGTAATCTTTTTTTTCTGGGAGACAACATGACTGTGAGCAGGGGATGGAGGGCAGTGAGGGAGAGGGAGAGAGAGAATTATTAAGCAGGTTCCACATTCACCATAGAGCCTGAAGCAGGGCTCGATCTCATGACCCTGACATTATGAGCTGAGCTGAAATCAAGAGTCAGACATTTAACCATCTACGTCACCCAGGCCCCTCTGTTTCTGATCCACTTTCAATTGATCTTTGTGAGAGATATAAAGTCTGCCTAGGTTCTTCTTTTTGTATGTGTATATCTAGTTGTTCCAGCCCATTTATTGAAAAGAATACCTTTTCTCCATTGTGTTGCCTCTGCATTTCTGCTTTCCCTCATGTTATATTGGAAGAAATTTCCTATTATCAAGGCCACTGTCTCACATGTGCTCTAGATTGTATTCCAGGTCAGCTTTTCAAAGGTTTCACTCCTACGATTACCAATCTCTATGCTATAACATCACTTTCTCTCCTGGATTATTCTTATTGGCATAACAACCTGCCCTGATACTATCTATCTTTTATAAAAACTGGATTTTGTCCCCTACTCTTCTCTCTTCATAGCAAAACCCCTCAAAGACATTTTTTTTCCTTTTATTGTCTCTACTTTCTTACCTCCTATTCTTTCTTCAATCTCTTAATAAGGCTTTTCTCCCTCACTGCTCCACAGAAACAACTCTTACCAAAGTCACTGATGACTCACATCTGCTAAAGACAAAGGTCAACTTTCAACTTTCATCTTTCTTGACTTCTCAACTGTGTTTGACAGGGCTTTAAATATCATGCTCATAATGACGACTCTCAAACTTCTCTCTTCAACCTAGACCACTTCTTTGAGTTCCAAACTGCAAATTTAGCCAACTGGTTAACTTCTCTCATCATTCAGGCCCCAACTCATAGCTTAGCTCTTCAGACAGACCTTTTCTGATAACAGCAATTCAAGTACCTTCACCCTAACATTTTGATCATCTTCACAGTATTTCCAAGTATTTGAAACGATCTAACCCTAACCCTAACTACCCCCTGTCCAGTACACATACATACACAATGCAACAAGTTCCTTAAGCAAATAGTCTATTTTGCTCACCTTTAGAACCCCAATGCCTGTAACTGTGCTGGGTTTGAGTCCAACAATACATGCTGACTTTAGTACTTAAAAATAAGGCTTCTAAAATTAAATTTTTTTAAAAAGTACAGAAAACAGAAATAAACCCAGATTTATATTGACTTAAGTAACTAAAAATTATATTATGATAGTAAGTGCTACAGGCAGATTATTGATGACTTTCTGACTCAACAAAAATATTAATCTACCAAGTTGGCACTAAATTATATCCTTTCCTGGGTTTTTTTTTTTTTTTTTTACATGAGTTTATTTTGTTTCTCCAAAATGATAACAAGCTCTATATAAGTAACATATTTTTTTTGGATCCCTGTCATATCCAACTATGCAACCAACAAGAACTCAATAAATTATTCTAAAGTTAAAATGAAATATATTTGGACTTTTTAAAGAAGGCAATTTTGTTGAATTATCTAATATGTTCTTGGCAATATACCATTAAATAATATTTCTTGGGAACTTGTTAGTTAGCCAAGAGTTTTCAAGCACCGCTAGTCTCAGGAAATAGTATTTTTTTTAAATGAGGGGGACAATGAATGATATTAAAACTCATATCAATTAAATGTAAGAGACATTTGGTCACCTGTAATCTCTTACACTGAGCAGAGATTCATTTGTGATTAACGTGCTTAATTTTTTTTTTTTAAGAGAGGGAGGGAGAGAGAGAAAGAGATGGTGGGAGAGGAGCAGAGGCAGAGGAAGAGAGTTGTAAGCAGGCTCCATGCCCAGCGGCTCAATCTCACAACCCTGAGATCATGACCTGAGAGAGTCAAGAGTCAGACACTTAACTGACTGAGCCACCCAGGCACCACTGATGTGCTTACTCTTACAGAGAGCTCAATAAATGAAGGATCTGTAATGTCCCACTGAAGTCAAGCATTTTGAGAGAATAATCTGCAAAATATCATGGAATGTCTCCTTGATTAGAAACTTAATGAGATACCCAAAAGTCAGCAGGACATGACTTATACTTGCTGGTATAGAGATAAATATGAAACATTAATCCTCAACATATACACAGAGTTACAGTTATAAAATGAAAACTTCAGACCAGAAGATTATTTATCAATGACATTTTTAAATGAATGGAATGTCAATAAACATTTTTTTCTCTATCCATGTTCTTGTTGGTCAATTTGTTTAGAATACTTAATTTTTATTTGAAGTATATTAAACATGCCAATTAAAAATACTTATGCTTCTATATCTATTTCATGTCAAGACTAAGATAATTTTAAAATACAAATCATTTTCTCATGAACATAGTTCAAACTTTTCTCATAACCTCTAACATTGCATACATTGCACTCTCAAAACAGATTTATAAGAGATATTACTTCTTCATGTTGTCTCAGATAACATCCCTAATCAAGTTTATTTCATATCAAAATAGAATTAACTTTCTACCATGCAACCTTCTATTATACCTAGACTTGTATTTTCTTCTGGAAATTAGTTCATGACCCTGCTCCTGACCCAATGAAGGAGGTAACCACTCTACAATTTTCTGAAAGAATCCTCTCTTCCATACAGAAGCTCATTTTACAAGCTTTTGATCTTTTGAAATAAGAAAATTAGACCCCGTATTTTTCACAAAATATGAGTATGCACTAGTGAGTCTTAGGAGCCAGCCCAAAGTTGAATTTTATCAGCAGACCTGAGCTGTTAGGGAAAGAAGTACTTAAACAAACAAACAAACAAACAAAAACCTAAGTTAAGGTAATATGTAGGTCTAATCAGGAGCTACCTTGGGTAAAGATACAGAGTTAAGAGGCATATGCCTAAGAGTTGAAAGGAATAGAATAGATTGCCAAAGGAGAAAGAAGGGAAGGCCAAAGGGAAAGCATTACAAACTAGTACCCATATAAAGAAGAGGATGACTAAGAAGAGTCCTGAAAGAAGGAAGGGCGGAAGGAAGGAAGGAAAGGTAAGGAGGGAGGTGGAGGGAGGAAAGACAGAACAGATGAGAGAAAGAAAACGATCTAACTGGACAACCAGTGTTTCTAAAGCCAAGGGAAGTCAGGGAAGGAAGGACAGTGTTAAGAAGGCATGGATCAATATTATCTTCCCACAGTAAATGCTTAGAAGAATTCTAGGAGTGTGTGTGTGTGTGTGTGTGTGTGTGTGTGTGTGTGTGTGTGTGTGT